>NW_027667155.1:611000-1222000 GCF_963924665.1 Micromys minutus | reverse complement strand
AAATAAGAAAAATTTCTGCAAGTCTGTAACAATATAAAAGAAATTTCTAAAATTTTGCCCCAAAATAAAGGAAATTTCTGATTTTTGCCCCAAAATAAAAAGAATTTCTCTATTTTTGCCCCAAAATAAAGGGAAATTCTGCCTTTTAGCCCCAAAATTAGGGGAGTTTCTGCAATTTTGCTCCAAAATACGAGAAATTTCTGCCTTTTTACCCGAAATTAAGTGGATTTTCTGCCTTTTTGCCCCCAAATAAGGGAAATGTCTGCAATTTTATCCCAAAATAAGGGAAATTTCTGCCTTTTTGCCCCAAAATAAGGGGAATTTCTGCCGTTTTGCCCTGAAATATGTAAAATTTCTGCAATTTTACCCCAAAATAAGGTGAATTTCTGCCTTTTTGCCCCAAAATAATGGGAATTTCTGCCTTTTTGCCCCAAAATAAGAAAAATTTTTGCTTTTTTTCTCTGAAATAAGTGAAATTTCTGCAATTTTGCCCTAAAATAAGGGAAATTTCTGCAATTTTTCCCCATAATAAGGGAAATTTCTGCAATTTTGCCCCAAAATAAGGGGAATTTCTGTTTTTGTCCCCAAATAAGGGAAATTTCTGCATTTTTGCCCTAAAATAAGGGGATTTACTGCATTTTTTGCCAAAAATAAGGGGAATTTCTGACATTTTGCCGCAAAATAAGTGAAATTTCTGCAGTTTTACCCCAAAATAAGGAAAATTTCTGCCTTTTTGCCCAAAAATTAGGGGAATTTCTGCAATTTTGCTCCAAAATACAAAGAATTTCTGCCTTTTTGCCCGAAAATAAAGGGAATGTATACCTTTTTGCCATAAAAAAGCAAATTTCTTCATTTTTGCCCCAAAATAAGGGGATTTTCCACCTTTTTGACTCAAAATAAGTGCAATTTCTGCCTTTTCCCCAAAATAAACGAAATTTCTGCCTTTTTGCCCCAAAATAAGGGGAATTTCAGCCTTATTACCTCAAAATAAGGGGAATTTCTGCCTTTTTGCCCCAAAATATGGGGAATTTCTGACTTTTTGCCCCAAAATAAGAAAAATTTCTGCAATTTTGTACCAAAATAAAAAAAATTTCTGCCTTTTTGCCCCCCCAAAAAAATTTCTGCCTTTTTTTTTTCAAATACCTGAAATTTCTGCAATTTTGCCCCCAAATAAGGGAAATTTCTGCAATTTTATCCCAAAATAAGGGAAATTTCTGCCTTTTTGCCCCAAAATAAGGGGAATTTCTGCCGTTTTGCCCTGAAATGTGTAAAATTTCTGCAATTTTACCCCAAAATAAGGTGAATTTCTGCCTTTTTGCCCCAAAGTAATGGGAATTTCTGCCTTTTTGCCCCAAAATAAGAAAAATTTTTGCTTTTTTTCTCTGAAATAAGTGAAATTTCTGCAATTTTGCCCTAAAATAAGGGAAATTTCTGCAATTTTTCCCCATAATAAGGGAAATTTCTGCAATTTTGCCCCAAAATAAGGGGAATTTCTGTTTTTGTCCCCAAATAAGGGAAATTTCTGCATTTTTGCCCTAAAATAAGGGGATTTACTGCATTTTTTGCCAAAAATAAGGGGAATTTCTGACATTTTGCCGCAAAATAAGTGAAATTTCTGCAGTTTTACCCCAAAATAAGGAAAATTTCTGCCTTTTTGCCCAAAAATTAGGGGAATTTCTGCAATTTTGCTCCAAAATACAAAGAATTTCTTCCTTTTTGCCCGAAAATAAAGGGAATGTATACCTTTTTGCCATAAAAAAGCAAATTTCTTCATTTTTGCCCCAAAATAAGGGGATTTTCCACCTTTTTGACTCAAAATAAGTGCAATTTCTGCCTTTTCCCCAAAATAAACGAAATTTCTGCCTTTTTACCCCAAAATAAGGGGAATTTCAGCCTTATTACCTCAAAATAAGGGGAATTTCTGCATTTTTGCCCCAAAATATGGGGAATTTCTGACTTTTTGCCCCAAAATAAGAAAAATTTCTGCAATTTTGTACCAAAATAAAAAAAATTTCTGCCTTTTTGCCCCCCCAAAAAAATTTCTGCCTTTTTTTTTCAAATACCTGAAATTTCTGCAATTTTGCCCCAAAATAAGGGAAATTTCTGCAATTTTGCCCCAATGTAAAGGAAATTTCTGCAATTTTGCCCCAAAATAAGGGGAATTTCTGACTGTTTGCTCCCGAAAAAGGAGATTTTCTGTCTTTTTGCCCCAAAATAAGGAGAATTTCTGCCTTTTTGCCCGAAAATTAAGAGAATTTCTGCAATTTTGCTTCAAAATGCAGGGAATTTCTGCCTTTTAGCCCCAAAATAAAGGGAATTTCTGCATTTTACCTCAAATTGAGAATAATTTCTGCCTTTTGCCTCAAAATAAGGGGAATTTTCTGCCTTTTTGTTTCAAAATAAGATAAATTTCTTCAATTTTGTACCATAATAAAAGAAATTTCTGCTCTTTGCCCCAAAATAAAAGGAATTTCTGACTTTTTGCCCTGAAATAAATGAAATTTCTGCAATTTTGCCCGAAAATAAGGGAAATTTGTGCCTCTTTGCCCCAAAATAAGAAGAAGTTTTGCCTTTTGCCCCAAAATATGGGGAATTTCAGCATTTTACCTCAAAATAAGAATTTCAGCCTTTTTGCCCCAAAATAAGGAAAATTTCTGCAATTTTGCCCCAAAATAAGGGGAATTTCTTCCTTTTTGCCACAAAATAAAGGATATTTCAGCCTTTTTACCTGAAAATAAGTGAAATTTCTGCAATTTAGCCCCAAATAAGGGAAATTTCTGCAATTTTGCCTCAAAATAAGGTAAATTCCTGCAATTTTGCCCCAAAATAAGTGGAATTTCTGAGTTTTGTCCCAAAATAAGGAGAATTTCTGTCTTTTTGCCGCAACATATAGGGAATTTCTGCCTTTTTGCCCAACAATTAGGGGAATTTCTTCATTTTTGCTTCAAAATAAGGGGAATTTCTGCCTTTTTGCCTCTAAAGAAGTGGAATTTCTGTATTTTCCTTCCAAAACAAAGGGAATTTCTGTGTTTTTTGCCCCAAAATAAGGAAAATTTCTGACTTATTACCCTGAAATAAGTTAAATGGTTGCAATTTTGCCCCAAAATAAGGGAAATTTCTGCCTTTTTGCCCCAAAATAAGGGGAATTTCAGCCTTTTTACCTCAAAATAAGGGGAATTTCTGCATTATTGCCACAAAATATTAGGAATTTCTGCCTTTTTGCCCCAAAATAAGAAAAATTTCTGCCTTTTTTTTATCTGAAATAAGTGAAATTTCTGCAATTTTGCCCCAAAATAAGTGAAATTTCTGCAATTTTGCCCCAAAATAAGGGAAATTTCTGGAATTTTGCCCCAAAATAAGTGGAATTTCTGAGTTTTGCCCCAAAATAAGGAGAATTTCTGTCTTTTTGCCCCAACATATAGGGAAATTCTGCCTTTTTGCCCCACAATTAGGGGATTTTCTGCAATTGTGCTCCAAAAAACGGGATATTTCTGCTTTTTTGCCCGAAAATAAGGAGAATATATACCTTTTGCCACAAAAAAGGGAAATTTCTTCATTTTTGCCCCAAAATAAGAGCAATTTCTGCCTTCTTACCTCACAATAAGTGAAATTTCTGCCTTTTTACCCAAAAATAAACAAAATTTCTGTCTTTTTGCCCAAAAAGAAAAGGAATTTTTGAATTTTGCCCTGAAATAAGTGAAATTTCTGCAATTTTGCCCCAAAATAAGGGAAATTTCTGCCTTTTTGCCACAAAATAAAGGGAATTTCTGTATTTTTGCCCCAAAATAAGGGGAATTTCAGCATTTTACCTCATAATAAGGCGAATCTCTGCCTTTTTGCCCCAAAATATGGGGAATTTCTTCATTTTTGCCCAAAAATAAAGAAAATTTCTGCCATTTTACCCCAAAATAAGGGGAATTTCTGACTTTTTGCCCTGAAATAAGGAGAATTTCTGTCTTTTTGTTCCAAAATAATGTGAATTTCTGCATTTTCCTTCAAAATTAGGGAAATATGTGCAATTTTGCTTCAAAATACGGGGAAATCTGCCTTATTGCACAAAAATAAAGGGAATTTCTCCATTTTTGCACCAATATAAGGGGAATTTCTGAAATTTAGCTTTAAAATACGGGGAATTTCTGCGTTATTGTCCGAAATAAAGTGGAATTTCTGCCTTTTTGCCCTGAAATATTTGAAATTTCTGCAATTTTACCCCAAAATAAGGGGAATTTCTGTTTTTGGCCCCAAAATTAAGGGAATTTCTGCTTTTTGCCCCAAAATAAGGCAAATATCTGACTTTTTGCCCAGAAATAATTGAAATTTCTGCAATTTTGCCCCAAAATAATAGGAATTTCTGCCTTTTTGCCGAAAATAAGGGGAATTTCAGCATTTTACCTTCAAATAAGGGGAATTTCTGCGTTTTTGCCACAAAATAAGGGGAATTTCTGCCCTATTGCCCTTAAATAAGGAAAATTTCTGCTTTTCTGCCCCAATTAACGGGAATTTCTGCCCTTTTGCCAGAAAGTAAAGGGAATTTCTGCCTTTATGCCCTAAAATAACGGGAATTTCAGCCTTTTTACCTCAAAATAAAAGGAATTTCTGCCTTTTTCCCCAAAATATGGGTAATTTTTGCCTTTTTGTTCCAAAATAAGGAAAATTTCTACAATTTTGTATCAAAATAAAAGAAATTTCTGTTTTTGCCTGAAAATAAAAGGAATTTCTGACTTTTTGCCCTGAAATAAATGAAATTCCTGCAATTATGCCCGAAAATAAGGGAAATTTGTGCCTTTTTGCCCCCAAATGAGGGGAATTTCTGCCTTTTTGCCCCAAAATATGGGGAATTTCAGGATTTTACCTCAAAATAATGGGAATTTCAGCCTTTTTGCACCAAAATATGGGGAATTTCTGCCTTTTTGCCACAAAATAAGAAAAATTTCTGCAAGTCTGTAACAATATAAAAGAAATTTCTAAAATTTTGCCCCAAAATAAAGGAAATTTCTGATTTTTGCCCCAAAATAAAAAGAATTTCTCTATTTTTGCCCCAAAATAAAGGGAAATTCTGCCTTTTAGCCCCAAAATTAGGGGAGTTTCTGCAATTTTGCTCCAAAATACGAGAAATTTCTGCCTTTTTACCCGAAATTAAGTGGATTTTCTGCCTTTTTGCCCCCAAATAAGGGAAATGTCTGCAATTTTATCCCAAAATAAGGGAAATTTCTGCCTTTTTGCCCCAAAATAAGGGGAATTTCTGCCGTTTTGCCCTGAAATATGTAAAATTTCTGCAATTTTACCCCAAAATAAGGTGAATTTCTGCCTTTTTGCCCCAAAATAATGGGAATTTCTGCCTTTTTGCCCCAAAATAAGAAAAATTTTTGCTTTTTTTCTCTGAAATAAGTGAAATTTCTGCAATTTTGCCCTAAAATAAGGGAAATTTCTGCAATTTTTCCCCATAATAAGGGAAATTTCTGCAATTTTGCCCCAAAATAAGGGGAATTTCTGTTTTTGTCCCCAAATAAGGGAAATTTCTGCATTTTTGCCCTAAAATAAGGGGATTTACTGCATTTTTTGCCAAAAATAAGGGGAATTTCTGACATTTTGCCGCAAAATAAGTGAAATTTCTGCAGTTTTACCCCAAAATAAGGAAAATTTCTGCCTTTTTGCCCAAAAATTAGGGGAATTTCTGCAATTTTGCTCCAAAATACAAAGAATTTCTGCCTTTTTGCCCGAAAATAAAGGGAATGTATACCTTTTTGCCATAAAAAAGCAAATTTCTTCATTTTTGCCCCAAAATAAGGGGATTTTCCACCTTTTTGACTCAAAATAAGTGCAATTTCTGCCTTTTCCCCAAAATAAACGAAATTTCTGCCTTTTTGCCCCAAAATAAGGGGAATTTCAGCCTTATTACCTCAAAATAAGGGGAATTTCTGCCTTTTTGCCCCAAAATATGGGGAATTTCTGACTTTTTGCCCCAAAATAAGAAAAATTTCTGCAATTTTGTACCAAAATAAAAAAAATTTCTGCCTTTTTGCCCCCCCAAAAAAATTTCTGCCTTTTTTTTTTCAAATACCTGAAATTTCTGCAATTTTGCCCCCAAATAAGGGAAATTTCTGCAATTTTATCCCAAAATAAGGGAAATTTCTGCCTTTTTGCCCCAAAATAAGGGGAATTTCTGCCGTTTTGCCCTGAAATGTGTAAAATTTCTGCAATTTTACCCCAAAATAAGGTGAATTTCTGCCTTTTTGCCCCAAAGTAATGGGAATTTCTGCCTTTTTGCCCCAAAATAAGAAAAATTTTTGCTTTTTTTCTCTGAAATAAGTGAAATTTCTGCAATTTTGCCCTAAAATAAGGGAAATTTCTGCAATTTTTCCCCATAATAAGGGAAATTTCTGCAATTTTGCCCCAAAATAAGGGGAATTTCTGTTTTTGTCCCCAAATAAGGGAAATTTCTGCATTTTTGCCCTAAAATAAGGGGATTTACTGCATTTTTTGCCAAAAATAAGGGGAATTTCTGACATTTTGCCGCAAAATAAGTGAAATTTCTGCAGTTTTACCCCAAAATAAGGAAAATTTCTGCCTTTTTGCCCAAAAATTAGGGGAATTTCTGCAATTTTGCTCCAAAATACAAAGAATTTCTTCCTTTTTGCCCGAAAATAAAGGGAATATATACCTTTTTGCCATAAAAAAGCAAATTTCTTCATTTTTGCCCCAAAATAAGGGGATTTTCCACCTTTTTGACTCAAAATAAGTGCAATTTCTGCCTTTTCCCCAAAATAAACGAAATTTCTGCCTTTTTGCCCCAAAATAAGGGGAATTTCAGCCTTATTACCTCAAAATAAGGGGAATTTCTGCCTTTTTGCCCCAAAATATGGGGAATTTCTGACTTTTTGCCCCAAAATAAGAAAAATTTCTGCAATTTTGTACCAAAATAAAAAAAATTTCTGCCTTTTTGCCCCCCCAAAAAAATTTCTGCCTTTTTTTTCTCAAATACCTGAAATTTCTGCAATTTTGCCCCAAAATAAGGGAAATTTCTGCAATTTTGCCCCAATGTAAAGGAAATTTCTGCAATTTTGCCCCAAAATAAGGGGAATTTCTGACTGTTTGCTCCCGAAAAAGGAGATTTTCTGTCTTTTTGCCCCAAAATAAGGAGAATTTCTGCCTTTTTGCCCGAAAATTAAGAGAATTTCTGCAATTTTGCTTCAAAATACAGGGAATTTCTGCCTTTTAGCCCCAAAATAAAGGGAATTTCTGCATTTTACCTCAAATTGAGAATAATTTCTTCCTTTTGCCTCAAAATAAGGGGAATTTTCTGCCTTTTTGTTTCAAAATAAGATAAATTTCTTCAATTTTGTACCATAATAAAAGAAATTTCTGCTCTTTGCCCCAAAATAAAAGGAATTTCTGACTTTTTACCCTGAAATAAATGAAATTTCTGCAATTTTGCCCAAAAATAAGGGAAATTTGTGCCTCTTTGCCCCAAAATAAGAAGAAGTTTTGCCTTTTGCCCCAAAATATGGGGAATTTCAGCATTTTACCTCAAAATACGAATTTCAGCCTTTTTGCCCCAAAATAAGGAAAATTTCTGCAATTTTGCCCCAAAATAAGGGGAATTTCTTCCTTTTTGCCCCAAAATAAAGGATATTTCAGCCTTTTTACCTGAAAATAAGTGAAATTTCTGCAATTTAGCCCCAAATAAGGGAAATTTCTGCAATTTTGCCTCAAAATAAGGTAAATTCCTGCAATTTTGCCCCAAAATAAGTGGAATTTCTGAGTTTTGTCCCAAAATAAGGAGAATTTCTGTCTTTTTGCCCCAACATATAGGGAATTTCTGCCTTTTTGCCCAACAATTAGGGGAATTTCTTCATTTTTGCTTCAAAATAAGGGGAATTTCTGCCTTTTTGCCTCTAAAGAAGTGGAATTTCTGTATTTTCCTTCCAAAACAAAAGGGAATTTCTGTGTTTTTTGCCCCAAAATAAGGAAAATTTCTGACTTATTACCCTGAAATAAGTGAAATGTTTGCAATTTTGCCCCAAAATAAGGGAAATTTCTGCCTTTTTGCCCCCAAATAAGGGGAATTTCAGCCTTTTTACCTCAAAATAAAGGGAATTTCTGCATTTTTGCCACAAAATATTAGGAATTTCTGCCTTTTTGCCCCAAAATAAGAAAAATTTCTGCCTTTTTTTTATCGGAAATAAGTGAAATTTCTGCAATTTTGCCCCAAAATAAGTGAAATTTCTGCAATTTTGCCCCAAAATAAGGGAAATTTTTGGAATTTTGCCCCAAAATAAGTGGAATTTCTGAGTTTTGCCCCAAAATAAGGAGAATTTCTGTCTTTTTGCCCCAACATATAGGGAATTTCTGCCGTTTTGCCCCACAGTTAGGGGATTTTCTGCAATTGTGCTCCAAAAAACGGGATATTTCTGCTTTTTTGCCCGAAAATAAGGAGAATATATACCTTTTGCCACAAAAAAAGGGAAATTTCTTCATTTTTGCCCCAAAATAAGAGGAATTTCTGCCTTCTTACCTCACAATAAGTGAAATTTCTGCCTTTTTACCCAAAAATAAACAAAATTTCTGTCTTTTTGCCCAAAAATAAGAGGAATTTTTGAATTTTGCCCTGAAATAAGTGAAATTTCTGCAATTTTGCCCCAAAATATGGAAATTTCTGCCTTTTTGCCACAAAATAAAGGGAATTTCTGTATTTTTGCCCCAAAATAAGGGGAATTTCAGCATTTTACCTCATAATAAGGCGAATCTCTGCCTTTTTGCCCCAAAATATGGGGAATTTCTTCTTTTTTGCCCCAAAATAAAGAAAATTTCTGCAATTTTGTACCAAAATAAAAGAAATTTCTGCCTTTTTGCCCCAAAATAAGAGAAATTTCTGCACTTTTTCCCTGAAATAAGTGAAATTTCTGCAATTTTGCCCCAAAATAAGGGAAATTTCTGCAATTTTGCCCCAAAATAAAGAAAATTTCTGCAATTTTACCCCAAAATAAGGGGAATTTCTGACTTTTTGCCCTGAAATAAGGAGAATTTCTGTCTTTTTGTTCCAAAATAATGTGAATTTCTGCATTTTCCTTCAAAATTAGGGAAATATGTGCAATTTTGCTTCAAAATACGGGGAAATCTGCCTTATTGCACAAAAATAAAGGGAATTTCTCCATTTTTGCACCAATATAAGGGGAATTTCTGAAATTTAGCTTTAAAATACGGGGAATTTCTGCGTATTGTCCGAAATAAAGTGGAATTTCTGCCTTTTTGCCCTGAAATATTTGAAATTTCTGCAATTTTACCCCAAAATAAGGGGAATTTCTGTTTTTGGCCCCAAAATTAAGGGAATTTCTGCTTTTTGCCCCAAAATAAGGCAAATATCTGACTTTTTGCCCAGAAATAATTGAAATTTCTGCAATTTTGCCCCAAAATAATAGGAATTTCTGCCTTTTTGCCGAAAATAAGGGGAATTTCAGCATTTTACCTTCAAATAAGGGGAATTTCTGCCTTTTTGCCACAAAATAAGGGGAATTTCTGCCCTATTGCCCTTAAATAAGGAAAATTTCTGCTTTTCTGCCCCAATTAACGGGAATTTCTGCCCTTTTGCCAGAAAGTAAAGGGAATTTCTGCCTTTATGCCCCAAAATAACGGGAATTTCAGCCTTTTTACCTCAAAATAAAAGGAATTTCTGCCTTTTTCCCCAAAATATGGGTAATTTTTGCCTTTTTGTTCCAAAATAAGGAAAATTTCTACAATTTTGTATCAAAATAAAAGAAATTTCTGTTTTTGCCCGAAAATAAAAGGAATTTCTGACTTTTTGCCCTGAAATAAATGAAATTCCTGCAATTATGCCCGAAAATAAGGGAAATTTGTGCCTTTTTGCCCCCAAATGAGGGGAATTTCTGCCTTTTTGCCCCAAAATATGGGGAATTTCAGGATTTTACCTCAAAATAATGGGAATTTCAGCCTTTTTGCACCAAAATATGGGGAATTTCTGCCTTTTTGCCACAAAATAAGAAAAATTTCTGCAAGTCTGTAACAATATAAAAGAAATTTCTAAAATTTTGCCCCAAAATAAAGGAAATTTCTGATTTTTGCCCCAAAATAAAAAGAATTTCTCTATTTTTGCCCCAAAATAAAGGGAAATTCTGCCTTTTAGCCCCAAAATTAGGGGAGTTTCTGCAATTTTGCTCCAAAATACGAGAAATTTCTGCCTTTTTACCCGAAATTAAGTGGATTTTCTGCCTTTTTGCCCCCAAATAAGTGAAATTTCTGCAATTTTATCCCAAAATAAGGGAAATTTCTGCCTTTTTGCCCCAAAATAAGGGGAATTTCTGCCGTTTTGCCCTGAAATATGTAAAATTTCTGCAATTTTACCCCAAAATAAGGTGAATTTCTGCCTTTTTGCCCCAAAATAATGGGAATTTCTGCCTTTTTGCCCCAAAATAAGAAAAATTTTTGCTTTTTTTCTCTGAAATAAGTGAAATTTCTGCAATTTTGCCCTAAAATAAGGGAAATTTCTGCAATTTTTCCCCATAATAAGGGAAATTTCTGCAATTTTGCCCCAAAATAAGGGGAATTTCTGTTTTTGTCCCCAAATAAGGGAAATTTCTGCAATTTTGCCCTAAAATAAGGGGATTTTCTGCATTTTTTGCCAAAAATAAGGGGAATTTCTGACATTTTGCCGCCAAATAAGTGAAATTTCTGCAGTTTTACCCCAAAATAAGGAAAATTTCTGCCTTTTTGCCCAAAAATTAGGGGAATTTCTGCAATTTTGCTCCAAAATACAAAGAATTTCTGCCTTTTTGCCCGAAAATAAAGGGAATGTATACCTTTTTGCCATAGAAAAGCAAATTTCTTCATTTTTGCCCCAAAATAAGGGGATTTTCCACCTTTTTGACTCAAAATAAGTGCAATTTCTGCCTTTTCCCCAAAATAAACGAAATTTCTGCCTTTTTGCCCCAAAATAAGGGGAATTTCAGCCTTATTACCTCAAAATAAGGGGAATTTCTGCCTTTTTGCCCCAAAATATGGGGAATTTCTGACTTTTTGCCCCAAAATAAGAAAAATTTCTGCAATTTTGTACCAAAATAAAAAAAATTTCTGCCTTTTTGCCCCCCCAAAAAAATTTCTGCCTTTTTTTTCTCAAATACCTGAAATTTCTGCAATTTTGCCCCAAAATAAGGGAAATTTCTGCAATTTTGCCCCAATGTAAAGGAAATTTCTGCAATTTTGCCCCAAAATAAGGGGAATTTCTGACTGTTTGCTCCCGAAAAAGGAGATTTTCTGTCTTTTTGCCCCAAAATAAGGAGAATTTCTGCCTTTTTGCCCGAAAATTAAGAGAATTTCTGCAATTTTGCTTCAAAATACAGGGAATTTCTGCCTTTTAGCCCCAAAATAAAGGGAATTTCTGCATTTTACCTCAAATTGAGAATAATTTCTTCCTTTTGCCTCAAAATAAGGGGAATTTTCTGCCTTTTTGTTTCAAAATAAGATAAATTTCTTCAATTTTGTACCATAATAAAAGAAATTTCTGCTCTTTGCCCCAAAATAAAAGGAATTTCTGACTTTTTACCCTGAAATAAATGAAATTTCTGCAATTTTGCCCAAAAATAAGGGAAATTTGTGCCTCTTTGCCCCAAAATAAGAAGAAGTTTTGCCTTTTGCCCCAAAATATGGGGAATTTCAGCATTTTACCTCAAAATAAGAATTTCAGCCTTTTTGCCCCAAAATAAGGAAAATTTCTGCAATTTTGCCCCAAAATAAGGGGAATTTCTTCCTTTTTGCCCCAAAATAAAGGATATTTCAGCCTTTTTACCTGAAAATAAGTGAAATTTCTGCAATTTAGCCCCAAATAAGGGAAATTTCTGCAATTTTGCCTCAAAATAAGGTAAATTCCTGCAATTTTGCCCCAAAATAAGTGGAATTTCTGAGTTTTGTCCCAAAATAAGGAGAATTTCTGTCTTTTTGCCCCAACATATAGGGAATTTCTGCCTTTTTGCCCAACAATTAGGGGAATTTCTTCATTTTTGCTTCACAATAAGGGGAATTTCTGCCTTTTTGCCTCTAAAGAAGTGGAATTTCTGTATTTTCCTTCCAAAACAAAGGGAATTTCTGTGTTTTTTGCCCCAAAATAAGGAAAATTTCTGACTTATTACCCTGAAATAAGTGAAATGTTTGCAATTTTGCCCCAAAATAAGGGAAATTTCTGCCTTTTTGCCCCCAAATAAGGGGAATTTCAGCCTTTTTACCTCAAAATAAGGGGAATTTCTGCATTTTTGCCACAAAATATTAGGAATTTCTGCCTTTTTGCCCCAAAATAAGAAAAATTTCTGCCATTTTTACCTGAAATAAGTGAAATTTCTGCAATTTTGCCCCAAAATAAGTAAAATTTCTGCAATTTTGCCCCAAAATAAGGGAAATTTCTGGAATTTTGCCCCAAATTAGTGGAATTTCTGAGTTTTGCCCCAAAATAAGGAGAATTTCTGTCTTTTTGCCCCAACATATAGGGAATTTCTGCCGTTTTGCCCCACAGTTAGGGGATTTTCTGCAATTGTGCTCCAAAAAACGGGATATTTCTGCTTTTTTGCCCGAAAATAAGGAGAATATATACCTTTTGCCACAAAAAAAGGGAAATTTCTTCATTTTTGCCCCAAAATAAGAGGAATTTCTGCCTTCTTACCTCACAATAAGTGAAATTTCTGCCTTTTTACCCAAAAATAAACAAAATTTCTGTCTTTTTGCCCAAAAATAAGAGGAATTTTTGAATTTTGCCCTGAAATAAGTGAAATTTCTGCAATTTTGCCCCAAAATAAGGGAAATTTCTGCCTTTTTGCCACAAAATAAAGGGAATTTCTGTATTTTTGCCCCAAAATAAGGGGAATTTCAGCATTTTACCTCATAATAAGGCGAATCTCTGCCTTTTTGCCCCAAAATATGGGGAATTTCTTCTTTTTTGCCCCAAAATAAAGAAAATTTCTGCAATTTTGTACC
The DNA here is from genome assembly GCF_963924665.1 of Micromys minutus. Taxonomy (NCBI): domain Eukaryota; kingdom Metazoa; phylum Chordata; class Mammalia; order Rodentia; family Muridae; genus Micromys; species Micromys minutus. Next base: position 1,209,025 of record NW_027667155.1, on the reverse strand, counting down.
AAAATAAAAGAAATTTCTGCCTTTTTGCCCCAAAATAAGAGAAATTTCTGCACTTTTTCCCTGAAATAAGTGAAATTTCTGCAATTTTGCCCCAAAATAAGGGAAATTTCTGCAATTTTGCCCCAAAATAAAGAAAATTTCTGCAATTTTACCCCAAAATAAGGGGAATTTCTGACTTTTTGCCCTGAAATAAGGAGAATTTCTGTCTTTTTGTTCCAAAATAATGTGAATTTCTGCATTTTCCTTCAAAATTAGGGAAATATGTGCAATTTTGCTTCAAAATACGGGGAAATCTGCCTTATTGCACAAAAATAAAGGGAATTTCTCCATTTTTGCACCAATATAAGGGGAATTTCTGAAATTTAGCTTTAAAATACGGGGAATTTCTGCGTATTGTCCGAAATAAAGTGGAATTTCTGCCTTTTTGCCCTGAAATATTTGAAATTTCTGCAATTTTACCCCAAAATAAGGGGAATTTCTGTTTTTGGCCCCAAAATTAAGGGAATTTCTGCTTTTTGCCCCAAAATAAGGCAAATATCTGACTTTTTGCCCAGAAATAATTGAAATTTCTGCAATTTTGCCCCAAAATAATAGGAATTTCTGCCTTTTTGCCGAAAATAAGGGGAATTTCAGCATTTTACCTTCAAATAAGGGGAATTTCTGCCTTTTTGCCACAAAATAAGGGGAATTTCTGCCCTATTGCCCTTAAATAAGGAAAATTTCTGCTTTTCTGCCCCAATTAACGGGAATTTCTGCCCTTTTGCCAGAAAGTAAAGGGAATTTCTGCCTTTATGCCCCAAAATAACGGGAATTTCAGCCTTTTTACCTCAAAATAAAAGGAATTTCTGCCTTTTTCCCCAAAATATGGGTAATTTTTGCCTTTTTGTTCCAAAATAAGGAAAATTTCTACAATTTTGTATCAAAATAAAAGAAATTTCTGTTTTTGCCCGAAAATAAAAGGAATTTCTGACTTTTTGCCCTGAAATAAATGAAATTCCTGCAATTATGCCCGAAAATAAGGGAAATTTGTGCCTTTTTGCCCCCAAATGAGGGGAATTTCTGCCTTTTTGCCCCAAAATATGGGGAATTTCAGGATTTTACCTCAAAATAATGGGAATTTCAGCCTTTTTGCACCAAAATATGGGGAATTTCTGCCTTTTTGCCACAAAATAAGAAAAATTTCTGCAAGTCTGTAACAATATAAAAGAAATTTCTAAAATTTTGCCCCAAAATAAAGGAAATTTCTGATTTTTGCCCCAAAATAAAAAGAATTTCTCTATTTTTGCCCCAAAATAAAGGGAAATTCTGCCTTTTAGCCCCAAAATTAGGGGAGTTTCTGCAATTTTGCTCCAAAATACGAGAAATTTCTGCCTTTTTACCCGAAATTAAGTGGATTTTCTGCCTTTTTGCCCCCAAATAAGTGAAATTTCTGCAATTTTATCCCAAAATAAGGGAAATTTCTGCCTTTTTGCCCCAAAATAAGGGGAATTTCTGCCGTTTTGCCCTGAAATATGTAAAATTTCTGCAATTTTACCCCAAAATAAGGTGAATTTCTGCCTTTTTGCCCCAAAATAATGGGAATTTCTGCCTTTTTGCCCCAAAATAAGAAAAATTTTTGCTTTTTTTCTCTGAAATAAGTGAAATTTCTGCAATTTTGCCCTAAAATAAGGGAAATTTCTGCAATTTTTCCCCATAATAAGGGAAATTTCTGCAATTTTGCCCCAAAATAAGGGGAATTTCTGTTTTTGTCCCCAAATAAGGGAAATTTCTGCAATTTTGCCCTAAAATAAGGGGATTTTCTGCATTTTTTGCCAAAAATAAGGGGAATTTCTGACATTTTGCCGCCAAATAAGTGAAATTTCTGCAGTTTTACCCCAAAATAAGGAAAATTTCTGCCTTTTTGCCCAAAAATTAGGGGAATTTCTGCAATTTTGCTCCAAAATACAAAGAATTTCTGCCTTTTTGCCCGAAAATAAAGGGAATGTATACCTTTTTGCCATAGAAAAGCAAATTTCTTCATTTTTGCCCCAAAATAAGGGGATTTTCCACCTTTTTGACTCAAAATAAGTGCAATTTCTGCCTTTTCCCCAAAATAAACGAAATTTCTGCCTTTTTGCCCCAAAATAAGGGGAATTTCAGCCTTATTACCTCAAAATAAGGGGAATTTCTGCATTTTTGCCCCAAAATATGGGGAATTTCTGACTTTTTGCCCCAAAATAAGAAAAATTTCTGCAATTTTGTACCAAAATAAAAAAAATTTCTGCCTTTTTGCCCCCCCAAAAAAATTTCTGCCTTTTTTTTCTCAAATACCTGAAATTTCTGCAATTTTGCCCCAAAATAAGGGAAATTTCTGCAATTTTGCCCCAATGTAAAGGAAATTTCTGCAATTTTGCCCCAAAATAAGGGGAATTTCTGACTGTTTGCTCCCGAAAAAGGAGATTTTCTGTCTTTTTGCCCCAAAATAAGGAGAATTTCTGCCTTTTTGCCCGAAAATTAAGAGAATTTCTGCAATTTTGCTTCAAAATACAGGGAATTTCTGCCTTTTAGCCCCAAAATAAAGGGAATTTCTGCATTTTACCTCAAATTGAGAATAATTTCTTCCTTTTGCCTCAAAATAAGGGGAATTTTCTGCCTTTTTGTTTCAAAATAAGATAAATTTCTTCAATTTTGTACCATAATAAAAGAAATTTCTGCTCTTTGCCCCAAAATAAAAGGAATTTCTGACTTTTTACCCTGAAATAAATGAAATTTCTGCAATTTTGCCCAAAAATAAGGGAAATTTGTGCCTCTTTGCCCCAAAATAAGAAGAAGTTTTGCCTTTTGCCCCAAAATATGGGGAATTTCAGCATTTTACCTCAAAATACGAATTTCAGCCTTTTTGCCCCAAAATAAGGAAAATTTCTGCAATTTTGCCCCAAAATAAGGGGAATTTCTTCCTTTTTGCCCCAAAATAAAGGATATTTCAGCCTTTTTACCTGAAAATAAGTGAAATTTCTGCAATTTAGCCCCAAATAAGGGAAATTTCTGCAATTTTGCCTCAAAATAAGGTAAATTCCTGCAATTTTGCCCCAAAATAAGTGGAATTTCTGAGTTTTGTCCCAAAATAAGGAGAATTTCTGTCTTTTTGCCCCAACATATAGGGAATTTCTGCCTTTTTGCCCAACAATTAGGGGAATTTCTTCATTTTTGCTTCAAAATAAGGGGAATTTCTGCCTTTTTGCCTCTAAAGAAGTGGAATTTCTGTATTTTCCTTCCAAAACAAAAGGGAATTTCTGTGTTTTTTGCCCCAAAATAAGGAAAATTTCTGACTTATTACCCTGAAATAAGTGAAATGTTTGCAATTTTGCCCCAAAATAAGGGAAATTTCTGCCTTTTTGCCCCCAAATAAGGGGAATTTCAGCCTTTTTACCTCAAAATAAAGGGAATTTCTGCATTTTTGCCACAAAATATTAGGAATTTCTGCCTTTTTGCCCCAAAATAAGAAAAATTTCTGCCTTTTTTTTATCGGAAATAAGTGAAATTTCTGCAATTTTGCCCCAAAATAAGTGAAATTTCTGCAATTTTGCCCCAAAATAAGGGAAATTTTTGGAATTTTGCCCCAAAATAAGTGGAATTTCTGAGTTTTGCCCCAAAATAAGGAGAATTTCTGTCTTTTTGCCCCAACATATAGGGAATTTCTGCCGTTTTGCCCCACAGTTAGGGGATTTTCTGCAATTGTGCTCCAAAAAACGGGATATTTCTGCTTTTTTGCCCGAAAATAAGGAGAATATATACCTTTTGCCACAAAAAAAGGGAAATTTCTTCATTTTTGCCCCAAAATAAGAGGAATTTCTGCCTTCTTACCTCACAATAAGTGAAATTTCTGCCTTTTTACCCAAAAATAAACAAAATTTCTGTCTTTTTGCCCAAAAATAAGAGGAATTTTTGAATTTTGCCCTGAAATAAGTGAAATTTCTGCAATTTTGCCCCAAAATATGGAAATTTCTGCCTTTTTGCCACAAAATAAAGGGAATTTCTGTATTTTTGCCCCAAAATAAGGGGAATTTCAGCATTTTACCTCATAATAAGGCGAATCTCTGCCTTTTTGCCCCAAAATATGGGGAATTTCTTCTTTTTTGCCCCAAAATAAAGAAAATTTCTGCAATTTTGTACCAAAATAAAAGAAATTTCTGCCTTTTTGCCCCAAAATAAGAGAAATTTCTGCACTTTTTCCCTGAAATAAGTGAAATTTCTGCAATTTTGCCCCAAAATAAGGGAAATTTCTGCAATTTTGCCCCAAAATAAAGAAAATTTCTGCAATTTTACCCCAAAATAAGGGGAATTTCTGACTTTTTGCCCTGAAATAAGGAGAATTTCTGTCTTTTTGTTCCAAAATAATGTGAATTTCTGCATTTTCCTTCAAAATTAGGGAAATATGTGCAATTTTGCTTCAAAATACGGGGAAATCTGCCTTATTGCACAAAAATAAAGGGAATTTCTCCATTTTTGCACCAATATAAGGGGAATTTCTGAAATTTAGCTTTAAAATACGGGGAATTTCTGCGTATTGTCCGAAATAAAGTGGAATTTCTGCCTTTTTGCCCTGAAATATTTGAAATTTCTGCAATTTTACCCCAAAATAAGGGGAATTTCTGTTTTTGGCCCCAAAATTAAGGGAATTTCTGCTTTTTGCCCCAAAATAAGGCAAATATCTGACTTTTTGCCCAGAAATAATTGAAATTTCTGCAATTTTGCCCCAAAATAATAGGAATTTCTGCCTTTTTGCCGAAAATAAGGGGAATTTCAGCATTTTACCTTCAAATAAGGGGAATTTCTGCCTTTTTGCCACAAAATAAGGGGAATTTCTGCCCTATTGCCCTTAAATAAGGAAAATTTCTGCTTTTCTGCCCCAATTAACGGGAATTTCTGCCCTTTTGCCAGAAAGTAAAGGGAATTTCTGCCTTTATGCCCCAAAATAACGGGAATTTCAGCCTTTTTACCTCAAAATAAAAGGAATTTCTGCCTTTTTCCCCAAAATATGGGTAATTTTTGCCTTTTTGTTCCAAAATAAGGAAAATTTCTACAATTTTGTATCAAAATAAAAGAAATTTCTGTTTTTGCCCGAAAATAAAAGGAATTTCTGACTTTTTGCCCTGAAATAAATGAAATTCCTGCAATTATGCCCGAAAATAAGGGAAATTTGTGCCTTTTTGCCCCCAAATGAGGGGAATTTCTGCCTTTTTGCCCCAAAATATGGGGAATTTCAGGATTTTACCTCAAAATAATGGGAATTTCAGCCTTTTTGCACCAAAATATGGGGAATTTCTGCCTTTTTGCCACAAAATAAGAAAAATTTCTGCAAGTCTGTAACAATATAAAAGAAATTTCTAAAATTTTGCCCCAAAATAAAGGAAATTTCTGATTTTTGCCCCAAAATAAAAAGAATTTCTCTATTTTTGCCCCAAAATAAAGGGAAATTCTGCCTTTTAGCCCCAAAATTAGGGGAGTTTCTGCAATTTTGCTCCAAAATACGAGAAATTTCTGCCTTTTTACCCGAAATTAAGTGGATTTTCTGCCTTTTTGCCCCCAAATAAGTGAAATTTCTGCAATTTTATCCCAAAATAAGGGAAATTTCTGCCTTTTTGCCCCAAAATAAGGGGAATTTCTGCCGTTTTGCCCTGAAATATGTAAAATTTCTGCAATTTTACCCCAAAATAAGGTGAATTTCTGCCTTTTTGCCCCAAAATAATGGGAATTTCTGCCTTTTTGCCCCAAAATAAGAAAAATTTTTGCTTTTTTTCTCTGAAATAAGTGAAATTTCTGCAATTTTGCCCTAAAATAAGGGAAATTTCTGCAATTTTTCCCCATAATAAGGGAAATTTCTGCAATTTTGCCCCAAAATAAGGGGAATTTCTGTTTTTGTCCCCAAATAAGGGAAATTTCTGCAATTTTGCCCTAAAATAAGGGGATTTTCTGCATTTTTTGCCAAAAATAAGGGGAATTTCTGACATTTTGCCGCAAAATAAGTGAAATTTCTGCAGTTTTACCCCAAAATAAGGAAAATTTCTGCCTTTTTGCCCAAAAATTAGGGGAATTTCTGCAATTTTGCTCCAAAATACAAAGAATTTCTGCCTTTTTGCCCGAAAATAAAGGGAATGTATACCTTTTTGCCATAAAAAAGCAAATTTCTTCATTTTTGCCCCAAAATAAGGGGATTTTCCACCTTTTTGACTCAAAATAAGTGCAATTTCTGCCTTTTCCCCAAAATAAACGAAATTTCTGCCTTTTTGCCCCAAAATAAGGGGAATTTCAGCCTTATTACCTCAAAATAAGGGGAATTTCTGCATTTTTGCCCCAAAATATGGGGAATTTCTGACTTTTTGCCCCAAAATAAGAAAAATTTCTGCAATTTTGTACCAAAATAAAAAAAATTTCTGCCTTTTTGCCCCCCCAAAAAAATTTCTGCCTTTTTTTTTTCAAATACCTGAAATTTCTGCAATTTTGCCCCAAAATAAGGGAAATTTCTGCAATTTTGCCCCAATGTAAAGGAAATTTCTGCAATTTTGCCCCCAAATAAGGGGAATTTCTGACTGTTTGCTCCCGAAAAAGGAGATTTTCTGTCTTTTTGCCCCAAAATAAGGAGAATTTCTGCCTTTTTGCCCGAAAATTAAGAGAATTTCTGCAATTTTGCTTCAAAATGCAGGGAATTTCTGCCTTTTAGCCCCAAAATAAAGGGAATTTCTGCATTTTACCTCAAATTGAGAATAATTTCTGCCTTTTGCCTCAAAATAAGGGGAATTTTCTGCCTTTTTGTTTCAAAATAAGATAAATTTCTTCAATTTTGTACCATAATAAAAGAAATTTCTGCTCTTTGCCCCAAAATAAAAGGAATTTCTGACTTTTTGCCCTGAAATAAATGAAATTTCTGCAATTTTGCCCGAAAATAAGGGAAATTTGTGCCTCTTTGCCCCAAAATAAGAAGAAGTTTTGCCTTTTGCCCCAAAATATGGGGAATTTCAGCATTTTACCTCAAAATAAGAATTTCAGCCTTTTTGCCCCAAAATAAGGAAAATTTCTGCAATTTTGCCCCAAAATAAGGGGAATTTCTTCCTTTTTGCCCCAAAATAAAGGATATTTCAGCCTTTTTACCTGAAAATAAGTGAAATTTCTGCAATTTTGCCCCAAATAAGGGAAATTTCTGCAATTTTGCCTCAAAATAAGGTAAATTCCTGCAATTTTGCCCCAAAATAAGTGGAATTTCTGAGTTTTGTCCCAAAATAAGGAGAATTTCTGTCTTTTTGCCCCAACATATAGCGAATTTCTGCCTTTTTGCCCAACAATTAGGGGAATTTCTTCATTTTTGCTTCAAAATAAGGGGAATTTCTGCCTTTTTGCCTCTAAAGAAGTGGAATTTCTGTATTTTCCTTTCAAAACAAAGGGAATTTCTGTGTTTTTTGCCCCAAAATAAGGAAAATTTCTGACTTATTACCCTGAAATAAGTGAAATGTTTGCAATTTTGCCCCAAAATAAGGGAAATTTCTGCCTTTTTGCCCCCAAATAAGGGGAATTTCAGCCTTTTTACCTCAAAATAAGGGGAATTTCTGCATTTTTGCCACAAAATATTAGGAATTTCTGCCTTTTTGCCCCAAAATAAGAAAAATTTCTGCCATTTTTACCTGAAATAAGTGAAATTTCTGCAATTGTGCCCCAAAATAAGTAAAATTTCTGCAATTTTGCCCCAAAATAAGGGAAATTTCTGGAATTTTGCCCCAAAATAAGTGGAATTTCTGAGTTTTGCCCCAAAATAAGGAGAATTTCTGTCTTTTTGCCCCAACATATAGGGAAATTCTGCCTTTTTGCCCCACAATTAGGGGATTTTCTGCAATTGTGCTCCAAAAAACGGGATATTTCTGCTTTTTTGCCCGAAAATAAGGAGAATATATACCTTTTGCCACAAAAAAGGGAAATTTCTTCATTTTTGCCCCAAAATAAGAGCAATTTCTGCCTTCTTACCTCACAATAAGTGAAATTTCTGCCTTTTTACCCAAAAATAAACAAAATTTCTGTCTTGTTGCCCAAAAAGAAAAGGAATTTTTGAATTTTGCCCTGAAATAAGTGAAATTTCTGCAATTTTGCCCCAAAATAAGGGAAATTTCTGCCTTTTTGCCACAAAATAAAGGGAATTTCTGTATTTTTGCCCCAAAATAAGGGGAATTTCAGCATTTTACCTCATAATAAGGCGAATCTCTGCCTTTTTGCCCCAAAATATGGGGAATTTCTTCATTTTTGCCCCAAAATAAAGAAAATTTCTGCAATTTTGTACCAAAATAAAAGAAATTTCTGCATTTTTGCCCCAAAATAAGAGAAATTTCTGCACTTTTTCCCTGAAATAAGTGAAATTTCTGCAATTTTGCCCCAAAATAAGTGAAATTTCTGCCATTTTACCCCAAAATAAGGGGAATTTCTGACTTTTTGCCCTGAAATAAGGAGAATTTCTGTCTTTTTGTTCCAAAATAATGTGAATTTCTGCATTTTCCTTCAAAATTAGGGAAATATGTGCAATTTTGCTTCAAAATACGGGGAAATCTGCCTTATTGCACAAAAATAAAGGGAATTTCTCCATTTTTGCACCAATATAAGGGGAATTTCTGAAATTTAGCTTTAAAATACGGGGAATTTCTGCGTTATTGTCCGAAATAAAGTGGAATTTCTGCCTTTTTGCCCTGAAATATTTGAAATTTCTGCAATTTTACCCCAAAATAAGGGGAATTTCTGTTTTTGGCCCCAAAATTAAGGGAATTTCTGCTTTTTGCCCCAAAATAAGGCAAATATCTGACTTTTTGCCCAGAAATAATTGAAATTTCTGCAATTTTGCCCCAAAATAATAGGAATTTCTGCCTTTTTGCCGAAAATAAGGGGAATTTCAGCATTTTACCTTCAAATAAGGGGAATTTCTGCCTTTTTGCCACAAAATAAGGGGAATTTCTGCCCTATTGCCCTTAAATAAGGAAAATTTCTGCTTTTCTGCCCCAATTAACGGGAATTTCTGCCCTTTTGCCAGAAAGTAAAGGGAATTTCTGCCTTTATGCCCCAAAATAACGGGAATTTCAGCCTTTTTACCTCAAAATAAAAGGAATTTCTGCCTTTTTCCCCAAAATATGGGTAATTTTTGCCTTTTTGTTCCAAAATAAGGAAAATTTCTACAATTTTGTATCAAAATAAAAGAAATTTCTGTTTTTGCCCGAAAATAAAAGGAATTTCTGACTTTTTGCCCTGAAATAAATGAAATTCCTGCAATTATGCCCGAAAATAAGGGAAATTTGTGCCTTTTTACCCCCAAATGAGGGGAATTTCTGCCTTTTTGCCCCAAAATATGGGGAATTTCAGGATTTTACCTCAAAATAAGGGGAATTTCAGCCTTTTTGCACCAAAATATGGGGAATTTCTGCCTTTTTGCCACAAAATAAGAAAAATTTCTGCAAGTCTGTAACAATATAAAAGAAATTTCTAAAATTTTGCCCCAAAATAAAGGAAATTTCTGATTTTTGCCCCAAAATAAAAAGAATTTCTCTATTTTTGCCCCAAAATAAAGGGAAATTCTGCCTTTTAGCCCCAAAATTAGGGGAGTTTCTGCAATTTTGCTCCAAAATACGAGAAATTTCTGCCTTTTTACCCGAAATTAAGTGGATTTTCTGCCTTTTTGCCCCCAAATAAGGGAAATTTCTGCAATTTTATCCCAAAATAAGGGAAATTTCTGCCTTTTTGCCCCAAAATAAGGGGAATTTCTGCCGTTTTGCCCTGAAATATGTAAAATTTCTGCAATTTTACCCCAAAATAAGGTGAATTTCTGCCTTTTTGCCCCAAAATAATGGGAATTTCTGCCTTTTTGCCCCAAAATAAGAAAAATTTTTGCTTTTTTTCTCTGAAATAAGTGAAATTTCTGCAATTTTGCCCTAAAATAAGGGAAATTTCTGCATTTTTTCCCCATAATAAGGGAAATTTCTGCAATTTTGCCCCAAAATAAGGGAAATTTCTGTTTTTGTCCCCAAATAAGGGAAATTTCTGCATTTTTGCCCTAAAATAAGGGGATTTTCTGCATTTTTTGCCAAAAATAAGGGGAATTTCTGACATTTTGCCGCAAAATAAGTGAAATTTCTGCAGTTTTACCCCAAAATAATGAAAATTTCTGCCTTTTTGCCCAAAAATTAGGGGAATTTCTGCAATTTTGCTCCAAAATACAAAGAATTTCTGCCTTTTTGCCCGAAAATAAAGGGAATGTATACCTTTTTGCCATAAAAAAGCAAATTTCTTCATTTTTGCCCCAAAATAAGGGGATTTTCCACCTTTTTGACTCAAAATAAGTGCAATTTCTGCCTTTTCCCCAAAATAAACGAAATTTCTGCCTTTTTGCCCCAAAATAAGGGGAATTTCAGCCTTATTACCTCAAAATAAGGGGAATTTCTGCCTTTTTGCCCCAAAATATGGGGAATTTCTGACTTTTTGCCCCAAAATAAGAAAAATTTCTGCAATTTTGTACCAAAATAAAAAAAATTTCTGCCTTTTTGCCCCCCCAAAAAAATTTCTGCCTTTTTTTTCTCAAATACCTGAAATTTCTGCAATTTTGCCCCAAAATAAGGGAAATTTCTGCAATTTTGCCCCAATGTAAAGGAAATTTCTGCAATTTTGCCCCAAAATAAGGGGAATTTCTGACTGTTTGCTCCCGAAAAAGGAGATTTTCTGTCTTTTTGCCCCAAAATAAGGAGAATTTCTGCCTTTTTGCCCGAAAATTATGAGAATTTCTGCAATTTTGCTCCAAAATACAAAGAATTTCTGCCTTTTTGCCCGAAAATAAAGGGAATGTATACTTTTTTGCCATAAAAAAGCAAATTTCTTGATTTTTGCCCCAAAATAAGGGGAATTTCCACCTTTTTGACTCAAAATAAGTGCAATTTCTGCCTTTTCCCCAAAATCAACGAAATTTCTGTCTTTTTGCCCCAAAATAAGGGGAATTTCAGCCTTTTTACCTCAAAATAAGGGGAATTTCTGCCTTTTTGCCCCAAAATATGGGGAATTTCTGACTTTTGGCCCCAAAATAAGAAAAATTTCTGCAATTTTGTACCAAAATAAAAAAAAATTCTGCCTTTTTGCCCCCCCAAAAAAATTTCTGCCTTTTGTCCCTGAAATACGTGAAATTTCTGCAATTTTGCCCCAAAATAAGGGAAATTTCTACAATTTTGCCCCAATGTAAAGGAAATTTCTGCAATTTTGCCCCAAAATAAGGGGAATTTCTGACTGTTTGCTCCCGAAAAAGGAGATTTTTTGTCTTTTTGCCCCATAATAAGGAGAATTTCTGCCTTTTTGCCCGAAATTTATGAGAATTTCTGCAATTTTGCTTCAAAATACAGGGAATTTCTGTTTTTTAGCCCCAAAATAAAGGGAATTTCTGCATTTTACCTCAAATTGAGAATAATTTCTGCCTTTTGCCACAAAATAAGGGGAATTTTCTGCCTTTTTGTTTCAAAATAAGATAAATTTCTTCAATTTTGTACCATAATAAAAGAAATTTCTGCTCTTTGCCCCAAAATAAAAGGAATTTCTGACTTTTTGCCCTGAAATAAATGAAATTTCTGCAATTTTGCCCGAAAATAAGAGAAATTTGTGCCTCTTTGCCCCAAAATAAGAAGAAGTTTTGCCTTTTGCCCCAAAATATGGGGAATTTCAGCATTTTACCTCAAAATAAGAATTTCAGCCTTTTTGCCCCAAAATAAGGAAAATTTCTGCAATTTTGCCCCAAAAAAAGGGGAATTTCTTCCTTTTTGCCCCAAAATAAAGGATATTTCAGCCTTTTTACCTGAAAATAAGTGAAATTTCTGCAATTTAGCCCCAAATAAGGGAAATTTCTGCAATTTTGCCTCAAAATAAGGTAAATTCCTGCAATTTTGCCCCAAAATAAGTGGAATTTCTGAGTTTTGTCCCAAAATAAGGAGAATTTCTGTCTTTTTGCCCCAACATATAGGGAATTTCTGCCTTTTTGCCCAACAATTAGGGGAATTTCTTCATTTTTGCTTCACAATAAGGGGAATTTCTGCCTTTTTGCCTCTAAAGAAGTGGAATTTCTGTATTTTCCTTCCAAAACAAAGGGAATTTCTGTGTTTTTTGCCCCAAAATAAGGAAAATTTCTGACTTATTACCCTGAAATAAGTGAAATGTTTGCAATTTTGCCTCAAAATAAGGGAAATTTCTGCCTTTTTGCCCCCAAATAAGGGGAATTTCAGCCTTTTTACCTCAAAATAAGGGGAATTTCTGCATTTTTGCCACAAAATATTAGGAATTTCTGCCTTTTTGCCCCAAAATAAGAAAAATTTCTGCCATTTTTACCTGAAATAAGTGAAATTTCTGCAATTTTGCCCCAAAATAAGTAAAATTTCTGCAATTTTGCCCCAAAATAAGGGAAATTTCTGGAATTTTGCCCCAAAATAAGTGGAATTTCTGAGTTTTGCCCCAAAATAAGGAGAATTTCTGTCTTTTTGCCCCAACATATAGGGAATTTCTGCCTTTTTGCCCCACAATTAGGGGATTTTCTTCAATTCTGCTCCAAAATAGGGGGAATTTCTGCTTTTTTGCCCGAAAATAAGGGGAATGTATACCTTTTGCCCCAAAAAAGAGAAATTTCTTCATTTTTGCCCCAAAATAAGAGGAATTTCTGCCTTCTTCCCTCAAAATAAGTGAAATTTCTGCCTTTTTACCCAAAAATAAACGGAATTTCTGACTTTTAGCCCCAAAAATAAGAGGAATTTTTGAATTTTGCCCTGAAATAAGTGAAATTTCTGCAATTTTGCCCCAAAATAAGGGAAATTTCTGCCTTTTTGCCACAAAATAAAGGGAATTTCTGTATTTTTGCCCCAAAATAAGGGGAATTTCAGCATTTTACCTCATAATAAGGCGAATCTCTGCCTTTTTGCCCCAAAATATGGGGAATTTCTTCTTTTTTGCCCCAAAATAAAGAAAATTTCTGCAATTTTGTACCAAAATAAAAGAAATTTCTGCCTTTTTGCCCCAAAATAAGAGAAATTTCTGCACTTTTTCCCTGAAATAAGTGAAATTTCTGCAATTTTGCCCCAAAATAAGGGAAATTTCTGCAATTTTGCCCCAAAATAAAGAAAATTTCTGCAATTTTACCCCAAAATAAGGGGAATTTCTGACTTTTTGCCCTGAAATAAGGAGAATTTCTGTCTTTTTGTTCCAAAATAATGTGAATTTCTGCATTTTCCTTCAAAATTAGGGAAATATGTGCAATTTTGCTTCAAAATACGGGGAAATCTGCCTTATTGCACAAAAATAAAGGGAATTTCTCCATTTTTGCACCAATATAAGGGGAATTTCTGAAATTTAGCTTTAAAATACGGGGAATTTCTGCGTATTGTCCGAAATAAAGTGGAATTTCTGCCTTTTTGCCCTGAAATATTTGAAATTTCTGCAATTTTACCCCAAAATAAGGGGAATTTCTGTTTTTGGCCCCAAAATTAAGGGAATTTCTGCTTTTTGCCCCAAAATAAGGCAAATATCTGACTTTTTGCCCAGAAATAATTGAAATTTCTGCAATTTTGCCCCAAAATAATAGGAATTTCTGCCTTTTTGCCGAAAATAAGGGGAATTTCAGCATTTTACCTTCAAATAAGGGGAATTTCTGCCTTTTTGCCACAAAATAAGGGGAATTTCTGCCCTATTGCCCTTAAATAAGGAAAATTTCTGCTTTTCTGCCCCAATTAACGGGAATTTCTGCCCTTTTGCCAGAAAGTAAAGGGAATTTCTGCCTTTATGCCCCAAAATAACGGGAATTTCAGCCTTTTTACCTCAAAATAAAAGGAATTTCTGCCTTTTTCCCCAAAATATGGGTAATTTTTGCCTTTTTGTTCCAAAATAAGGAAAATTTCTACAATTTTGTATCAAAATAAAAGAAATTTCTCTTTTTGCCCGAAAATAAAAGGAATTTCTGACTTTTTGCCCTGAAATAAATGAAATTCCTGCAATTATGCCCGAAAATAAGGGAAATTTGTGCCTTTTTGCCCCCAAATGAGGGGAATTTCTGCCTTTTTGCCCCAAAATATGGGGAATTTCAGGATTTTACCTCAAAATAATGGGAATTTCAGCCTTTTTGCACCAAAATATGGGGAATTTCTGCCTTTTTGCCACAAAATAAGAAAAATTTCTGCAAGTCTGTAACAATATAAAAGAAATTTCTAAAATTTTGCCCCAAAATAAAGGAAATTTCTGATTTTTGCCCCAAAATAAAAAGAATTTCTCTATTTTTGCCCCAAAATAAAGGGAAATTCTGCCTTTTAGCCCCAAAATTAGGGGAGTTTCTGCAATTTTGCTCCAAAATACGAGAAATTTCTGCCTTTTTACCCGAAATTAAGTGGATTTTCTGCCTTTTTGCCCCCAAATAAGTGAAATTTCTGCAATTTTATCCCAAAATAAGGGAAATTTCTGCCTTTTTGCCCCAAAATAAGGGGAATTTCTGCCGTTTTGCCCTGAAATATGTAAAATTTCTGCAATTTTACCCCAAAATAAGGTGAATTTCTGCCTTTTTGCCCCAAAATAATGGGAATTTCTGCCTTTTTGCCCCAAAATAAGAAAAATTTTTGCTTTTTTTCTCTGAAATAAGTGAAATTTCTGCAATTTTGCCCTAAAATAAGGGAAATTTCTGCAATTTTTCCCCATAATAAGGGAAATTTCTGCAATTTTGCCCCAAAATAAGGGAAATTTCTGTTTTTGTCCCCAAATAAGGGAAATTTCTGCAATTTTGCCCTAAAATAAGGGGATTTTCTGCATTTTTTGCCAAAAATAAGGGGAATTTCTGACATTTTGCCGCAAAATAAGTGAAATTTCTGCAGTTTTACCCCAAAATAAGGAAAATTTCTGCCTTTTTGCCCAAAAATTAGGGGAATTTCTGCAATTTTGCTCCAAAATACAAAGAATTTCTGCCTTTTTGCCCGAAAATAAAGGGAATGTATACCTTTTTGCCATAAAAAAGCAAATTTCTTCATTTTTGCCCCAAAATAAGGGGATTTTCCACCTTTTTGACTCAAAATAAGTGCAATTTCTGCCTTTTCCCCAAAATAAACGAAATTTCTGCCTTTTTGCCCCAAAATAAGGGGAATTTCAGCCTTATTACCTCAAAATAAGGGGAATTTCTGCATTTTTGCCCCAAAATATGGGGAATTTCTGACTTTTTGCCCCAAAATAAGAAAAATTTCTGCAATTTTGTACCAAAATAAAAAAAATTTCTGCCTTTTTGCCCCCCCAAAAAAATTTCTGCCTTTTTTTTTTCAAATACCTGAAATTTCTGCAATTTTGCCCCAAAATAAGGGAAATTTCTGCAATTTTGCCCCAATGTAAAGGAAATTTCTGCAATTTTGCCCCCAAATAAGGGGAATTTCTGACTGTTTGCTCCCGAAAAAGGAGATTTTCTGTCTTTTTGCCCCAAAATAAGGAGAATTTCTGCCTTTTTGCCCGAAAATTAAGAGAATTTCTGCAATTTTGCTTCAAAATGCAGGGAATTTCTGCCTTTTAGCCCCAAAATAAAGGGAATTTCTGCATTTTACCTCAAATTGAGAATAATTTCTGCCTTTTGCCTCAAAATAAGGGGAATTTTCTGCCTTTTTGTTTCAAAATAAGATAAATTTCTTCAATTTTGTACCATAATAAAAGAAATTTCTGCTCTTTGCCCCAAAATAAAAGGAATTTCTGACTTTTTGCCCTGAAATAAATGAAATTTCTGCAATTTTGCCCGAAAATAAGGGAAATTTGTGCCTCTTTGCCCCAAAATAAGAAGAAGTTTTGCCTTTTGCCCCAAAATATGGGGAATTTCAGCATTTTACCTCAAAATAAGAATTTCAGCCTTTTTGCCCCAAAATAAGGAAAATTTCTGCAATTTTGCCCCAAAATAAGGGGAATTTCTTCCTTTTTGCCCCAAAATAAAGGATATTTCAGCCTTTTTACCTGAAAATAAGTGAAATTTCTGCAATTTTGCCCCAAATAAGGGAAATTTCTGCAATTTTGCCTCAATATAAGGTAAATTCCTGCAATTTTGCCCCAAAATAAGTGGAATTTCTGAGTTTTGTCCCAAAATAAGGAGAATTTCTGTCTTTTTGCCCCAACATATAGCGAATTTCTGCCTTTTTGCCCAACAATTAGGGGAATTTCTTCATTTTTGCTTCAAAATAAGGGGAATTTCTGCCTTTTTGCCTCTAAAGAAGTGGAATTTCTGTATTTTCCTTTCAAAACAAAGGGAATTTCTGTGTTTTTTGCCCCAAAATAAGGAAAATTTCTGACTTATTACCCTGAAATAAGTGAAATGTTTGCAATTTTGCCCCAAAATAAGGGAAATTTCTGCCTTTTTGCCCCCAAATAAGGGGAATTTCAGCCTTTTTACCTCAAAATAAGGGGAATTTCTGCATTTTTGCCACAAAATATTAGGAATTTCTGCCTTTTTGCCCCAAAATAAGAAAAATTTCTGCCATTTTTACCTGAAATAAGTGAAATTTCTGCAATTGTGCCCCAAAATAAGTAAAATTTCTGCAATTTTGCCCCAAAATAAGGGAAATTTCTGGAATTTTGCCCCAAAATATGTGGAATTTCTGAGTTTTGCCCCAAAATAAGGAGAATTTCTGTCTTTTTGCCCCAACATATAGGGAAATTCTGCCTTTTTGCCCCACAATTAGGGGATTTTCTGCAATTGTGCTCCAAAAAACGGGATATTTCTGCTTTTTTGCCCGAAAATAAGGAGAATATATACCTTTTGCCACAAAAAAGGGAAATTTCTTCATTTTTGCCCCAAAATAAGAGCAATTTCTGCCTTCTTACTTCACAATAAGTGAAATTTCTGCCTTTTTACCCAAAAATAAACAAAATTTCTGTCTTGTTGCCCAAAAAGAAAAGGAATTTTTGAATTTTGCCCTGAAATAAGTGAAATTTCTGCAATTTTGCCCCAAAATAAGGGAAATTTCTGCCTTTTTGCCACAAAATAAAGGGAATTTCTGTATTTTTGCCCCAAAATAAGGGGAATTTCAGCATTTTACCTCATAATAAGGCGAATCTCTGCCTTTTTGCCCCAAAATATGGGGAATTTCTTCATTTTTGCCCCAAAATAAAGAAAATTTCTGGAATTTTGTACCAAAATAAAAGAAATTTCTGCCTTTTTGCCCCAAAATAAGAGAAATTTCTGCACTTTTTCCCTGAAATAAGTGAAATTTCTGCAATTTTGCCCCAAAATAAGGGAAATTTCTGCAATTTTGCCCCAAAATAAAGAAAATTTCTGCAATTTTACCCCAAAATAAGGGGAATTTCTGACTTTTTGCCCTGAAATAAGGAGAATTTCTGTCTTTTTGTTCCAAAATAATGTGAATTTCTGCATTTACCTTCAAAATTAGGGAAATATGTGCAATTTTGCTTCAAAATACGGGGAAATCTGCCTTATTGCACAAAAATAAAGGGAATTTCTCCATTTTTGCACCAATATAAGGGTAATTTCTGAAATTTAGCTTTAAAATACGGGGAATTTCTGCGTTATTGTCCGAAATAAAGTGGAATTTCTGCCTTTTTGCCCTGAAATATTTGAAATTTCTGCAATTTTACCCCAAAATAAGGGGAATTTCTGTTTTTGGCCCCAAAATTAAGGGAATTTCTGCTTCTTGCCCCAAAATAAGGCAAATATCTGACTTTTTGCCCAGACAATTGAAATTTCTGCAATTTTGCCTCAAAATAATAGGAATTTCTGCCTTTTTGCCGAAAATAGGGGGAATTTCAGCATTTTACCTTCAAATAAGGGGAATTTCTGCAATTTTGCCCCAAAATAATAGGAATTTCTGCCTTTTTGCCGAAAATAAGAGGAATTTCAGCATTTTACCTTCAAATAAGGGGAATTTCTGCTTTTTTGCCACAAAATAAGGGGAATTTCTGACCTATTGCCCTTAAATAAGGAAAATTTCGCTTTTCTGCCCTAATTAACGGGAATTTCTGCCTTTTTGCCACAAAGTAAAGGTAATTTCTGCCTTTTTGCCCCAAAATAATGGGAATTTCAGCCTTTTTACCTCAAAATAAGGGGAATTTCTGCCTTTTTCCCCAAAATATGGGTAATTTTTGCCTTTTTGTTCCAAAATAAGGAAAATTTCTACATTTTTGTATCAAAATAAAAGAAATTTCTGTTTTTGCCCCAAAATAAAAGGAATTTCTGACTTTTTGCCCTGAAATAAATGAAATTCCTGCAATTATGCCCGAAAATAAGGGAAATTTGTGCCTTTTTGCCCCCAAATGAGGGGAATTTCTGCCTTTTTGCCCCAAAATATGGGGAATTTCAGGATTTTACCTCAAAATAAGGGGAATTTCAGCCTTTTTGCACCAAAATATGGGGAATTTCTGCCTTTTTGCCACAAAATAAGAAAAATTTCTGCAAGTCTGTAACAATATAAAAGAAATTTCTAAAATTTTGCCCCAAAATAAAGGAAATTTCTGATTTTTGCCCCAAAATAAAAAGAATTTCTCTATTTTTGCCCCAAAATAAAGGGAAATTCTGCCTTTTAGCCCCAAAATTAGGGGAGTTTCTGCAATTATGCTCCAAAATACGAGAAATTTCTGCCTTTTTACTCGAAATTAAGTGGATTTTCTGCCTTTTTGCCCCCAAATAAGGGAAATTTCTGCAATTTTATCCCAAAATAAGGGAAATTTCTGCCTTTCTGCCCCAAAATAAAAGGAATTTCTGCCGTTTTGCCCTGAAATATGTGAAATTTCGGCAATTTTACCCCAAAAATAAGGTGAATTTCTGCCTTTTTGCCCCAAAATAATGGGAATTTCTGCCTTTTTGCCCCAAAATAAGAAAAATTTTGGCTTTTTTTCTCTGAAATAAGTGAAATTTCTGCAATTTTGCCCTAAAATAAGGGAAATTTCTGCAATTTTTCCCCATAATAAGGGAAATTTCTGCAATTTTGCCCCAAAATAAGGGGAATTTCTGTTTTTGTCCCCAAATAAGGGAAATTTCTGCAATTTTGCCCTAAAATAAGGGGATTTTCTGCATTTTTTGCCAAAAATAAGGGGAATTTCTGACATTTTGCCGCAAAATAAGTGAAATTTCTGCAGTTTTACCCCAAAATAAGGAAAATTTCTGCCTTTTTGCCCAAAAATTAGGGGAATTTCTCCAATTTTGCTCCAAAATACAAAGAATTTCTGCCTTTTTGCCCGAAAATAAAGGGAATGTATACCTTTTTGCCATAAAAAAGCAAATTTCTTCATTTTTGCCCCAAAATAAGGGGATTTTCCACCTTTTTGACTCAAAATAAGTGCAATTTCTGCCTTTTCCCCAATATAAACGAAATTTCTGCCTTTTTGCCCCAAAATAAGGGGAATTTCAGCCTTATTACCTCAAAATAAGAGGAATTTCTGGATTTTTGCCCCAAAATATGGGGAATTTCTGCAATTTTGTACCAAAATAAAAAAATTTCTGCCTTTTTGCCCCCCCAAAAAAATTTCTGCCTTTTTTTTCTCAAATACCTGAAATTTCTGCAATTTTGCCCCAAAATAAGGGAAATTTCTGCAATTTTGCCCCAATGTAAAGGAAATTTCTGCAATTTTGCCCCAAAATAAGGGGAATTTCTGACTGTTTGCTCCCGAAAAAGGAGATTTTCTGTCTTTTTGCCCCAAAATAAGGAGAATTTCTGCCTTTTTGCCCGAAAATTAAGAGAATTTCTGCAATTTTGCTTCAAAATGCAGGGAATTTCTGCCTTTTAGCCCCAAAATAAAGGGAATTTCTGCATTTTACCTCAAATTGAGAATAATTTCTGCCTTTTGCCTCAAAATAAGGGGAATTTTCTGCCTTTTTGTTTCAAAATAAGATAAATTTCTTCAATTTTGTACCATAATAAAAGAAATTTCTGCTCTTTGCCCCAAAATAAAAGGAATTTCTGACTTTTTGCCCTGAAATAAATGAAATTTCTGCAATTTTGCCCGAAAATAAGGGAAATTTGTGCCTCTTTGCCCCAAAATAAGAAGAAGTTTTGCCTTTTGCCCCAAAATATGGGGAATTTCAGCATTTTACCTCAAAATAGGAATTTCAGCCTTTTTGCCCCAAAATAAGGAAAATTTCTGCAATTTTGCCCCAAAATAAGGGGAATTTCTTCCTTTTTGCCCCAAAATAAAGGATATTTCAGCCTTTTTACATGAAAATAAGTGAAATTTCTGCAATTTTGCTCCAAATAAGGGAAATTTCTGCAATTTTGCCCCAAAATAAGGGAAATTTCTGGAATTTT
This sequence comes from Micromys minutus, assembly GCF_963924665.1. Classification (NCBI taxonomy): domain Eukaryota; kingdom Metazoa; phylum Chordata; class Mammalia; order Rodentia; family Muridae; genus Micromys; species Micromys minutus. The sequence continues at coordinate 1,188,746 of NW_027667155.1, read as the reverse complement.
GCCCCAAAATAAGTGGAATTTCTGAGTTTTGCCCCAAAATAAGGAGAATTTCTGTCTTTTTGCCCCAACATATAGGGAATTTCTGCCTTTTTGCCCAACAATTAGGGGAATTTCTTCATTTTTGCTTCAAAATAAGGGGAATTTCTGCCTTTTTGCCTCTAAAGAAGTGGAATTTCTGTATTTTCCTTTCAAAACAAAGGGAATTTCTGTGTTTTTTGCCCCAAAATAAGGAAAATTTCTGACTTATTACCCTGAAATAAGTGAAATGTTTGCAATTTTGCCCCAAAATAAGGGAAATTTCTGCCTTTTTGCCCCCAAATAAAGGGAATTTCAGCCTTTTTACCTCAAAATAAGGGGAATTTCTGCATTTTTGCCACAAAATATTAGGAATTTCTGCCTTTTTGCCCCAAAATAAGAAAAATTTCTGCCATTTTTACCTGAAATAAGTGAAATTTCTGCAATTGTGCCCCAAAATAAGTAAAATTTCTGCAATTTTGCCCCAAAATAAGGGAAATTTCTGGAATTTTGCCCCAAAATAAGTGGAATTTCTGAGTTTTGCCCCAAAATAAGGAGAATTTCTGTCTTTTTGCCCCAACATATAGGGAATTTCTGCCTTTTTGCCCCACAATTAGGGGATTTTCTTCAATTCTGCTCCAAAATAGGGGGAATTTCTGCTTTTTTGCCCGAAAATAAGGGGAATGTATACCTTTTGCCACAAAAAAGAGAAATTTCTTCATTTTTGCCCCAAAATAAGAGGAATTTCTGCCTTCTTCCCTCAAAATAAGTGAAATTTCTGCCTTTTTACCTAAAAATGAACGGAATTTCTGTCTTTTTGCCCCAAAATAAAAGGAATTTTTGAATTTTGCCCTGAAATAAGTGAAATTTCTGCAATTTTGCCCCAAAATAAGGGAAATTTCTGCCTTTTTGCCACAAAATGAAGGGAATTTCTGTATTTTTGCCCCAAAATAAGGGGAATTTCAGCATTTTACCTCATAATAAGGCAAATCTCTGCCTTTTTGCCCCAAAATATGGGGAATTTCTTCATTTTTGCCCCAAAATAAAGAAAATTTCTGCAATTTTGTACCAAAATAAAAGAAATTTCTGCCTTTTTGCCCCAAAATAAGAGAAATTTCTGCACTTTTTCCCTGAAATAAGTGAAATTTCTGCAATTTTGCCCCAAAATAAGGGAAATTTCTGCAATTTTGCCCCAAAATAACGAAAATTTCTGCAATTTTACCCCAAAATAAGGGGAATTTCTGACTTTTTGCCCTGAAATAAGGAGAATTTCTGTCTTTTTGTTCCAAAATAATGTGAATTTCTGCATTTTCCTTCAAAATTAGGGAAATATGTGCAATTTTGCTTCAAAATACGGGGAAATCTGCCTTATTGCACAAAAATAAAGGGAATTTCTCCATTTTTGCACCAATATAAGGGGAATTTCTGAAATTTAGCTTTAAAATACGGGGAATTTCTGCGTTATTGTCCGAAATAAAGTGGAATTTCTGCCTTTTTGCCCTGAAATATTTGAAATTTCTGCAATTTTACCCCAAAATAAGGGGAATTTCTGTTTTTGGCCCCAAAATTAAGGGAATTTCTGCTTTTTGCCACAAAATAAGGCAAATATCTGACTTTTTGCCCAGAAATAATTGAAATTTCTGCAATTTTGCCCCAAAATAATAGGAATTTCTGCCTTTTTGCCGAAAATAAGGGAAATTTCAGCATTTTACCTTCAAATAAGGGGAATTTCTGACTTTTTGCCACAAAATAAGGGGAATTTCTGCCCTATTGCCCTTAAATAAGGAAAATTTCTGCTTTTCTGCCCCAATTAACGGGAATTTCTGCCTTTTTGCCCCAAAGTAAAGGGAATTTCTGCCTTTTTGCCCCCCCAAAAAAATTTCTGCCTTTTTTCCCTGAAATACATGAAATTTCTGCAATTTGCCCCAAAATAAGGGAAATTTCTACAATTTTGCCCCAATGTAAAGGAAATTTCTGCAATTTTGCCCCAAAATAAGGGGAATTTCTGACTGTTTGCTTCCGAAAAAGGAGATTTTCTGTCTTTTTACCCCATAATAAGGAGAATTTCTGCCTTTTTGCCCGAAAATTATGAGAATTTCTGCAATTTTGCTTCAAAATACAGGGAATTTCTGCCTTTTAGCCCCAAAATAAAGGGAATTTCTGCATTTTACCTAAAATTGAGAATAATTTCTGCCTTTTGCCTCAAAATAAGGGGAATTTTCTGCCTTTTTGTTTCAAAATAAGATAAATTTCTTCAATTTTGTACCATAATAAAAGAAATTTCTGCTCTTTGCCCCAAAATAAAAGGAATTTCTGACTTTTTGCCCTGAAATAAATGAAATTTCTGCAATTTTGCCCAAAAATAAGGGAAATTTGTGCCTCTTTGCCCCAAAATAAAAAGAAGTTTTGCCTTTTGCCCCAAAATATGGGGAATTTCAGCATTTTACCTCAAAATAAGAATTTCAGCCTTTTTGCCCCAAAATAAGGAAAATTTCTGCAATTTTGCCCCAAAATAAGGGGAATTTCTTCCTTTTTGCCCCAAAATAAAGGATATTTCAGCCTTTTTACCTGAAAATAAGTGAAATTTCTGCAATTTTGCCCCAAATAAGGAAAATTTCTGCAATTTTGCCTCAAAATAAGGTAAATTCCTGCAATTTTGCCCCAAAATAAGTGGAATTTCTGAGTTTTGTCCCAAAATAAGGAGAATTTCTGTCTTTTTGCCCCAACATATAGGGAATTTCTGCCTTTTTGCCCAACAATTAGGGGAATTTCTTCATTTTTGCTTCAAAATAAGGGGAATTTCTGCCTTTTTGCCTCTAAAGAAGTGGAATTTCTGTATTTTCCTTCCAAAACAAAGGGAATTTCTGTCTTTTTTGCCCCAAAATAAGGAAAATTTCTGACTTATTACCCTGAAATAAGTGAAATGTTTGCAATTTTGCCCCAAAATAAGGGAAATTTCTGCCTTTTTGCCCCCAAATAAGGGGAATTTCAGCCTTTTTACCTCAAAATAAGGGGAATTTCTGCATTTTTGCCACAAAATATTAGGAATTTCTGCCTTTTTGCCCCAAAATAAGAAAAATTTCTGCCATTTTTACCTGAAATAAGTGAAATTTTTGCAATTGTGCCCCAAAATAAGTAAAATTTCTGCAATTTTGCCCCAAAATAAGGGAAATTTCTGGAATTTTGCCCCAAAATAAGTGGAATTTCTGAGTTTTGCCCCAAAATAAGGAGAATTTCTGTCTTTTTGCCCCAACATATAGGGAATTTCTGCCTTTTTGCCCCACAATTAGGGGATTTTCTTCAATTCTGCTCCAAAATAGGGGGAATTTCTGCTTTTTTGCCCGAAAATAAGGGGAATGTATACCTTTTGCCACAAAAAAGAGAACTTTCTTCATTTTTACCCCAAAATAAGAGGAATTTCTGCCTTCTTCCCTCAAAATAAGTGAAATTTCTGCCTTTTTACCTAAAAATGAACGGAATTTCTGTCTTTTTGCCCCAAAATAAAAGGAATTTTTGAATTTTGCCCTGAAATAAGTGAAATTTCTGCAATTTTGCCCCAAAATAAGGGAAATTTCTGCCTTTTTGCCACAAAATAAAGGGAATTTCTGTATTTTTGCCCCAAAATAAGGGGAATTTCAGCATTTTACCTCATAATAAGGCAAATCTCTGCCTTTTTGCCCCAAAATATGGGGAATTTCTTCATTTTTGCCCCAAAATAAAAAAAATTTCTGCAATTTTGTACCAAAATAAAAGAAATTTCTGCCTTTTTGCCCCAAAATAAGAGAAATTTCTGCACTTTTTCCCTGAAATAAGTGAAATTTCTGCAATTTTGCCCCAAAATAAGGGAAATTTCTGCAATTTTGCCCCAAAATAAAGAAAATTTCTGCAATTTTGTACCAAAATAAAAGAAATTTCTGCCTTTTTGCCCCAAAATAAGAGAAATTTCTGCACTTTTTCCCTGAAATAAGTGAAATTTATGCAATTTTGCCCCAAAATAAGAGAAATGTCTGCAATTTTGCCCCAAAATAAAGAAAATTTCTGCAATTTTACCCCATAATAAGGGGAATTTCTGACTTTTTGCACTGAAATAAGGAGAATTTCTGTCTTTTTGTTCCAAAATAATGTGAATTTCTGCATTTTCCTTCAAAATTAGGGAAATATGTGCAATTTTGCTTCAAAATACGGGGAAATCTGCCTTATTGCACAAAAATAAAGGGAATTTCTCCATTTTTGCACCAATATAAGGGGAATTTCTGAAATTTAGCTTTAAAATACGGGGAATTTCTGCGTTATTGTCCGAAATAAAGTGGAATTTCTGCCTTTTTGCCCTGAAATATTTGAAATTTCTGCAATTTTACCCCAAAATAAGGGGAATTTCTGTTTTTGGCCCCAAAATTAAGGGAATTTCTGCTTTTTGCCACAAAATAAGGCAAATATCTGACTTTTTGCCCAGAAATAATTGAAATTTCTGCAATTTTGCCCCAAAATAATAGGAATTTCTGCCTTTTTGCCGAAAATAAGGGGAATTTCAGCATTTTACCTTCAAATAAGGGGAATTTCTGACTTTTTGCCACAAAATAAGGGGAATTTCTGCCCTATTGCCCTTAAATAAGGAAAATTTCTGCTTTTCTGCCCCAATTAACGGGAATTTCTGCCTTTTTGCCCCAAAGTAAAGGGAATTTCTGCCTTTTTGCCCCCCCCAAAAAAATTTCTGCCTTTTTTCCCTGAAATACGTGAAATTTCTGCAATTTTGCCCCTAAATAAGGGAAATTTCTACAATTTTGCCCCAATGTAAAGGAAATTTCTGCAATTTTGCCCCAAAATAAGGGGAATTTCTGACTGTTTGCTTCCGAAAAAGGAGATTTTCTGTCTTTTTGCCCCATAATAAAAAGAATTTCTGCCTTTTTGCCCGAAAATTATGAGAATTTCTGCAATTTTGCTTCAAAATACAGGGAATTTCTGCCTTTTAGCCCCAAAATAAAGGGAATTTCTGCATTTTACCTCAAATTGAGAATAATTTCTGCCTTTTGCCTCAAAATAAGGGGAATTTTCTGCCTTTTTGTTTCAAAATAAGATAAATTTCTTCAATTTTGTACCATAATAAAAGAAATTTCTGCTCTTTGCCCCAAAATAAAAGGAATTTCTGACTTTTTGCCCTGAAATAAATGAAATTTCTGCAATTTTGCCCGAAAATAAGGGAAATTTGTGCCTCTTTGCCCCAAAATAAAAAGAAGTTTTGCCTTTTGCCCCAAAATATGGGGAATTTCAGCATTTTACCTCAAAATAAGAATTTCAGCCTTTTTGCCCCAAAATAAGGAAAATTTCTGCAATTTTGCCCCAAAATAAGGGGAATTTCTTCCTTTTTGCCCCAAAATAAAGGATATTTCAGCCTTTTTACCTGAAAATAAGTGAAATTTCTGCAATTTTGCCCCAAATAAGGAAAATTTCTGCAATTTTGCCTCAAAATAAGGTAAATTCCTGCAATTTTGCCCCAAAATAAGTCAAATTTCTGAGTTTTGTCCCAAAATAAGGAGAATTTCTGTCTTTTTGCCCCAACATATAGGGAATTTCTGCCTTTTTGCCCAACAATTAGGGGAATTTCTTCATTTTTGCTTCAAAATAAGGGGAATTTCTGCCTTTTTGCCTCTAAAGAAGTGGAATTTCTGTATTTTCCTTTCAAAACAAAGGGAATTTCTGTGTTTTTTGCCCCAAAATAAGGAAAATTTCTGACTTATTACCCTGAAATAAGTGAAATGTTTGCAATTTTGCCCCAAAATAAGGGAAATTTCTGCCTTTTTGCCCCCAAATAAGGGGAATTTCAGCCTTTTTACCTCAAAATAAGGGGAATTTCTGCATTTTTGCCACAAAATATTAGGAATTTCTGCCTTTTTGCCCCAAAATAAGAAAAATTTCTGCCATTTTTACCTGAAATAAGTGAAATTTCTGCAATTGTGCCCCAAAATAAGTAAAATTTCTGCAATTTTGCCCCAAAATAAGGGAAATTTCTGGAATTTTGCCCCAAAATAAGTGGAATTTCTGAGTTTTGCCCCAAAATAAGGAGAATTTCTGTCTTTTTGCCCCAACATATAGAGAATTTCTGCCTTTTTGCCCCACAATTAGGGGATTTTCTTCAATTCTGCTCCAAAATAGGGGGAATTTCTGCTTTTTTGCCCGAAAATAAGGGGAATGTATACCTTTTGCCACAAAAAAGAGAACTTTCTTCATTTTTGCCCCAAAATAAGAGGAATTTCTGCCTTCTTCCCTCAAAATAAGTGAAATTTCTGCCTTTTTACCTAAAAATGAACGGAATTTCTGTCTTTTTGCCCCAAAATAAAAGGAATTTTTGAATTTTGCCCTGAAATAAGTGAAATTTCTGCAATTTTGCCCCAAAATAAGGGAAATTTCTGCCTTTTTGCCACAAAATAAAGGGAATTTCTGTATTTTTGCCCCAAAATAAGGGGAATTTCAGCATTTTACCTCATAATAAGGCAAATCTCTGCCTTTTTGCCCCAAAATATGGGGAATTTCTTCATTTTTGCCCCAAAATAAAAAAAATTTCTGCAATTTTGTACCAAAATAAAAGAAATTTCTGCCTTTTTGCCCCAAAATAAGAGAAATTTCTGCACTTTTTCCCTGAAATAAGTGAAATTTCTGCAATTTTGCCCCAAAATAAGGGAAATTTCTGCAATTTTGCCCCAAAATAAAGAAAATTTCTGCAATTTTGTACCAAAATAAAAGAAATTTCTGCCTTTTTGCCCCAATATAAGAGAAATTTCTGCACTTTTTCCCTGAAATAAGTGAAATTTATGCAATTTTGCCCCAAAATAAGAGAAATGTCTGCAATTTTGCCCCAAAATAAAGAAAATTTCTGCAATTTTACCCCATAATAAGGGGAATTTCTGACTTTTTGCACTGAAATAAGGAGAATTTCTGTCTTTTTGTTCCAAAATAATGTGAATTTCTGCATTTTCCTTCAAAATTAGGGAAATATGTGCAATTTTGCTTCAAAATACGGGGAAATCTGCATTATTGCACAAAAATAAAGGGAATTTCTCCATTTTTGCACCAATATAAGGGGAATTTCTGAAATTTAGCTTTAAAATACGGGGAATTTCTGCGTTATTGTCCGAAATAAAGTGGAATTTCTGCCTTTTTGCCTCAAAATAAGGTAAATTCCTGCAATTTTGCCCCAAAATAAGTGGAATTTCTGAGTTTTGTCCCAAAATAAGGAGAATTTCTGTCTTTTTGCCCCAACATATAGCGAATTTCTGCCTTTTTGCCCAACAATTAGGGGAATTTCTTCATTTTTGCTTCAAAATAAGGGGAATTTCTGCCTTTTTGCCTCTAAAGTAGTGGAATTTCTGTATTTTCCTTTCAAAACAAAGGGAATTTCTGTGTTTTTTGCCCCAAAATAAGGAAAATTTCTGACTTATTACCCTGAAATAAGTGAAATGTTTGCAATTTTGCCCCAAAATAAGGGAAATTTCTGCCTTTTTGCCCCCAAATAAGGGGAATTTCAGCCTTTTTACCTCAAAATAAGGGGAATTTCTGCATTTTTGCCACAAAATATTAGGAATTTCTGCCTTTTTGCCCCAAAATAAGAAAAATTTCTGCCATTTTTACCTGAAATAAGTGAAATTTCTGCAATTGTGCCCCAAAATAAGTAAAATTTCTGCAATTTTGCCCCAAAATAAGGGAAATTTCTGGAATTTTGCCCCAAAATAAGTGGAATTTCTGAGTTTTGCCCCAAAATAAGGAGAATTTCTGTCTTTTTGCCCCAACATATAGGGAATTTCTGCCTTTTTGCCCCACAATTAGGGGATTTTCTTCAATTCTGCTCCAAAATAGGGGGAATTTCTGCTTTTTTGCCTGAAAATAAGGGGAATGTATACCTTTTGCCACAAAAAAGAGAACTTTCTTCATTTTTGCCCCAAAATAAGAGGAATTTCTGCCTTCTTCCCTCAAAATAAGTGAAAATTCTGCCTTTTTACCTAAAAATGAACGGAATTTCTGTCTTTTTGCCCCAAAATAAAAGGAATTTTTGAATTTTGCCCTGAAATAAGTGAAATTTCTGCAATTTTGCCCCAAAATAAGGGAAATTTCTGCCTTTTTGCCACAAAATAAAGGGAATTTCTGTATTTTTGCCCCAAAATAAGGGGAATTTCAGCATTTTACCTCATAATAAGGCAAATCTCTGCCTTTTTGCCCCAAAATATGGGGAATTTCTTCATTTTTGCCCCAAAATAAAAAAAAATTTCTGCAATTTTGTACCAAAATAAAAGAAATTTCTGCCTTTTTGCCCCAAAATAAGAGAAATTTCTGCACTTTTTCCCTGAAATAAGTGAAATTTCTGCAATTTTGCCCCAAAATAAGGGAAATTTCTGCAATTTTGCCCCAAAATAAAGAAAATTTCTGCAATTTTGTACCAAAATAAAAGAAATTTCTGCCTTTTTGCCCCAAAATAAGAGAAATTTCTGCACTTTTTCCCTGAAATAAGTGAAATTTATGCAATTTTGCCCCAAAATAAGAGAAATGTCTGCAATTTTGCCCCAAAATAAAGAAAATTTCTGCAATTTTACCCCATAATAAGGGGAATTTCTGACTTTTTGCACTGAAATAAGGAGAATTTCTGTCTTTTTGTTCCAAAATAATGTGAATTTCTGCATTTTCCTTCAAAATTAGGGAAATATGTGCAATTTTGCTTCAAAATACGGGGAAATCTGCATTATTGCACAAAAATAAAGGGAATTTCTCCATTTTTGCACCAATATAAGGGGAATTTCTGAAATTTAGCTTTAAAATACGGGGAATTTCTGCGTTATTGTCCGAAATAAAGTGGAATTTCTGCCTTTTTGCCTCAAAATAAGCTAAATTCCTGCAATTTTGCCCCAAAATAAGTGGAATTTCTGAGTTTTGTCCCAAAATAAGGAGAATTTCTGTCTTTTTGCCCCAACATATAGGGAATTTCTGCCTTTTTGCCCAACAATTAGGGGAATTTCTTCATTTTTGCTTCAAAATAAGGGGAATTTCTGCCTTTTTGCCTCTAAAGAAGTGGAATTTCTGTATTTTCCTTTCAAAACAAAGGGAATTTCTGTGTTTTTTGCCCCAAAATAAGGAAAATTTCTGACTTATTACCCTGAAATAAGTGAAATGTTTGCAATTTTGCCCCAAAATAAGGGAAATTTCTGCCTTTTTGCCCCCAAATAAGGGGAATTTCAGCCTTTTTACTTCAAAATAAGGGGAATTTCTGCATTTTTGCCACAAAATATTAGGAATTTCTGCCTTTTTGCCCCAAAATAAGAAAAATTTCTGCCATTTTTACCTGAAATAAGTGAAATTTCTGCAATTGTGCCCCAAAATAAGTAAAATTTCTGCAATTTTGCCCCAAAATAAGGGACATTTCTTGAATTTTGCCCCAAAATAAGTGGAATTTCTGAGTTTTGCCCCAAAATAAGGAGAATTTCTGTCTTTTTGCCCCAACATATAGGGAATTTCTGCCTTTTTGCCCCACAATTAGGGGATTTTCTTCAATTCTGCCCCAAAATAGGGGGAATTTCTGCTTTTTTATGCCCGAAAATAAGGGCAATGTATACCTTTTGCCACAAAAAAGAGAAATTTCTTCATTTTTGCCCCAAAATAAGAGGATTTTCTGCCTTCTTCCCTCAAAATAAGTGAAATTTCTGCCTTTTTATCTAAAAATGAACGGAATTTCTGTTTTTTTGCCCCAAAATAAAAGGAATTTTTGAATTTTGCCCTGAAATAAGTGAAATTTCTGCAATTTTGCCCCAAAATAAGAGAAATTTCTGCCTTTTTGCCACAAAATAAAGGGAATTTCTGTATTTTTGCCCCAAAATAAGGGGAATTTCAGCCTTTTTACCTCAAAATAAGGGGAATTTCTGCATTTTTGCCACAAAATATTAGGAATATCTGCCTTTTTGCCCCAAAATAAGAAAAATTTCTGCCTTTTTTTATCTGAAATAAGTGTAATTTCTGCAATTTTTCCCCAAAATAAGTGAAATTTCTGCAATTTTGCCCCAAAATAAGGGAAATTTCTGGAATTTTGCCCCAAAATAAGTGGAATTTCTGAGTTTTGCCCCAAAATAAGGAGAATTTCTGTCTTTTTGCCCCAACATATAGGGAATTTCTGCCTTTTTGCCCCACAATTAGGGGATTTTCTGCAATTGTGCTCCAAAAAACGGGATATTTCTGCTTTTTTGCCCGAAAATAAGGAGAATATATACCTTTTGCCACAAAAAAGGGAAATTTCTTCATTTTTGCCCCAAAATAAGAGGAATTTCTGCCTTCTTACCTCACAATAAGTGAAATTTCTGCCTTTTTACCCAAAAATAAACAAAATTTCTGTCTTTTTGTCCAAAAATAAAAGGAACTTTTGAATTTTGCCCTGAAATAAGTGAAATTTCTGCAATTTTGCCCCAAAATAAGGGAAATTTCTGCCGTTTTGCCACAAAATAAAGGGAATTTCTGTATTTTTGCCCCAAAATAAGGGTAATTTCAGCATTTTACCTCATAATAAGGCGAATCTCTGCCTTTTTGCCCCAAAATATGGGGAATTTCTTCATTTTTGCCCCAAAATAAAGAAAATTTCTGCAATTTTGTACCAAAATAAAAGAAATTTCTGCCTTTTTGCCCCAAAATAAGAGAAATTTCTGCACTTTTTCCCTGAAATAAGTGAAATTTCTGCAATTTTGCCCCAAAATAAGGGAAATTTCTGCAATTTTGCCCCAAAATAAAGAAAATTTCTGCAATTTTGTACCAAAATAAAAGAAATTTCTGCCTTTTTGCCCCAAAATAAGAGAAATTTCTGCACTTTTTCCCTGAAATAAGTGAAATTTATGCAATTTTGCCCCAAAATAAGAGAAATTTCTGCAATTTTGCCCCAAAATAAAGAAAATTTCTGCAATTTTACCCCAAAATAAGGGGAATTTCTGACTTTTTGCCCTGAAATAAGGAGAATTTCTGTCTTTTTGTTCCAAAATAATGTGAATTTCTGCATTTTCCTTCAAAATTAGGGAAATATGTGCAATTTTGCTTCAAAATACGGGGAAATCTGCCTTATTGCATAAAAATAAAGGGAATTTCTCCATTTTTGCACCAATATAAGGGGAATTTCTGAAATTTAGCTTTAAAATACGGGGAATTTCTGCGTTATTGTCCGAAATAAAGTGGAATTTCTGCCTTTTTGCCCTGAAATATTTGAAATTTCTTCAATTTTACCCCAAAATAAGGGGAATTTCTGTTTTTGGCCCCAAAATTAAGGGAATTTCTGCTTTTTGCCCCAAAATAAGGCAAATATCTGACTTTTTGCCCAGAAATAATTGAAATTTCTGCAATTTTGCCCCAAAATAATAGGAATTTCTGCCTTTTTGCCGAAAATAAGGGGAATTTCAGCATTTTACCTTCAAATAAGGGGAATTTCTGCCTTTTTGCCACAAAATAAGGGGAATTTCTGCCCTATTGCCCTTAAATAAGGAAAATTTCTGCTTTTCTGCCCCAATTAACGGGAATTTCTGTCCTTTTGCCAGAAAGTAAAGGGAATTTCTGCCTTTATGCCCCAAAATAACGGGAATTTCAGCCTTTTTACCTCAAAATAAAAGGAATTTCTGCCTTTTTCCCCAAAATATGGGTAATTTTTGCCTTTTTGTTCCAAAATAAGGAAAATTTCTACAATTTTGTATCAAAATAAAAGAAATTTCTGTTTTTGCCCGAAAATAAAAGGAATTTCTGACTTTTTACCCTGAAATAAATGAAATTCCTGCAATTATGCCCGAAAATAAGGGAAATTTGTGCCTTTTTGCCCCCAAATGAGGGGAATTTCTGCCTTTTTGCCCCAAAATATGGGGAATTTCAGGATTTTACCTCAAAATAAGGGGAATTTCAGCCTTTTTGCACCAAAATATGGGGAATTTCTGCCTTTTTGCCACAAAATAAGAAAAATTTCTGCAAGTCTGTAACAATATAAAAGAAATTTCTAAAATTTTGCCCCAAAATAAAGGAAATTTCTGATTTTTGCCCCAAAATAAAAAGAATTTCTCTATTTTTGCCCCAAAATAAAGGGAAATTCTGCCTTTTTGCCCCAAAATTAGGGGAGTTTCTGCAATTTTGCTCCAAAATACGAGAAATTTCTGCCTTTTTACCCGAAATTAAGTGGATTTTCTGCCTTTTTGCCCCCAAATAAGGGAAATTTCTGCAATTTTATCCCAAAATAAGGGAAATTTCTGCCTTTTTGCCCCAAAATAAGGGGAATTTCTGCCGTTTTGCCCTGAAATATGTGAAATTTCTGCAATTTTACCCCAAAATAAGGTGAATTTCTGCCTTTTTGCCCCAAAATAATGGGAATTTCTGCCTTTTTGCCCCAAAATAAGAAAAATTTTTGCTTTTTTTCTCTGAAATAAGTGAAATTTCTGCAATTTTGCCCTAAAATAAGGGAAATTTCTGCAATTTTTCCCCATAATAAGGGAAATTTCTGCAATTTTGCCCCAAAATAAGGGGAATTTCTGTTTTTGTCCCCAAATAAGGGAAATTTCTGCAATTTTGCCCTAAAATAAGGGGATTTTCTGCATTTTTTGCCAAAAATAAGTGGAATTTCTGACATTTTGCCGCAAAATAAGTGAAATTTCTGCAGTTTTACCCCAAAATAAGGAAAATTTCTGCCTTTTTGCCCAAAAATTAGGGGAATTTCTGCAATTTTGCTCCAAAATACAAAGAATTTCTGCCTTTTTGCCCGAAAATAAAGGGAATGTATACCTTTTTGCCATAAAAAAGCAAATTTCTTCATTTTTGCCCCAAAATAAGGGGATTTTCCACCTTTTTGACTCAAAATAAGTGCAATTTCTGCCTTTTCCCCAAAATAAACGAAATTTCTGCCTTTCTGCCCCAAAATAAGGGGAATTTCAGCCTTATTACCTCAAAATAAGGGGAATTTCTGCATTTTTGCCCCAAAATATGGGGAATTTCTGACTTTTTGCCCCAAAATAAGAAAAATTTCTGCAATTTTGTACCAAAATAAAAAAAATTTCTGCCTTTTTGCCCCCCCAAAAAAATTTCTGCCTTTTTTTTCTCAAATACCTGAAATTTCTGCAATTTTGCCCCAAAATAAGGGAAATTTCTGCAATTTTGCCCCAATGTAAAGGAAATTTCTGCAATTTTGCCCCAAAATAAGGGGAATTTCTGACTGTTTGCTCCCGAAAAAGGAGATTTTCTGTCTTTTTGCCCCAAAATAAGGAGAATTTCTGCCTTTCTGCCCGAAAATTAAGAGAATTTCTGCAATTTTGCTTCAAAATACAGGGAATTTCTGCCTTTTGCCTCAAAATAAGGGGAATTTTCTGCCTTTTTGTTTCAAAATAAGATAAATTTCTTCAATTTTGTACCATAATAAAAGAAATTTCTGCTCTTTGCCCCAAAATAAAAGGAATTTCTGACTTTTTGCCCTGAAATAAATGAAATTTCTGCAATTTTGCCCGAAAATAAGAGAAATTTGTGCCTCTTTGCCCCAAAATAAGAAGAAGTTTTGCCTTTTGCCCCAAAATATGGGGAATTTCAGCATTTTACCTCAAAATAAGAATTTCAGCCTTTTTGCCCCAAAATAAGGAAAATTTCTGCAATTTTGCCCCAAAATAAGGGGAATTTTTTCCTTTTTGCCCCAAAATAAAGGATATTTCAGCCTTTTTACCTGAAAATAAGTGAAATTTCTGCAATTTTGCCCCAAATAACGAAATTTCTGCAATTTTGCCTCAAAATACGGTAAATTCCTGCAATTTTGCCCCAAAATAAGTGGAATTTCTGAGTTTTGTCCCAAAATAAGGAGAATTTCTGTCTTTTTGCCCCAACATATATGGAATTTCTGCCTTTTTGCCCAACAATTAGGGGAATTTCTTCATTTTTGCTTCAAAATAAGGGGAATTTCTGCCTTTTTGCCTCTAAAGAAGTGGAATTTCTGTATTTTCCTTCCAAAACAAAGGGAATTTCTGTGTTTTTTGCCCCAAAATAAGGAAAATTTCTGACTTATTACCCTGAAATAAGTGAAATGTTTGCAATTTTGCCCCAAAATAAGGGAAATTTCTGCCTTTTTGCCCCAAAATAAGGGGAATTTCAGCCTTTTTACCCCAAAATAAGGGGAATTTCTGCATTTTTGCCACAAAATATTAGGAATTTCTGCCTTTTTGCCCCAAAATAAGAAAAATTTCTGCCATTTTTACCTGAAATAAGTGAAATTTCTGCAATTGTGCCCCAAAATAAGTAAAATTTCTGCAATTTTGCCCCAAAATAAGGGAAATTTCTGGAATTTTGCCCCAAAATAAGTGGAATTTCTGAGTTTTGCCCCAAAATAAGGAGAATTTCTGTCTTTTTGCCCCAACATATAGGGAATTTCTGCCTTTTTGCCCCACAATTAGGGGATTTTCTTCAATTCTGCTCCAAAATAGGGGAAATTTCTGCTTTTTTGCCCGAAAATAAGGGGAATGTATACCTTTTGCCACAAAAAAGAGAAATTTCTTCATTTTTGCCCCAAAATAAGAGGAATTTCTGCCTTCTTCCCTCAAAATAAGTGGAATTTCTGCCTTTTTACCTAAAAATGAACGGAATTTCTGTCTTTTTGCCCCAAAATAAAAGGAATTTTTTAATTTTCCCTGAAATAAGTGAAATTTCTGCAATTTTGCCCCAAAATAAGGGAAATTTCTGCCTTTTTGCCACAAAATAAAGAGAATTTCTGTATTTTTGCCCCAAAATAAGGGGAATTTCAGCATTTTACCTCATAATAAGGCAAATGTCTGCCTTTTTGCCCCAAATATGGGGAATTTCTTCATTTTTGCCCCAAATTAAAAAATTTTCTGCAATTTTGTACCAAAATAAAAGAAATTTCTGCCTTTTTGCCCCAAAATAAGAGAAATTTCTGCACTTTTTCCCTGAAATAAGTGAAATTTCTGCAATTTTGCCCCAAAATAAGGGAAATTTCTGCCTTATTGCCCCCAAATAATGGGAATTTCAGCCTTTTTACCTCAAAATAAGGGGAATTTCTGCATTTTTGCCACAAAATATTAGAAATTTCTGCCTTTTTGCCCCAAAATAAGAAAAATTTCTGCCTTTTTTTTATCTGAAATAAGTGAAATTTCTGCAATTTTGCCCCAAAATAAGTGAAATTTCTGCAATTGTGCCCCAAAATTAGGGAAATTTCTGGAATTTTGCCCCAAAATAAGTGGAATTTCTGAGTTTTGCCCCAAAATAAGGAGAATTTCTGTCTTTTTGCCCCAACATATAGGGAATTTCTGCCTTTTTGCCCCACAATTAGGGGATTTTCTTCAATTCTGCTCCAAAAAACGGGATATTTCTGCTTTTTTGCCCGAAATTAAGGAGAATATATACCTTTTGCCACAAAAAAGAGAAATTTCTTCATTTTTGCACCAAAATAAGAAAAATTTCTGCCTTCTTACCTCACAATAAGTAAAATTTCTGCCTTTTTACCCAAAAATAAACAAAATTTCTGTCTTTTTGCCCCAAAATAAAAAGAATTTTTGAATTTTGCCCTGAAATAAGTGAAATTTCTGCAATTTTGCCCCAAAATAAGGGAAATTTCTGCCTTTTTGCCACAAAATAAATGGAATTTCTGTATTTTTGCCCCAAAATAAGGGTAATTTCAGCATTTTACCTCATAATAAGGCGAATCTCTGCCTTTTTGCCCCAAAATATGGGGAAATTCTTCATTTTTGCCCCAAAATAAAGAAAATTTCTGCAATTTTGTACCAAAATAAAAGAAATTTCTGCCTTTTTGCCCCAAAATAAGAGAAATTTCTGCGCTTTTTCCCTGAAATAAGTGAAATTTCTGCAATTTTGCCCCAAAATAAGGGAAATTTCTGCAATTTTGCCCCAAAATAAAGAAAATTTCTGCAATTTTACCCCAAAATAAGGGGAATTTCTGACTTTTTGCCCTGAAATAAGGAGAATTTCTGTCTTTTTATTCCAAAATAATGTGAATTTCTGCATTTTCCTTCAAAATTAGGGAAATATGTGCAATTTTGCTTCAAAATACGGGGAAATCTGCCTTATTGCACAAAAATAAAGGGAATTTCTCCATTTTTGCACCAATATAAGGGGAATTTCTGAAATTTAGCTTTAAAATACGGGGAATTTCTGCGTTATTGTCCGAAATAAAGTGGAATTTCTCCCTTTTTGCCCTGAAATATTTGAAATTTCTGCAATTTTACCCCAAAATAAGGGGAATTTCTGTTTTTGGCCCCAAAATTAAGGGAATTTCTGCTTTTTGCCCCAAAATAAGGCAAATATCTGACTTTTTGCCCAGAAATAATTGAAATTTCTGCAATTTTGCCCCAAAATAATAGGAATTTCTGCCTTTTTGCCGAAAATAAGAGGAATTTCAGCATTTTACCTTCAAATAAGGGGAATTTCTGCCTTTTTGCCACAAAATAAGGGGAATTTCTGCCCTATTGCCCTTAAATAAGGAAAATTTCGCTTTTCTGCCCCAATTAACGGGAATTTCTGCCTTTTTGCCACAAAGTAAAGGGAATTTCTGCCTTTTTGCCCCAAAATAACGGGAATTTCAGCCTTTTTACCTCAAAATAAGGGGAATTTCTGCCTTTTTCCCCAAAATATGGGTAATTTTTGCCTTTTTGTTCCAAAATAAGGAAAATTTCTACAATTTTGTATCAAAATAAAAGAAATTTCTGTTTTTGCCCGAAAATAAAAAGAATTTCTGACTTTTTGCCCTGAAATAAATGAAATTCCTGCAATTATGCCCAAAAATAAGGGAAATTTGTGCCTTTTTGCCCCCAAATGAGGGGAATTTCTGCCTTTTTGCCCCAAAATATGGGGAATTTCAGGATTTTACCTCAAAATAAGGGGAATTTCAGCCTTTTTGCACCAAAATATGGGGAATTTCTGCCTTTTTGCCACAAAATAAGAAAAATTTCTGCAAGTCTGTAACAATATAAAAGAAATTTCTAAAATTTTGCCCCAAAATAAAGGAAATTTCTGATTTTTGCCCCAAAATAAAAAGAATTTCTCTATTTTTGCCCCAAAATAAAGGGAAATTCTGCCTTTTAGCCCCAAAATTAGGGGAGTTTCTGCAATTTTGCTCCAAAATACGAGAAATTTCTGCCTTTTTACCCGAAATTAAGTGGATTTTCTGCCTTTTTGCCCCCAAATAAGGGAAATTTCTGCAATTTTATCCCAAAATAAGGGAAATTTCTGCCTTTTTGCCCCAAAATAAGGGGAATTTCTGCCGTTTTGCCCTGAAATATGTAAAATTTCTGCAATTTTACCCCAAAATAAGGTGAATTTCTGCCTTTTTGCCCCAAAATAATGGGAATTTCTGCTTTTTTGCCCCAAAATAAGAAAAATTTTTGCTTTTTTTCTCGGAAATAAGTGAAATTTCTGCAATTTTGCCCCAAAATAAGGGAAATTTCTGCAATTTTGCCCCAATGTAAAGGAAATTTCTGCAATTTTGCCCCAAAATAAGGGGAATTTCTGACTGTTTGCTCCCGAAAAAGGAGATTTTCTGTCTTTTTGCCCCAAAATAAGGAGAATTTCTGCCTTTTTGCCCGAAAATTAAAAGAATTTCTGCAATTTTGCTTCAAAATGCAGGGAATTTCTGCCTTTTAGCCCCAAAATAAGGGGAATTTCTGCATTTTACCTCAAATTGAGAATAATTTCTGCCTTTTGCCTCAAAATAAGGGGAATTTTCTGCCTTTTTGTTTCAAAATAAGATAAATTTCTTCAATTTTGTACCATAATAAAAGAAATTTCTGCTCTTTGCCCCAAAATAAAAGGAATTTCTGATTTTTTGCCCTGAAATAAATGAAATTTCTGCAATTTTGCCCGAAAATAAGGGAAATTTGTGCCTCTTTGCCCCAAAATAAGAAGAAGTTTTGCCTTTTGCCCCAAAATATGGGGAATTTCAGCATTTTACCTCAAAATAAGAATTTCAGCCTTTTTGCCCCAAAATAAGGAAAATTTCTGCAATTTTGCCCCAAAATAAGGGGAATTTCATCCTTTTTGCCCCAAAATAAAGGATATTTCAGCCTTTTTACCTGAAAATAAGTGAAATTTTTGCAATTTTGCCCCAAATAAGGGAAATTTCTGCAATTTTGCCTCAAAATAAGGTAAATTCCTGCAATTTTGCCCCAAAATAAGTGGAATTTCTGAGTTTTGTCCCAAAATAAGAATAATTTCTGTCTTTTTGCCGCAACATATAGGGAATTTCTGCCTTTTTGCCCAACAATTAGGGGAATTTCTTCATTTTTGCTTCAAAATAAGGGGAATTTCTGCCTTTTTGCCTCTAAAGAAGTGGAATTTCTGTATTTTCCTTCCAAAACAAAGGGATTTTCTGTGTTTTTTGCCCCAAAATAAGGAAAATTTCTGACTTATTACCCTGAAATAAGTTAAATGTTTGCAATTTTGCCCCAAAATAAGGGAAATTTCTGCCTTTTTGCCCCCAAATAAGGGGAATTTCAGCCTTTTTACCTCAAAATAAGGGGAATTTCTGCATTTTTGCCACAAAATATTAGGAATTTCTGCCTTTTTGCCCCAAAATAAGAAAAATTTCTGCCTTTTTTTTATCTGAAATAAGTGAAATTTCTGCAATTTTGCCCCAAAATAAGTGAAATTTCTGCAATTTTGCCCCAAAATAAGGGAAATTTCTGAAATTTTGCCCCAAAATAAGTGGAATTTCTGAGTTTTGCCCCAAAATAAGGAGAATTTCTGTCTTTTTGCCCCAACATATAGGGAATTTCTGCCTTTTTGCCCCACAATTAGGGGATTTTCTGCAATTGTGCTCCAAAAAACGGGATATTTCTGCTTTTTTGCCCGAAAATAAGGAGAATATATACCTTTTGCCACAAAAAAAGGGAAATTTCTTCATTTTTGCCCCAAAATAAGAGGAATTTCTGCCTTCTTACCTCACAATAAGTGAAATTTCTGCCTTTTTACCCAAAAATAAACAAAATTTCTGTCTTTTTGCCCAAAAATAAAAGGAATTTTTGAATTTTGCCCTGAAATAAGTGAAATTTCTGCAATTTTGCCCCAAAATAAGGGAAATTTCTGCCTTTTTGCCACAAAATAAAGGGAATTTCTGTATTTTTGCCCCAAAATAAGGGGAATTTCAGCATTTTACCTCATAATAAGGCGAATCTCTGCCTTTTTGCCCCAAAATATGGGGAATTTCTTCATTTTTGCCCCAAAATAAAGAAAATTTCTGCAATTTTGTACCAAAATAAAAGAAATTTCTGCCTTTTTGCCCCAAAATAAGAGAAATTTCTGCACTTTTTCCCTGAAATAAGTGAAATTTCTGCAATTTTGCCCCAAAATAAGGAAAATTTCTGCAATTTTGCCCCAAAATAAAGAAAATTTCTGCAATTTTACCCCAAAATAAGGGGAATTTCTGACTTTTTGCCCTGAAATAAGGAGAATTTCTGTCTTTTTATTCCAAAATAATGTGAATTTCTGCATTTTCCTTCAAAATTAGGGAAATATGTGCAATTTTGCTTCAAAATACGGGGAAATCTGCCTTATTGCACAAAAATAAAGGGAATTTCTCCATTTTTGCACCAATATAAGGGGAATTTCTGAAATTTAGCTTTAAAATACGGGGAATTTCTGCGTTATTGTCCGAAATAAAGTGGAATTTCTGCCTTTTTGCCCTGAAATATTTGAAATTTCTGCAATTTTACCCCAAAATAAGGGGAATTTCTGTTTTTGGCCCCAAAATTAAGGGAATTTCTGCTTTTTGCCCCAAAATAAGGCAAATATCTGACTTTTTGCCCAGAAATAATTGAAATTTCTGCAATTTTGCCCCAAAATAATAGGAATTTCTGCCTTTTTGCCGAAAATAAGAGGAATTTCAGCATTTTACCTTCAAATAAGGGGAATTTCTGCCTTTTTGCCACAAAATAAGGGGAATTTCTGCCCTATTGCCCGTAAATAAGGAAAATTTCGCTTTTCTGCCCCAATTAACGGGAATTTCTGCCTTTTTGCCACAAAGTAAAGGGAATTTCTGCCTTTTTGCCCCAAAATAACGGGAATTTCAGCCTTTTTACCTCAAAATAAGGGGAATTTCTGCCTTTTCCCCCAAAATATGGGTAATTTTTGCCTTTTTGTTCCAAAATAAGGAAAATTTCTACAATTTTGTATCAAAATAAAAGAAATTTCTGTTTTTGCCCGAAAATAAAAGGAATTTCTGACTTTTTGCCCTGAAATAAATGAAATTCCTGCAATTATGCCCGAAAATAAGGGAAATTTGTGCCTTTTTGCCCCCAAATGAGCGGAATTTCTGCCTTTTTGCCCCAAAATATGGGGAATTTCAGGATTTTACCTCAAAATAAGGGGAATTTCAGCCTTTTTGCACCAAAATATGGGGAATTTCTGCCTTTTTGCCACAAAATAAGAAAAATTTCTGCAAGTCTGTAACAATATAAAAGAAATTTCTAAAATTTTGCCCCAAAATAAAGGAAATTTCTGATTTTTGCCCCAAAATAAAAAGAATTTCTCTATTTTTGCCCCAAAATAAAGGGAAATTCTGCCTTTTAGCCCACAAATTAGGGGAGTTTCTGCAATTTTGCTCCAAAATACGAGAAATTTCTGCCTTTTTACCCGAAATTAAGTGGATTTTCTGCCTTTTTGCCCCCAAATAAGGGAAATTTCTGCAATTTTATCCCAAAATAAGGGAAATTTCTGCCTTTTTGCCCCAAAATAAGGGGAATTTCTGCCGTTTTGCCCTGAAATATGTAAAATTTCTGCAATTTTACCCCAAAATAAGGTGAATTTCTGCCTTTTTGCCCCAAAATAATGGGAATTTCTGCTTTTTTGCCCCAAAATAAGAAAAATTTTTGCTTTTTTTCTCGGAAATAAGTGAAATTTCTGCAATTTTGCCCTAAAATAAGGGAAATTTCTGCAATTTTTCCCCATAATAAGGGAAATTTCTGCAATTTTGCCCCAAAATAAGGGGAATTTCTGTTTTTGTCCCCAAATAAGGGAAATTTCTGCAATTTTGCCCTAAAATAAGGGGATTTTCTGCATTTTTTGCCAAAAATAAGGGGAATTTCTGACAGTTTGCCGCAAAATAAGTGAAATTTCTGCAGTTTTACCCCAAAATAAGGAAAATTTCTGCCTTTTTGCCCAAAAATTAGGGGAATTTCTGCAATTTTGCTCCAAAATACAAAGAATTTCTGCCTTTTTGCCCGAAAATAAAGGGAATGTATAACTTTTTGCCATAAAAAAGCAAATTTCTTCATTTTTGCCCCAAAATAAGAGGATTTTCCACCTTTTTGACTCAAAATAAGTGCAATTTCTGCCTTTTCCCCAAAATAAATGAAATTTCTTCCTTTTTGCCCCAAAATAAGGGGAATTTCAGCCTTATTACCTCAAAATAAGGGGAATTTGTGCATTTTTGCCCCAAAATATGGGGAATTTCTGACTTTTTGCCCCAAAATAAGAAAAATTTCTGCAATTTTGTACCAAAATAAAAAAAATTTCTGCCTTTTTGCCCCCCCAAAAAAATTTCTGCCTTTTTTTTCTCAAATACCTGAAATTTCTGCAATTTTGCCCCAAAATAAGGGAAATTTCTGCAATTTTGCCCCAATGTAAAGGAAATTTCTGCAATTTTGCCCCAAAATAAGGGGAATTTCTGACTGTTTGCTCCCGAAAAAGGAGATTTTCTGTCTTTTTGCCCCAAAATAAGGAGAATTTCTGCCTTTTTGCCCGAAAATTAAGAGAATTTCTGCAATTTTGCTTCAAAATGCAGGGAATTTCTGCCTTTTAGCCCCAAAATAAAGGGAATTTCTGCATTTTACCTCAAATTGAGAATAATTTCTGCCTTTTGCCTCAAAATAAGGGGAATTTTCTGCCTTTTTGTTTCAAAATAAGATAAATTTCTTCAATTTTGTACCATAATAAAAGAAATTTCTGCTCTTTGCCCCAAAATAAAAGGAATTTCTGACTTTTTGCCCTGAAATAAATGAAATTTCTGCAATTTTGCCCGAAAATAAGAGAAATTTGTGCTTCTTTGCCCCAAAATAAGAAGAAGTTTTGCCTTTTGCCCCAAAATATGGGGAATTTCAGCATTTTACCTCAAAATAAGAATTTCAGCCTTTTTGCCCCAAAATAAGGAAAATTTCTGCAATTTTGCCCCAAAATAAGGGGAATTTCTTCCTTTTTGCCCCAAAATAAAGGATATTTCAGCCTTTTTACCTGAAAATAAGTGAAATTTCTGCAATTTTGCCCCAAATAACGAAATTTCTGCAATTTTGCCTCAAAATACGGTAAATTCCTGCAATTTTGCCCCAAAATAAGTGGAATTTCTGAGTTTTGTCCCAAAATAAGGAGAATTTCTGTCTTTTTGCCCCAACATATATGGAATTTCTGCCTTTTTGCCCAACAATTAGGGGAATTTCTTCATTTTTGCTTCAAAATAAGGGGAATTTCTGCCTTTTTGCCTCTAAAGAAGTGGAATTTCTGTATTTTCCTTCCAAAACAAAGGGAATTTCTGTGTTTTTTGCCCCAAAATAAGGAAAATTTCTGACTTATTACCCTGAAATAAGTGAAATGTTTGCAATTTTGCCCCAAAATAAGGGAAATTTCTGCCTTTTTGCCCCAAAATAAGGGGAATTTCAGCCTTTTTACCCCAAAATAAGGGGAATTTCTGCATTTTTGCCACAAAATATTAGGAATTTCTGCCTTTTTGCCCCAAAATAAGAAAAATTTCTGCCATTTTTACCTGAAATAAGTGAAATTTCTGCAATTGTGCCCCAAAATAAGTAAAATTTCTGCAATTTTGCCCCAAAATAAGGGAAATTTCTGGAATTTTGCCCCAAAATAAGTGGAATTTCTGAGTTTTGCCCCAAAATAAGGAGAATTTCTGTCTTTTTGCCCCAACATATAGGGAATTTCTGCCTTTTTGCCCCACAATTAGGGGATTTTCTTCAATTCTGCTCCAAAATAGGGGAAATTTCTGCTTTTTTGCCCGAAAATAAGGGGAATGTATACCTTTTGCCACAAAAAAGAGAAATTTCTTCATTTTTGCCCCAAAATAAGAGGAATTTCTGCCTTCTTCCCTCAAAATAAGTGGAATTTCTGCCTTTTTACCTAAAAATGAACGGAATTTCTGTCTTTTTGCCCCAAAATAAAAGGAATTTTTTAATTTTCCCTGAAATAAGTGAAATTTCTGCAATTTTGCCCCAAAATAAGGGAAATTTCTGCCTTTTTGCCCCAAAATAAAGAAAATTTCTGCAATTTTACCCCAAAATAAGGGGAATTTCTGACTTTTTGCCCTGAAATAAGGAGAATTTCTGTCTTTTTATTCCAAAATAATGTGAATTTCTGCATTTTCCTTCAAAATTAGGGAAATATGTGCAATTTTGCTTCAAAATACGGGGAAATCTGCCTTATTGCACAAAAATAAAGGGAATTTCTCCATTTTTGCACCAATATAAGGGGAATTTCTGAAATTTAGCTTTAAAATACGGGGAATTTCTGCGTTATTGTCCGAAATAAAGTGGAATTTCTCCCTTTTTGCCCTGAAATATTTGAAATTTCTGCAATTTTACCCCAAAATAAGGGGAATTTCTGTTTTTGGCCCCAAAATTAAGGGAATTTCTGCTTTTTGCCCCAAAATAAGGCAAATATCTGACTTTTTGCCCAGAAATAATTGAAATTTCTGCAATTTTGCCCCAAAATAATAGGAATTTCTGCCTTTTTGCCGAAAATAAGAGGAATTTCAGCATTTTACCTTCAAATAAGGGGAATTTCTGCCTTTTTGCCACAAAATAAGGGGAATTTCTGCCCTATTGCCCTTAAATAAGGAAAATTTCGCTTTTCTGCCCCAATTAACGGGAATTTCTGCCTTTTTGCCACAAAGTAAAGGGAATTTCTGCCTTTTTGCCCCAAAATAACGGGAATTTCAGCCTTTTTACCTCAAAATAAGGGGAATTTCTGCCTTTTTCCCCAAAATATGGGTAATTTTTGCCTTTTTGTTCCAAAATAAGGAAAATTTCTACAATTTTGTATCAAAATAAAAGAAATTTCTGTTTTTGCCCGAAAATAAAAAGAATTTCTGACTTTTTGCCCTGAAATAAATGAAATTCCTGCAATTATGCCCAAAAATAAGGGAAATTTGTGCCTTTTTGCCCCCAAATGAGGGGAATTTCTGCCTTTTTGCCCCAAAATATGGGGAATTTCAGGATTTTACCTCAAAATAAGGGGAATTTCAGCCTTTTTGCACCAAAATATGGGGAATTTCTGCCTTTTTGCCACAAAATAAGAAAAATTTCTGCAAGTCTGTAACAATATAAAAGAAATTTCTAAAATTTTGCCCCAAAATAAAGGAAATTTCTGATTTTTGCCCCAAAATAAAAAGAATTTCTCTATTTTTGCCCCAAAATAAAGGGAAATTCTGCCTTTTAGCCCCAAAATTAGGGGAGTTTCTGCAATTTTGCTCCAAAATACGAGAAATTTCTGCCTTTTTACCCGAAATTAAGTGGATTTTCTGCCTTTTTGCCCCCAAATAAGGGAAATTTCTGCAATTTTATCCCAAAATAAGGGAAATTTCTGCCTTTTTGCCCCAAAATAAGGGGAATTTCTGCCGTTTTGCCCTGAAATATGTAAAATTTCTGCAATTTTACCCCAAAATAAGGTGAATTTCTGCCTTTTTGCCCCAAAATAATGGGAATTTCTGCTTTTTTGCCCCAAAATAAGAAAAATTTTTGCTTTTTTTCTCGGAAATAAGGGAAATTTCTGCAATTTTGCCCCAATGTAAAGGAAATTTCTGCAATTTTGCCCCAAAATAAGGGGAATTTCTGACTGTTTGCTCCCGAAAAAGGAGATTTTCTGTCTTTTTGCCCCAAAATAAGGAGAATTTCTGCCTTTTTGCCCGAAAATTAAGAGAATTTCTGCAATTTTGCTTCAAAATGCAGGGAATTTCTGCCTTTTAGCCCCAAAATAAAGGGAATTTCTGCATTTTACCTCAAATTGAGAATAATTTCTGCCTTTTGCCTCAAAATAAGGGGAATTTTCTGCCTTTTTGTTTCAAAATAAGATAAATTTCTTCAATTTTGTACCATAATAAAAGAAATTTCTGCTCTTTGCCCCAAAATAAAAGGAATTTCTGATTTTTTGCCCTGAAATAAATGAAATTTCTGCAATTTTGCCTGAAAATAAGGGAAATTTGTGCCTCTTTGCCCCAAAATAAGAAGAAGTTTTGCCTTTTGCCCCAAAATATGGGGAATTTCAGCATTTTACCTCAAAATAAGAATTTCAGCCTTTTTGCCCCAAAATAAGGAAAATTTCTGCAATTTTGCCCCAAAATAAGGGGAATTTCATCCTTTTTGCCCCAAAATAAAGGATATTTCAGCCTTTTTACCTGAAAATAAGTGAAATTTCTGCAATTTTGCCCCAAATAAGGGAAATTTCTGCAATTTTGCCTCAAAATAAGGTAAATTCCTGCAATTTTGCCCCAAAATAAGTGGAATTTCTGAGTTTTGTCCCAAAATAAGGAGAATTTCTGTCTTTTTGCCCCAACATATAGGGAATTTCTGCCTTTTTGCCCAACAATTAGGGGAATTTCTTCATTTTTGCTTCAAAATAAGGGGAATTTCTGCCTTTTTGGCTCTAAAGAAGTGGAATTTCTGTATTTTCCTTCCAAAACAAAGGGAATTTCTGTGTTTTTTGCCCCAAAATAAGGAAAATTTCTGACTTATTACCCTGAAATAAGTTAAATGTTTGCAATTTTGCCCCAAAATAAGGGAAATTTCTGCCTTTTTGCCCCAAAATAAGGGGAATTTCAGCCTTTTTACCTCAAAATAAGGGGAATTTCTGCATTTTTGCCACAAAATATTAGGAATTTCTGCCTTTTTGCCCCAAAATAAGAAAAATTTCTGCCTTTTTTTTATCTGAAATAAGTGAAATTTCTGCAATTTTGCCCCAAAATAAGTGAAATTTCTGCAATTTTGCCCCAAAATAAGGGAAATTTCTGGAATTTTGCCCCAAAATAAGTGGAATTTCTGAGTTTTGCCCCAAAATAAGGAGAATTTCTGTCTTTTTGCCCCAACATATAGGGAATTTCTGCCTTTTTGCCCCACAATTAGGGGATTTTCTGCAATTGTGCTCCAAAAAACGGGATATTTCTGCTTTTTTGCCCGAAAATAAGGAGAATATATACCTTTTGCCACAAAAAAAGGGAAATTTCTTCATTTTTGCCCCAAAATAAGAGGAATTTCTGCCTTCTTACCTCACAATAAGTGAAATTTCTGCCTTTTTACCCAAAAATAAACAAAATTTCTGTCTTTTTGCCCAAAAATAAAAGGAATTTTTGAATTTTGCCCTGAAATAAGTGAAATTTCTGCAATTTTGCCCCAAAATAAGGGAAATTTCTGCCTTTTTGCCACAAAATAAAGGGAATTTCTGTATTTTTGCCCCAAAATAAGGGGAATTTCAGCATTTTACCTCATAATAAGGCGAATCTCTGCCTTTTTGCCCCAAAATATGGGGAATTTCAGGATTTTACCTCAAAATAAGGGGAATTTCAGCCTTTTTGCACCAAAATATGGGGAATTTCTGCCTTTTTGCCACAAAATAAGAAAAATTTCTGCAAGTCTGTAACAATATAAAAGAAATTTCTAAAATTTTGCCCCAAAATAAAGGAAATTTCTGATTTTTGCCCCAAAATAAAAAGAATTTCTCTATTTTTGCCCCAAAATAAAGGGAATTTCTGCCTTTTTGCCCCAAAATTAGGGGAGTTTCTGCAATTTTGCTCCAAAATACGAGAAATTTCTGCCTTTTTACCCGAAATTAAGTGGATTTTCTGCCTTTTTGCCCCCAAATAAGAAAAATTTCTGCAATTTTATCCCAAAATAAGGGAAATTTCTGCCTTTTTGCCCCAAAATAAGGGGAATTTCTGCCGTTTTGCCCTGAAATATGTAAAATTTCTGCAATTTTACCCCAAAATAAGGTGAATTTCTGCCTTTTTGCCCCAAAATAATGGGAATTTCTGCCTTTTTGCCCCAAAATAAGAAAAATTTTTGCTTTTTTTCTCTGAAATAAGTGAAATTTCTGCAATTTTGCCCTAAAATAAAGGAAATTTCTGCAATTTTTTCCCATAATAAGGGAAATTTCTGCAATTTTGCCCCAAAATAAGGGGAATTTCTGTTTTTGCCCCCAAATAAGGGAAATTTCTGCAATTTTGCCCTAAAATAAGGGGATTTTCTGCATTTTTTGCCAAAAATAAAAGGAATTTCTGACATTTTGCCGCAAAATAAGTGAAATTTCTGCAGTTTTACCCCAAAATAAGGAAAATTTCTGCCTTTTTGCGCAAAAATTAGGGGAATTTCTGCAATTTTGCTCCAAAATACAAAGAATTTCTGCCTTTTTGCCCGAAAATAAAGGGAATGTATACCTTTTTGACATAAAAAAGCAAATTTCTTCATTTTTGCCCCAAAATAAGGGGAATTTCCACCTTTTTGACTCAAAATAAGTGCAATTTCTGCCTTTTCCCCAAAATAAACGAAATTTCTGTCTTTTTGCCCCAAAATAAGGGGAATTTCAACCTTTTTACCTCAAAATAAGGGGAATTTCTGCCTTTTTGCCCCAAAATATAGGGAATTTCTGACTTTTTGCCCCAAAATAAGAAAAATTTCTGCAATTTTCTACCAAAATAAAAAAAATTTCTGCCTTTTTGCCCCCCCAAAAAAATTTCTGCCTATTTTCTCTGAAATACGTGAAATTTCTGCAATTTTGCCCCAAAATAAAGGAAATTTCTACAATTTTGCCCCAATGTAAAGGAAATTTCAGCAATTTTGCCCCAAAATTAGGGGAATTTGTGACTGTTTGCTCCCGAAAAAGGAGATTTTCTGTCTTTTTGCCCCATAATAAGGAGAATTTCTGCCTTTTTGCCTGAAAATTATGAGAATTTCTGCAATTTTGCTTCAAAATACAGGGAATTTCTGTTTTTTAGCCCCAAAATAAAGGGAATTTCTGCATTTTACCTCAAATTGAGAATAATTTCTGCCTTTTGCCTCAAAATAAGGGGAATTTTCTGCCTTTTTGTTTCAAAATAAGAAAAATTTCTTCAATTTTGTACCATAATAAAAGAAATTTCTGCTCTTTGCCCCAAAATAAAGGGAATTTCTGACTTTTTGCCCTGAAATAAATGAAATTTCTGCAATTTTGCCCGAAAATAAGAGAAATTTGTGCCTCTTTGCACCAAAATAAAAAGAAGTTTTGCCTTTTGCCCCAAAATATGGGGAATTTCAGCATTTTACCTCAAAATAAGAATTTCAGCCTTTTTGCCCCAAAATAAGGAAAATTTCTGCAATTTTGCCCCAAAATAAGGAGAATTTCTTCCTTTTTGCCCCAAAATAAAGGATATTTCAGCCTTTTTACCTGAAAATAAGTGAAATTTCTGCAATTTTGCCCCAAATAAGGGAAATTTCTGCAATTTTGCCTCAAAATAAGGTAAATTCCTGCAATTTTGCCCCAAAATAAGTGGAATTTCTGAGTTTTGTCCCAAAATAAGGAGAATTTCTGTCTTTTTGCCCCAACATATAGGGAATTTCTGCCTTTTTGCCCAACAATTAGGGGAATTTCTTCATTTTTGCTTCAAAATAAGGGGAATTTCTGTCTTTTTGCCTCTAAAGAAGTGGAATTTCTGTATTTTCCTTCCAAAACAAAGGGAATTTCTGTGTTTTTTGCCCCAAAATAAGGAAAATTTCTGACTTATTACCCTGAAATTAGTGAAATGTTTGCAATTTTGCCCCAAAATAAGGGAAATTTCTGCCTTTTTGCCCCCAAATAAGGGGAATTTCAGCCTTTTTACCTCAAAATAAGGGGAATTTCTGCATTTTTGCCACAAAATATTAGGAATTTCTGCCTTTTTGCCCCAAAATAAGAAAAATTTCTGCCATTTTTACCTGAAATAAGTGAAATTTCTGCAATTTTGCCCCAAAATAAGTAAAATTTCTGCAATTTTGCCCCAAAATAAGGGAAATTTCTGGAATTTTGCCCCAAAATAAGTGGAATTTCTGAGTTTTGCCCCAAAATAAGGAGAATTTCTGTCTTTTTGCCCCAACATATAGGGAATTTCTGCCTTTTTGCCCCACAATTAGGGGATTTTCTGCAATTCTGCTCCAAAATAGGGGGAATTTCTGCTTTTTTGCCCGAAAATAAGGGGAATATATACCTTTTGCCACAAAAAACGGAAATTTCTTCATTTTTGCCCCAAAATAAGAGGAATTTCTGCCTTCTTACCTCAAAATAAGTGAAATTTCTGCCTTTTTACCCAAAAATAAACGGAATTTCTGACTTTTAGCCCCAAAATAAAAGGAATTTTTGAATTTTGCCCTGAAATAAGTGAAATTTCTGCAATTTTGCCCCAAAATAAGGGAAATTTCTGCCTTTTTGCCACAAAATGAAGGGAATTTCTGTATTTTTGCCCCAAAATAAGGGGAATTTCAGCATTTTACCTCATAATAAGGCAAATCTCTGCCTTTTTGCCCCAAAATATGGGGAATTTCTGTTTTTGCCCCCAAATAAGGGAAATTTCTGCAATTTTGCCCTAAAATAAGGGGATTTTCTGCATTTTTTGCCAAAAATAAAAGGAATTTCTGACATTTTACCGCAAAATAAGTGAAATTTCTGCAGTTTTACCCCAAAATAAGGAAAATTTCTGCCTTTTTGCGCAAAAATTAGGGGAATTTCTGCAATTTTGCTCCAAAATACAAAGAATTTCTGCCTTTTTGCCCGAAAATAAAGGGAATGTATACCTTTTTGACATAAAAAAGCAAATTTCTTCATTTTTGCCCTAAAATAAGGGGAATTTCCACCTTTTTGACTCAAAATAAGTGCAATTTCTGCCTTTTCCCCAAAATAAACGAAATTTCTGTCTTTTTGCCCCAAAATAAGGGGAATTTCAACCTTTTTACCTCAAAATAAGGGGAATTTCTGCCTTTTTGCCCCAAAATATAGGGAATTTCTGACTTTTTGCCCCAAAATAAGAAAAATTTCTGCAATTTTGTACCAAAATAAAAAAAATTTCTGCCTTTTTGCCCCCCCAAAAAAATTTCTGCCTATTTTCTCTGAAATACGTGAAATTTCTGCAATTTTGCCCCAAAATAAGGGAAATTTCTACAATTTTGCCCCAATGTAAAGGAAATTTCAGCAATTTTGCCCCAAAATTAGGGGAATTTGTGACTGTTTGCTCCCGAAAAAGGAGATTTTCTGTCTTTTTGCCCCATAATAAGGAGAATTTCTGCCTTTTTGCCTGAAAATTATGAGAATTTCTGCAATTTTGCTTCAAAATACAGGGAATTTCTGTTTTTTAGCCCCAAAATAAAGGGAATTTCTGCATTTTACCTCAAATTGAGAATAATTTCTGCCTTTTGCCTCAAAATAAGGGGAATTTTCTGCCTTTTTGTTTCAAAATAAGAAAAATTTCTTCAATTTTGTACCATAATAAAAGAAATTTCTGCTCTTTGCCCCAAAATAAAAGGAATTTCTGACTTTTTGCCCTGAAATAAATGAAATTTCTGCAATTTTGCCCGAAAATAAGAGAAATTTGTGCCTCTTTGCACCAAAATAAAAAGAAGTTTTGCCTTTTGCCCCAAAATATGGGGAATTTCAGCATTTTACCTCAAAATAAGAATTTCAGCCTTTTTGCCCCAAAATAAGGAAAATTTCTGCAATTTTGCCCCAAAATAAGGGGAATTTCTTCCTTTTTGCCCCAAAATAAAGGATATTTCAGCCTTTTTACCTGAAAATAAGTGAAATTTCTGCAATTTTGCCCCAAATAAGGGAAATTTCTGCAATTTTGCCTCAAAATAAGGTAAATTCCTGCAATTTTGCCCCAAAATAAGTGGAATTTCTGAGTTTTGTCCCAAAATAAGGAGAATTTCTGTCTTTTTGCCCCAACATATAGGGAATTTCTGCCTTTTTGCCCAACAATTAGGGGAATTTCTTCATTTTTGCTTCAAAATAAGGGGAATTTCTGCCTTTTTGCCTCTAAAGAAGTGGAATTTCTGTATTTTCCTTCCAAAACAAAGGGAATTTCTGTGTTTTTTGCCCCAAAATAAGGAAAATTTCTGACTTATTACCCTGAAATTAGTGAAATGTTTGCAATTTTGCCCCAAAATAAGGGAAATTTCTGCCTTTTTGCCCCCAAATAAGGGGAATTTCAGCCTTTTTACCTCAAAATAAGGGGAATTTCTGCATTTTTGCCACAAAATATTAGGAATTTCTGCCTTTTTGCCCCAAAATAAGAAAAATTTCTGCCATTTTTACCTGAAATAAGTGAAATTTCTGCAATTTTGCCCCAAAATAAGTAAAATTTCTGCAATTTTGCCCCAAAATAAGGGAAATTTCTGGAATTTTGCCCCAAAATAAGTGGAATTTCTGAGTTTTGCCCCAAAATAAGGAGAATTTCTGTCTTTTTGCCCCAACATATAGGGAATTTCTGCCTTTTTGCCCCACAATTAGGGGATTTTCTGCAATTCTGCTCCAAAATAGGGGGAATTTCTGCTTTTTTGCCCGAAAATAAGGGGAATATATACCTTTTGCCACAAAAAACGGAAATTTCTTCATTTTTGCCCCAAAATAAGAGGAATTTCTGCCTTCTTACCTCAAAATAAGTGAAATTTCTGCCTTTTTACCCAAAAATAAACGGAATTTCTGACTTTTAGCCCCAAAATAAAAGGAATTTTTGAATTTTGCCCTGAAATAAGTGAAATTTCTGCAATTTTGCCCCAAAATAAGGGAAATTTCTGCCTTTTTGCCACAAAATGAAGGGAATTTCTGTATTTTTGCCCCAAAATAAGGGGAATTTCAGCATTTTACCTCATAATAAGGCAAATCTCTGCCTTTTTGCCCCAAAATATGGGGAATTTCTTCATTTTTGCCCCAAAATAAAGAAAATTTCTGCAATTTTGTACCAAAATAAAAGAAATTTCTGCCTTTTTGCCCCAAAATAAGAGAAATTTCTGCACTTTTTCCCTGAAATAAGTGAAATTTCTGCAATTTTGCCCCAAAATAAGGGAAATTTCTGCAATTTTTCCCCAAAATAAAGAAAATTTCTGCAATTTTGTACCAAAATAAAAGAAATTTCTGCCTTTTTGCCCCAAAATAAGAGAAATTTCTGCACTTTTTCCCTGAAATAAGTGAAATTTCTGCAATTTTGCCCCAAAATAAGAGAAATTTCTGCAATTTTGCCCCAAAATAAAGAAAATTTCTACAATTTTACCCCAAAAGAAGGGGAATTTCTGACTTTTTGCCCTGAAATAAGGAGAATTTCTGTCTTTTTGTTCCAAAATAATGTGAATTTCTGCATTTTCCTTCAAAATTAGGGAAATATGTGCAATTTTGCTTCAAAATACGGGGAAATCTGCCTTATTGCACAAAAATAAAGGGAATTTCTCCATTTTTGCACCAATATAAGGGGGATTTCTGAAATTTAGCTTTAAAATACGGGGAATTTCTGCGTTATTGTCCGAAATAAAGTGGAATTTCTGCCTTTTTGCCCTGAAATATTTGAAATTTCTGCAATTTTACCCCAAAATAAGGGGAATTTCTGTTTTTGGCCCCAAAATTAAGGGAATTTCTGCTTTTTGCCCCAAAATAAGGCAAATATCTGACTTTTTGCCCAGAAATAATTGAAATTTCTGCAATTTTGCCCCAAAATAATAGGAATTTCTGCCTTTTTGCCGAAAATAAGGGGAATTTCAGCATTTTACCTTCAAATAAGGGGAATTTCTGCCTTTTTGCCACAAAATAAGGGGAATTTCTGCCCTATTGCCCTTAAATAAGGAAAATTTCTGCTTTTCTGCCCCAATTAACGGGAATTTCTGCCTTTTTGCCACAAAGTAAAGGGAATTTCTGCCTTTTTGCCCCAAAATAACGGGAATTTCAGCCTTTTTACCTCAAAATAAGGGGAATTTCTGCCTTTTTCCCCAAAATATGGGTAATTTTTGCCTTTTTGTTCCAAAATAAGGAAAATTTCTACAATTTTGTATCAAAATAAAAGAAATTTCTGTTTTTGCCCCAAAATAAAAGGAATTTCTGACTTTTTGCCCTGAAATAAATGAAATTCCTGCAATTATGCCCGAAAATAAGGGAAATTTGGGCCTTTTTGCCCCCAAATGAGGGGAATTTCTGCCTTTTTGCCCCAAAATATGGGGAATTTCAGGATTTTACCTCAAAATAAGGGGAATTTCAGCCTTTTTGCACCAAAATATGGGGAATTTCTGCCTTTTTGCCACAAAATAAGAAAAATTTCTGCAAGTCTGTAACAATATAAAAGAAATTTCTAAAATTTTGCCCCAAAATAAAGGAAATTTCTGATTTTTGCCCCAAAATAAAAAGAATTTCTCTATTTTTGCCCCAAAATAAAGGGAATTTCTGCCTTTTTGCCCCAAAATTAGGGGAGTTTCTGCAATTTTGCTCCAAAATACGAGAAATTTCTGCCTTTTTACCCGAAATTAAGTGGATTTTCTGCCTTTTTGCCCCCAAATAAGAAAAATTTCTGCAATTTTATCCCAAAATAAGAAAAATTTCTGCCTTTTTGCCCCAAAATAAGGGGAATTTCTGCCGTTTTGCCCCGAAATATGTGAAATTTCTGCAATTTTACCCCAAAATAAGGTGAATTTCTGCCTTTTTGCCCCAAAATAATGGGAATTTCTGCCTTTTTGCCCCAAAACAAGAAAAATTTTTGCTTTTTTTTCTCTGAAATAAGTGAAATTTCTGCAATTTTGCCCTAAAATAAAGGAAATTTCTGCAATTTTTTCCCATAATAAGGGAAATTTCTGCAATTTTGCCCCAAAATAAGGGGAATTTCTGTTTTTGCCCCCAAATAAGGGAAATTTCTGCAATTTTGCCCTAAAATAAGGGGATTTTCTGCATTTTTTGCCAAAAATAAAAGGAATTTCTGACATTTTGCCGCAAAATAAGTGAAATTTCTGCAGTTTTACCCCAAAATAAGGAAAATTTCTGCCTTTTTGCGCAAAAATTAGGGGAATTTCTGCAATTTTGCTCCAAAATACAAAGAATTTCTGCCTTTTTGCCCGAAAATAAAGGGAATGTATACCTTTTTGACATAAAAAAGCAAATTTCTTCATTTTTGCCCCAAAATAAGGGGAATTTCCACCTTTTAGACTCAAAATAAGTGCAATTTCTGCCTTTTCACCAAAATAAACGAAATTTCTGTCTTTTTGCCCCAAAATAAG
Source organism: Micromys minutus (assembly GCF_963924665.1). NCBI lineage: Eukaryota > Metazoa > Chordata > Mammalia > Rodentia > Muridae > Micromys > Micromys minutus. The sequence goes on along the minus strand of NW_027667155.1, from coordinate 1,154,511 downwards.
GGGAATTTCAGCTTTTTTACCTCAAAATAAGGGGAATTTCTGCCTTTTTGCCCCAAAATATAGGGAATTTCTGACTTTTTGCCCCAAAATAAGAAAAATTTCTGCAATTTTGTACCAAAATAAAAAAAATTTCTGCCTTTTTGCCCCCCCAAAAAAATTTCTGCCTTTTTTTTCTCAAATACCTGAAATTTCTGCAATTTTGCCCCAAAATAAGGGAAATTTCTGCAATTTTGCCCCAATGTAAAGGAAATTTCTGCAATTTTGCCCCAAAATAAGGGGAATTTCTGACTGTTTGCTCCCGAAAAAGGAGATTTTCTGTCTTTTTGCCCCATAATAAGGAGAATTTCTGCCTTTTTGCCCGAAAATTATGAGAATTTCTGCAATTTTGCTTCAAAATACAGGGAATTTCTGTTTTTTAGCCCCAAAATAAAGGGAATTTCTGCATTTTACCTCAAATTGAGAATAATTTCTGCCTTTTGCCTCAAAATAAGGGGAATTTTCTGCCTTTTTGTTTCAAAATAAGAAAAATTTCTTCAATTTTGTACCATAATAAAAGAAATTTCTGCTCTTTGCCCCAAAATAAAAGGAATTTCTGACTTTTTGCCCTGAAATAAATGAAATTTCTGCAATTTTGCCCGAAAATAAGAGAAATTTGTGCCTCTTTGCACCAAAATAAAAAGAAGTTTTGCCTTTTGCCCCAAAATATGGGGAATTTCAGCATTTTACCTCAAAATAAGAATTTCAGCCTTTTTGCCCCAAAATAAGGAAAATTTCTGCAATTTTGCCCCAAAATAAGGGGAATTTCTTCCTTTTTGCCCCAAAATAAAGGATATTTCAGCCTTTTTACCTGAAAATAAGTGAAATTTCTGCAATTTTGCCCCAAATAAGGGAAATTTCTGCAATTTTGCCTCAAAATAAGGTAAGTTCCTGCAATTTTGCCCCAAAATAAGTGGAATTTCTGAGTTTTGTCCCAAAATAAGGAGAATTTCTGTCTTTTTGCCCCAACATATAGGGAATTTCTGCCTTTTTGCCCAACAATTAGGGGAATTTCTTCATTTTTGCTTCAAAATAAGGGGAATTTCTGCCTTTTTGCCTCTAAAGAAGTGGAATTTCTGTATTTTCCTTCCAAAACAAAGGGAATTTCTGTGTTTTTTGCCCCAAAATAAGGAAAATTTCTGACTTATTACCCTGAAATTAGTGAAATGTTTGAAATTTTGCCCCAAAATAAGGGAAATTTCTGCCTTTTTGCCCCCAAATAAGGGGAATTTCAGCCTTTTTACCTCAAAATAAGGGGAATTTCTGCATTTTTGCCACAAAATATTAGGAATTTCTGCCTTTTTGCCCCAAAATAAGAAAAATTTCTGCCATTTTTACCTGAAATAAGTGTAATTTCTGCAATTTTGCCCCAAAATAAGTAAAATTTCTGCAATTTTGCCCCAAAATAAGGGGATTTTCCACCTTTTTGACTCAAAATAAGTGCAATTTCTGCCTTTTCCCCAAAATAAACGAAATTTCTGCCTTTTTGCCCCAACATATAGGGAATTTCTGCCTTTTTGCCCCACAATTAGGGGATTTTCTGCAATTCTGCTCCAAAATAGGGGGAATTTCTGCTTTTTTGCCCGAAAATAAGGGGAATATATACCTTTTGCCACAAAAAAGGGAAATTTCTTCATATTTGCCCCAATATAAGAGGAATTTCTGCCTTCTTACCTCAAAATAAGTGAAATTTCTGCCTTTTTACCCAAAAATAAACGGAATTTCTGACTTTTAGCCCCAAAATAAAAGGAATTTTTGAATTTTGCCCTGAAATAAGTGAAATTTCTGCAATTTTGCCCCAAAATAAGGGAAATTTCTGCCTTTTTGCCACAAAATGAAGGGAATTTCTGTATTTTTGCCCCAAAATAAGGGGAATTTCAGCATTTTACCTCATAATAAGGCAAATCTCTGCCTTTTTGCCCCAAAATATGGGGAATTTCTTCATTTTTGCCCCAAAATAAAGAAAATTTCTGCAATTTTGTACCAAAATAAAAGAAATTTCCTTCCTTTTTGCCCCAAAATAAGAGAAATTTCTGCACTTTTTCCCTGAAATAAGTGAAATTTCTGCAATTTTGCCCCAAAATAAGGGAAATTTCTGCAATTTTGCCCCAAAATAAAGAAAATTTCTGCAATTTTGTACCAAAATAAAAGAAATTTCTGCCTTTTTGCCCCAAAATAAGAGAAATTTCTGCACTTTTTCCCTGAAATAAGTGAAATTTCTGCAATTTTGCCCCAAAATAAGAGAAATTTCTGCAATTTTGCCCCAAAATAAAGAAAATTTCTGCAATTTTACCCCAAAAGAAGGGGAATTTCTGACTTTTTGCCCTGAAATAAGGAGAATTTCTGTCTTTTTGTTCCAAAATAATGTGAATTTCTGCATTTTCCTTCAAAATTAGGGAAATATGTGCAATTTTGCTTCAAAATACGGGGAAATCTGCCTTATTGCACAAAAATAAAGGGAATTTCTCCATTTTTGCACCAATATAAGGGGAATTTCTGAAATTTAGCTTTAAAATACGGGGAATTTCTGCGTTATTGTCCGAAATAAAGTGGAATTTCTGCCTTTTTGCCCTGAAATATTTGAAATTTCTGCAATTTTACCCCAAAATAAGGGGAATTTCTGTTTTTGGCCCCAAAATTAAGGGAATTTCTGCTTTTTGCCCCAAAATAAGGCAAATATCTGACTTTTTGCCCAGAAATAATTGAAATTTCTGCAATTTTGCCCCAAAATAATAGGAATTTCTGCCTTTTTGCCGAAAATAAGGGGAATTTCAGCATTTTACCTTCAAATAAGGGGAATTTCTGCCTTTTTGCCACAAAATAAGGGGAATTTCTGCCCTATTGCCCTTAAATAAGGAAAATTTCTGCTTTTCTGCCCCAATTAACGGGAATTTCTGCCTTTTTGCCACAAAGTAAAGGGAATTTCTGCCTTTTTGCCCCAAAATAACGGGAATTTCAGCCTTTTTACCTCAAAATAAGGGGAATTTCTGCCTTTTTCCCCAAAATATGGGTAATTTTTGCCTTTTTGTTCCAAAATAAGGAAAATTTCTACAATTTTGTATCAAAATAAAAGAAATTTCTGTTTTTGCCCCAAAATAAAAGGAATTTCTGACTTTTTGCCCTGAAATAAATGAAATTCCTGCAATTATGCCCGAAAATAAGGGAAATTTGGGCCTTTTTGCCCCCAAATGAGGGGAATTTCTGCCTTTTTGCCCCAAAATATGGGGAATTTCAGGATTTTACCTCAAAATAAGGGGAATTTCAGCCTCTTCGCACCAAAATATGGGGAATTTCTGCCTTTTTGCCACAAAATAAGAAAAATTTCTGCAAGTCTGTAACAATATAAAAGAAATTTCTAAAATTTTGCCCCAAAATAAAGGAAATTTCTGATTTTTGCCCCAAAATAAAAAGAATTTCTCTATTTTTGCCCCAAAATAAAGGGAATTTCTGCCTTTTTGCCCCAAAATTAGGGGAGTTTCTGCAATTTTGCTCCAAAATACGAGAAATTTCTGCCTTTTTACCCGAAATTAAGTGGATTTTCTCCCTTTTTGCCCCCAAATAAGAAAAAATTTCTGCAATTTTATCCCAAAATAAGGGAAATTTCTGCCTTTTTGCCCCAAAATAATGGGAATTTCTGCCTTTTTGCCCCAAAACAAGAAAAATTTTTGCTTTTTTTTCTCTGAAATAAGTGAAATTTCTGCAATTTTGCCCTAAAATAAAGGAAATTTCTGCAATTTTTTCCCATAATAAGGGAAATTTCTGCAATTTTGCCCCAAAATAAGGGGAATTTCTGTTTTTGCCCCCAAATAAGGGAAATTTCTGCAATTTTGCCCTAAAATAAGGGGATTTTCTGCATTTTTTGCCAAAAATAAAAGGAATTTCTGACATTTTGCCGCAAAATAAGTGAAATTTCTGCAGTTTTACCCCAAAATAAGGAAAATTTCTGCCTTTTTGCCCAAAAATTAGGGGAATTTCTGCAATTTTGCTCCAAAATACAAAGAATTTCTGCCTTTTTGCCCGAAAATAAAGGGAATGTATACCTTTTTGACATAAAAAAGCAAATTTCTTCATTTTTGCCCCCAAATAAGGGGAATTTCCACCTTTTTGACTCAAAATAAGTGCAATTTCTGCCTTTTCCCCAAAATAAACGAAATTTCTGTCTTTTTGCCCCAAAATAAGGGGAATTTCAGCCTTTTTACCTCAAAATAAGGGGAATTTCTGCCTTTTTGCCCCAAAATATAGGGAATTTCTGACTTTTTGCCCCAAAATAAGAAAAATTTCTGCAATTTTGTACCAAAATAAAAAAAATTTCTGCCTTTTTGCCCCCCCAAAAAAATTTCTGCCTGTTTTCCCAGAAATACGTGAAATTTCTGCAATTTTGCCCCAAAATAAGGGAAATTTCTACAATTTTGCCCCAATGTAAAGGAAATTTCAGCAATTTTGCCCCAAAATTAGGGGAATTTGTGACTGTTTGCTCCCGAAAAAGGAGATTTTCTGTCTTTTTGCCCCATAATAAGGAGAATTTCTGCCTTTTTGCCCGAAAATTATGAGAATTTCTGCAATTTTGCTTCAAAATACAGGGAATTTCTGTTTTTTAGCCCCAAAATAAAGGGAATTTCTGCATTTTACCTCAAATTGAGAATAATTTCTGCCTTTTGCCTCAAAATAAGGGGAATTTTCTGCCTTTTTGTTTCAAAATAAGAAAAATTTCTTCAATTTTGTACCATAATAAAAGAAATTTCTGCTCTTTGCCCCAAAATAAAAGGAATTTCTGACTTTTTGCCCTGAAATAAATGAAATTTCTGCAATTTTGCCCGAAAATAAGGGAAATTTGTGCCTCTTTGCCCCAAAATAAAAAGAAGTTTTGCCTTTTGCCCCAAAATATGGGGAATTTCAGCATTTTACCTCAAAATAAGAATTTCAGCCTTTTTGCCCCAAAATAAGGAAAATTTCTGCAATTTTGCCCCAAAATAAGGGGAATTTCTTCCTTTTTGCCCCAAAATAAAGGATATTTCAGCCTTTTTACCTGAAAATAAGTAAAATTTCTGCAATTTTGCCCCAAATAAGGGAAATTTCTTCAATTTTGCCTCAAAATAAGGTAAATTCCTGCAATTTTCCCCCAAAATAAGTGGAATTTCTGAGTTTTGTCCCAAAATAAGGAGAATTTCTGTCTTTTTGCCCCAACATATAGGGAATTTCTGCCTTTTTGCCCAACAATTAGGGGAATTTCTTCATTTTTGCTTCAAAATAAGGGGAATTTCTGCTTTTGCCTCTAAAGAAGTGGAATTTCTGTATTTTCCTTCCAAAACAAAGGGAATTTCTGTGTTTTTTGCCCCAAAATAAGGAAAATTTCTGACTTATTACCCTGAAATTAGTGAAATGTTTGCAATTTTGCCCCAAAATAAGGGAAATTTCTGCCTTTTTGCCCCCAAATAAGGGGAATTTCAGCCTTTTTACCTCAAAATAAGGGGAATTTCTGCATTTTTGCCACAAAATATTAGGAATTTCTGCCTTTTTGCCCCAAAATAAGAAAAATTTCTGCCATTTTTACCTGAAATAAGTGAAATTTCTGCAATTTTGCCCCAAAATAAGTAAAATTTCTGCAATTTTGCCCCAAAATAAGGGAAATTTCTGGAATTTTGCCCCAAAATAAGTGGAATTTCTGAGTTTTGCCCCAAAATAAGGAGAATTTCTGTCTTTTTGCCTCAACATATAGGGAATTTCTGCCTTTTTGCCCCACAATTAGGGGATTTTCTGCAATTTTGCTCCAAAATAGGGGGAATTTCTGCTTTTTTGCCCGAAAATAAGGGGAATATATACCTTTTGCCACAAAAAAGGGAAATTTCTTCATTTTTGCCCCAAAATAAGAGGAATTTCTGCCTTCTTACCTCAAAATAAGTGAAATTTCTGCCTTTTTACCCAAAAATAAACGGAATTTCTGACTTTTAGCCCCAAAATAAAAGGAATTTTTGAATTTTGCCCTGAAATAAGTGAAATTTCTGCAATTTTGCCCCAAAATAAGGGAAATTTCTGCCTTTTTGCCCCCAAATAAGAGGAATTTCAGCATTTTTACCTCAAAATAAGGGGAATTTCTGCATTTTTGCCACAAAATATTAGGAATTTCTGCCTTTTGTCCCAAAATAAGAAAAATTTCTGCCATTTTTTTATCTGAAATAAGTGAAATTTCTGCAATTTTGCCCCAAAATAAGTGAAATTTCTGCAAATTTGCCCCAAAATAAGGGAAATTTCTGGAATTTGCACCAAAATAAGTGGAATTTCTGAGTTTTTCCCCAAAATAAGGAGAATTTCTGTCTTTTTGCTCTAACATATAGGGAATTTCTGCCTTTTTGCCCCACAATTAGGGGATTTTCTGCAATTGTGCTCCAAAAAACGGGATATTTCTGCTTTTTTGCCCGAAAATAAGGAGAATATATACCTTTTGCCACAAAAAAAGGGAAATTTCTTCATTTTTGCCCCAAAATAAGAGGAATTTCTGCCTTCTTACCTCACAATAAGTGAAATTTCTGCCTTTTTACCCAAAAATAAACAAAATTTCTGTCTTTTTGCCCAAAAATAAAAGGAATTTTTGAATTTTGCCCTGAAATAAGTGAAATTTCTGCAATTTTGCCCCAAAATAAGGGAAATTTCTGCCTTTTTGCCACAAAATAAAGGGAATTTCTGTATTTTTGCCCCAAAATAAGGGGAATTTCAGCATTTTACCTCATAATAAGGCGAATCTCTGCATTTTTGCCCCAAAATATGGGGAATTTCTTCATTTTTGCCCCAAAATAAAGAAAATTTCTGCAATTTTGTACCAAAATAAAAGAAATTTCTGCCTCTTTGCCCCAAAATAAGAGAAATTTCTGCACTTTTTCCCTGAAATAAGTGAAATTTCTGCAATTTTGCCCCAAAATAAGGGAAATTTCTGACTTTTTGCCACAAAATAAAGGGAATTTCTGTATTTTTGCCACAAAATAAAGAAAATTTCTGCAATTTTACCCCAAAATAAACGGAATTTCTGACTTTTTGCCCTGAAATAAGGAGAATTTCTGTCTTTTTGTTCCAAAATAATGTGAATTCTTACATTTTCCTTCAAAATTAGGGAAATATGTGCAATTTTGCCTCAAAATACGGGGAAATCTGCCTTATTGCACAAAAATAATGGGAATTTCTCCATTTTTGCACCAATATAAGGGGAATTTCTGAAATTTAGCTTTAAAATACGGGGAATTTCTGCGTTATTGTCCGAAATAAAGTGGAATTTCTGCCTTTTTGCCCTGAAATATTTGAAATTTCTGCAATTTTACCCCAAATAAGGGGAATTTCTGTTTTTGGCCCCAAAATTAAGGGAATTTCTGCTTTTTGCCCCAAAATAAGGCAAATATCTGACTTTTTGCCCAGAAATAATTGAAATTTCTGCAATTTTGCCCCAAAATAATAGGAATTTCTGCCTTTTTGCCGAAAATAAGGGGAATTTCAGCATTTTACCTTCAAATAAGGGGAATTTCTGCCTTTTTGCCACAAAATAAGGGGAATTTCTGCCCTATTGCCCTTTAATAAGGAAAATTTCGCTTTTCTGCCCCAATTAATGGGAATTTCTGCCTTTTTGCCACAAAGTAAAGGGAATTTCTGCCTTTTTGCCCCAAAATAACGGGAATTTCAGCCTTTTTACCTCAAAATAAGAGGAATTTCTGCCTTTTTCCCCAAAATATGGGTAATTTTTGCCTTTTTGTTCCAAAATAAGGAAAATTTCTGCAATTTTGTATCAAAATAAAAGAAATTTCTGTTTTTGCCCGAAAATAAAAGGAATTTCTGACTTTTTGCCCTGAAATAAATGAAATTCCTGCAATTATGCCCGAAAATAAGGGAAATTTGTGCCTTTTTGCCCCCAAATGAGGGGAATTTCTGCCTTTTTGCCCCAAAATATGGGGAATTTCAGGATTTTACCTCAAAATAAGGGGAATTTCAGCCTTTTTGCACCAAAATATGGGGAATTTCTGCCATTTTGCCACAAAATAAGAAAAATTTCTGCAAGTCTGTAACAATATAAAAGAAATTTCTAAAATTTTGCCCCAAAATAAAGGAAATTTCTGATTTTTGCCCCAAAATAAAAAGAATTTCTCTATTTTTGCCCCAAAATAAAGGGAATTTCTGCCTTTTTGCCCCAAAATTAGGGGAGTTTCTGCAATTTTGCTCCAAAATACGAGAAATTTCTGCCTTTTTACCCGAAATTAAGTGGATTTTCTGCCTTTTTGCCCCCAAATAAGGGAAATTTCTGCAATTTTATCCCAAAATAAGGGAAATTTCTGCCTTTTTGCCCCAAAATAAGGGGAATTTCTGCCGTTTTGCCCTGAAATATGTGAAATTTCTGCAATTTTACCCCAAAATAAGGTGAATTTCTGCCTTTTTGCCCCAAAATAATGGGAATTTCTGCCTTTTTGCCCCAAAATTAGAAAAATTTTTGCTTTTTTTCTTTGAAATAAGTGAAATTTCTGCAATTTTGCCTTAAATAAGGGAAATTTCTGCAATTTTTCCCCATAATAAGGGAAATTTCTGCAATTTTGCCCCAAAATAAGGGGAATTTCTGTTTTTGTCCCCAAATTACAGAAATTTCTGCAATTTTGCCCTAAAATAAGGGGATTTTCTGCATTTTTTGCCAAAAATAAGGAGAATTTATGACATTTTGCCGCAAAATAAGTGAAATTTCTGCAGTTTTACCCCAAAATAATGAAAATTTCTGCCTTTTTGCCCAAAAATTAGGGGAATTTCTGCAATTTTGCTCCAAAATACAAAGAATTTCTGCCTTTTTGCCCGAAAATAAAGGGAATGTATACCTTTTTGCCATAAAAAAGCAAATTTCTTCATTTTTGCCCCAAAATAAGGGGATTTTCCACCTTTTTTACTCAAAATAAGTGCAATTTCTGCTTTTTCCCCAAAATAAACGAAATTTCTGCCTTTTTGCCCCAAAATAAGGGGAATTTCAGCCTTATTACCTCAAAATAAGGGGAATTTCTGCCTTTTTGCCCCAAAATATAGGGAATTTCTGACTTTTTCCCCAAAATAAGAAAAATTTCTGCAATTTTGTACCAAAATAAAAAAATTTTCTGCCTTTTTGCCCCCCCAAAAAAATTTCTGCCTTTTTTTTCTCAAATACCTGAAATTTCTGCAATTTTGCCCCAAAATAAGGGAAATTTCTGCAATTTTGCCCCAATGTAAAGGAAATTTCTGCAATTTTGCCCCAAAATAAGGGGAATTTCTGAGTGTTTGCTCCCGAAAAAGGAGATTTTCTGTCTTTTTGCCCCAAAATAAGGAGAATTTCTGCCTTTTTGCCCGAAAATTAAGAGAATTTCTGCAATTTTGCTTCAAAATACAGGGAATTTCTGCCTTTTAGCCCCAAAATAAAGGGAATTTCTGCATTTTACCTCAAATTGAGAATAATTTCTGCCTTTTGCCTCAAAATAAGGGGAATTTTCTGCCTTTTTGTTTCAAAATAAGATAAATTTCTTCAATTTTGTACCAAAATAAATTTCTGCTCTTTGCCCCAAAATAAAAGGAATTTCTGACTTTTTGCCCTGAAGTAAATGAAATTTCTGCAATTTTGCCCGAAAATAAGGGAAATTTGTGCCTCTTTGCCCCAAAATAAGAAGAAGTTTTGCCTTTTGCCCCAAAATATGGGGAATTTCAGCATTTTACCTCAAAATAAGAATTTCAGCCTTTTTGCCCCAAAATAAGGAAAATTTCTGCAATTTTGCCCCAAAATAAGGGGAATTTCTTCCTTTTTGCCCCAAAATAAAGGATATTTCAGCCTTTTTACCTGAAAATAAGTGAAATTTCTGCAATTTTGCCCCAAATAAGGGAAATTTCTGCAATTTTGCCTCAAAATAAGGTAAATTCCTGCAATTTTGCCCCAAAATAAGTGGAATTTGTGAGTTTTGTCCCAAAATAAGGAGAATTTCTGTCTTTTTGCCCCAACATATAGGGAATTTCTGCCTTTTTGCCCAACAATTAGGGGAATTTCTTCATTTTTGCTTCAAAATAAGGGGAATTTCTGCCTTTTTGCCTCTAAAGAAGTGGAATTTCTGTATTTTCCTTCCAAAACAAAGGGAATTTCTGTGTTTTTTGCCCCAAAATAAGGAAAATTTCTGACTTATTACCCTGAAATAAGTTAAATGTTTGCAATTTTGCCCCAAAATAAGGGAAATTTCTGCCTTTTTGCTCCCAAATAAGGGGAATTTCAGCCTTTTTACCTCAAAATAAGGGGAATTTCTGCATTTTTGCCACAAAATATTAGGAATTTCTGCCTTTTTGCCCCAAAATAAGAAAAATTTCTGCCATTTTTACCTGAAATAAGTGAAATTTCTGCAATTTTGCCCCAAAATAAGGGAAATTTCTGGAATTTTGCCCCAAAATAAGTGGAATTTCTGAGTTTTGCCCCAAAATAAGGAGAATTTCTGTCTTTTTGCCCCAACATATAGGGAATTTCTGCCTTTTTGCCCCACAATTAGGGGATCTTCTTAAATTCTGCTCCAAAATACGGGGAATTTCTGCTTTTTTGCCCGAAAATAAGGGGAATGTATACCTTTTGCCACAAAAAAGAGAAATTTCTTCATTTTTGCCGCAAAATAAGAGGAATTTCTGCCTTCTTACCTCAAAATAAGTGAAATTTCTGCCTTTTTACCTAAAAATGAACGGAATTTCTGTCTTTTTGCCCCAAAATAAAAGGAATTTTTGAATTTTGCCCTGAAATAAGTGAAATTTCTGCAATTTTGTCCCAAAATAAGGGAAATTTCTGCCTTTTTTGCCACAAAATAAAGGGAATTTCTGTATTTTTGCCCCAAAATAAGGGGAATTTCAGCATTTTACCTCATAATAAGGCAAATCTTTGCCTTTTTGCCCCAAAATATGGGGAATTTCTTCATTTTTGCCCCAAAATAAAGAAAATTTCTGCAATTTTGTACCAAAATAAAAGAAATTTCTGCCTTTTTGCCCCAAATAAGAGAAATTTCTGCACTTTTTCCCTGAAATAAGTGAAATTTCTGCAATTTTGCCCCAAAATAAGGGAAATTTCTGCAATTTTGCCCCAAAATAAAGAAAATTTCTGCAATTTTGTACCAAAATAAAAGAAATTTCTGCCTTTTTGCCCCAAAATAAGAGAAATTTCTGCACTTTTTCCCTGAAATAAGTGAAATTTCTGCAATTTTGCCCCAAAATAAGAGAAATTTCTGCAATTTTGCCCCAAAATAAAGAAAATTTCTGCAATTTTACCCCAAAAGAAGGGGAATTTCTGACTTTTTGCCCTGAAATAAGGAGAATTTCTGTCTTTTTGTTCCAAAATAATGTGAATTTCTGCATTTTCCTTCAAAATTAGGGAAATATGTGCAATTTTGCTTCAAAATACGGGGAAATCTGCCTTATTGCACAAAAATAAAGGGAATTTCTCCATTTTTGCACCAATATAAGGGGAATTTCTGAAATTTAGCTTTAAAATACGGGGAATTTCTGCGTTATTGTCCGAAATAAAGTGGAATTTCTGCCTTTTTGCCCTGAAATATTTGAAATTTCTGCAATTTTACCCCAAAATAAGGGGAATTTCTGTTTTTGGCCCCAAAATTAAGGGAATTTCTGCTTTTTGCCCCAAAATAAGGCAAATATCTGACTTTTTGCCCAGAAATAATTGAAATTTCTGCAATTTTGCCCCAAAATAATAGGAATTTCTGCCTTTTTGCCGAAAATAAGGGGAATTTCAGCATTTTACCTTCAAATAAGGGGAATTTCTGCCTTTTTGCCACAAAATAAGGGGAATTTCTGCCCTATTGCCCTTAAATAAGGAAAATTTCTGCTTTTCTGCCCCAATTAACGGGAATTTCTGCCTTTTTGCCACAAAGTAAAGGGAATTTCTGCCTTTTTGCCCCAAAATAACGGGAATTTCAGCCTTTTTACCTCAAAATAAGGGGAATTTCTGCCTTTTTCCCCAAAATATGGGTAATTTTTGCCTTTTTGTTCCAAAATAAGGAAAATTTCTACAATTTTGTATCAAAATAAAAGAAATTTCTGTTTTTGCCCCAAAATAAAAGGAATTTCTGACTTTTTGCCCTGAAATAAATGAAATTCCTGCAATTATGCCCGAAAATAAGGGAAATTTGGGCCTTTTTGCCCCCAAATGAGGGGAATTTCTGCCTTTTTGCCCCAAAATATGGGGAATTTCAGGATTTTACCTCAAAATAAGGGGAATTTCAGCCTTTTTGCACCAAAATATGGGGAATTTCTGCCTTTTTGCCACAAAATAAGAAAAATTTCTGCAAGTCTGTAACAATATAAAAGAAATTTCTAAAATTTTGCCCCAAAATAAAGGAAATTTCTGATTTTTGCCCCAAAATAAAAAGAATTTCTCTATTTTTGCCCCAAAATAAAGGGAATTTCTGCCTTTTTGCCCCAAAATTAGGGGAGTTTCTGCAATTTTGCTCCAAAATACGAGAAATTTCTGCCTTTTTACCCGAAATTAAGTGGATTTTCTGCCTTTTTGCCCCCAAATAAGAAAAAATTTCTGCAATTTTATCCCAAAATAAGGGAAATTTCTGCCTTTTTGCCCCAAAATAAGGGGAATTTCTGCCGTTTTGCCCCGAAATATGTGAAATTTCTGCAATTTTACCCCAAAATAAGGTGAATTTCTGCCTTTTTGCCCCAAAATAATGGGAATTTCTGCCTTTTTGCCCCAAAACAAGAAAAAATTTTGCTTTTTTTTCTCTGAAATAAGTGAAATTTCTGCAATTTTGCCCTAAAATAAAGGAAATTTCTGCAATTTTTTCCCATAATAAGGGAAATTTCTGCAATTTTGCCCCAAAATAAGGGGAATTTCTGTTTTTGCCCCCAAATAAGGGAAATTTCTGCAATTTTGCCCTAAAATAAGGGGATTTTCTGCATTTTTTTGCCAAAAATAAAAGGAATTTCTGACATTTTGCCGCAAAATAAGTGAAATTTCTGCAGTTTTACCCCAAAATAAGGAAAATTTCTGCCTTTTTGCGCAAAAATTAGGGGAATTTCTGCAATTTTGCTCCAAAATACAAAGAATTTCTGCCTTTTTGCCCGAAAATAAAGGGAATGTATACCTTTTTGACATAAAAAAGCAAATTTCTTCATTTTTGCCCCCAAATAAGGGGAATTTCCACCTTTTTGACTCAAAATAAGTGCAATTTCTGCCTTTTCCCCAAAATAAACGAAATTTCTGTCTTTTTGCCCCAAAATAAGGGGAATTTCAGCCTTTTTACCTCAAAATAAGGGGAATTTCTGCCTTTTTGCCCCAAAATATAGGGAATTTCTGACTTTTTGCCCCAAAATAAGAAAAAATTCTGCAATTTTGTACCAAAATAAAAAAAATTTCTGCCTTTTTGCCCCCCCAAAAAAATTTCTGCCTATTTTCCCTGAAATACGTGAAATTTCTGCATTTTTGCCCCAAAATAAGGGAAATTTCTACAATTTTGCCCCAATGTAAAGGAAATTTCAACAATTTTGCCCCAAAATTAGGGGAATTTGTGACTGTTTGCTCCCGAAAAAGGAGATTTTCTGTCTTTTTGCCCCAAAATAAGGAGAATTTCTGCCTTTTTGCCCGAAAATTATGAGAATTTCTGCAATTTTGCTTCAAAATACAGGGAATTTCTGTTTTTTAGCCCCAAAATAAAGGGAATTTCTGCATTTTACCTCAAATTGAGAATAATTTCTGCCTTTTGCCTCAAAATAAGGGGAATTTTCTGCATTTTTGTTTCAAAATAAGAAAAATTTCTTCAATTTTGTACCATAATAAAAGAAATTTCTGCTCTTTGCCCGAAAATAAAAGGAATTTCTGACTTTTTGCCCTGAAATAAATGAAATTTCTGCAATTTTGCCCGAAAATAAGAGAAATTTGTGCCTCTTTGCCCCAAAATAAGAAGAAGTTTTGCCTTTTGCCCCAAAATATGGGGAATTTCAGCATTTTACCTCAAAATAAGAATTTCAGCCTTTTTGCCCCAAAATAAGGAAAATTTCTGCAATTTTGCCCCAAAATAAGGGGAATTTCTTTCTTTTTGCCCCAAAATAAAGGATATTTCAGCCTTTTTACCTGAAAATAAGTGAAATTTCTGCAATTTTGCCCCAAATAAGGGAAATTTCTGCAATTTTGCCTCAAAATAAGGTAAATTCCTGCAATTTTGCCCCAAAATAAGTGGAATTTCTGAGTTTTGTCCCAAAATAAGGAGAATTTCTGTCTTTTTGCCCCAACATATAGGGAATTTCTGCCTTTTTGCCCAACAATTAGGGGAATTTCTTCATTTTTGCTTCAAAATAAGGGGAATTTCTGCCTTTTTGCCTCTAAAGAAGTGGAATTTCTGTATTTTCCTTCCAAAACAAAGGGAATTTCTGTGTTTTTTGCCCCAAAATAAGGAAAATTTCTGACTTATTACCCTGAAATTAGTGAAATGTTTGCAATTTTGCCCCAAAATAAGGGAAATTTCTGCCTTTTTGCCCCCAAATAAGGGGAATTTCAGCCTTTTTACCTCAAAATAAGGGGAATTTCTGCATTTTTGCCACAAAATATTAGGAATTTCTGCCTTTTTGCCCCAAAATAAGAAAAATTTCTGCCATTTTTACCTGAAATAAGTGAAATTTCTGCAATTTTGCCCCAAAATAAGTAAAATTTCTGCAATTTTGCCCCAAAATAAGGGGATTTTCCAACTTTTTGACTCAAAATAAGTGCAATTTCTGCCTTTTCCCCAAAATAAACGAAATTTCTGCCTTTTTGCCCCAACATATAGGGAATTTCTGCCTTTTTGCCCCACAATTAGGGGATTTTCTGCAATTCTGCTCCAAAATAGGGGGAATTTCTGCTTTTTTGCCCGAAAATAAGGGGAATATATACCTTTTGCCACAAAAAAGGGAAATTTCTTCATTTTTGCCCCAAAATAAGAGGAATTTCTGCCTTCTTACCTCAAAATAAGTGAAATTTCTGCCTTTTTACCCAAAAATAAACGGAATTTCTGACTTTTAGCGCCAAAATAAAAGGAATTTTTGAATTTTGCCCTGAAATAAGTGAAATTTCTGCAATTTTGCCCCAAAATAAGGGAAATTTCTGCCTTTTTGCCACAAAATGAAGGGAATTTCTGTATTTTTGCCCCAAAATAAGGGGAATTTCAGCATTTTACCTCATAATAAGGCAAATCTCTGCCTTTTTGCCCCAAAATATGGGGAATTTCTTCATTTTTGCCCCAAAATAAAGAAAATTTCTGCAATTTTGTACCAAAATAAAAGAAATTTCTGCCTTTTTGCCCCAAAATAAGAGAAATTTCTGCACTTTTTCCCTGAAATAAGTGAAATTTCTGCAATTTTGCCCCAAAATAAGGGAAATTTCTGCAATTTTGCCCCAAAATAAAGAAAATTTCTGCAATTTTGTACCAAAATAAAAGAAATTTCTGCCTTTTTGCCCCAAAATAAGAGAAATTTCTGCACTTTTTCCCTGAAATAAGTGAAATTTCTGCAATTTTGCCCCAAAATAAGAGAAATTTCTGCAATTTTGCCCCAAAATAAAGAAAATTTCTGCAATTTTACCCCAAAAGAAGGGGAATTTCTGACTTTTTGCCCTGAAATAAGGAGAATTTCTGTCTTTTTGTTCCAAAATAATGTGAATTTCTGCATTTTCCTTCAAAATTAGGGAAATATGTGCAATTTTGCTTCAAAATACGGGGAAATCTGCCTTATTGCACAAAAATAAAGGGAATTTCTCCATTTTTGCACCAATATAAGGGGAATTTCTGAAATTTAGCTTTAAAATACGGGGAATTTCTGCGTTATTGTCCGAAATAAAGTGGAATTTCTGCCTTTTTGCCCTGAAATATTTGAAATTTCTGCAATTTTACCCCAAAATAAGGGGAATTTCTGTTTTTGGCCCCAAAATTAAGGGAATTTCTGCTTTTTGCCCCAAAATAAGGCAAATATCTGACTTTTTGCCCAGAAATAATTGAAATTTCTGCAATTTTGCCCCAAAATAATAGGAATTTCTGCCTTTTTGCCGAAAATAAGGGGAATTTCAGCATTTTACCTTCAAATAAGGGGAATTTCTGCCTTTTTGCCACAAAATAAGGGGAATTTCTGCCCTATTGCCCTTAAATAAGGAAAATTTCTGCTTTTCTGCCCCAATTAACGGGAATTTCTGCCTTTTTGCCACAAAGTAAAGGGAATTTCTGCCTTTTTGCCCCAAAATAACGGGAATTTCAGCCTTTTTACCTCAAAATAAGGGGAATTTCTGCCTTTTTCCCCAAAATATGGGTAATTTTTGCCTTTTTGTTCCAAAATAAGGAAAATTTCTACAATTTTGTATCAAAATAAAAGAAATTTCTGTTTTTGCCCCAAAATAAAAGGAATTTCTGACTTTTTGCCCTGAAATAAATGAAATTCCTGCAATTATGCCCGAAAATAAGGGAAATTTGGGCCTTTTTGCCCCCAAATGAGGGGAATTTCTGCCTTTTTGCCCCAAAATATGGGGAATTTCAGGATTTTACCTCAAAATAAGGGGAATTTCAGCCTTTTTGCACCAAAATATGGGGAATTTCTGCCTTTTTGCCACAAAATAAGAAAAATTTCTGCAAGTCTGTAACAATATAAAAGAAATTTCTAAAATTTTGCCCCAAAATAAAGGAAATTTCTGATTTTTGCCCCAAAATAAAAAGAATTTCTCTATTTTTGCCCCAAAATAAAGGGAATTTCTGCCTTTTTGCCCCAAAATTAGGGGAGTTTCTGCAATTTTGCTCCAAAATACGAGAAATTTCTGCCTTTTTACCCGAAATTAAGTGGATTTTCTGCCTTTTTGCCCCCAAATAAGAAAAAATTTCTGCAATTTTATCCCAAAATAAGGGAAATTTCTGCCTTTTTGCCCCAAAATAAGGGGAATTTCTGCCGTTTTGCCCCGAAATATGTGAAATTTCTGCAATTTTACCCCAAAATAAGGTGAATTTCTGCCTTTTTGCCCCAAAATAATGGGAATTTCTGCCTTTTTGCCCCAAAACAAGAAAAAATTTTGCTTTTTTTTCTCTGAAATAAGTGAAATTTCTGCAATTTTGCCCTAAAATAAAGGAAATTTCTGCAATTTTTTCCCATAATAAGGGAAATTTCTGCAATTTTGCCCCAAAATAAGGGGAATTTCTGTTTTTGCCCCCAAATAAGGGAAATTTCTGCAATTTTGCCCTAAAATAAGGGGATTTTCTGCATTTTTTGCCAAAAATAAAAGGAATTTCTGACATTTTGCTGCAAAATAAGTGAAATTTATGCAGTTTTACCCCAAAATAAAAAAAATTTCTGCCTTTTTGCGCAAAAATTAGGGGAATTTCTGCAATTTTGCTCCAAAATACAAAGAATTTCTGCCTTTTTGCCCGAAAATAAAGGGAATGTATACCTTTTTGCCATAAAAAAGCAAATTTCTTCATTTTTACCCCCAAATAAGGGGAATTTCCACCTTTTTGACTCAAAATAAGTGCAATTTCTGCCTTTTCCCCAAAATAAACGAAATTTCTGTCTTTTTGCCCCAAAATAAGGGGAATTTCAGCCTTTTTACCTCAAAATAAGGGGAATTTCTGCCTTTTTGCCCCAAAATATAGGGAATTTCTGACTTTTTGCCCCAAAATAAGAAAAATTTCTGCAATTTTGTACCAAAATAAAAAAAATTTCTGCCTTTTTGCCCCCCCAAAAAAATTTCTGCCTATTTTCCCTGAAATACGTGAAATTTCTGCAATTTTGCCCCAAAATAAGGGAAATTTCTACAATTTTGCCCCAATGTAAAGGAAATTTTAGCAATTTTGCCCCAAAATTAGGGGAATTTGTGACTGTTTGCTCCCGAAAAAGGAGATTTTCTGTCTTTTTGCCCCATAATAAGGAGAATTTCTGCCTTTTTGCCCGAAAATTATGAGAATTTCTGCAATTTTGCTTCAAAATACAGGGAATTTCTGTTTTTTAGCCCCAAAATAAAGGGAATTTCTGCATTTTACCTCAAATTGAGAATAATTTCTGCCTTTTGCCTCAAAATAAGGGGAATTTTCTGCCTTTTTGTTTCAAAATAAGAAAAATTTCTTCAATTTTGTACCATAATAAAGGAAATTTCTGCTCTTTGCCCCAAAATAAAAGGAATTTCTGACTTTTTGCCCTGAAATAAATGAAATTTCTGCAATTTTGCCCGAAAATAAGGGAAATTTGTGCCTCTTTGCCCCAAAATAAGAAGAAGTTTTGCCTTTTGCCCCAAAATATGGGGAATTTCAGCATTTTACCTCAAAATAAGAATTTCAGCCCTTTTGCCCCAAAATAAGGAAAATTTCTGCAATTTTGCCCCAAAATAAGGGGAATTTCTTCTTTTTTGCCCCAAAATAAAGGATATTTCAGCCTTTTTACCTGAAAATAAGTGAAATTTCTGCAATTTTGCCCCAAATAAGGGAAATTTCTGCAATTTTGCCTCAAAAAAAGGTAAATTCCTGCAATTTTGCCCCAAAATAAGTAAAATTTCTGAGTTTTGTCCCAAAATAAGGAGAATTTCTGTCTTTTTTCCCCAACATATAGGGAATTTCTGCCTTTTGGCCCAACAATTAGGGGAATTTCTTCATTTTTGCTTCAAAATAAGGGGAATTTCTGCCTTTTTGTCTCTAAAGAAGTGGAATTTCTGTATTTTCCTTCCAAAACAAAGGGAAATTCTGTCTTTTTTTGCCCCAAAATAAGGAAAATTTCTGACTTATTACCCTGAAATAAGTGAAATTTTTGCACTTTTGCCCCAAAATTAGGGAAATTTCTGCCTTTTTGCCCCCAAATAAGGGGAATTTCAGCCTTTTTACCTCAAAATAAGGGGAATTTCTGCATTTTTGCCACAAAATATTAGGAATTTCTGCCTTTTTGCCCCAAAATAAGAAAAATTTCTGCCATTTTTACCTGAAATAAGTGAAATTTCTGCAATTTTGCCCCAAAATAAGGGAAATTTCTGGAATTTTGCCCCAAAATAAGTGGAATTTCTGAGTTTTGCCCCAAAATAAGGAGAATTTCTGTCTCTTTGCCCCAACATATAGGGAATTTCTGC
Organism: Micromys minutus; assembly: GCF_963924665.1. NCBI lineage: Eukaryota > Metazoa > Chordata > Mammalia > Rodentia > Muridae > Micromys > Micromys minutus. Next base: position 1,135,403 of record NW_027667155.1, on the reverse strand, counting down.
CTTTTTGCCCCACAATTAGGGGATTTTCTTCAATTCTGCTCCAAAATACGGGGAATTTCTGCTTTTCTTGCCCGAAAATAAGGGGAATGTATACCTTTTGCCACAAAAAAGAGAAATTTCTTCATTTTTGCCCCAAAATAAGAGGAATTTCTGCCTTCTTCCCTCAAAATAAGTGAAATTTCTGCCTTTTTACCTAAAAATGAACGGAATTTCTGTCTTTTTGCCCCAAAATAAAAGGAATTTTTGAATTTTGCCCTGAAATAAGTGAAATTTCTGCAATTTTGCCCCAAAATAAGGGAAATTTCTGCCTTTTTGCCACAAAATAAAGGGAATTTCTGTATTTTTGCCCCAAAATAAAAGGAATTTCAGCATTTTACCTCATAATAAGGCAAATCTCTGCCTTTTTGCCCCAAAATATGGGGAATTTCTTCATTTTTGCCCCAAAATAAAGAAAATTTCTGCAATTTTGTACCAAAATAAAAGAAATTTCTGCCTTTTTGCCCCAAAATAAGAGAAATTTCTGCACTTTTTCCCTGAAATAATTGAAATTTCTGCAACTTTGCCCCAAAATAAGGGAAATTTCTGCAATTTTGCCCCAAAATAAAGAAAATTTCTGCAATTTTGTACCAAAATAAAAGAAATTTCTGCCTTTTTGCCCCAAAATAAGAGAAATTTCTGCACTTTTTCCCTGAAATAAGTGAAATTTCTGCAATTTTGCCCCCAAATAAGGGAAATTTCTGCAATTTTGCCCCAAAATAAAGAAAATTTCTGCAATTTTACCCCAAAAGAAGGGGAATTTCTGACTTTTTGCCCTGAAATAAGGAGAATTTCTGTCTTTTTGTTCCAAAATAATGTGAATTTCTGCATTTTCCTTCAAAATTAGGGAAATATGTGCAATTTTGCTTCAAAATACGGGGAAATCTGCCTTATTGCACAAAAATAAAGGGAATTTCTCCATTTTTGCACCAATATAAGGGGAATTTCTGAAATTTAGCTTTAAAATACGGGGAATTTCTGCGTTATAGTCCGAAATAAAGTGGAATTTCTGCCTTTTTGCCCTGAAATATTTGAAATTTCTGCAATTTTACCCCAAAATAAGGGGAATTTCTGTTTTTGGCCCCAAAATTAAGGGAATTTCTGCTTTTTGCCCCAAAATAAGGCAAATATCTGACTTTTTGCCCAGAAATAATTGAAATTTCTGCAATTTTGCCCCAAAATAATAGGAATTTCTGCCTTTTTGCCGAAAATAAGGGGAATTTCAGCATTTTACCTTCAAATAAGGGGAATTTCTGCCTTTTTGCCACAAAATAAGGGGAATTTCTGCCCTATTGCCCTTAAATAAGGAAAATTTCTGCTTTTCTGCCCCAATTAACGGGAATTTCTGCCTTTTTGCCACAAAGTAAAGGGAATTTCTGCCTTTTTGCCCCAAAATAACGGGAATTTCAGCCTTTTTACCTCAAAATAAGGGGAATTTCTGCCTTTTTCCCCAAAATATGGGTAATTTTTGCCTTTTTGTTCCAAAATAAGGAAAATTTCTACAATTTTGTATCAAAATAAAAGAAATTTCTGTTTTTGCCCCAAAATAAAAGGAATTTCTGACTTTTTGCCCTGAAATAAATGAAATTCCTGCAATTATGCCCGAAAATAAGGGAAATTTGGGCCTTTTTGCCCCCAAATGAGGGGAATTTCTGCCTTTTTGCCCCAAAATATGGGGAATTTCAGGATTTTACCTCAAAATAAGGGGAATTTCAGCCTCTTCGCACCAAAATATGGGGAATTTCTGCCTTTTTGCCACAAAATAAGAAAAATTTCTGCAAGTCTGTAACAATATAAAAGAAATTTCTAAAATTTTGCCCCAAAATAAAGGAAATTTCTGATTTTTGCCCCAAAATAAAAAGAATTTCTCTATTTTTGCCCCAAAATAAAGGGAATTTCTGCCTTTTTGCCCCAAAATTAGGGGAGTTTCTGCAATTTTGCTCCAAAATACGAGAAATTTCTGCCTTTTTACCCGAAATTAAGTGGATTTTCTGCCTTTTTGCCCCCAAATAAGAAAAAATTTCTGCAATTTTATCCCAAAATAAGGGAAATTTCTGCCTTTTTGCCCCAAAATAATGGGAATTTCTGCCTTTTTGCCCCAAAACAAGAAAAATTTTTGCTTTTTTTTCTCTGAAATAAGTGAAATTTCTGCAATTTTGCCCTAAAATAAAGGAAATTTCTGCAATTTTTTCCCATAATAAGGGAAATTTCTGCAATTTTGCCCCAAAATAAGGGGAATTTCTGTTTTTGCCCCCAAATAAGGGAAATTTCTGCAATTTTGCCCTAAAATAAGGGGATTTTCTGCATTTTTTGCCAAAAATAAAAGGAATTTCTGACATTTTGCCGCAAAATAAGTGAAATTTCTGCAGTTTTACCCCAAAATAAGGAAAATTTCTGCCTTTTTGCCCAAAAATTAGGGGAATTTCTGCAATTTTGCTCCAAAATACAAAGAATTTCTGCCTTTTTGCCCGAAAATAAAGGGAATGTATACCTTTTTGACATAAAAATGCAAATTTCTTCATTTTTGCCCCCAAATAAGGGGAATTTCCACCTTTTTGACTCAAAATAAGTGCAATTTCTGCCTTTTCCCCAAAATAAACGAAATTTCTGTCTTTTTGCCCCAAAATAAGGGGAATTTCAGCCTTTTTACCTCAAAATAAGGGGAATTTCTGCCTTTTTGCCCCAAAATATAGGGAATTTCTGACTTTTTGCCCCAAAATAAGAAAAATTTCTGCAATTTTGTACCAAAATAAAAAAAATTTCTGCCTTTTTGCCCCCCCAAAAAAATTTCTGCCTGTTTTCCCAGAAATACGTGAAATTTCTGCAATTTTGCCCCAAAATAAGGGAAATTTCTACAATTTTGCCCCAATGTAAAGGAAATTTCAGCAATTTTGCCCCAAAATTAGGGGAATTTGTGACTGTTTGCTCCCGAAAAAGGAGATTTTCTGTCTTTTTGCCCCATAATAAGGAGAATTTCTGCCTTTTTGCCCGAAAATTATGAGAATTTCTGCAATTTTGCTTCAAAATACAGGGAATTTCTGTTTTTTAGCCCCAAAATAAAGGGAATTTCTGCATTTTACCTCAAATTGAAAATAATTTCTGCCTTTTGCCTCAAAATAAGGGGAATTTTCTGCCTTTTTGTTTCAAAATAAGAAAAATTTCTTCAATTTTGTACCATAATAAAAGAAATTTCTGCTCTTTGCCCCAAAATAAAAGGAATTTCTGACTTTTTGCCCTGAAATAAATGAAATTTCTGCAATTTTGCCCGAAAATAAGGGAAATTTGTGCCTCTTTGCCCCAAAATAAAAAGAAGTTTTGCCTTTTGCCCCAAAATATGGGGAATTTCAGCATTTTACCTCAAAATAAGAATTTCAGCCTTTTTGCCCCAAAATAAGGAAAATTTCTGCAATTTTGCCCCAAAATAAGGGGAATTTCTTCCTTTTTGCCCCAAAATAAAGGATATTTCAGCCTTTTTACCTGAAAATAAGTAAAATTTCTGCAATTTTGCCCCAAATAAGGGAAATTTCTTCAATTTTGCCTCAAAATAAGGTAAATTCCTGCAATTTTCCCCCAAAATAAGTGGAATTTCTGAGTTTTGTCCCAAAATAAGGAGAATTTCTGTCTTTTTGCCCCAACATATAGGGAATTTCTGCCTTTTTGCCCAACAATTAGGGGAATTTCTTCATTTTTGCTTCAAAATAAGGGGAATTTCTGCTTTTGCCTCTAAAGAAGTGGAATTTCTGTATTTTCCTTCCAAAACAAAGGGAATTTCTGTGTTTTTTGCCCCAAAATAAGGAAAATTTCTGACTTATTACCCTGAAATTAGTGAAATGTTTGCAATTTTGCCCCAAAATAAGGGAAATTTCTGCCTTTTTGCCCCCAAATAAGGGGAATTTCAGCCTTTTTACCTCAAAATAAGGGGAATTTCTGCATTTTTGCCACAAAATATTAGGAATTTCTGCCTTTTTGCCCCAAAATAAGAAAAATTTCTGCCATTTTTACCTGAAATAAGTGAAATTTCTGCAATTTTGCCCCAAAATAAGTAAAATTTCTGCAATTTTGCCCCAAAATAAGGGAAATTTCTGGAATTTTGCCCCAAAATAAGTGGAATTTCTGAGTTTTGCCCCAAAATAAGGAGAATTTCTGTCTTTTTGCCTCAACATATAGGGAATTTCTGCCTTTTTGCCCCACAATTAGGGGATTTTCTGCAATTTTGCTCCAAAATAGGGGGAATTTCTGCTTTTTTGCCCGAAAATAAGGGGAATATATACCTTTTGCCACAAAAAAGGGAAATTTCTTCATTTTTGCCCCAAAATAAGAGGAATTTCTGCCTTCTTACCTCAAAATAAGTGAAATTTCTGCCTTTTTACCCAAAAATAAACGGAATTTCTGACTTTTAGCCCCAAAATAAAAGGAATTTTTGAATTTTGCCCTGAAATAAGTGAAATTTCTGCAATTTTGCCCCAAAATAAGGGAAATTTCTGCCTTTTTGCCCCCAAATAAGAGGAATTTCAGCATTTTTACCTCAAAATAAGGGGAATTTCTGCATTTTTGCCACAAAATATTAGGAATTTCTGCCTTTTGTCCCAAAATAAGAAAAATTTCTGCCATTTTTTTATCTGAAATAAGTGAAATTTCTGCAATTTTGCCCCAAAATAAGTGAAATTTCTGCAAATTTGCCCCAAAATAAGGGAAATTTCTGGAATTTGCACCAAAATAAGTGGAATTTCTGAGTTTTTCCCCAAAATAAGGAGAATTTCTGTCTTTTTGCTCTAACATATAGGGAATTTCTGCCTTTTTGCCCCACAATTAGGGGATTTTCTGCAATTGTGCTCCAAAAAACGGGATATTTCTGCTTTTTTGCCCGAAAATAAGGAGAATATATACCTTTTGCCACAAAAAAAGGGAAATTTCTTCATTTTTGCCCCAAAATAAGAGGAATTTCTGCCTTCTTACCTCACAATAAGTGAAATTTCTGCCTTTTTACCCAAAAATAAACAAAATTTCTGTCTTTTTGCCCAAAAATAAAAGGAATTTTTGAATTTTGCCCTGAAATAAGTGAAATTTCTGCAATTTTGCCCCAAAATAAGGGAAATTTCTGCCTTTTTGCCACAAAATAAAGGGAATTTCTGTATTTTTGCCCCAAAATAAGGGGAATTTCAGCATTTTACCTCATAATAAGGCGAATCTCTGCATTTTTGCCCCAAAATATGGGGAATTTCTTCATTTTTGCCCCAAAATAAAGAAAATTTCTGCAATTTTGTACCAAAATAAAAGAAATTTCTGCCTCTTTGCCCCAAAATAAGAGAAATTTCTGCACTTTTTCCCTGAAATAAGTGAAATTTCTGCAATTTTGCCCCAAAATAAGGGAAATTTCTGACTTTTTGCCACAAAATAAAGGGAATTTCTGTATTTTTGCCACAAAATAAAGAAAATTTCTGCAATTTTACCCCAAAATAAACGGAATTTCTGACTTTTTGCCCTGAAATAAGGAGAATTTCTGTCTTTTTGTTCCAAAATAATGTGAATTCTTACATTTTCCTTCAAAATTAGGGAAATATGTGCAATTTTGCCTCAAAATACGGGGAAATCTGCCTTATTGCACAAAAATAATGGGAATTTCTCCATTTTTGCACCAATATAAGGGGAATTTCTGAAATTTAGCTTTAAAATACGGGGAATTTCTGCGTTATTGTCCGAAATAAAGTGGAATTTCTGCCTTTTTGCCCTGAAATATTTGAAATTTCTGCAATTTTACCCCAAATAAGGGGAATTTCTGTTTTTGGCCCCAAAATTAAGGGAATTTCTGCTTTTTGCCCCAAAATAAGGCAAATATCTGACTTTTTGCCCAGAAATAATTGAAATTTCTGCAATTTTGCCCCAAAATAATAGGAATTTCTGCCTTTTTGCCGAAAATAAGGGGAATTTCAGCATTTTACCTTCAAATAAGGGGAATTTCTGCCTTTTTGCCACAAAATAAGGGGAATTTCTGCCCTATTGCCCTTTAATAAGGAAAATTTCGCTTTTCTGCCCCAATTAATGGGAATTTCTGCCTTTTTGCCACAAAGTAAAGGGAATTTCTGCCTTTTTGCCCCAAAATAACGGGAATTTCAGCCTTTTTACCTCAAAATAAGAGGAATTTCTGCCTTTTTCCCCAAAATATGGGTAATTTTTGCCTTTTTGTTCCAAAATAAGGAAAATTTCTGCAATTTTGTATCAAAATAAAAGAAATTTCTGTTTTTGCCCGAAAATAAAAGGAATTTCTGACTTTTTGCCCTGAAATAAATGAAATTCCTGCAATTATGCCCGAAAATAAGGGAAATTTGTGCCTTTTTGCCCCCAAATGAGGGGAATTTCTGCCTTTTTGCCCCAAAATATGGGGAATTTCAGGATTTTACCTCAAAATAAGGGGAATTTCAGCCTTTTTGCACCAAAATATGGGGAATTTCTGCCATTTTGCCACAAAATAAGAAAAATTTCTGCAAGTCTGTAACAATATAAAAGAAATTTCTAAAATTTTGCCCCAAAATAAAGGAAATTTCTGATTTTTGCCCCAAAATAAAAAGAATTTCTCTATTTTTGCCCCAAAATAAAGGGAATTTCTGCCTTTTTGCCCCAAAATTAGGGGAGTTTCTGCAATTTTGCTCCAAAATACGAGAAATTTCTGCCTTTTTACCCGAAATTAAGTGGATTTTCTGCCTTTTTGCCCCCAAATAAGGGAAATTTCTGCAATTTTATCCCAAAATAAGGGAAATTTCTGCCTTTTTGCCCCAAAATAAGGGGAATTTCTGCCGTTTTGCCCTGAAATATGTGAAATTTCTGCAATTTTACCCCAAAATAAGGTGAATTTCTGCCTTTTTGCCCCAAAATAATGGGAATTTCTGCCTTTTTGCCCCAAAATTAGAAAAATTTTTGCTTTTTTTCTTTGAAATAAGTGAAATTTCTGCAATTTTGCCTTAAATAAGGGAAATTTCTGCAATTTTTCCCCATAATAAGGGAAATTTCTGCAATTTTGCCCCAAAATAAGGGGAATTTCTGTTTTTGTCCCCAAATTACAGAAATTTCTGCAATTTTGCCCTAAAATAAGGGGATTTTCTGCATTTTTTGCCAAAAATAAGGAGAATTTATGACATTTTGCCGCAAAATAAGTGAAATTTCTGCAGTTTTACCCCAAAATAATGAAAATTTCTGCCTTTTTGCCCAAAAATTAGGGGAATTTCTGCAATTTTGCTCCAAAATACAAAGAATTTCTGCCTTTTTGCCCGAAAATAAAGGGAATGTATACCTTTTTGCCATAAAAAAGCAAATTTCTTCATTTTTGCCCCAAAATAAGGGGATTTTCCACCTTTTTTACTCAAAATAAGTGCAATTTCTGCTTTTTCCCCAAAATAAACGAAATTTCTGCCTTTTTGCCCCAAAATAAGGGGAATTTCAGCCTTATTACCTCAAAATAAGGGGAATTTCTGCCTTTTTGCCCCAAAATATAGGGAATTTCTGACTTTTTCCCCAAAATAAGAAAAATTTCTGCAATTTTGTACCAAAATAAAAAAATTTTCTGCCTTTTTGCCCCCCCAAAAAAATTTCTGCCTTTTTTTTCTCAAATACCTGAAATTTCTGCAATTTTGCCCCAAAATAAGGGAAATTTCTGCAATTTTGCCCCAATGTAAAGGAAATTTCTGCAATTTTGCCCCAAAATAAGGGGAATTTCTGAGTGTTTGCTCCCGAAAAAGGAGATTTTCTGTCTTTTTGCCCCAAAATAAGGAGAATTTCTGCCTTTTTGCCCGAAAATTAAGAGAATTTCTGCAATTTTGCTTCAAAATACAGGGAATTTCTGCCTTTTAGCCCCAAAATAAAGGGAATTTCTGCATTTTACCTCAAATTGAGAATAATTTCTGCCTTTTGCCTCAAAATAAGGGGAATTTTCTGCCTTTTTGTTTCAAAATAAGATAAATTTCTTCAATTTTGTACCAAAATAAATTTCTGCTCTTTGCCCCAAAATAAAAGGAATTTCTGACTTTTTGCCCTGAAATAAATGAAATTTCTGCAATTTTGCCCGAAAATAAGGGAAATTTGTGCCTCTTTGCCCCAAAATAAGAAGAAGTTTTGCCTTTTGCCCCAAAATATGGGGAATTTCAGCATTTTACCTCAAAATAAGAATTTCAGCCTTTTTGCCCCAAAATAAGGAAAATTTCTGCAATTTTGCCCCAAAATAAGGGGAATTTCTTCCTTTTTGCCCCAAAATAAAGGATATTTCAGCCTTTTTACCTGAAAATAAGTGAAATTTCTGCAATTTTGCCCCAAATAAGGGAAATTTCTGCAATTTTGCCTCAAAATAAGGTAAATTCCTGCAATTTTGCCCCAAAATAAGTGGAATTTGTGAGTTTTGTCCCAAAATAAGGAGAATTTCTGTCTTTTTGCCCCAACATATAGGGAATTTCTGCCTTTTTGCCCAACAATTAGGGGAATTTCTTCATTTTTGCTTCAAAATAAGGGGAATTTCTGCCTTTTTGCCTCTAAAGAAGTGGAATTTCTGTATTTTCCTTCCAAAACAAAGGGAATTTCTGTGTTTTTTGCCCCAAAATAAGGAAAATTTCTGACTTATTACCCTGAAATAAGTTAAATGTTTGCAATTTTGCCCCAAAATAAGGGAAATTTCTGCCTTTTTGCTCCCAAATAAGGGGAATTTCAGCCTTTTTACCTCAAAATAAGGGGAATTTCTGCATTTTTGCCACAAAATATTAGGAATTTCTGCCTTTTTGCCCCAAAATAAGAAAAATTTCTGCCATTTTTACCTGAAATAAGTGAAATTTCTGCAATTTTGCCCCAAAATAAGGGAAATTTCTGGAATTTTGCCCCAAAATAAGTGGAATTTCTGAGTTTTGCCCCAAAATAAGGAGAATTTCTGTCTTTTTGCCCCAACATATAGGGAATTTCTGCCTTTTTGCCCCACAATTAGGGGATCTTCTTAAATTCTGCTCCAAAATACGGGGAATTTCTGCTTTTTTGCCCGAAAATAAGGGGAATGTATACCTTTTGCCACAAAAAAGAGAAATTTCTTCATTTTTGCCGCAAAATAAGAGGAATTTCTGCCTTCTTACCTCAAAATAAGTGAAATTTCTGCCTTTTTACCTAAAAATGAACGGAATTTCTGTCTTTTTGCCCCAAAATAAAAGGAATTTTTGAATTTTGCCCTGAAATAAGTGAAATTTCTGCAATTTTGTCCCAAAATAAGGGAAATTTCTGCCTTTTTTGCCACAAAATAAAGGGAATTTCTGTATTTTTGCCCCAAAATAAGGGGAATTTCAGCATTTTACCTCATAATAAGGCAAATCTTTGCCTTTTTGCCCCAAAATATGGGGAATTTCTTCATTTTTGCCCCAAAATAAAGAAAATTTCTGCAATTTTGTACCAAAATAAAAGAAATTTCTGCCTTTTTGCCCCAAATAAGAGAAATTTCTGCACTTTTTCCCTGAAATAAGTGAAATTTCTGCAATTTTGCCCCAAAATAAGGGAAATTTCTGCAATTTTGCCCCAAAATAAAGAAAATTTCTGCAATTTTGTACCAAAATAAAAGAAATTTCTGCCTTTTTGCCCCAAAATAAGAGAAATTTCTGCACTTTTTCCCTGAAATAAGTGAAATTTCTGCAATTTTGCCCCAAAATAAGAGAAATTTCTGCAATTTTGCCCCAAAATAAAGAAAATTTCTGCAATTTTACCCCAAAAGAAGGGGAATTTCTGACTTTTTGCCCTGAAATAAGGAGAATTTCTGTCTTTTTGTTCCAAAATAATGTGAATTTCTGCATTTTCCTTCAAAATTAGGGAAATATGTGCAATTTTGCTTCAAAATACGGGGAAATCTGCCTTATTGCACAAAAATAAAGGGAATTTCTCCATTTTTGCACCAATATAAGGGGAATTTCTGAAATTTAGCTTTAAAATACGGGGAATTTCTGCGTTATTGTCCGAAATAAAGTGGAATTTCTGCCTTTTTGCCCTGAAATATTTGAAATTTCTGCAATTTTACCCCAAAATAAGGGGAATTTCTGTTTTTGGCCCCAAAATTAAGGGAATTTCTGCTTTTTGCCCCAAAATAAGGCAAATATCTGACTTTTTGCCCAGAAATAATTGAAATTTCTGCAATTTTGCCCCAAAATAATAGGAATTTCTGCCTTTTTGCCGAAAATAAGGGGAATTTCAGCATTTTACCTTCAAATAAGGGGAATTTCTGCCTTTTTGCCACAAAATAAGGGGAATTTCTGCCCTATTGCCCTTAAATAAGGAAAATTTCTGCTTTTCTGCCCCAATTAACGGGAATTTCTGCCTTTTTGCCACAAAGTAAAGGGAATTTCTGCCTTTTTGCCCCAAAATAACGGGAATTTCAGCCTTTTTACCTCAAAATAAGGGGAATTTCTGCCTTTTTCCCCAAAATATGGGTAATTTTTGCCTTTTTGTTCCAAAATAAGGAAAATTTCTACAATTTTGTATCAAAATAAAAGAAATTTCTGTTTTTGCCCCAAAATAAAAGGAATTTCTGACTTTTTGCCCTGAAATAAATGAAATTCCTGCAATTATGCCCGAAAATAAGGGAAATTTGGGCCTTTTTGCCCCCAAATGAGGGGAATTTCTGCCTTTTTGCCCCAAAATATGGGGAATTTCAGGATTTTACCTCAAAATAAGGGGAATTTCAGCCTTTTTGCACCAAAATATGGGGAATTTCTGCCTTTTTGCCACAAAATAAGAAAAATTTCTGCAAGTCTGTAACAATATAAAAGAAATTTCTAAAATTTTGCCCCAAAATAAAGGAAATTTCTGATTTTTGCCCCAAAATAAAAAGAATTTCTCTATTTTTGCCCCAAAATAAAGGGAATTTCTGCCTTTTTGCCCCAAAATTAGGGGAGTTTCTGCAATTTTGCTCCAAAATACGAGAAATTTCTGCCTTTTTACCCGAAATTAAGTGGATTTTCTGCCTTTTTGCCCCCAAATAAGAAAAAATTTCTGCAATTTTATCCCAAAATAAGGGAAATTTCTGCCTTTTTGCCCCAAAATAAGGGGAATTTCTGCCGTTTTGCCCCGAAATATGTGAAATTTCTGCAATTTTACCCCAAAATAAGGTGAATTTCTGCCTTTTTGCCCCAAAATAATGGGAATTTCTGCCTTTTTGCCCCAAAACAAGAAAAAATTTTGCTTTTTTTTCTCTGAAATAAGTGAAATTTCTGCAATTTTGCCCTAAAATAAAGGAAATTTCTGCAATTTTTTCCCATAATAAGGGAAATTTCTGCAATTTTGCCCCAAAATAAGGGGAATTTCTGTTTTTGCCCCCAAATAAGGGAAATTTCTGCAATTTTGCCCTAAAATAAGGGGATTTTCTGCATTTTTTTGCCAAAAATAAAAGGAATTTCTGACATTTTGCCGCAAAATAAGTGAAATTTCTGCAGTTTTACCCCAAAATAAGGAAAATTTCTGCCTTTTTGCGCAAAAATTAGGGGAATTTCTGCAATTTTGCTCCAAAATACAAAGAATTTCTGCCTTTTTGCCCGAAAATAAAGGGAATGTATACCTTTTTGACATAAAAAAGCAAATTTCTTCATTTTTGCCCCCAAATAAGGGGAATTTCCACCCTTTTGACTCAAAATAAGTGCAATTTCTGCCTTTTCCCCAAAATAAACGAAATTTCTGTCTTTTTGCCCCAAAATAAGGGGAATTTCAGCCTTTTTACCTCAAAATAAGGGGAATTTCTGCCTTTTTGCCCCAAAATATAGGGAATTTCTGACTTTTTGCCCCAAAATAAGAAAAAATTCTGCAATTTTGTACCAAAATAAAAAAAATTTCTGCCTTTTTGCCCCCCCAAAAAAATTTCTGCCTATTTTCCCTGAAATACGTGAAATTTCTGCATTTTTGCCCCAAAATAAGGGAAATTTCTACAATTTTGCCCCAATGTAAAGGAAATTTCAACAATTTTGCCCCAAAATTAGGGGAATTTGTGACTGTTTGCTCCCGAAAAAGGAGATTTTCTGTCTTTTTGCCCCATAATAAGGAGAATTTCTGCCTTTTTGCCCGAAAATTATGAGAATTTCTGCAATTTTGCTTCAAAATACAGGGAATTTCTGTTTTTTAGCCCCAAAATAAAGGGAATTTCTGCATTTTACCTCAAATTGAGAATAATTTCTGCCTTTTGCCTCAAAATAAGGGGAATTTTCTGCATTTTTGTTTCAAAATAAGAAAAATTTCTTCAATTTTGTACCATAATAAAAGAAATTTCTGCTCTTTGCCCGAAAATAAAAGGAATTTCTGACTTTTTGCCCTGAAATAAATGAAATTTCTGCAATTTTGCCCGAAAATAAGAGAAATTTGTGCCTCTTTGCCCCAAAATAAGAAGAAGTTTTGCCTTTTGCCCCAAAATATGGGGAATTTCAGCATTTTACCTCAAAATAAGAATTTCAGCCTTTTTGCCCCAAAATAAGGAAAATTTCTGCAATTTTGCCCCAAAATAAGGGGAATTTCTTTCTTTTTGCCCCAAAATAAAGGATATTTCAGCCTTTTTACCTGAAAATAAGTGAAATTTCTGCAATTTTGCCCCAAATAAGGGAAATTTCTGCAATTTTGCCTCAAAATAAGGTAAATTCCTGCAATTTTGCCCCAAAATAAGTGGAATTTCTGAGTTTTGTCCCAAAATAAGGAGAATTTCTGTCTTTTTGCCCCAACATATAGGGAATTTCTGCCTTTTTGCCCAACAATTAGGGGAATTTCTTCATTTTTGCTTCAAAATAAGGGGAATTTCTGCCTTTTTGCCTCTAAAGAAGTGGAATTTCTGTATTTTCCTTCCAAAACAAAGGGAATTTCTGTGTTTTTTGCCCCAAAATAAGGAAAATTTCTGACTTATTACCCTGAAATTAGTGAAATGTTTGCAATTTTGCCCCAAAATAAGGGAAATTTCTGCCTTTTTGCCCCCAAATAAGGGGAATTTCAGCCTTTTTACCTCAAAATAAGGGGAATTTCTGCATTTTTGCCACAAAATATTAGGAATTTCTGCCTTTTTGCCCCAAAATAAGAAAAATTTCTGCCATTTTTACCTGAAATAAGTGAAATTTCTGCAATTTTGCCCCAAAATAAGTAAAATTTCTGCAATTTTGCCCCAAAATAAGGGGATTTTCCAACTTTTTGACTCAAAATAAGTGCAATTTCTGCCTTTTCCCCAAAATAAACGAAATTTCTGCCTTTTTGCCCCAACATATAGGGAATTTCTGCCTTTTTGCCCCACAATTAGGGGATTTTCTGCAATTCTGCTCCAAAATAGGGGGAATTTCTGCTTTTTTGCCCGAAAATAAGGGGAATATATACCTTTTGCCACAAAAAAGGGAAATTTCTTCATTTTTGCCCCAAAATAAGAGGAATTTCTGCCTTCTTACCTCAAAATAAGTGAAATTTCTGCCTTTTTACCCAAAAATAAACGGAATTTCTGACTTTTAGCGCCAAAATAAAAGGAATTTTTGAATTTTGCCCTGAAATAAGTGAAATTTCTGCAATTTTGCCCCAAAATAAGGGAAATTTCTGCCTTTTTGCCACAAAATGAAGGGAATTTCTGTATTTTTGCCCCAAAATAAGGGGAATTTCAGCATTTTACCTCATAATAAGGCAAATCTCTGCCTTTTTGCCCCAAAATATGGGGAATTTCTTCATTTTTGCCCCAAAATAAAGAAAATTTCTGCAATTTTGTACCAAAATAAAAGAAATTTCTGCCTTTTTGCCCCAAAATAAGAGAAATTTCTGCACTTTTTCCCTGAAATAAGTGAAATTTCTGCAATTTTGCCCCAAAATAAGGAAAATTTCTGCAATTTTGCCCCAAAATAAAGAAAATTTCTGCAATTTTGTACCAAAATAAAAGAAATTTCTGCCTTTTTGCCCCAAAATAAGAGAAATTTCTGCACTTTTTCCCTGAAATAAGTGAAATTTCTGCAATTTTGCCCCAAAATAAGAGAAATTTCTGCAATTTTGCCCCAAAATAAAGAAAATTTCTGCAATTTTACCCCAAAAGAAGGGGAATTTCTGACTTTTTGCCCTGAAATAAGGAGAATTTCTGTCTTTTTGTTCCAAAATAATGTGAATTTCTGCATTTTCCTTCAAAATTAGGGAAATATGTGCAATTTTGCTTCAAAATACGGGGAAATCTGCCTTATTGCACAAAAATAAAGGGAATTTCTCCATTTTTGCACCAATATAAGGGGAATTTCTGAAATTTAGCTTTAAAATACGGGGAATTTCTGCGTTATTGTCCGAAATAAAGTGGAATTTCTGCCTTTTTGCCCTGAAATATTTGAAATTTCTGCAATTTTACCCCAAAATAAGGGGAATTTCTGTTTTTGGCCCCAAAATTAAGGGAATTTCTGCTTTTTGCCCCAAAATAAGGCAAATATCTGACTTTTTGCCCAGAAATAATTGAAATTTCTGCAATTTTGCCCCAAAATAATAGGAATTTCTGCCTTTTTGCCGAAAATAAGGGGAATTTCAGCATTTTACCTTCAAATAAGGGGAATTTCTGCCTTTTTGCCACAAAATAAGGGGAATTTCTGCCCTATTGCCCTTAAATAAGGAAAATTTCTGCTTTTCTGCCCCAATTAACGGGAATTTCTGCCTTTTTGCCACAAAGTAAAGGGAATTTCTGCCTTTTTGCCCCAAAATAACGGGAATTTCAGCCTTTTTACCTCAAAATAAGGGGAATTTCTGCCTTTTTCCCCAAAATATGGGTAATTTTTGCCTTTTTGTTCCAAAATAAGGAAAATTTCTACAATTTTGTATCAAAATAAAAGAAATTTCTGTTTTTGCCCCAAAATAAAAGGAATTTCTGACTTTTTGCCCTGAAATAAATGAAATTCCTGCAATTATGCCCGAAAATAAGGGAAATTTGGGCCTTTTTGCCCCCAAATGAGGGGAATTTCTGCCTTTTTGCCCCAAAATATGGGGAATTTCAGGATTTTACCTCAAAATAAGGGGAATTTCAGCCTTTTTGCACCAAAATATGGGGAATTTCTGCCTTTTTGCCACAAAATAAGAAAAATTTCTGCAAGTCTGTAACAATATAAAAGAAATTTCTAAAATTTTGCCCCAAAATAAAGGAAATTTCTGATTTTTGCCCCAAAATAAAAAGAATTTCTCTATTTTTGCCCCAAAATAAAGGGAATTTCTGCCTTTTTGCCCCAAAATTAGGGGAGTTTCTGCAATTTTGCTCCAAAATACGAGAAATTTCTGCCTTTTTACCCGAAATTAAGTGGATTTTCTGCCTTTTTGCCCCCAAATAAGAAAAAATTTCTGCAATTTTATCCCAAAATAAGGGAAATTTCTGCCTTTTTGCCCCAAAATAAGGGGAATTTCTGCCGTTTTGCCCCGAAATATGTGAAATTTCTGCAATTTTACCCCAAAATAAGGTGAATTTCTGCCTTTTTGCCCCAAAATAATGGGAATTTCTGCCTTTTTGCCCCAAAACAAGAAAAATTTTTGCTTTTTTTTCTCTGAAATAAGTGAAATTTCTGCAATTTTGCCCTAAAATAAAGGAAATTTCTGCAATTTTTTCCCATAATAAGGGAAATTTCTGCAATTTTGCCCCAAAATAAGGGGAATTTCTGTTTTTGCCCCCAAATAAGGGAAATTTCTGCAATTTTGCCCTAAAATAAGGGGATTTTCTGCATTTTTTGCCAAAAATAAAAGGAATTTCTGACATTTTGCCGCAAAATAAGTGAAATTTATGCAGTTTTACCCCAAAATAAAAAAAATTTCTGCCTTTTTGCGCAAAAATTAGGGGAATTTCTGCAATTTTGCTCCAAAATACAAAGAATTTCTGCCTTTTTGCCCGAAAATAAAGGGAATGTATACCTTTTTGCCATAAAAAAGCAAATTTCTTCATTTTTACCCCCAAATAAGGGGAATTTCCACCTTTTTGACTCAAAATAAGTGCAATTTCTGCCTTTTCCCCAAAATAAACGAAATTTCTGTCTTTTTGCCCCAAAATAAGGGGAATTTCAGCCTTTTTACCTCAAAATAAGGGGAATTTCTGCCTTTTTGCCCCAAAATATAGGGAATTTCTGACTTTTTGCCCCAAAATAAGAAAAATTTCTGCAATTTTGTACCAAAATAAAAAAAATTTCTGCCTTTTTGCCCCCCCAAAAAAATTTCTGCCTATTTTCCCTGAAATACGTGAAATTTCTGCAATTTTGCCCCAAAATAAGGGAAATTTCTACAATTTTGCCCCAATGTAAAGGAAATTTTAGCAATTTTGCCCCAAAATTAGGGGAATTTGTGACTGTTTGCTCCCGAAAAAGGAGATTTTCTGTCTTTTTGCCCCATAATAAGGAGAATTTCTGCCTTTTTGCCCGAAAATTATGAGAATTTCTGCAATTTTGCTTCAAAATACAGGGAATTTCTGTTTTTTAGCCCCAAAATAAAGGGAATGTCTGCATTTTACCTCAAATTGAGAATAATTTCTGCCTTTTGCCTCAAAATAAGGGGAATTTTCTGCCTTTTTGTTTCAAAATAAGAAAAATTTCTTCAATTTTGTACCATAATAAAGGAAATTTCTGCTCTTTGCCCCAAAATAAAAGGAATTTCTGACTTTTTGCCCTGAAATAAATGAAATTTCTGCAATTTTGCCCGAAAATAAGGGAAATTTGTGCCTCTTTGCCCCAAAATAAGAAGAAGTTTTGCCTTTTGCCCCAAAATATGGGGAATTTCAGCATTTTACCTCAAAATAAGAATTTCAGCCCTTTTGCCCCAAAATAAGGAAAATTTCTGCAATTTTGCCCCAAAATAAGGGGAATTTCTTCTTTTTTGCCCCAAAATAAAGGATATTTCAGCCTTTTTACCTGAAAATAAGTGAAATTTCTGCAATTTTGCCCCAAATAAGGGAAATTTCTGCAATTTTGCCTCAAAAAAAGGTAAATTCCTGCAATTTTGCCCCAAAATAAGTAAAATTTCTGAGTTTTGTCCCAAAATAAGGAGAATTTCTGTCTTTTTTCCCCAACATATAGGGAATTTCTGCCTTTTGGCCCAACAATTAGGGGAATTTCTTCATTTTTGCTTCAAAATAAGGGGAATTTCTGCCTTTTTGTCTCTAAAGAAGTGGAATTTCTGTATTTTCCTTCCAAAACAAAGGGAAATTCTGTCTTTTTTTGCCCCAAAATAAGGAAAATTTCTGACTTATTACCCTGAAATAAGTGAAATTTTTGCACTTTTGCCCCAAAATTAGGGAAATTTCTGCCTTTTTGCCCCCAAATAAGGGGAATTTCAGCCTTTTTACCTCAAAATAAGGGGAATTTCTGCATTTTTGCCACAAAATATTAGGAATTTCTGCCTTTTTGCCCCAAAATAAGAAAAATTTCTGCCATTTTTACCTGAAATAAGTGAAATTTCTGCAATTTTGCCCCAAAATAAGGGAAATTTCTGGAATTTTGCCCCAAAATAAGTGGAATTTCTGAGTTTTGCCCCAAAATAAGGAGAATTTCTGTCTCTTTGCCCCAACATATAGGGAATTTCTGCCTTTTTGCCCCACAATTAGGGGATTTTCTTCAATTCTGCTCCAAAATACGGGGAATTTCTGCTTTTCTTGCCCGAAAATAAGGGGAATGTATACCTTTTGCCACAAAAAAGAGAAATTTCTTCATTTTTGCCCCAAAATAAGAGGAATTTCTGCCTTCTTCCCTCAAAATAAGTGAAATTTCTGCCTTTTTACCTAAAAATGAACGGAATTTCTGTCTTTTTGCCCCAAAATAAAAGGAATTTTTGAATTTTGCCCTGAAATAAGTGAAATTTCTGCAATTTTGCCCCAAAATAAGGGAAATTTCTGCCTTTTTGCCACAAAATAAAGGGAATTTCTGTATTTTTGCCCCAAAATAAAAGGAATTTCAGCATTTTACCTCATAATAAGGCAAATCTCTGCCTTTTTGCCCCAAAATATGGGGAATTTCTTCATTTTTGCCCCAAAATAAAGAAAATTTCTGCAATTTTGTACCAAAATAAAAGAAATTTCTGCCTTTTTGCCCCAAAATAAGAGAAATTTCTGCACTTTTTCCCTGAAATAATTGAAATTTCTGCAACTTTGCCCCAAAATAAGGGAAATTTCTGCAATTTTGCCCCAAAATAAAGAAAATTTCTGCAATTTTGTACCAAAATAAAAGAAATTTCTGCCTTTTTGCCCCAAAATAAGAGAAATTTCTGCACTTTTTCCCTGAAATAAGTGAAATTTCTGCAATTTTGCCCCAAAATAAGAGAAATTTCTGCAATTTTGCCCCAAAATAAAGAAAATTTCTGCAATTTTACCCCAAAAGAAGGGGAATTTCTGACTTTTTGCCCTGAAATAAGGAGAATTTCTGTCTTTTTGTTCCAAAATAATGTGAATTTCTGCATTTTCCTTCAAAATTAGGGAAATATGTGCAATTTTGCTTCAAAATACGGGGAAATCTGCCTTATTGCACAAAAATAAAGGGAATTTCTCCATTTTTGCACCAATATAAGGGGAATTTCTGAAATTTAGCTTTAAAATACGGGGAATTTCTGCGTTATAGTCCGAAATAAAGTGGAATTTCTGCCTTTTTGCCCTGAAATATTTGAAATTTCTGCAATTTTACCCCAAAATAAGGGGAATTTCTGTTTTTGGCCCCAAAATTAAGGGAATTTCTGCTTTTTGCCCCAAAATAAGGCAAATATCTGACTTTTTGCCCAGAAATAATTGAAATTTCTGCAATTTTGCCCCAAAATAATAGGAATTTCTGCCTTTTTGCCGAAAATAAGGGGAATTTCAGCATTTTACCTTCAAATAAGGGGAATTTCTGCCTTTTTGCCACAAAATAAGGGGAATTTCTGCCCTATTGCCCTTAAATAAGGAAAATTTCTGCTTTTCTGCCCCAATTAACGGGAATTTCTGCCTTTTTGCCACAAAGTAAAGGGAATTTCTGCCTTTTTGCCCCAAAATAACGGGAATTTCAGCCTTTTTACCTCAAAATAAGGGGAATTTCTGCCTTTTTCCCCAAAATATGGGTAATTTTTGCCTTTTTGTTCCAAAATAAGGAAAATTTCTACAATTTTGTATCAAAATAAAAGAAATTTCTGTTTTTGCCCCAAAATAAAAGGAATTTCTGACTTTTTGCCCTGAAATAAATGAAATTCCTGCAATTATGCCCGAAAATAAGGGAAATTTGTGCCTTTTTGCCCCCAAATGAGGGGAATTTCTGCCTTTTTGCCCCAAAATATGGGGAATTTCAGGATTTTACCTCAAAATAAGGGGAATTTCAGCCTTTTTGCACCAAAATATGGGGAATTTCTGCCTTTTTGCCACAAAATAAGAAAAATTTCTGCAAGTCTGTAACAATATAAAAGAAATTTCTAAAATTTTGCCCCAAAATAAAGGAAATTTCTGATTTTTGCCCCAAAATAAAAAGAATTTCTCTATTTTTGCCCCAAAATAAAGGGAAATTCTGCCTTTTAGCCCCAAAATTAGGGGAATTTCTGCAATTTTGCTCCAAAATACGAGAAATTTCTGCCTTTTTACCCGAAATTAAGTGGATTTTCTGCCTTTTTGCCCCCAAATAAGGGAAATTTCTGCAATTTTATCCCAAAATAAGGGAAATTTCTGCCTTTTTGCCCCAAAATAAGGGGAATTTCTGCCGTTTTGCCCTGAAATATGTGAAATTTCTGCAATTTTACCCCAAAATAAGGTGAATTTCTGCCTTTTTGCCCCAAAATAATGGGAATTTCTGCCTTTTTGCCCCAAAAAGAAAAATTTTTGTTTTTTTCTCTGAAATAAGTGAAATTTCTGCAATTTTGCCCTAAAATAAGGGAAATTTCTGCAATTTTTCCCCATAATAAGGGAAATTTCTGCAATTTTGCTCCAAAATAAGGGGAATTTCTGTTTTTGCCCCCAAATAAGGGGAATTTCTGCAATTTTGCTCCAAAATACAAAGGATTTCTGCCTTTTTGCCCGAAAATAAAGGGAATGTAAACCTTTTTGCCATAAAAAAGCAAATTTCTTCATTTTTGTTCCAAAATAAGGAGATTTTCCACCTTTTTGACTCAAAATAAGTGCAATTTCTGCCTTTTCCCCAATATAAACGAAATTTCTGTATTTTTGCCCCAAAATAAGGGGAATTTCAGCATTATTACCTCAAAATAAGGGGAATTTCTGCCGTTTTGCCCCAAAATATGGGGAATTTCTGACTTTTTGCCCCAAAATAAGAAAAATTTCTGAAATTTTGTACCAAAATAAAAAAAATTTCTGCCTTCCCCCCCCCCAAAAAAAATTTCTGCCTTTTTTCCCTGAAAAACGTGAAATTTCTGCAATTTTGCCCCAAAATAAGGGAAATTTCTGCAATTTTGCCCCAATGTAAAGGAAATTTCTGCAATTTTGCCCCAAAATAAGGGAAATTTCTGACTGTTTGCTCCCGAAAAAGGAGATTTTCTGTCTTTTTGCCCCAAAATAAGGAGAATTTTTGCCTTTTTGCCCGAAAATTATGAGAATTTCTGCAATTTTGCTTCAAAATACAGGGAATTTCTGCCTTTTAGCCCCAAAATAAAGGGAATTTCTGCATTTTACCTCAAATTGAGAATAATTTCTGCCTTTTGCCTCAAAATAAGGGGAATTTTCTGCCTTTTTGTTTCAAAATAAGAAAAATTTCTTCAATTTTGTACCATAATAAAAGAAATTTCTGCTCTTTGCCCCAAAATAAAAAAAATTTCTGACTTTTTGCCCTGAAATAAATGAAATTTCTGCAATTTTGCCCGAAAATAAGGGAAATTTGTGCCTCTTTGCCCCAAAATAAGAAGAAGTTTTGCCTTTTGCCCCAAAATATGGGGAATTTCAGCATTTTACCTCAAAATAAGAATTTCAGCCCTTTTGCCCCAAAATAAGGAAAATTTCTGCAATTTTGCCCCAAAATAAGGGGAATTTCTTCTTTTTTGCCCCAAAATAAAGGATATTTCAGCCTTTTTACCTGAAAATAAGTGAAATTTCTGCAATTTTGCCCGAAATAAGGGAAATTTCTGCAATTTTGCCTCAAAATAAGCTAAATTCCTGCAATTTTGCCCCAAAATAAGTGGAATTTCTGAGTTTTGTCCCAAAATAAGGAGAATTTCTGTCTTTTTTCCCCAACATATAGGGAATTTCTGCCTTTTGGCCAAATAATTAGGGGAATTTCTTCATTTTTGCTTCAAAATAAGGGGAATTTCTGCCTTTTTGTCTCTAAAGAAGTGGAATTTCTGTATTTTCCTTCCAAAACAAAGGGAATTTCTGTCTTTTTGGCCCCAAAATAAGGAAAATTTCTGACTTATTACCCTGAAATAAGTGAAATGTTTGCACTTTTGCCCCAAAATTAGGGAAATTTCTGCCTTTTTGCCCCCAAATAAGGGGAATTTCAGCATTTTTACCTCAAAATAAGGGGAATTTCAGCATTTTTGCCACAAAATATTAGGAATTTCTGCATTTTTGCCCCAAAATAAGAACAATTTCTGCCATTTTTACCTGAAATAAGTGAAATTTCTGCAATTTTGCCCCAAAATAAGTAAAATTTCTGCAATTTTGCCCCAAAATAAAGGAAATTTCTGGAATTTTGCCCCAAAATAAGTGGAATTTCTGAGTTTTGCCCCAAAATAAGGAGAATTTCTGTCTTTTTGCCCTAACATATAGGGAATTTCTGCCTTTTTGCCCCACAATTAGGGGAATTTCTGCCTTTTTGCCCCCAAATAAGGGGAATTTCAGCCTTTTTACCTCAAAAAGAGGGGAATTTTTGCCTTTTTCCCCAAAATATGGGTAATTTTTGTTTTTTGTTCCAAAATAAGGAAAATTTTTACAATTTTGTATCAAAATAAAATAAATTTCTGCCTTTTTGCCCCAAAATAAATGGAATTTCTGACTTTTTGCCCTGAAATAAATGAAATTCCTGCAATTATGCCCGAAAATAAGGGAAATTTGTGCCTTTTTGCCTCCAAATGAGAGGAATTTCTGCCTTTTTTCCCCAAAATATGGGGAATTTCAGCCTTTTTGCACCAAAGTATGGGGAATTTTTGCCTTTTTGCCACAAAATAAGAAAAATTTCTGCAAGTCTGTAACAATATAAAAGAAATTTCTAAAATTTTGCCCCAAAATAAGGGAAATTTCTGATTTTTGCCCCAAAATAAAAAGAATTTCTCTATTTTTGCTTCACAATATAGGGAAATTCTGCCTTTTTGCCCCAAAATTAGGGGAGTTTCTGCAATTTTGCTCCAAAATACGAGAAATTTCTGCCTTTTTACCCGAAATGAAGTGGATTTTCTGCCTTTTTGCCCCAAAATAAGGGAAATTTCTGCAATTTTATCCCAAAATAAAGGGAATTTCTGCATTTTGCCCCAAAATAAGGGGAATTTCTGCGTTTTGCCCTGAAATATGTGAAATTTCTGCAATTTTACCCCAAAATAAGGTGAATTTCTGCCTTTTTGCCCCAAAATAATGGGAATTTCTGACTTTTTGCCCCAAAATAAGAAAATTTTTTGCTTTTTTTCTCTGAAATAAGTGAAATTTCTGCAATTTTGCCCTAAAATAAGGGAAATTTCTGCAATTTTTCCCCATAATAAGGGAAATTTCTGCAATTTTGCCCCAAAATAAAGGGAATTTCTGTTTTTGCCCTTAAATAAGGGAGATTTCTGCAATTTTGCCCTAAAATAAGGGGATTTTCTGCCTTTTTTGCCAAAAATAAGGGGAATTTCTGACATTTTGCCGCAAAATAAGTGTAATTTCTGCAGTTTTACCCCAAAATAAGGGGAATTTCTGCCTTTTTACCCAAAAATTAGGGGAATTTCTGCAATTTTGCTCCAAAATACGGGTAATTTCTGCCTTTTTGCCCGAAAGTAAAGGGAATGTATACCTTTTTGCCTTAAAAAAACAAATTTCTTCATTTTTGCCCCAAAATAAGGGGATTTTCCACCTTTTTGACTCAAAATAAGTGCAATTTCTGCCTTTTCCCCAAAATAAATGAAATTTCTGTCTTTTTGCCCCCAAAATAAGGGGAATTTCAGCATTTTTACCTCAAAATAAGGGGAATTTTGCCTTTTTGCCCCAAAATATTGGGAATTTCTGACTTTTTGCCCCAAAATAAGAAAAATTTCTGCAATTTTGTACCAAAATAAAAAAAATTTCTGCCTTTTTGCCCCCAAATAAGGGGAAATTCAGCCTTTTTACCTCAAAATAAGGGGAATTTCTGCATTTTTGCCACAAAATATTAGGAATTTCTGCCTTTTTGCCCTAAAATATGGGGAATTTCAGGATTTTACCTCAAAATAAGGGGAATTTCAGCCTTTTTGCACCAAAATATGGGGAATTTCTGCCTTTTTGCCACAAAATAAGAAAAATTTCTGCAAGTCTGTAACAATATAAAAGAAATTTCTAAAATTTTGCCCCAAAATAAAGGAAATTTCTGATTTTTGCCCCAAAATAAAAAGAATTTCTCTATTTTTGCCCCAAAATAAAGGGAAATTCTGCCTTTTTGCCCCAAAATTAGGGGAGTTTCTGCAATTTTGCTCCAAAATACGAGAAATTTCTGCCTTTTTACCCGAAATTAAGTGGATTTTCTGCCTTTTTGCCCCCAAATAAGGGAAATTTCTGCAATTTTATCCCAAAATAAGGGAAATTTCTGCCTTTTTGCCTCAAAATAAGGGGAATTTCTGCCGTTTTGCCCTGAAATATGTAAAATTTCTGCAATTTTACCCCAAAATAAGGTGAATTTCTGCCTTTTTGCCCCAAAATAATGGGAATTTCTGCCTTTTTGCCCCAAAATAAGAAAAATTTTTGCTTTTTTTCTCTTAAATAAGTGAAATTTCTGCAATTTTGCCCAAAAATAAGGGAAATTTCTGCAATTTTTCCCCATAATAAGGGAAATTTCTGCAATTTTGCCCCAAAATAAGGGGAATTTCTGTTTTTGCCCCCAAATAAGGGAAATTTCTGCAATTTTGCCCTAAAATAAGGGGATTTTCTGCCTTTTTTGCCAAAAATAAGGGGAATTTCTGACATTTTGCCGCAAAATAAGTGAAATTTCTGCAGTTTTACCCCAAAATAAAAAAAATTTCTGCCTTTTTGCCCAAAAATTAGGGGAATTTCTGCAATTTTGCTCCAAAATACAAAGAATTTCTGCCCTTTTTCCCGAAAATAAAGGGAATGTATACCTTTTTGCCATAAAAAAGCAAATTTCTTCATTTTTGCCCCAAAATAAGGGAATTTTCCACCTTTTTGACTCAAAATAAGTGCAATTTCTGCCTTTTCCCCAAAATAAACAAAATTTCTGTATTTTTGCCCCCAAATAAGGGGAATTTCAGCCTTATTACCTCAAAATAAGGGGAATTTCTGCCTTTTTGCCCCAAAATAAGAAAATTTTTTGCTTTTTTTCTCTGAAATAAGTGAAATTTCTGCAATTTTGCCCTAAAATAAGGGAAATTTCTGCCATTTTTCCCCATAATAAGGGAAATTTCTGCAATTTTGCCCCAAAATAAAGGGAATTTCTGTTTTTGCCCCCAAATAAGGGAGATTTCTGCAATTTTGCCCTAAAATAAGGGGATTTTCTGCCTTTTTTGCCGAAAATAAGAGGAATTTCTGACATTTTGCCACAAAATAAGTGTAATTACTGCAGTTTTACCCCAAAATAAGGGGAATTTCTGCCTTTTTACCCAAAAATTATGGGAATTTCTGCAATTTTGCTCCAAAATACGGGTAATTTCTGCCTTTTTGCCCGAAAATAAAGGGAATGTATACCTTTTTGCCATAAAAAAGCAAATTTCTTCATTTTTGCCCCAAAATAAGGGGATTTTCCACCTTTTTGACTCAAAATAAGTGCAATTTCTGCCTTTTCCCCAAAATAAACGAAATTTCTGTCTTTTTGCCCCAAAATAAGGGGAATTTCAGACTTTTTACCTCAAAATAAGGGGAATTTCTGACTTTTTGCCCCAAAATAAGAAAAATTTCTGCAATTTTGTACCAAAATAAAAAAAATTTCTGCCTTTTTGCCCCCCAAATAAGGGGAATTTCAGCCTTTTTACCTCAAAATAAGGGGAATTTCTGCATTTTTGCCACAAAATATTAGGAATTTCTGCCTTTTTGCCCCAAAATGTGGAGAATTTCAGGATTTTACCTCAAAATAAGGGGAATTTCAGCCTTTTTGCACCAAAATATGGGGAATTTCTGCCTTTTTGCCACAAAATAAGAAAAATTTCTCAAGTCTGTAACAATATAAAAGAAATTTCTAAAATTTTGCCCCAAAATAAAGGAAATTTCTGATTTTTGCCCCAAAATAAAAAGAATTTCTCTATTTTTGCCCCAAAATAAAGGGAAATTCTGCCTTTTTGCCCCAAAATTAGGGGAGTTTCTGCAATTTGGCTCCAAAATACGAGAAATTTCTGCCTTTTTACCCGAAATTAAGTGGATTTTCTGCCTTTTTGCCCCCAAATAAGGGAAATTTCTGCAATTTTATCCCAAAATAAGGGAAATTTCTGCCTTTTTGCCCCAAAATAAGGGGAATTTCTGCCGTTTTGCCCTGAAATATGTAAAATTTCTGCAATTTTACCCCAAAATAAGGTGAATTTCTGCCTTTTTGCCCCAAAATAATGGGAATTTCTGCCTTTTTGCCCCAAAATAAGAAAAATTTTTGCTTTTTTTCTCGGAAATAAGTGAAATTTCTGCAATTTTGCCCTAAAATAAGGGAAATTTCTGCAATTTTTCCCCATAATAAGGGAAATTTCTGCAATTTTGCCCCAAAATAAGGGGAATTTCTGTTTTTGCCCCCAAATAAGGGAAATTTCTGCAATTTTGCCCTAAAATAAGGGGATTTTCTGCCTTTTTTGCCAAAAATAAGGGGAATTTCTGACATTTTGCCGCAAAATAAGTGAAATTTCTGCAGTTTTACCCCAAAATAAAAAAAATTTCTGCCTTTTTGCCCAAAAATTAGGGGAATTTCTGCAATTTTGCTCCAAAATACAAAGAATTTCTGCCTTTTTGCCCGAAAATAAAGGGAATGTATACCTTTTTGCCATAAAAAAGCAAATTTCTTCATTTTTGCCCCAAAATAAAGGGATTTTCCACCTTTTTGACTCAAAATAAGTGCAATTTCTGCCTTTTCCCCAAAATAAACGAAATTTCTCCATTTTTGCTCCCAAATAAGGGGAATTTCAGCCTTATTACCTCAAAATAAGGGGAATTTCTTTCTTTTTGCTCCAAAATATGGGGAATTTCTGACTTTTTGCCCCAAAATAAGAAAAATTTCTGCAATTTTGTACCAAAATAAAAAAAATTTCTGCCTTTTTGCCCCCCCAAAAAAAATTTCTGCCTTTTTTCCCTGAAATACGTGAAATTTCTGCAATTTTGCCCCAAAATAAGGGAAATTTCTGCAATTTTGTCCCAAAATAAGGGGAATTTCTGACTGTTTGCTCCCGAAAAAGGAGATTTTCTGTCTTTTTGCCGCAAAATAAGGAGAATTTCTGCATTTTTGCCCGAAAATTATGAGAATTTCTGCAATTTTGCTTCAAAATACAGGGAATTTCTGCCTTTTAGCCCCAAAATAAAGGGAATTTCTGCATTTTACCTCAAATTGAGAATAATTTCTGCCTTTTGCCTCAAAATAAGGGGAATTTTCTGCCTTTTTGTTTCAAAATAAGAAAAATTTCTTCAATTTTGTACCATAATAAAAGAAATTTCTGCTCTTTGCCCCAAAATAAAAGGAATTTCTGACTTTTTGCCCTGAAATAAATGAAATTTCTGCAATTTTGCCCGAAAATAAGGGAAATTTGTGCCTCTTTGCCCCAAAATAAGAAGAAGTTTTGCCTTTTGCCCCAAAATAAGGGGAATTTCAGCATTTTACCTCAAAATAAGAATTTCAGCCCTTTTGCCCCAAAATAAGAAAAATTTCTGCAAGTTTGCCCCAAAATAAGGGGAATTTCTTCTTTTTTGCCCCAAAATAAAGGATATTTCAGCCTTTTTACCTGAAAATAAGTGAAATTTCTGCAATTTTGCCCCAAATAAAGGAAATTTCTGCAATTTTGCCTCAAAATAAGGTAAATTCCTGCAATTTTGCCCCAAAATAAGTGGAATTTCTGAGTTTTGTCCCAAAATAAGGAGAATTTCTGTCTTTTTGCCCCAACATATAGGGAATTTCTGCCTTTTGGCCCAACAATTAGAGGAATTTCTTCATTTTTGCTTCAAAATAAGGGGAATTTCTGCCATTTTGCCTCTAAAGAAGTGGAATTTCTGTATTTTCCTTCCAAAACAAAGGGAATTTCTGTCTTTTTTGCCCCAAAATAAAGAAAATTTCTGACTTATTACCCTGAAATAAGTGAAATGTTTGCAATTTTACCCCAAAATAAGGGAAATTTCTGCCTTTTTGCCCCCAAATAAGGGGAATTTCAGCCTTTTTACCTCAAAATAAGGAGAATTTCTGCATTTTTGCCACAAAATATTAGAAATTTCTGCCTTTTTGCCCCAAAATAAGAAAAAATTCTGCCATTTTTACCTGAAATAAGTGAAATTTCTGCAATTTTGCCCCAAAATAAGTAAAATTTCTGCAATTTTGCTTCAAAATAAGGGAAATTTCTGGAATTTTGCCCCAAAATAAGTGGAATTTCTGAGTTTTGCCCCAAAATAAGGAGAATTTCTGTCTTTTTGCCCCAACATATAGGGAATTTCTGCCTTTTTGCCCCACAATTAGGGGATGTTCTTCAATTCTGCTCCAAAATAGGGGGAATTTCTGCTTTTTTGCCCGAAAATAAGGGGAATGTATACCTTTTGCCACAAAAAAGAGAAATTTCTTCATTTTTGCCCCAAAATAAGAGGAATTTCTGCCTTCTTACCTCAAAATAAGTGAAATTTCTGCCTTTTTACCCAAAAATAAACGGAATTTCTGTCTTTTTGCCCCAAAATAAAAGGAATTTTTGAATTTTGCCCTGAAATAAGTGAAATTTCTGCAATTTGCCCCAAAATAAGGGAAATTTCTGCCTTTTTGCCACAAAATAAAGGGAATTTCTGTCTTTTTGCCTCAAAATAAGGGGAATTTCAGCATTTTACCTCATAATAAGCGGAATCTCTGCTTTTTTGCCCCAAAATATGGGGAATTTCTGCATTTTCCCCAAAATAAAGAAAATTTCTGCAATTTTGTACCAAAATAAAAGAAATTTCTGCCTTTTTGCCCCAAAATAAGAGAAATTTCTGTGCTTTTTCCCTGAAATAAGTAAAATTTCTGCAATTTTGCCCCAAAATAAGGGAAATTTCTGCAAATTTCTGCAATTTTGCCCCAAAATAAGGGGAATTTATAACTTTTTGCCCTGAAATAAGGAGAATTTCTGTCTTTTTGTTCCAAAATAATGTGAATTTCTGCATTTTCCCTCAAAATTACGGGATAATGTGCAATTTTGCTTCAAAATACGGGGAAATCTGCCTTATTGCACAAAAATAGAGGGAATTTCTTCATTTTTGCACCAATATAAGGGGAATTTCTGAAATTTAGCTTTAAAATACGGGGAATTTCTGCGTTATTGTCCGAAATAAAGTGGAATTTTTGCCTTTTTGCCCTGAAATATTTGAAATTTCTGCAATTTTACCCCAAAATAAGGGGAATTTTTGTTTTTGGCCCGAAAATTAGGGAATTTCTGTTTTTCGCCCCAAAATAAGGCTAATTTCTGACTTTTTGCCCTGAAATAATTGAAATTTCTGCAATTTTGCCCCAAAATAATAGGAATTTCTGCCTTTTTGCCGAAAATAAGGGGAAATTAAGCATTTTACCTCCAAATAAGGGGATTTCTGCCTTTTTGCCACAAAATATGGGGAATTTCTGCCCTATTGCCTTTAAATAAGGAAAATTTCTGCTTTTCTGCCCCAATTAACGGGAATTTCTGCCTTTTTGCCACAAAGTAAAGGGAATTTCTGCCTTTTTTTCCCCAAAATTACAGGAATTTCAGCCTTTTTACCTCAAAATAAGGGGAATTTCTGCCTTTTTGCCCAAAATATGGGTAATTTTTGCTTTTTGTTCCAAAATAAGGAAAATTTCTACAATTTTGTATCAAAATAAAAGAAATTTCTGCCTTTTTTCCCCAAAATAAATGGAATTTCTGACTTTTTGCCCTGAAATAAATGAAATTCCTGCAATTATGCCCGAAAATAAGGGAAATTTGTGCCTTTTTGGCCCCAAATGAGAGGAATTTCTGCCTTTTTTCCCCAAAATATGGGGAATTTCAGCCTTTTTGCACCAAAGTATGGGGAATTTCTGCCTTTTTGCCACAAAATAAGAAAAATTTCTGCAAGTCTGTAACAATATAAAAGAAATTTCTAAAATTTTGCCCCAAAATAAGGGAAATTTCTGATTTTTGCCCCAAAATAAAAAGAATTTCTCTATTTTTGCCCCACAATAAAGGGAAATTCTGCCTTTGTGCCCCAAAATTAGGGGAGTTTCTGCAATTTTGCTCCAAAATACGAGAAATTTCTGCCTTTTTACCCGAAATTAAGTGGATTTTCTGCCTTTTTGCCCCCAAATAAGGGAAATTTCTGCAATTTTTCCCCATAATAAGGGAAATTTCTGCAATTTTGCCCCAAAATAAAGGGAATTTCTGTTTTTGCCCCCAAATAAGGGAGATTTCTGCAATTTTGCCCTAAAATAAGGGGATTTTTCTGCCTTTTTTACCTTCAAATAAGGGGAATTTCTGCCCTATTGCCCTTAAATAAGGAAAATTTCTGCTTTTCTGCCCCAATTAACGGGAATTTCTGCCTTTTTGCCACAAAGTAAAGGGAATTTCTGCCTTTATGCCCCAAAATTACGGGAATTTCAGCCTTTTTACCTCAAAATAAAAGGAATTTCTGCCTTTTTCCCCAAAATATGGGTAATTTTTGCCTTTTTGTTCCAAAATAAGAAAAATTTCTACAATTTTGTATCAAAATAAAAGAACTTTCTGTTTTTGCCCCAAAATAAAAGGAATTTCTGACTTTTTGCCCTGAAATAAATGAAATTCCTGCAATTATGCCCGAAAATAAGGGAAATTTGTGCCTTTTTGCCCCCAAATGAGGGGAATTTCTGCCTTTTTGCCCCAAAATATGGGGAATTTCAGAATTTTACCTCAAAATAAGGGGAATTTCAGCCTTTTTGCACCAAAATATGGGGAATTTCTGCCTTTTTGCCACAAAATAAGAAAAATTTCTGCAAGTCTGTAACAATATAAAAGAAATTTCTAAAATTATGCCCCAAAATAAAGGAAATTTCTGATTTTTTCCCCAAAATAAAAAGAATTTCTCTATTTTTGCCCCAAAATAAAGGGAAATTCTGCCTTTTAGCCCCAAAATTAGGGGAGTTTCTGCAATTTTGCTCCAAAATACGAGAAATTTCTGCCTTTTTACCCGAAATTAAGTGGATTTTCTGCCTTTTTGCCTCCAAATAAGGGAAATTTCTGCAATTTTATCCCAAAATAAGGGAAATTTCTGCCTTTTTGCCACAAAATAAGGGGAATTTCTGCCGTTTTGCCCTGAAATATGTGAAATTTCTGCAATTTTACCCCAAAATAAGGTGAATTTCTGCCTTTTTGCCCCAAAATAATGGGAATTTCTGCCTTTTTGCCCCAAAATAAGAAAAATTTTTGCTTTTTTTCTCTGAAATAATTGAAATTTCTGCAATTTTGCCCTAAAATTAGGGAAATTTCTGCAATTTTTCCCCATAATAAGGGAAATTTCTGCAATTTTGCCCCAAAATAAGGGGAATTTCTGTTTTTGTCCCCAAATAAGGGAAATTTCTGCAATTTTGCCCTAAAATAAGGGGATTTTCTGCATTTTTTGCCAAAAATAAGGGGAATTTCTGACATTTTGCCGCAAAATAAGTGATTTTTCTGCAGTTTTACCCCAAAATAAGGGGAATTTCTGCCTTTTTACCCAAAAATTATGGGAATTTCTGCAATTTTGCTCCAAAATACGGGTAATTTCTGCCTTTTTGCCCGAAAATAAATGGAATGTATACCTTTTTGCCATAAAAAAGCAAATTTCTTCATTTTTGCCCCAAAATAAGGGGATTTTCCACCTTTTTGACTCAAAATAAGTGCAATTTCTGCCTTTTCCCCAAAATAAACGAAATTTCTGCCTTTTTGCCCCAAAATAAGGGGAATTTCAGCCTTATTACCTCAAAATAAGGGGAATTTCTGCCTTTTTGCCCCAAAATATGGGGAATTTCTGACTTTTTGCCCCAAAATAAGAAAAATTTCTGCCATTTTGTACCAAAATAAAAAAAAATTTCTGCCTTTTTGCCCCCCCAAAAAAAATTTCTGCCTTTTTTTCTCAAATACCTGAAATTTCTGCAATTTTGCCCCCAAACAAGGGAAATTTCTGCAATTTTGCCCCAAAATAAGGGGAATTTCTGACTGTTTGCTCCCGAAAAAGGAGATTTTCTGTCTTTTTGCCCCAAAATAAGGAGAATTTCTGCCTTTTTGCCCGAAAATTATGAGAATTTCTGCAATTTTGCTTCAAAATACAGGGAATTTCTGCCTTTTAGCCCCAAAATAAAGGGAATTTCTGCATTTTACCTCAATTTGAGAATAATTTCTGCCTTTTGCCTCAAAATAAGGGGAATTTTCTGCCTTTTTGTTTCAAAATAAGAAAAATTTCTTCAATTTTGTACCATAATAAAAGAAATTTCTGCTCTTTGCCCCAAAATAAAAAAAATTTCTGACTTTTTGCCCTGAAATAAAAGAAATTTCTGCAATTTTGCCCGAAAATAAGGGAAATTTGTGCCTCTTTGCCCCAAAATAAGAAGAAGTTTTGCCTTTTGCCCCAAAATATGGGGAATTTCAGCATTTTACCTCAAAATAAGAATTTCAGCCCTTTTGCCCCAAAATAAGGAAAATTTCTGCAATTTTGCCCCAAAATAAGGGGAATTTCTTCCTTTTTGCCCCAAAATAAAGGATATTTCAGCCTTTTTACCTGAAAATAAGTGAAATTTCTGCAATTTTGCCCCAAATAAGGGAAATTTCTGCAATTTTGCCTCAAAATAAGGTAAATTCCTGCAATTTTGCCCCAAAATAAGTGGAATTTCTGAGTTTTGTCCCAAAATAAGGAGAATTTCTGTCTTTTTGCCCCAACATATAGGGAATTTCTGCCTTTTGGCCCAACAATTAGGGGATTTTCTTCATTTTTGCTTCAAAATAAGGGGAATTTCTGCCTTTTTGTCTCTAAAGAAGTGGAATTTCTGTATTTTCCTTCCAAAACAAAGGGAATTTCTGTCTTTTTTGCCCCAAAATAAGGAAAATTTCTGACTTATTACCCTGAAATAAGTGAAATGTTTGCACTTTTGCCCCCACATTAGGGAAATTTCTGCCTTTTTGCCCCCAAATAAGGGGAATTTCAGCCTTTTTACCTCAAAATAAGGGGAATTTCTGCATTTTTGCCACAAAATATTAGGAATTTCTGCCTTTTTGCCCCAAAATAAGAAAAATTTCTGCCATTTTTACCTGAAATAAGTGAAATTTCTGCAATTTTGCCCCAAAATAAGTAAAATTTCTGCAATTTTGCCCCAAAATAAGGGAAATTTCTGGAAATTTGCCCCAAAATAAGTGGAATTTCTGAGTTTTGCCCCAAAATAAAGAGAATTTCTGTCTTTTTGCCCCAACATATAGGGAATTTCTGCCTTTTTGCCCCACAATTAGGGGATTTTCTTCAATTCTGCTCCAAAATACGGGGAATTTTTGCTTTTTTTGCCCGAAAATAAGGGGAATGTATACCTTTTGCCACAAAAAAGAGAAATTTCTTCATTTTTGCCCCAAAATAAGAGGAATTTCTGCCTTCTTACCTCAAAATAAGTGAAATTTCTGCCTTTTTACCTAAAAATGAACGGAATTTCTGTCTTTTTGCCCTAAAATAAAAGGAATTTTTGAATTTTGCCCTAAAATAAGTGAAATTTCTGCAATTTTGCCTTAAAATAAGGGAAATTTCTGCCTTTTTGCCACAAAATAAAGGGAATTTCTGTATTTTTGCCCCAAAATAAAGGGAATTTCAGCATTTTACCTCATAATAAGGCAAATCTCTGCCTTTTTGCCCCAAAATATGGGGAATTTCTTCATTTTTGCCCCAAAATAAAGAAAATTTCTGCAATTTTGTACCAAAATAAAAGAAATTTCTGCCTTTTTGCCACAAAATAATAGAAATTTCTGCACTTTTTCCCTGAAATAAGTGAAATTTCTGCAATTTTGCCCCAAAATAAGGGAAATTTCTGCAATTTTGCCCCAAAATAAAGAAAATTTCTGCAATTTTGTACCAAAATAAAAGAAATTTCTGCCTTTTTGCCCCAAAATAAGAGAAATTTCTGCACTTTTTCCCTGAAATAAGTGAAATTTCTGCATTTT
This sequence comes from Micromys minutus, assembly GCF_963924665.1. Classification (NCBI taxonomy): domain Eukaryota; kingdom Metazoa; phylum Chordata; class Mammalia; order Rodentia; family Muridae; genus Micromys; species Micromys minutus. The sequence goes on along the minus strand of NW_027667155.1, from coordinate 1,102,019 downwards.
GCCCCAAAATAAGAGAAATTTCTGCAATTTTGCCCCAAAATAAGAGAAATTTCTGCAATTTTGCCCCAAAATAAAGAAAATTTCTGCAATTTTACCCCAAAAGAAGGGGAATTTCTGACTTTTTGCCCTGAAATAAGGAGAATTTCTGTCTTTTTGTTCCAAAATAATGTGAATTTCTGCATTTTCCTTCAAAATTAGGGAAATATGTGCAATTTTGCTTCAAAATACGGGGAAATCTGCCTTATTGCACAAAAATAAAGGGAATTTCTCCATTTTTGCACCAATATAAGGGGAATTTCTGAAATTTAGCTTTAAAATACGGGGAATTTCTGCGTTATTGTCCGAAATAAAGTGGAATTTCTGCCTTTTTGCCCTGAAATATTTGAAATTTCTGCAATTTTACCCCAAAATAAGGGGAATTTCTGTTTTTGGCCCCAAAATTAAGGGAATTTCTGCTTTTTGCCCCAAAATAAGGCAAATATCTGACTTTTTGCCCAGAAATAATTGAAATTTCTGCAATTTTGCCCCAAAATAATAGGAATTTCTGCCTTTTTGCCGAAAATAAGGGGAATTTCAGCATTTTACCTTCAAATAAGGGGAATTTCTGCCTTTTTGCCACAAAATAAGGGGAATTTCTGCCCTATTGCCCTTAAATAAGGAAAATTTCTGCTTTTCTGCCCCAATTAACGGGAATTTCTGCCTTTTTGCCACAAAGTAAAGGGAATTTATGCCTTTTTGCCCCAAAATAACGGGAATTTCAGCCTTTTTACCTCAAAATAAGGGGAATTTCTGCCTTTTTCCCCAAAATATGGGTAATTTTTGCCTTTTTGTTCCAAAATAAGGAAAATTTCTACAATTTTGTATCAAAATAAAGGAAATTTCTGTTTTTGCCCCAAAATAAAAGGAATTTCTGACTTTTTGCCCTGAAATAAATGAAATTCCTGCAATTATGCCCGAAAATAAGGGAAATTTGGGCCTTTTTGCCCCCAAATGAGGGGAATTTCTGCCTTTTTGCCCCAAAATATGGGGAATTTCAGTATTTTACCTCAAAATAATGGGAATTTCAGCCTTTTTGCACCAAAATATGGGGAATTTCTGCCTTTTTGCCACAAAATAAGAAAAATTTTTGCAAGTCTGTAACAATATAAAAGAAATTTCTAAAATTTTGCCCCAAAATAAAGGAAATTTCTGATTTTTGCCCCTAAATAAAAAGAATTTCTCTATTTTTGCCCCAAAATAAAGGGAAATTCTGCCTTTTAGCCCCAAAAGTAGGGGAGTTTCTGCAATTTTGCTCCAAAATACGAGAAATTTCTGCCTTTTTACCCGAAATTAAGTGGATTTTCTGCCTTTTTTCCCCCAAATAAAAAAAAAATTTCTGCAATTTTATCCCAAAATAAGGGAAATTTCTGCCTTTTTGCCCCAAAATAAGGAAAATTTCTGCCGTTTTGCCCCGAAATATGTGAAATTTCTGCAATTTTACCCCAAAATAAGGTGAATTTCTGCCTTTTTGCCCCAAAATAATGGGAATTTCTGCCTTTTTGCCCCAAAATAAGAAAAATTTTTGCTTTTTTTTCTTTGAAATAAGTGAAATTTCTGCAATTTTGCCCTAAAAAAAGGAAATTTCTGCAATTTTGTCCATAATAAGGGAAATTTCTGCAATTTTGCCCCAAAATAAGGGGAATTTCTGTTTTTGCCCCCAAATAAGGGAAATTTCTGCAATTTTGCCCTAAAATAAGGGGATTTTCTGCATTTTTTGCCAAAAATAAAAGGAATTTCTGACATTTTGCCGCAAAATAAGTGAAATTTCTGCAGTTTTACCCCAAAATAAGGAAAATTTCTGCCTTTTTGCGCAAAAATTAGGGGAATTTCTGCAATTTTGCTCTAAAATACAAAGAATTTCTGCCTTTTTGCCCGAAAATAAAGGGAATGTATACCTTTTTGCCATAAAAAAGCAAATTTCTTCATTTTTGCCCCAAAATAAGGGGAATTTCCACGTTTTTGACTCAAAATAAGTGCAATTTCTGCCTTTTCCCCAAAATAAACAAAATTTCTGTCTTTTTGCCCCAAAATAAGGGGAATTTCAGCCTTTTTACCTCAAAATAAGGGGAATTTCTGCCTTTTTGCCCCAAAATATAGGGAATTTCTGACTTTTTGCCCCAAAATAAGAAAAATTTCTGCAATTTTGTACAAAAATAAAAAAAATTTCTGCCTTTTTGCCCCCCCCCAAAAAATTTCTGCCTATTTTCCCTGAAATACGTGAAATTTCTGCAATTTTGCCCCAAAATAAGGGAAATTTCTACAATTTTGCCTCAATGTAAAGGAAATTTCAGCAATTTTGCCCCAAAATTAGGGGAATTTGTGACTGTTTGCTCCCGAAAAAGGAGATTTTCTGTCTTTTTGCCCCATAATAAGGAGAATTTCTGCCTTTGTGCCCGAAAATTATGAGAATTTCTGCAATTTTGCTTCAAAATACAGGGAATTTCTGTTTTTTAGCCCCAAAATAAAGGGAATTTCTGCATTTTACCTCAAATTGAGAATAATTTCTGCCTTTTGCCTCAAAATAAGGGGAATTTTCTGCCTTTTTGTTTCAAAATAAGAAAAATTTCTTCAATTTTGTACCATAATAAAAGAAATTTCTGCTCTTTGCCCCAAAATAAAAGGAATTTCTGACTTTTTGCCCTGAAATAAATATAATTTCTGCAATTTTGCCCGAAAATAAGGGAAATTTGTGCCTCTTTGCCCCAAAATAAAAAGAAGTTTTGCCTTTTGCCCCAAAATATGGGGAATTTCAGCATTTTACCTCAAAATAAGAATTTCAGCCTTTTTGCCCCAAAATAAGGAAAATTTCTGCAATTTTGCCCCAAAATAAGGGGAATTTCTTCCTTTTTGCCCCAAAATAAAGGATATTTCAGCCTTTTTACCTGAAAATAAGTGAAATTTCTGCAATTTTGCCCCAAATAAGGGAAATTTCTGCAATTTTGCCTCAAAATAAGGTAAATTCCTGCAATTTTGCCCCAAGATAAGTGGAATTTCTGAGTTTTGTCCCAAAATAAGGAGAATTTCTGTCTTTTTGCCCCAACATATAGGGAATTTCTGCCTTTTGGCCCAACAATTAGGGGAATTTCTTCATTTTTGCTTCAAAATAAGGGGAATTTCTGCCTTTTTGTCTCTAAAGAAGTGGAATTTCTGTATTTTCCTTCCAAAACAAAGGGAATTTCTGTCTTTTTTGCCCCAAAATAAGGAAAATTTCTGACTTATTACCCTGAAATAAGTGAAATGTTTGCACTTTTGCCCCAAAATTAGGGAAATTTCTGCCTTTTTGCCCCCAAATAAGGGGAATTTCAGCCTTTTTACCTCAAAATAAGGGGAATTTCTGCATTTTTGCCACAAAATATTAGGAATTTCTGCCTTTTTGCCCCAAAATAAGAAAAATTTCTGCCATTTTTACCTGAAATAAGTGAAATTTCTGCAATTTTGCCCCAAAATAAGTAAAATTTCTGCAATTTTGCCCCAAAATAAGGGAAATTTCTGGAAATTTGCCCCAAAATAAGTGGAATTTCTGAGTTTTGCCCCAAAATAAGGAGAATTTCTGTCTTTTTGCCCCAACATATAGGGAATTTCTGCCTTTTTGCCCCACAATTAGGGGATTTTCTTCAATTCTGCTCCAAAATACGGGGAATTTCTGCTTTTTTTGCCCGAAAATAAGGGGAATGTATACCTTTTGCCACAAAAAAGAGAAATTTCTTCATTTTTGCCCCAAAATAAGAGGAATTTCTGCCTTCTTACCTCAAAATAAGTGAAATTTCTTCCTTTTTACCTAAAAATGAACGGAATTTCTGTCTTTTTGCCCCAAAATAAAAGGAATTTTTGAATTTTGCCCTGAAATAAGTGAAATTTCTGCAATTTTGTCCCAAAATAAGGGAAATTTCTGCCTTTTTGCCACAAAATAAAGGGAATTTCTGTATTTTTGCCCCAAAATAAGGGGAATTTCAGCATTTTACCTCATAATAAGGCAAATCTCTGCCTTTTTGCCCCAAAATATGGGGAATTTCTTCATTTTTGCCCCAAAATAAAGAAAATTTCTGCAATTTTGTACCAAAATAAAAGAAATTTCTGCCTTTTTGCCCCAAAATAAGAGAAATTTCTGCACTTTTTCCCTGAAATAAGTGAAATTTCTGCAATTTTGCCCCAAAATAAGGGAAATTTCTGCAATTTTGCCCCAAAATAAAGAAAATTTCTGCAATTTTGTACCAAAATAAAAGAAATTTCTGCCTTTTTGCCCCAAAATAAGAGAAATTTCTGCACTTTTTCCCTGAAATAAGTGAAATTTCTGCAATTTTGCCCCAAAATAAGAGAAATTTCTGCAATTTTGCCCCAAAATAAAGAAAATTTCTGCAATTTTACCCAAAAAGAAGGGGAATTTCTGACTTTTTGCCCTGAAATAAGGAGAATTTCTGTCTTTTTGTTCCAAAATAATGTGAATTTCTGCATTTTCCTTCAAAATTAGGGAAATATGTGCAATTTTGCTTCAAAATACGGGGAAATCTGCCTTATTGCACAAAAATAAAGGGAATTTCTCCATTTTTGCACCAATATAAGGGGAATTTCTGAAATTTAGCTTTAAAATACGGGGAATTTCTGCGTTATTGTCCGAAATAAAGTGGAATTTCTGCCTTTTTGCCCTGAAATATTTGAAATTTCTGCAATTTTACCCCAAAATAAGGGGAATTTCTGTTTTTGGCCCCAAAATTAAGGGAATTTCTGCTTTTTGCCCCAAAATAAGGCAAATATCTGACTTTTTGCCCAGAAATAATTGAAATTTCTGCAATTTTGCCCCAAAATAATAGGAATTTCTGCCTTTTTGCCGAAAATAAGGGGAATTTCAGCATTTTACCTTCAAATAAGGGGAATTTCTGCCTTTTTGCCACAAAATAAGGGGAATTTCTGCCCTATTGCCCTTAAATAAGGAAAATTTCTGCTTTTCTGCCCCAATTAACGGGAATTTCTGCCTTTTTGCCACAAAGTAAAGGGAATTTCTGCCTTTTTGCTCCAAAATAACGGGAATTTCAGCCTTTTTACCTCAAAATAAGGGGAATTTCTGCCTTTTTCCCCAAAATATGGGTAATTTTTGCCTTTTTGTTCCAAAATAAGGAAAATTTCTACAATTTTGTATCAAAATAAAGGAAATTTCTGTTTTTGCCCCAAAATAAAAGGAATTTCTGACTTTTTGCCCTGAAATAAATGAAATTCCTGCAATTATGCCCGAAAATAAAGGAAATTTGTGCCTTTTTGCCCCCAAATGAGGGGAATTTCTGCCTTTTTGCCCCAAAATATGGGGAATTTCAGGATTTTACCTCAAAATAAGGGGAATTTCAGCCTTTTTGCACCAAAATATGGGGAATTTCTGCCTTTTTGCCACAAAATAAGAAAAATTTCTGCAAGTCTGTAACAATATAAAAGAAATTTCTAAAATTTTGCCCCAAAATAAAGGAAATTTCTGATTTTTGCCCCAAAATAAAAAGAATTTCTCTATTTTTGCCCCAAAATAAAGGGAAATTCTGCCTTTTAGCCCCAAAATTAGGGGAATTTCTGCAATTTTGCTCCAAAATACGAGAAATTTCTGCCTTTTTACCCGAAATTAAGTGGATTTTCTGCCTTTTTGCCCCCAAATAAGGGAAATTTCTGCAATTTTATCCCAAAATAAGGGAAATTTCTGCCTTTTTGCCCCAAAATAAGGGGAATTTCTGCCGTTTTGCCCTGAAATATGTGAAATTTCTGCAATTTTACCCCAAAATAAGGTGAATTTCTGCCTTTTTGCCCCAAAATAATGGGAATTTCTGCCTTTTTGCCCCAAAAAGAAAAATTTTTGTTTTTTTCTCTGAAATAAGTGAAATTTCTGCAATTTTGCCCTAAAATAAGGGAAATTTCTGCAATTTTTCCCCATAATAAGGGAAATTTCTGCAATTTTGCTCCAAAATAAGGGGAATTTCTGTTTTTGCCCCCAAATAAGGGAAATTTCTGCAATTTTGCCTCAAAATAAGGTAAATTCCTGCAATTTTGCCCCAAGATAAGTGGAATTTCTGAGTTTTGTCCCAAAATAAGGAGAATTTCTGTCTTTTTGCCCCAACATATAGGGAATTTCTGCCTTTTGGCCCAACAATTAGGGGAATTTCTTCATTTTTGCTTCAAAATAAGGGGAATTTCTGCCTTTTTGTCTCTAAAGAAGTGGAATTTCTGTATTTTCCTTCCAAAACAAAGGGAATTTCTGTCTTTTTTGCCCCAAAATAAGGAAAATTTCTGACTTATTACCCTGAAATAAGTGAAATGTTTGCACTTTTGCCCCAAAATTAGGGAAATTTCTGCCTTTTTGCCCCCAAATAAGGGGAATTTCAGCCTTTTTACCTCAAAATAAGGGGAATTTCTGCATTTTTGCCACAAAATATTAGGAATTTCTGCCTTTTTGCCCCAAAATATGAAAAATTTCTGCCATTTTTACCTGAAATAAGTGAAATTTCTGCAATTTTGCCCCAAAATAAGTAAAATTTCTGCAATTTTGCCCCAAAATAAGGGAAATTTCTGGAAATTTGCCCCAAAATAAGTGGAATTTCTGAGTTTTGCCCCAAAATAAGGAGAATTTCTGTCTTTTTGCCCCAACATATAGGGAATTTCTGCCTTTTTGCCCCAAAATTAGGGGATTTTCTTCAATTCTGCTCCAAAATACGGGGAATTTCTGCTTTTTTTGCCCGAAAATAAGGGGAATGTATACCTTTTGCCACAAAAAAGAGAAATTTCTTCATTTTTGCCCCAAAATAAGAGGAATTTCTGCCTTCTTACCTCAAAATAAGTGAAATTTCTTCCTTTTTACCTAAAAATGAACGGAATTTCTGTCTTTTTGCCCCAAAATAAAAGGAATTTTTGAATTTTGCCCTGAAATAAGTGAAATTTCTGCAATTTTGCCCCAAAATAAGGGAAATTTCTGCCTTTTTGCCACAAAATAAAGGGAATTTCTGTATTTTTGCCCCAAAATAAGGGGAATTTCAGCATTTTACCTCATAATAAGGCAAATCTCTGCCTTTTTGCCCCAAAATATGGGGAATTTCTTCATTTTTGCCCCAAAATAAAGAAAATTTCTGCAATTTTGTACCAAAATAAAAGAAATTTCTGCCTTTTTGCCCCAAAATAAGAGAAATTTCTGCACTTTTTCCCTGAAATAAGTGAAATTTCTGCAATTTTGCCCCAAAATAAGGGAAATTTCTGCAATTTTGCCCCAAAATAAAGAAAATTTCTGCAATTTTGTACCAAAATAAAAGAAATTTCTGCCTTTTTGCCCCAAAATAAGAGAAATTTCTGCACTTTTTCCCTGAAATAAGTGAAATTTCTGCAATTTTGCCCCAAAATAAGAGAAATTTCTGCAATTTTGCCCCAAAATAAAGAAAATTTCTGCAATTTTACCCAAAAAGAAGGGGAATTTCTGACTTTTTGCCCTGAAATAAGGAGAATTTCTGTCTTTTTGTTCCAAAATAATGTGAATTTCTGCATTTTCCTTCAAAATTAGAGAAATATGTGCAATTTTGCTTCAAAATACGGGGAAATCTGCCTTATTGCACAAAAATAAAGGGAATTTCTCCATTTTTGCACCAATATAAGGGGAATTTCTGAAATTTAGCTTTAAAATACGGGGAATTTCTGCGTTATTGTCCGAAATAAAGTGGAATTTCTGCCTTTTTGCCCTGAAATATTTGAAATTTCTGCAATTTTACCCCAAAATAAGGGGAATTTCTGTTTTTGGCCCCAAAATTAAGGGAATTTCTGCTTTTTGCCCCAAAATAAGGCAAATATCTGACTTTTTGCCCAGAAATAATTGAAATTTCTGCAATTTTGCCCCAAAATAATAGGAATTTCTGCCTTTTTGCCGAAAATAAGGGGAATTTCAGCATTTTACCTTCAAATAAGGGGAATTTCTGCCTTTTTGCCACAAAATAAGGGGAATTTCTGCCCTATTGCCCTTAAATAAGGAAAATTTCTGCTTTTCTGCCCCAATTAACGGGAATTTCTGCCTTTTTGCCACAAAGTAAAGGGAATTTCTGCCTTTTTGCTCCAAAATAACGGGAATTTCAGCCTTTTTACCTCAAAATAAGGGGAATTTCTGCCTTTTTCCCCAAAATATGGGTAATTTTTGCCTTTTTGTTCCAAAATAAGGAAAATTTCTACAATTTTGTATCAAAATAAAGGAAATTTCTGTTTTTGCCCCAAAATAAAAGGAATTTCTGACTTTTTGCCCTGAAATAAATGAAATTCCTGCAATTATGCCCGAAAATAAGGGAAATTTGGGCCTTTTTGCCCCCAAATGAGGGGAATTTCTGCCTTTTTGCCCCAAAATATGGGGAATTTCAGGATTTTACCTCAAAATAAGGGGAATTTCAGCCTTTTTGCACCAAAATATGGGGAATTTCTGCCTTTTTGCCACAAAATAAGAAAAATTTCTGCAAGTCTGTAACAATATAAAAGAAATTTCTAAAATTTTGCCCCAAAATAAAGGAAATTTCTGATTTTTGCCCCAAAATAAAAAGAATTTCTCTATTTTTGCCCCAAAATAAAGGGAAATTCTGCCTTTTAGCCCCAAAATTAGGGGAATTTCTGCAATTTTGCTCCAAAATACGAGAAATTTCTGCCTTTTTACCCGAAATTAAGTGGATTTTCTGCCTTTTTGCCCCCAAATAAGGGAAATTTCTGCAATTTTATCCCAAAATAAGGGAAATTTCTGCCTTTTTGCCCCAAAATAAGGGGAATTTCTGCCGTTTTGCCCTGAAATATGTGAAATTTCTGCAATTTTACCCCAAAATAAGGTGAATTTCTGCCTTTTTGCCCCAAAATAATGGGAATTTCTGCCTTTTTGCCCCAAAAAGAAAAATTTTTGTTTTTTTCTCTGAAATAAGTGAAATTTCTGCAATTTTGCCCTAAAATAAGGGAAATTTCTGCAATTTTTCCCCATAATAAGGGAAATTTCTGCAATTTTGCTCCAAAATAAGGGGAATTTCTGTTTTTGCCCCCAAATAAGGGGAATTTCTGCAATTTTGCTCCAAAATACAAAGGATTTCTGCCTTTTTGCCCGAAAATAAAGGGAATGTATACCTTTTTGCCATAAAAAAGCAAATTTCTTCATTTTTGTTCCAAAATAAGGAGATTTTCCACCTTTTTGACTCAAAATAAGTGCAATTTCTGCCTTTTCCCCAATATAAACGAAATTTCTGTATTTTTGCCCCAAAATAAGGGGAATTTCAGCATTATTACCTCAAAATAAGGGGAATTTCTGCCGTTTTGCCCCAAAATATGGGGAATTTCTGACTTTTTGCCCCAAAATAAGAAAAATTTCTGCAATTTTGTACCAAAATAAAAAAAATTTCTGCCTTCCCCCCCCCCCAAAAAAAATTTCTGCCTTTACCCTGAAAAACGTGAAATTTCTGCAATTTTGCCCCAAAATAAGGGAAATTTCTGCAATTTTGCCCCAATGTAAAGGAAATTTCTGCAATTTTGCCCCAAAATAAGGGAAATATTTTACTGTTTGCTCCCGAAAAAGGAGATTTTCTGTCTTTTTGCCCCAAAATAAGGAGAATTTTTGCCTTTTTGCCCGAAAATTATGAGAATTTCTGCAATTTTGCTTCAAAATACAGGGAATTTCTGCCTTTTAGCCCCAAAATAAAGGGAATTTCTGCATTTTACCTCAAATTGAGAATAATTTCTGCCTTTTGCCTCAAAATAAGGGGAATTTTCTGCCTTTTTGTTTCAAAATAAGAAAAATTTCTTCAATTTTGTACCATAATAAAAGAAATTTCTGCTCTTTGCCCCAAAATAAAAAAAATTTCTGACTTTTTGCCCTGAAATAAATGAAATTTCTGCAATTTTGCCCGAAAATAAGGGAAATTTGTGCCTCTTTGCCCCAAAATAAGAAGAAGTTTTGCCTTTTGCCCCAAAATATGGGGAATTTCAGCATTTTACCTCAAAATAAGAATTTCAGCCCTTTTGCCCCAAAATAAGGAAAATTTCTGCAATTTTGCCCCAAAATAAGGGGAATTTCTTCTTTTTTGCCCCAAAATAAAGGATATTTCAGCCTTTTTACCTGAAAATAAGTGAAATTTCTGCAATTTTGCCCCAAAAAAGGGAAATTTCTGCAATTTTGCCTCAAAATAAGCTAAATTCCTGCAATTTTGCCCCAAAATAAGTGGAATTTCTGAGTTTTGTCCCAAAATAAGGAGAATTTCTGTCTTTTTGCCCCAACATATAGGGAATTTCTGCCTTTTGGCCAAATAATTAGGGGAATTTCTTCATTTTTGCTTCAAAATAAGGGGAATTTCTGCCTTTTTGTCTCTAAAGAAGTGGAATTTCTGTATTTTCCTTCCAAAACAAAGGGAATTTCTGTCTTTTTGGCCCCAAAATAAGGAAAATTTCTGACTTATTACCCTGAAATAAGTGAAATGTTTGCACTTTTGCCCCAAAATTAGGGAAATTTCTGCCTTTTTGCCCCCAAATAAGGGGAATTTCAGCCTTTTTACCTCAAAATAAGGGGAATTTCTGCATTTTTGCCACAAAATATTAGGAATTTCTGCATTTTTGCCCCAAAATAAGAACAATTTCTGCCATTTTTACCTGAAATAAGTGAAATTTCTGCAATTTTGCCCCAAAATAAGTAAAATTTCTGCAATTTTGCCCCAAAATAAAGGAAATTTCTGGAATTTTGCCCCAAAATAAGTGGAATTTCTGAGTTTTGCCCCAAAATAAGGAGAATTTCTGTCTTTTTGCCCTAACATATAGGGAATTTCTGCCTTTTTGCCCCACAATTAGGGGAATTTCTGCCTTTTTGCCCCCAAATAAGGGGAATTTCAGCCTTTTTACCTCAAAAAGAGGGGAATTTTTGCCTTTTTCCCCAAAATATGGGTAATTTTTGTTTTTTGTTCCAAAATAAGGAAAATTTTTACAATTTTGTATCAAAATAAAATAAATTTCTGCCTTTTTGCCCCAAAATAAATGGAATTTCTGACTTTTTGCCCTGAAATAAATGAAATTCCTGCAATTATGCCCGAAAATAAGGGAAATTTGTGCCTTTTTGCCTCCAAATGAGAGGAATTTCTGCCTTTTTTCCCCAAAATATGGGGAATTTCAGCCTTTTTGCACCAAAGTATGGGGAATTTTTGCCTTTTTGCCACAAAATAAGAAAAATTTCTGCAAGTCTGTAACAATATAAAAGAAATTTCTAAAATTTTGCCCCAAAATAAGGGAAATTTCTGATTTTTGCCCCAAAATAAAAAGAATTTCTCTATTTTTGCTTCACAATAAAGGGAAATTCTGCCTTTTTGCCCCAAAATTAGGGCAGTTTCTGCAATTTTGCTCCAAAATACGAGAAATTTCTGCCTTTTTACCCGAAATGAAGTGGATTTTCTGCCTTTTTGCCCCAAAATAAGGGAAATTTCTGCAATTTTATCCCAAAATAAGGGGAATTTCTGCATTTTGCCCCAAAATAAGGGGAATTTCTGCGTTTTGCCCTGAAATATGTGAAATTTCTGCAATTTTACCCCAAAATAAGGTGAATTTCTGCCTTTTTGCCCCAAAATAATGGGAATTTCTGACTTTTTGCCCCAAAATAAGAAAATTTTTTGCTTTTTTTCTCTGAAATAAGTGAAATTTCTGCAATTTTGCCCTAAAATAAGGGAAATTTCTGCAATTTTTCCCCATAATAAGGGAAATTTCTGCAATTTTGCCCCAAAATAAAGGGAATTTCTGTTTTTGCCCTTAAATAAGGGAGATTTCTGCAATTTTGCCCTAAAATAAGGGGATTTTCTGCCTTTTTTGCCAAAAATAAGGGGAATTTCTGACATTTTGCCGCAAAATAAGTGTAATTTCTGCAGTTTTACCCCAAAATAAGGGGAATTTCTGCCTTTTTACCCAAAAATTAGGGGAATTTCTGCAATTTTGCTCCAAAATACGGGTAATTTCTGCCTTTTTGCCCGAAAGTAAAGGGAATGTATACCTTTTTGCCTTAAAAAAACAAATTTCTTCATTTTTGCCCCAAAATAAGGGGATTTTCCACCTTTTTGACTCAAAATAAGTGCAATTTCTGCCTTTTCCCCAAAATAAATGAAATTTCTGTCTTTTTGCCCCCAAAATAAGGGGAATTTCAGCATTTTTACCTCAAAATAAGGGGAATTTTGCATTTTTGCCCCAAAATATTGGGAATTTCTGATTTTTGCCCCAAAATAAGAAAAATTTCTGCAATTTTGTACCAAAATAAAAAAAATTTCTGCCTTTTTGCCCCCAAATAAGGGGAAATTCAGCCTTTTTACCTCAAAATAAGGGGAATTTCTGCATTTTTGCCACAAAATATTAGGAATTTCTGCCTTTTTGCCCTAAAATATGGGGAATTTCAGGATTTTACCTCAAAATAAGGGGAATTTCAGCCTTTTTGCACCAAAATATGGGGAATTTCTGCCTTTTTGCCACAAAATAAGAAAAATTTCTGCAAGTCTGTAACAATAGAAAAGAAATTTCTAAAATTTTGCCCCAAAATAAAGGAAATTTCTGATTTTTGCCCCAAAATAAAAAGAATTTCTCTATTTTTGCCCCAAAATAAAGGGAAATTCTGCCTTTTTGCCCCAAAATTAGGGGAGTTTCTGCAATTTTGCTCCAAAATACGAGAAATTTCTGCCTTTTTACCCGAAATTAAGTGGATTTTCTGCCTTTTTGCCCCCAAATAAGGGAAATTTCTGCAATTTTATCCCAAAATAAGGGAAATTTCTGCCTTTTTGCCTCAAAATAAGGGGAATTTCTGCCGTTTTGCCCTGAAATATGTAAAATTTCTGCAATTTTACCCCAAAATAAGGTGAATTTCTGCCTTTTTGCCCCAAAATAATGGGAATTTCTGCCTTTTTGCCCCAAAATAAGAAAAATTTTTGCTTTTTTTCTCTGAAATAAGTGAAATTTCTGCAATTTTGCCCAAAAATAAGGGAAATTTCTGCAATTTTTCCCCATAATAAGGGAAATTTCTGCAATTTTGCCCCAAAATAAGGGGAATTTCTGTTTTTGCCCCCAAATAAGGGAAATTTCTGCAATTTTGCCCTAAAATAAGGGGATTTTCTGCCTTTTTTGCCAAAAATAAGGGGAATTTCTGATATTTTGCCGCAAAATATGTGAAATTTCTGCAGTTTTACCCCAAAATAAAAAAAATTTCTGCCTTTTTGCCCAAAAATTAGGGGAATTTCTGCAATTTTGCTCCAAAATACAAAGAATTTCTGCCTTTTTTCCCGAAAATAAAGGGAATGTATACCTTTTTGCCATAAAAAAGCAAATTTCTTCATTTTTGCCCCAAAATAAGGGAATTTTCCACCTTTTTGACTCAAAATAAGTGCAATTTCTGCCTTTTCCCCAAAATAAACAAAATTTCTGTATTTTTGCCCCCAAATAAGGGGAATTTCAGCCTTATTACCTCAAAATAAGGGGAATTTCTGCCTTTTTGCCCCAAAATAAGAAAATTTTTTGCTTTTTTTCTCTGAAATAAGTGAAATTTCTGCAATTTTGCCCTAAAATAAGGGAAATTTCTGCCATTTTTCCCCATAATAAGGGAAATTTCTGCAATTTTGCCCCAAAATAAAGGGAATTTCTGTTTTTGCCCCCAAATAAGGGAGATTTCTGCAATTTTGCCCTAAAATAAGGGGATTTTCTGCCTTTTTTGCCGAAAATAAGAGGAATTTCTGACATTTTGCCACAAAATAAGTGTAATTTCTGCAGTTTTACCCCAAAATAAGGGGAATTTCTGCCTTTTTACCCAAAAATTATGGGAATTTCTGCAATTTTGCTCCAAAATACGGGTAATTTCTGCCTTTTTGCCCGAAAATAAAGGGAATGTATACCTTTTTGCCATAAAAAAGCAAATTTCTTCATTTTTGCCCCAAAATAAGGGGATTTTCCACCTTTTTGACTCAAAATAAGTGCAATTTCTGCCTTTTCCCCAAAATAAACGAAATTTCTGTCTTTTTGCCCCAAAATAAGGGGAATTTCAGACTTTTTACCTCAAAATAAGGGGAATTTCTGCCTTTTTGCCCCAAAATATTGGGAATTTCTGACTTTTTGCCCCAAAATAAGAAAAATTTCTACAATTTTGTACCAAAATAAAAAAAAATTCTGCCTTTTTGCCCCCCAAATAAGGGGAATTTCAGCCTTTTTACCTCAAAATAAGGGGAATTTCTGCATTTTTGCCACAAAATATTAGGAATTTCTGCCTTTTTGCCCCAAAATGTGGAGAATTTCAGGATTTTACCTCAAAATAAGGGGAATTTCAGCCTTTTTGCACCAAAATATGGGGAATTTCTGCCTTTTTGCCACAAAATAAGAAAAATTTCTCAAGTCTGTAACAATATAAAAGAAATTTCTAAAATTTTGCCCCAAAATAAAGGAAATTTCTGATTTTTGCCCCAAAATAAAAAGAATTTCTCTATTTTTGCCCCAAAATAAAGGGAAATTCTGCCTTTTTGCCCCAAAATTAGGGGAGTTTCTACAATTTGGCTCCAAAATACGAGAAATTTCTGCCTTTTTACCCGAAATTAAGTGGATTTTCTGCCTTTTTGCCCCCAAATAAGGGAAATTTCTGCAATTTTATCCCAAAATAAGGGAAATTTCTGCCTTTTTGCCCCAAAATAAGGGGAATTTCTGCCGTTTTGCCCTGAAATATGTAAAATTTCTGCAATTTTACCCCAAAATAAGGTGAATTTCTGCCTTTTTGCCCCAAAATAATGGGAATTTCTGCCTTTTTGCCCCAAAATAAGAAAAATTTTTGCTTTTTTTCTCTGAAATAAGTGAAATTTCTGCAATTTTGCCCAAAAATAAGGGAAATTTCTGCAATTTTTCCCCATAATAAGGGAAATTTCTGCAATTTTGCCCCAAAATAAGGGGAATTTCTGTTTTTGCCCCCAAATAAGGGAAATTTCTGCAATTTTGCCCTAAAATAAGGGGATTTTCTGCCTTTTTTGCCAAAAATAAGGGGAATTTCTGACATTTTGCCGCAAAATATGTGAAATTTCTGCAGTTTTACCCCAAAATAAAAAAAATTTCTGCCTTTTTGCCCAAAAATTAGGGGAATTTCTGCAATTTTGCTCCAAAATACAAAGAATTTCTGCCTTTTTGCCCGAAAATAAAGGGAATGTATACCTTTTTGCCATAAAAAAGCAAATTTCTTCATTTTTGCCCCAAAATAAGGGGATTTTCCACCTTTTTGACTCTAAATAAGTGCAATTTCTGCCTTTTCCCCAAAATAAACGAAATTTCTGCATTTTTGCCCCCAAATAAGGGGAATTTCAGCCTTATTACCTCAAAATAAGGGGAATTTCTTTCTTTTTGCCCCAAAATATGGGGAATTTCTGACTTTTTGCCCCAAAATAAGAAAAATTTCTGCAATTTTGTACCAAAATAAAAAAAATTTCTGCCTTTTTGCCCCCCCAAAAAAAATTTCTGCCTTTTTTCCCTGAAATACGTGAAATTTCTGCAATTTTGCCCCAAAATAAGGGAAATTTCTGCAATTTTGCCCCAAAATAAGGGGAATTTCTGACTGTTTGCTCCCGAAAAAGGAGATTTTCTGTCTTTTTGCCGCAAAATAAGGAGAATTTCTGCCTTTTTGCCCGAAAATTATGAGAATTTCTGCAATTTTGCTTCAAAATACAGGGAATTTCTGCCTTTTAGCCCCAAAATAAAGGGAATTTCTGCATTTTACCTCAAATTGAGAATAATTTCTGCCTTTTGCCTCAAAATAAGGGGAATTTTCTGCCTTTTTGTTTCAAAATAAGAAAAATTTCTTCAATTTTGTACCATAATAAAAGAAATTTCTGCTCTTTGCCCCAAAATAAAAGGAATTTCTGACTTTTTGCCCTGAAATAAATGAAATTTCTGCAATTTTGCCCGAAAATAAGGGAAATTTGTGCCTCTTTGCCCCAAAATAAGAAGAAGTTTTGCCTTTTGCCCCAAAATAAGGGGAATTTCAGCATTTTACCTCAAAATAAGAATTTCAGCCCTTTTGCCCCAAAATAAGAAAAATTTCTGCAAGTTTGCCCCAAAATAAGGGGAATTTCTTCTTTTTTGCCCCAAAATAAAGGATATTTCAGCCTTTTTACCTGAAAATAAGTGAAATTTCTGCAATTTTGCCCCAAATAAAGGAAATTTCTGCAATTTTGCCTCAAAATAAGGTAAATTTCTGCAATTTTGCCCCAAAATAAGTGGAATTTCTGAGTTTTGTCCCAAAATAAGGAGAATTTCTGTCTTTTTGCCCCAACATATAGGGAATTTCTGCCTTTTGGCCCAACAATTAGAGGAATTTCTTCATTTTTGCTTCAAAATAAGGGGAATTTCTGTCATTTTGCCTCTAAAGAAGTGGAATTTCTGTATTTTCCTTCCAAAACAAAGGGAATTTCTGTCTTTTTTGCCCCAAAATAAAGAAAATTTCTGACTTATTACCCTGAAATAAGTGAAATGTTTGCAATTTTACCCCAAAATAAGGGAAATTTCTGCCTTTTTCCCCCCAAATAAGGGGAATTTCAGCCTTTTTACCTCAAAATAAGGAGAATTTCTGCATTTTTGCCACAAAATATTAGAAATTTCTGCCTTTTTGCCCCAAAATAAGAAAAAATTCTGCCATTTTTACCTGAAATAAGTGAAATTTCTGCAATTTTGCCCCAAAATAAGTAAAATTTCTGCAATTTTGCTTCAAAATAAGGGAAATTTCTGGAATTTTGCCCCAAAATAAGTGGAATTTCTGAGTTTTGCCCCAAAATAAGGAGAATTTCTGTCTTTTTGCCCCAACATATAGGGAATTTCTGCCTTTTTGCCCCACAATTAGGGGATTTTCTTCAATTCTGCTCCAAAATAGGGGGAATTTCTGCTTTTTTGCCCGAAAATAAGGGGAATGTATACCTTTTGCCACAATAAAGAGAAATTTCTTCATTTTTGCCCCAAAATAAGAGGAATTTCTGCCTTCTTACCTCAAAATAAGTGAAATTTCTGCCTTTTTACCCAAAAATAAACGGAATTTCTGTCTTTTTGCCCCAAAATAAAAGGAATTTTTGAATTTTGCCCTGAAATAAGTGAAATTTCTGCAATTTGCCCCAAAATAAGGGTAATTTCTGCCTTTTTGCCACAAAATAAAGGGAATTTCTGTCTTTTTGCCTCAAAATAAGGGGAATTTCAGCATTTTACCTCATAATAAGCGGAATCTCTGCTTTTTTGCCCCAAAATATGGGGAATTTCTGCATTTTCCCCAAAATAAAGAAAATTTCTGCAATTTTGTACCAAAATAAAAGAAATTTCTGCCTTTTTGCCCCAAAATAAGAGAAATTTCTGTGCTTTTTCCCTGAAATAAGTAAAATTTCTGCAATTTTGCCCCAAAATAAGGGAAATTTCTGCAATTTTGCCCCAAAATAAAGGACATTTCTGCAATTTTGCCCCAAAATAAGGGGAATTTATGACTTTTTGCCCTGAAATAAGGAGAATTTCTGTCTTTTTGTTCCAAAATAATGTGAATTTCTGCATTTTCCCTCAAAATTACGGGATAATGTGCAATTTTGCTTCAAAATACGAGGAAATCTGCCTTATTGCAAAAAAATAGAGGGAATTTCTTCATTTTTGCACCAATATAAGGGGAATTTCTGAAATTTAGCTTTAAAATACGGGGAATTTCTGCGTTATTGTCCGAAATAAAGTGGAATTTTTGCCTTTTTGCCCTGAAATATTTGAAATTTCTGCAATTTTACCCCAAAATAAGGGGAATTTCTGTTTTTGGCCCGAAAATTAGGGAATTTCTGTTTTTCGCCCCAAAATAAGGCTAATTTCTGACTTTTTGCCCTGAAATAATTGAAATTTCTGCAATTTTGCCCCAAAATAATAGGAATTTCTGCCTTTTTGCCGAAAATAAGGGGAAATTAAGCATTTTACCTCCAAATAAGGGGATTTCTGCCTTTTTGCCACAAAATATGAGGAATTTCTGCCCTATTGCCTTTAAATAAGGAAAATTTCTGCTTTTCTGCCCCAATTAACGGGAATTTCTGCCTTTTTGCCACAAAGTAAAGGGAATTTCTGCCTTTTTTTCCCCAAAATTACAGGAATTTCAGCCTTTTTACCTCAAAATAAGGGGAATTTCTGCCTTTTTGCCCAAAATATGGGTAATTTTTGCTTTTTGTTCCAAAATAAGGAAAATTTCTACAATTTTGTATCAAAATAAAAGAAATTTCTGCCTTTTTTCCCCAAAATAAATGGAATTTCTGACTTTTTGCCCTGAAATAAATGAAATTCCTGCAATTATGCCCGAAAATAAGGGAAATTTGTGCCTTTTTGCCCCCAAATGAGAGGAATTTCTGCCTTTTTTCCCCAAAATATGGGGAATTTCAGCCTTTTTGCACCAAAGTATGGGGAATTTCTGCCTTTTTGCCACAAAATAAGAAAAATTTCTGCAAGTCTGTAACAATATAAAAGAAATTTCTAAAATTTTGCCCCAAAATAAGGGAAATTTCTGATTTTTGCCCCAAAATAAAAAGAATTTCTCTATTTTTGCCCCACAATAAAGGGAAATTCTGCCTTTTTGCCCCAAAATTAGGGGAGTTTCTGCAATTTTGCTCCAAAATACGAGAAATTTCTGCCTTTTTACCCGAAATTAAGTGGATTTTCTGCCTTTTTGCCCCCAAATAAGGGAAATTTCTGCAATTTTTCCCCATAATAAGGGAAATTTCTGCAATTTTGCCCCAAAATAAAGGGAATTTCTGTTTTTGCCCCCAAATAAGGGAGATTTCTGCAATTTTGCCCTAAAATAAGGGGATTTTCTGCCTTTTTTACCTTCAAATAAGGGGAATTTCTGCCCTATTGCCCTTAAATAAGGAAAATTTCTGCTTTTCTGCCCCAATTAACGGGAATTTCTGCCTTTTTGCCACAAAGTAAAGGGAATTTCTGCCTTTATGCCCCAAAATTACGGGAATTTCAGCCTTTTTACCTCAAAATAAAAGGAATTTCTGCCTTTTTCCCCAAAATATGGGTAATTTTTGCCTTTTTGTTCCAAAATAAGAAAAATTTCTACAATTTTGTATCAAAATAAAAGAAATTTCTGTTTTTGCCCCAAAATAAAAGGAATTTCTGACTTTTTGCCCTGAAATAAATGAAATTCCTGCAATTATGCCCGAAAATAAGGGAAATTTGTGCCTTTTTGCCCCCAAATGAGGGGAATTTCTGCCTTTTTGCCCCAAAATATGGGGAATTTCAGGATTTTACCTCAAAATAAGGGGAATTTCAGCCTTTTTGCACCAAAATATGGGGAATTTCTGCCTTTTTGCCACAAAATAAGAAAAATTTCTGCAAGTCTGTAACAATATAAAAGAAATTTCTAAAATTATGCCCCAAAATAAAGGAAATTTCTGATTTTTGCCCCAAAATAAAAAGAATTTCTCTATTTTTGCCCCAAAATAAAGGGAAATTCTGCCTTTTAGCCCCAAAATTAGGGGAGTTTCTGCAATTTTGCTCCAAAATACGAGAAATTTCTGCCTTTTTACCCGAAATTAAGTGGATTTTCTGCCTTTTTGCCACCAAATAAGGGAAATTTCTGCAATTTTATCCCAAAATAAGAGAAATTTCTGCCTTTTTGCCACAAAATAAGGGGAATTTCTGCCGTTTTGCCCTGAAATATGTGAAATTTCTGCAATTTTACCCCAAAATAAGGTGAATTTCTGCCTTTTTGCCCCAAAATAATGGGAATTTCTGCCTTTTTGCCCCAAAATAAGAAAAATTTTTGCTTTTTTTCTCTGAAATAAGTGAAATTTCTGCAATTTTGCCCTAAAATTAGGGAAATTTCTGCAATTTTTCCCCATAATAAGGGAAATTTCTGCAATTTTGCCCCAAAATAAGGGGAATTTCTGTTTTTGTCCCCAAATAAGGGAAATTTCTGCAATTTTGCCCTAAAATAAGGGGATTTTCTGCATTTTTTGCGAAAAATAAGGGGAATTTCTGACATTTTGCCGCAAAATAAGTGAAATTTCTGCAGTTTTACCCCAAAATAAGGGGAATTTCTGCCTTTTTACCCAAAAATTATGGGAATTTCTGCAATTTTGCTCCAAAATACGGGTAATTTCTGCCTTTTTGCCCGAAAATAAAGGGAATGTATACCTTTTTGCCATAAAAAAGCAAATTTCTTCATTTTTGCCCCAAAATAAGGGGATTTTCCACCTTTTTGACTCAAAATAAGTGCAATTTCTGCCTTTTCCCCAAAATAAACGAAATTTCTGCCTTTTTGCCCCAAAATAAGGGGAATTTCAGCCTTATTACCTCAAAATAAGGGGAATTTCTGCCTTTTTGCCCCAAAATATGGGGAATTTCTGACTTTTTGCCCCAAAATAAGAAAAATTTCTGCCATTTTGTACCAAAATAAAAAAAAATTTCTGCCTTTTTGCCCCCCCAAAAAAAATTTCTGCCTTTTTTTCTCAAATACCTGAAATTTCTGCAATTTTGCCCCCAAACAAGGGAAATTTCTGCAATTTTGCCCCAAAATAAGGGGAATTTCTGACTGTTTGCTCCCGAAAAAGGAGATTTTCTGTCTTTTTGCCCCAAAATAAGGAGAATTTCTGCCTTTTTGCCCGAAAATTATGAGAATTTCTGCAATTTTGCTTCAAAATACAGGGAATTTCTGCCTTTTAGCCCCAAAATAAAGGGAATTTCTGCATTTTACCTCAATTTGAGAATAATTTCTGCCTTTTGCCTCAAAATAAGGGGAATTTTCTGCATTTTTGTTTCAAAATAAGAAAAATTTCTTCAATTTTGTACCATAATAAAAGAAATTTCTGCTCTTTGCCTCAAAATAAAAAAAATTTCTGACTTTTTGCCCTGAAATAAATGAAATTTCTGCAATTTTGCCCGAAAATAAGGGAAATGTGTGCCTCTTTGCCCCAAAATAAGAAGAAGTTTTGCCTTTTGCCCCAAAATATGGGGAATTTCAGCATTTTACCTCAAAATAAGAATTTCAGCCCTTTTGCCCCAAAATAAGGAAAATTTCTGCAATTTTGCCCCAAAATAAGGGGAATTTCTTCTTTTTTGCCCCAAAATAAAGGATATTTCAGCCTTTTTACCTGAAAATAAGTGAAATTTCTGCAATTTTGCCCCAAATAAGGGAAATTTCTGCAATTTTGCCTCAAAATAAGGTAAATTCCTGCAATTTTGCCCCAAGATAAGTGGAATTTCTGAGTTTTGTCCCAAAATAAGGAGAATTTCTGTCTTTTTGCCCCAACATATAGGGAATTTCTGCCTTTTGGCCCAACAATTAGGGGAATTTCTTCATTTTTGCTTCAAAATAAGGGGAATTTCTGCCTTTTTGTCTCTAAAGAAGTGGAATTTCTGTATTTTCCTTCCAAAACAAAGGGAATTTCTGTCTTTTTTGCCCCAAAATAAGGAAAATTTCTGACTTATTACCCTGAAATAAGTGAAATGTTTGCACTTTTGCCCCAAAATTAGGGAAATTTCTGCCTTTTTGCCCCCAAATAAGGGGAATTTCAGCCTTTTTACCTCAAAATAAGGGGAATTTCTGCATTTTTGCCACAAAATATTAGGAATTTCTGCCTTTTTGCCCCAAAATAAGAAAAATTTCTGCCATTTTTACCTGAAATAAGTGAAATTTCTGCAATTTTGCCCCAAAATAAGTAAAATTTCTGCAATTTTGCCCCAAAATAAGGGAAATTTCTGGAAATTTGCCCCAAAATAAGTGGAATTTCTGAGTTTTGCCCCAAAATAAGGAGAATTTCTGTCTTTTTGCCCCAACATATAGGGAATTTCTGCCTTTTTGCCCCACAATTAGGGGATTTTCTTCAATTCTGCTCCAAAATACGGGGAATTTCTGCTTTTTTTGCCCGAAAATAAGGGGAATGTATACCTTTTGCCACAAAAAAGAGAAATTTCTTCATTTTTGCCCCAAAATAAGAGGAATTTCTGCCTTCTTACCTCAAAATAAGTGAAATTTCTTCCTTTTTACCTAAAAATGAACGGAATTTCTGTCTTTTTGCCCTAAAATAAAAGGAATTTTTGAATTTTGCCCTGAAATAAGTGAAATTTCTGCAATTTTGCCCCAAAATAAGGGAAATTTCTGCCTTTTTGCCACAAAATAAAGGGAATTTCTGTATTTTTGCCCCAAAATAAGGGGAATTTCAGCATTTTACCTCATAATAAGGCAAATCTCTGCCTTTTTGCCCCAAAATATGGGGAATTTTTTCATTTTTGCCCCAAAATAAGGGGAATTTCCACGTTTTTGACTCAAAATAAGTGCAATTTCTGCCTTTTCCCCAAAATAAACAAAATTTCTGTCTTTTTGCCCCAAAATAAGGGGAATTTCAGCCTTTTTACCTCAAAATAAGGGGAATTTCTGCTTTTTTGCCCCAAAATATAGGGAATTTCTGACTTTTTGCCCCAAAATAAGAAAAATTTCTGCAATTTTGTACCAAAATAAAAAAAATTTCTGCCTTTTTGCCCCCCCAAAAAAATTTCTGCCTATTTTCCCTGAAATACGTGAAATTTCTGCAATTTTGCCCCAAAATAAGGGAAATTTCTACAATTTTGCCCCAATGTAAAGGAAATTTCAGCAATTTTGCCCCAAAATTAGGGGAATTTGTGACTGTTTGCTCCCGAAAAAGGAGATTTTCTGACTTTTTGCCCCATAATAAGGAGAATTTCTGCCTTTGTGCCCGAAAATTATGAGAATTTCTGCAATTTTGCTTCAAAATACAGGGAATTTCTGTTTTTTAGCCCCAAAATAAAGGGAATTTCTGCATTTTACCTCAAATTGAGAATAATTTCTGCCTTTTGCCTCAAAATAAGGGGAATTTTCTGCCTTTTTGTTTCAAAATAAGAAAAATTTCTTCAATTTTGTACCATAATAAAAGAAATTTCTGCTCTTTGCCCCAAAATAAAAGGAATTTCTGACTTTTTGCCCTGAAATAAATATAATTTCTGCAATTTTGCCCGAAAATAAGGGAAATTTGTGCCTCTTTGCCCCAAAATAAAAAGAAGTTTTGCCTTTTGCCCCAAAATATGGGGAATTTCAGCATTTTACCTCAAAATAAGAATTTCAGCCTTTTTGCCCCAAAATAAGGAAAATTTCTGCAATTTTGCCCCAAAATAAGGGGAATTTCTTCCTTTTTGCCCCAAAATAAAGGATATTTCAGCCTTTTTACCTGAAAATAAGTGAAATTTCTGCAATTTTGCCCCAAATAAGGGAAATTTCTGCAATTTTGCCTCAAAATAAGGTAAATTCCTGCAATTTTGCCCCAAGATAAGTGGAATTTCTGAGTTTTGTCCCAAAATAAGGAGAATTTCTGTCTTTTTGCCCCAACATATAGGGAATTTCTGCCTTTTGGCCCAACAATTAGGGGAATTTCTTCATTTTTGCTTCAAAATAAGGGGAATTTCTGCCTTTTTGTCTCTAAAGAAGTGGAATTTCTGTATTTTCCTTCCAAAACAAAGGGAATTTCTGTCTTTTTTGCCCCAAAATAAGGAAAATTTCTGACTTATTACCCTGAAATAAGTGAAATGTTTGCACTTTTGCCCCAAAATTAGGGAAATTTCTGCCTTTTTGCCCCCAAATAAGGGGAATTTCAGCCTTTTTACCTCAAAATAAGGGGAATTTCTGCATTTTTGCCACAAAATATTAGGAATTTCTGCCTTTTTGCCCCAAAATAAGAAAAATTTCTGCCATTTTTACCTGAAATAAGTGAAATTTCTGCAATTTTGCCCCAAAATAAGTAAAATTTCTGCAATTTTGCCCCAAAATAAGGGAAATTTCTGGAAATTTGCCCCAAAATAAGTGGAATTTCTGAGTTTTGCCCCAAAATAAGGAGAATTTCTGTCTTTTTGCCCCAACATATAGGGAATTTCTGCCTTTTTGCCCCACAATTAGGGGATTTTCTTCAATTCTGCTCCAAAATACGGGGAATTTCTGCTTTTTTTGCCCGAAAATAAGGGGAATGTATACCTTTTGCCACAAAAAAGAGAAATTTCTTCATTTTTGCCCCAAAATAAGAGGAATTTCTGCCTTCTTACCTCAAAATAAGTGAAATTTCTTCCTTTTTACCTAAAAATGAACGGAATTTCTGTCTTTTTGCCCCAAAATAAAAGGAATTTTTGAATTTTGCCCTGAAATAAGTGAAATTTCTGCAATTTTGCCCCAAAATAAGGGAAATTTCTGCCCTTTTGCCACAAAATAAAGGGAATTTCTGTATTTTTGCCCCAAAATAAGGGGAATTTCAGCATTTTACCTCATAATAAGGCAAATCTCTGCCTTTTTGCCCCAAAATATGGGGAATTTCTTCATTTTTGCCCCAAAATAAAGAAAATTTCTGCAATTTTGTACCAAAATAAAAGAAATTTCTGCCTTTTTGCCCCAAAATAAGAGAAATTTCTGCACTTTTTCCCTGAAATAAGTGAAATTTCTGCAATTTTGCCCCAAAATAAGGGAAATTTCTGCAATTTTGCCCCAAAATAAAGAAAATTTCTGCAATTTTGTACCAAAATAAAAGAAATTTCTGCCTTTTTGCCCCAAAATAAGAGAAATTTCTGCACTTTTTCCCTGAAATAAGTGAAATTTCTGCAATTTTGCCCCAAAATAAGAGAAATTTCTGCAATTTTGCCCCAAAATAAAGAAAATTTCTGCAATTTTACCCAAAAAGAAGGGGAATTTCTGACTTTTTGCCCTGAAATAAGGAGAATTTCTGTCTTTTTGTTCCAAAATAATGTGAA
The DNA here is from genome assembly GCF_963924665.1 of Micromys minutus. Taxonomy (NCBI): domain Eukaryota; kingdom Metazoa; phylum Chordata; class Mammalia; order Rodentia; family Muridae; genus Micromys; species Micromys minutus. The sequence goes on along the minus strand of NW_027667155.1, from coordinate 1,077,239 downwards.
TTTCTGCATTTTCCTTCAAAATTAGGGAAATATGTGCAATTTTGCTTCAAAATACGGGGAAATCTGCCTTATTGCACAAAAATAAAGGGAATTTCTCCATTTTTGCACCAATATAAGGGGAATTTCTGAAATTTAGCTTTAAAATACGGGGAATTTCTGCGTTATTGTCCGAAATAAAGTGGAATTTCTGCCTTTTTGCCCTGAAATATTTGAAATTTCTGCAATTTTACCCCAAAATAAGGGGAATTTCTGTTTTTGGCCCCAAAATTAAGGGAATTTCTGCTTTTTGCCCCAAAATAAGGCAAATATCTGACTTTTTGCCCAGAAATAATTGAAATTTCTGCAATTTTGCCCCAAAATAATAGGAATTTCTACCTTTTTGCCGAAAATAAGGGGAATTTCAGCATTTTACCTTCAAATAAGGGGAATCTGCCTTTTTGCCACAAAATAAGGGGAATTTCTGCCCTATTGCCCTTAAATAAGGAAAATTTCTGCTTTTCTGCCCCAATTAACGGGAATTTCTGCCTTTTTGCCACAAAGTAAAGGGAATTTCTGCCTTTTTGCCCCAAAATAACGGGAATTTCAGCCTTTTTACTTCAAAATAAGGGGAATTTCTGCCTTTTTCCCCAAAATATGGGTAATTTTTGCCTTTTTGTTCCAAAATAAGGAAAATTTCTACAATTTTGTATCAAAATAAAAGAAATTTCTGTTTTTGCCCCAAAATAAAAGGAATTTCTGACTTTTTGCCCTGAAATAAATGAAATTCCTGCAATTATGCCCGAAAATAAGGGAAATTTGGGCCTTTTTGCCCCCAAATGAGGGGAATTTCTGCCTTTTTGCCCCAAAATAAAGGGAATTTCTGCATTTTACCTCAAATTGAGAATAATTTCTGCCTTTTGCCTCAAAATAAGGGGAATTTTCTGCCTTTTTGTTTCAAAATAAGAAAAATTTCTTCAATTTTGTACCATAATAAAAGAAATTTCTGCTCTTTGCCCCAAAATATAAAAAATTTCTGAAGTTTTGCCCTGAAATAAATGAAATTTCTGCAATTTTGCCCGAAAATAAGGGAAATTTGTGCTTCTTTGCCCCAAAATAAGAAGAAGTTTTGCCTTTTGCCCCAAAATATGGGGAATTTCAGCATTTTACCTCAAAATAAGTATTTCAGCCCTTTTGCCCCAAAATAAGGAAAATTTCTGCAATTTTGCCCCAAAATAAGGGGAATTTCTTCTTTTTTGCCCCAAAATAAAGGATATTTCAGCCTTTTTACCTGAAAATAACTGAAATTTCTGCAATTTTGCCCCAAATAAGGGAAATTTCTGCAATTTTGCCTCAAAATAAGGTAAATTCCTGCAATTTTGCCCCAAGATAAGTGGAATTTCTGAGTTTTGTCCCAAAATAAGGAGAATTTCTGTCTTTTTGCCCCAACATATAGGGAATTTCTGCCTTTTGGCCCAACAATTAGGGGAATTTCTTCATTTTTGCTTCAAAATAAGGGGAATTTCTGCCTTTTTGTCTCTAAAGAAGTGTAATTTCTGTATTTTCCTTCCAAAACAAAGGGAATTTCTGTCTTTTTTGCCCCAAAATAAGGAAAATTTCTGACTTATTACCCTGAAATAAGTGAAATGTTTGCACTTTTGCCCCAAAATTAGGGAAATTTCTGCCTTTTTGCCCCCAAATAAGGGGAATTTCAGCCTTTTTACCTCAAAATAAGGGGAATTTCTGCATTTTTGCCACAAAATATTAGGAATTTCTGCCTTTTTGCCCCAAAATAAGAAAAATTTCTGCCATTTTTACCTGAAATAAGTGAAATTTCTGCAATTTTGCCCCAAAATAAGTAAAATTTCTGCAATTTTGCCCCAAAATAAGGGAAATTTCTGGAAATTTGCCCCAAAATAAGTGGAATTTCTGAGTTTTGCCCCAAAATAAGGAGAATTTCTGTCTTTTTGCCCCAACATATAGGGAATTTCTGCCTTTTTGCCCCACAATTAGGGGATTTTCTTCAATTCTGCTCCAAAATACGGGGAATTTCTGCTTTTTTTGCCCGAAAATAAGGGGAATGTATACCTTTTGCCACAAAAAAGAGAAATTTCTTCATTTTTGCCCCAAAATAAGAGGAATTTCTGCCTTCTTACCTCAAAATAAGTGAAATTTCTGCCTTTTTACCTAAAAATGAATGGAATTTCTGTCTTTTTGCCCTAAAATAAAAGGAATTTTTGAATTTTGCCCTGAAATAAGTGAAATTTCTGCAATTTTGCCCCAAAATAAGGGAAATTTCTGCCTTTTTGCCACAAAATAAAGGGAATTTCTGTATTTTTGCCCCAAAATAAGGGGAATTTCAGCATTTTACCTCATAATAAGGCAAATCTCTGCCTTTTTGCCCCAAAATATGGGGAATTTTTTCATTTTTGCCCCAAAATAAGGGGAATTTCCACGTTTTTGACTCAAAATAAGTGCAATTTCTGCCTTTTCCCCAAAATAAACAAAATTTCTGTCTTTTTGCCCCAAAATAAGGGGAATTTCAGCCTTTTTACCTCAAAATAAGGGGAATTTCTGCCTTTTTGCCCCAAAATATAGGGAATTTCTGACTTTTTGCCCCAAAATAAGAAAAATTTCTGCAATTTTGTACCAAAATAAAAAAAATTTCTGCCTTTTTGCCCCCCCAAAAAAATTTCTGCCTATTTTCCCTGAAATACGTGAAATTTCTGCAATTTTGCCCCAAAATAAGGGAAATTTCTACAATTTTGCCCCAATGTAAAGGAAATTTCAGCAATTTTGCCCCAAAATTAGGGGAATTTGTGACTGTTTGCTCCCGAAAAAGGAAATTTTCTGTCTTTTTGCCCCATAATAAGGAGAATTTCTGCCTTTGTGCCCGAAAATTATGAGAATTTCTGCAATTTTGCTTCAAAATACAGGGAATTTCTGTTTTTTAGCCCCAAAATAAAGGGAATTTCTGCATTTTACCTCAAATTGAGAATAATTTCTGCTTTTTGCCTCAAAATAAGGGGAATTTTCTGCATTTTGGTTTCAAAATAAGAAAAATTTCTTCAATTTTGTACCATAATAAAAGAAATTTCTGCTCTTTGCCCCAAAATAAAAGGAATTTCTGACTTTTTGCCCTGAAATAAATATAATTTCTGCAATTTTGCCCGAAAATAAGGGAAATTTGTGCCTCTTTGCCCCAAAATAAAAAGAAGTTTTGCCTTTTGCCCCAAAATATGGGGAATTTCAGCATTTTACCTCAAAATAAGAATTTCAGCCTTTTTGCCCCAAAATAAGGAAAATTTCTGCAATTTTGCCCCAAAATAAGGGGAATTTCTTCCTTTTTGCCCCAAAATAAAGGATATTTCAGCCTTTTTACCTGAAAATAAGTGAAATTTCTGCAATTTTGCCCCAAATAAGGGAAATTTCTGCAATTTTGCCTCAAAATAAGGTAAATTCCTGCAATTTTGCCCCAAAATAAGTGGAATTTCTGAGTTTTGTCCCAAAATAAGGTGAATTTCTGTCTTTTTGCCCCAACATATAGGGAATTTCTGCCTTTTGGCCCAACAATTAGGGGAATTTCTTCATTTTTGCTTCAAAATAAGGGGAATTTCTGCCTTTTTGTCTCTAAAGAAGTGGAATTTCTGTATTTTCCTTCCAAAACAAAGGGAATTTCTGTCTTTTTTGCCCCAAAATAAGGAAAATTTCTGACTTATTACCCTGAAATAAGTGAAATGTTTGCACTTTTGCCCCAAAATTAGGGAAATTTCTGCCTTTTTGCCCCCAAATAAGGGGAATTTCAGCCTTTTTACCTCAAAATAAGGGGAATTTCTGCATTTTTGCCACAAAATATTAGGAATTTCTGCCTTTTTGCCCCAAAATAAGAAAAATTTCTGCCATTTTTACCTGAAATAAGTGAAATTTCTGCAATTTTGCCCCAAAATAAGTAAAATTTCTGCAATTTTGCCCCAAAATAAGGGAAATTTCTGGAAATTTGCCCCAAAATAAGTGGAATTTCTGAGTTTTGCCCCAAAATAAGGAGAATTTCTGTCTTTTTGCCCCAACATATAGGGAATTTCTGCCTTTTTGCCCCACAATTAGGGGATTTTCTTCAATTCTGCTCCAAAATACGGGGAATTTCTGCTTTTTTTGCCCGAAAATAAGGGGAATGTATACCTTTTGCCACAAAAAAGAGAAATTTCTTCATTTTTGCCCCAAAATAAGAGGAATTTCTGCCTTCTTACCTCAAAATAAGTGAAATTTCTTCCTTTTTACCTAAAAATGAACGGAATTTCTGTATTTTTGCCCCAAAATAAGGGGAATTTCAGCATTTTACCTCATAATAAGGCAAATCTCTGCCTTTTTGCCCCAAAATATGGGGAATTTCTTCATTTTTGCCCCAAAATAAAGAAAATTTCTGCAATTTTGTACCAAAATAAAAGAAATTTCTGCCTTTTTGCCCCAAAATAAGAGAAATTTCTGCACTTTTTCCCTGAAATAAGTGAAATTTCTGCAATTTTGCCCCAAAATAAGGGAAATTTCTGCAATTTTGCCCCAAAATAAAGAAAATTTCTGCAATTTTGTACCAAAATAAAAGAAATTTCTGCCTTTTTGCCCCAAAATAAGAGAAATTTCTGCACTTTTTCCCTGAAATAAGTGAAATTTCTGCAATTTTGCCCCAAAATAAGAGAAATTTCTGCAATTTTGCCCCAAAATAAAGAAAATTTCTGCAATTTTACCCCAAAAGAAGGGGAATTTCTGACTTTTTGCCCTGAAATAAGGAGAATTTCTGTCTTTTTGTTCCAAAATAATGTGAATTTCTGCATTTTCCTTCAAAATTAGGGAAATATGTGCAATTTTGCTTCAAAATACGGGGAAATCTGCCTTATTGCACAAAAATAAAGGGAATTTCTCCATTTTTGCACCAATATAAGGGGAATTTCTGAAATTTAGCTTTAAAATACGGGGAATTTCTGCGTTATTGTCCGAAATAAAGTGGAATTTCTGCCTTTTTGCCCTGAAATATTTGAAATTTCTGCAATTTTACCCCAAAATAAGGGGAATTTCTGTTTTTGGCCCCAAAATTAAGGGAATTTCTGCTTTTTGCCCCAAAATAAGGCAAATATCTGACTTTTTGCCCAGAAATAATTGAAATTTCTGCAATTTTGCCCCAAAATAATAGGAATTTCTGCCTTTTTGCCGAAAATAAGGGGAATTTCAGCATTTTACCTTCAAATAAGGGGAATTTCTGCCTTTTTGCCACAAAATAAGGGGAATTTCTGCCCTATTGCCCTTAAATAAGGAAAATTTCTGCTTTTCTGCCCCAATTAACGGGAATTTCTGCCTTTTTGCCACAAAGTAAAGGGAATTTCTGCCTTTTTGCCCCAAAATAACGGGAATTTCAGCCTTTTTACCTCAAAATAAGGGGAATTTCTGCCTTTTTCCCCAAAATATGGGTAATTTTTGCCTTTTTGTTCCAAAATAAGGAAAATTTCTACAATTTTGTATCAAAATAAAGGAAATTTCTGTTTTTGCCCCAAAATAAAAGGAATTTCTGACTTTTTGCCCTGAAATAAATGAAATTCCTGCAATTATGCCCGAAAATAAGGGAAATTTGGGCCTTTTTGCCCCCAAATGAGGGGAATTTCTGCCTTTTTGCCCCAAAATATGGGGAATTTCAGGATTTTACCTCAAAAAATGGGAATTTCAGCCTTTTTGCACCAAAATATGGGGAATTTCTGCCTTTTTGCCACAAAATAAGAAAAATTTCTGCAAGTCTGTAACAATATAAAAGAAATTTCTAAAATTTTGCCCCAAAATAAAGGAAATTTCTGATTTTTGCCCCTAAATAAAAAGAATTTCTCTATTTTTGCCCCAAAATAAAGGGAAATTCTGCCTTTTAGCCCCAAAAGTAGGGGAGTTTCTGCAATTTTGCTCCAAAATACGAGAAATTTCTGCCTTTTTACCCGAAATTAAGTGGATTTTCTGCCTTTTTTCCCCCAAATAAGAAAAAATTTCTGCAATTTTATCCCAAAATAAGGGAAATTTCTGCCTTTTTGCCCCAAAATAAGGAAAATTTCTGCCGTTTTGCCCCGAAATATGTGAAATTTCTGCAATTTTACCCCAAAATAAGGTGAATTTCTGCCTTTTTGCCCCAAAATAATGGGAATTTCTGCCTTTTTGCCCCAAAATAAGAAAAATTTTTGCTTTTTTTTCTCTGAAATAAGTGAAATTTCTGCAATTTTGCCCTAAAAAAAGGAAATTTCTGCAATTTTGTCCATAATAAGGGAAATTTCTGCAATTTTGCCCCAAAATAAGGGGAATTTCTGTTTTTGCCCCCAAATAAGGGAAATTTCTGCAATTTTGCCCTAAAATAAGGGGATTTTCTGCATTTTTTGCCAAAAATAAAAGGAATTTCTGACATTTTGCCGCAAAATAAGTGAAATTTCTGCAGTTTTACCCCAAAATAAGGAAAATTTCTGCCTTTTTGCGCAAAAATTAGGGGAATTTCTGCAATTTTGCTCCAAAATACAAAGAATTTCTGCCTTTTTGCCCGAAAATAAAGGGAATGTATACCTTTTTGCCATAAAAAAGCAAATTTCTTCATTTTTGCCCCAAAATAAGGGGAATTTCCACGTTTTTGACTCAAAATAAGTGCAATTTCTGCCTTTTCCCCAAAATAAACAAAATTTCTGTCTTTTTGCCCCAAAATAAGGGGAATTTCAGCCTTTTTACCTCAAAATAAGGGGAATTTCTGCCTTTTTGCCCCAAAATATAGGGAATTTCTGACTTTTTGCCCCAAAATAAGAAAAATTTCTGCAATTTTGTACCAAAATAAAAAAAATTTCTGCCTTTTTGCCCCCCCAAAAAAATTTCTGCCTATTTTCCCTGAAATACGTGAAATTTCTGCAATTTTGCCCCAAAATAAGGGAAATTTCTACAATTTTGCCCCAATGTAAAGGAAATTTCAGCAATTTTGCCCCAAAATTAGGGGAATTTGTGACTGTTTGCTCCCGAAAAAGGAGATTTTCTGTCTTTTTGCCCCATAATAAGGAGAATTTCTGCCTTTGTGCCCGAAAATTATGAGAATTTCTGCAATTTTGCTTCAAAATACAGGGAATTTCTGTTTTTTAGCCCCAAAATAAAGGGAATTTCTGCATTTTACCTCAAATTGAGAATAATTTCTGCCTTTTGCCTCAAAATAAGGGGAATTTTCTGCCTTTTTTTTCAAAATAAGAAAAATTTCTTCAATTTTGTACCATAATAAAAGAAATTTCTGCTCTTTGCCCCAAAATAAAAGGAATTTCTGACTTTTTGCCCTGAAATAAATATAATTTCTGCAATTTTGCCCGAAAATAAGGGAAATTTGTGCCTCTTTGCCCCAAAATAAAAAGAAGTTTTGCCTTTTGCCCCAAAATATGGGGAATTTCAGCATTTTACCTCAAAATAAGAATTTCAGCCTTTTTGCCCCAAAATAAGGAAAATTTCTGCAATTTTGCCCCAAAATAAGGGGAATTTCTTCCTTTTTGCCCCAAAATAAAGGATATTTCAGCCTTTTTACCTGAAAATAAGTGAAATTTCTGCAATTTTGCCCCAAATAAGGGAAATTTCTGCAATTTTGCCTCAAAATAAGGTAAATTCCTGCAATTTTGCCCCAAAATAAGTGGAATTTCTGAGTTTTGTCCCAAAATAAGGAGAATTTCTGTCTTTTTGCCCCAACATATAGGGAATTTCTGCCTTTTGGCCCAACAATTAGGGGAATTTCTTCATTTTTGCTTCAAAATAAGGGGAATTTCTGCCTTTTTGTCTCTAAAGAAGTGGAATTTCTGTATTTTCCTTCCAAAACAAAGGGAATTTCTGTCTTTTTTGCCCCAAAATAAGGAAAATTTCTGACTTATTACCCTGAAATAAGTGAAATGTTTGCACTTTTGCCCCAAAATTAGGGAAATTTCTGCCTTTTTGCCCCCAAATAATGGGAATTTCAGCCTTTTTACCTCAAAATAAGGGGAATTTCTGCATTTTTGCCACAAAATATTAGGAATTTCTGCCTTTTTGCCCCAAAATAAGAAAAATTTCTGCCATTTTTACCTGAAATAAGTGAAATTTCTGCAATTTTGCCCCAAAATAAGTAAAATTTCTGCAATTTTGCCCCAAAATAAGGGAAATTTCTGGAAATTTGCCCCAAAATAAGTGGAATTTCTGAGTTTTGCCCCAAAATAAGGAGAATTTCTGTCTTTTTGCCCCAACATATAGGGAATTTCTGCCTTTTTGCCCCACAATTAGGGGATTTTCTTCAATTCTGCTCCAAAATACGGGGAATTTCTGCTTTTTTTGCCCGAAAATAAGGGGAATGTATACCTTTTGCCACAAAAAAGAGAAATTTCTTCATTTTTGCCCCAAAATAAGAGGAATTTCTGCCTTCTTACCTCAAAATAAGTGAAATTTCTTCCTTTTTACCTAAAAATGAACGGAATTTCTGTCTTTTTGCCCCAAAATAAAAGGAATTTTTGAATTTTGCCCTGAAATAAGTGAAATTTCTGCAATTTTGCCCCAAAATAAGGGAAATTTCTGCCCTTTTGCCACAAAATAAAGGGAATTTCTGTATTTTTGCCCCAAAATAAGGGGAATTTCAGCATTTTACCTCATAATAAGGCAAATCTCTGCCTTTTTGCCCCAAAATATGGGGAATTTCTTCATTTTTGCCCCAAAATAAAGAAAATTTCTGCAATTTTGTACCAAAATAAAAGAAATTTCTGCCTTTTTGCCCCAAAATAAGAGAAATTTCTGCACTTTTTCCCTGAAATAAGTGAAATTTCTGCAATTTTGCCCCAAAATAAGGGAAATTTCTGCAATTTTGCCCCAAAATAAAGAAAATTTCTGCAATTTTGTACCAAAATAAAAGAAATTTCTGCCTTTTTGCCCCAAAATAAGAGAAATTTCTGCACTTTTTCCCTGAAATAAGTGAAATTTCTGCAATTTTGCCCCAAAATAAGAGAAATTTCTGCAATTTTGCCCCAAAATAAAGAAAATTTCTGCAATTTTACCCAAAAAGAAGGGGAATTTCTGACTTTTTGCCCTGAAATAAGGAGAATTTCTGTCTTTTTGTTCCAAAATAATGTGAATTTCTGCATTTTCCTTCAAAATTAGGGAAATATGTGCAATTTTGCTTCAAAATACGGGGAAATCTGCCTTATTGCACAAAAATAAAGGGAATTTCTCCATTTTTGCACCAATATAAGGGGAATTTCTGAAATTTAGCTTTAAAATACGGGGAATTTCTGCGTTATTGTCCGAAATAAAGTGGAATTTCTGCCTTTTTGCCCTGAAATATTTGAAATTTCTGCAATTTTACCCCAAAATAAGGGGAATTTCTGTTTTTGGCCCCAAAATTAAGGGAATTTCTGCTTTTTGCCCCAAAATAAGGCAAATATCTGACTTTTTGCCCAGAAATAATTGAAATTTCTGCAATTTTGCCCCAAAATAATAGGAATTTCTACCTTTTTGCCGAAAATAAGGGGAATTTCAGCATTTTACCTTCAAATAAGGGGAATCTGCCTTTTTGCCACAAAATAAGGGGAATTTCTGCCCTATTGCCCTTAAATAAGGAAAATTTCTGCTTTTCTGCCCCAATTAACGGGAATTTCTGCCTTTTTGCCACAAAGTAAAGGGAATTTCTGCCTTTTTGCCCCAAAATAACGGGAATTTCAGCCTTTTTACTTCAAAATAAGGGGAATTTCTGCCTTTTTCCCCAAAATATGGGTAATTTTTGCCTTTTTGTTCCAAAATAAGGAAAATTTCTACAATTTTGTATCAAAATAAAAGAAATTTCTGTTTTTGCCCCAAAATAAAAGGAATTTCTGACTTTTTGCCCTGAAATAAATGAAATTCCTGCAATTATGCCCGAAAATAAGGGAAATTTGGGCCTTTTTGCCCCCAAATGAGGGGAATTTCTGCCTTTTTGCCCCAAAATAAAGGGAATTTCTGCATTTTACCTCAAATTGAGAATAATTTCTGCCTTTTGCCTCAAAATAAGGGGAATTTTCTGCCTTTTTGTTTCAAAATAAGAAAAATTTCTTCAATTTTGTACCATAATAAAAGAAATTTCTGCTCTTTGCCCCAAAATATAAAAAATTTCTGACGTTTTGCCCTGAAATAAATGAAATTTCTGCAATTTTGCCCGAAAATAAGGGAAATTTGTGCTTCTTTGCCCCAAAATAAGAAGAAGTTTTGCCTTTTGCCCCAAAATATGGGGAATTTCAGCATTTTACCTCAAAATAAGTATTTCAGCCCTTTTGCCCCAAAATAAGGAAAATATCTGCAATTTTGACCCAAAATAAGGGGAATTTCTTCTTTTTTGCCCCAAAATAAAGGATATTTCAGCCTTTTTACCTGAAAATAAGTGAAATTTCTGCAATTTTGACCCAAATAAGGGAAATTCCTGCAATTTTGCCTCAAAATAAGGTAAATTCCTGCAATTTTGCCCCAAGATAAGTGGAATTTCTGAGTTTTGTCCCAAAATAAGGAGAATTTCTGTCTTTTTTCCCCAACATATAGGGAATTTCTGCCTTTTGGCCCAACAATTAGGGGAATTTCTTCATTTTTGCTTCAAAATAAGGGGAATTTCTGCCTTTTTGTCTCTAAAGAAGTGGAATTTCTGTATTTTCCTTCCAAAACAAAGGGAATTTTTGTCTTTTTTGCCCCAAAATAAGGAAAATTTATGACTTATTACCCTGAAATAAGTGAAATGTTTGCACTTTTGCCCCAAAATTAGGGAAATTTCTGCCTTTTTGCCCCCAAATAAGGGGAATTTCAGCCTTTTTACCTCAAAATAAGGGGAATTTCTGCATTTTTGCCACAAAATATTAGGAATTTCTGCCTTTTTGCCCCAAAATAAGAAAAATTTCTGCCATTTTTACCTGAAATAAGTGAAATTTCTGCAATTTTGCCCCAAAATAAGTAAAATTTCTGCAATTTTGCCCCAAAATAAGGGAAATTTCTGGAAATTTGCCCCAAAATAAGTGGAATTTCTGAGTTTTGCCCCAAAATAAGGAGAATTTCTGTCTTTTTGCCCCAACATATAGGGAATTTCTGCCTTTTTGCCCCACAATTAGGGGATTTTCTTCAATTCTGCTCCAAAATACGGGGAATTTCTGCTTTTTTTGCCCGAAAATAAGGGGAATGTATACCTTTTGCCACAAAAAAGAGAAATTTCTTCATTTTTGCCCCAAAATAAGAGGAATTTCTGCCTTCTTACCTCAAAATAAGTGAAATTTCTTCCTTTTTACCTAAAAATGAACGGAATTTCTGTATTTTTGCCCCAAAATAAGGGGAATTTCAGCATTTTACCTCATAATAAGGCAAATCTCTGCCTTTTTGCCCCAAAATATGGGGAATTTCTTCATTTTTGCCCCAAAATAAAGAAAATTTCTGCAATTTTGTACCAAAATAAAAGAAATTTCTGCCTTTTTGCCCCAAAATAAGAGAAATTTCTGCACTTTTTCCCTGAAATAAGTGAAATTTCTGCAATTTTGCCCCAAAATAAGGGAAATTTCTGCAATTTTGCCCCAAAATAAAGAAAATTTCTGCAATTTTGTACCAAAATAAAAGAAATTTCTGCCTTTTTGCCCCAAAATAAGAGAAATTTCTGCACTTTTTCCCTGAAATAAGTGAAATTTCTGCAATTTTGCCCCAAAATAAGAGAAATTTCTGCAATTTTGCCCCAAAATAAAGAAAATTTCTGCAATTTTACCCCAAAAGAAGGGGAATTTCTGACTTTTTGCCCTGAAATAAGGAGAATTTCTGTCTTTTTGTTCCAAAATAATGTGAATTTCTGCATTTTCCTTCAAAATTAGGGAAATATGTGCAATTTTGCTTCAAAATACGGGGAAATCTGCCTTATTGCACAAAAATAAAGGGAATTTCTCCATTTTTGCACCAATATAAGGGGGATTTCTGAAATTTAGTTTTAAAATACGGGGAATTTCTGCGTTATTGTCCGAAATAAAGTGGAATTTCTGCCTTTTTGCCCTTAAATATTTGAAATTTCTGCAATTTTACCCCAAAATAAGGGGAATTTCTGTTTTTGGCCCCAAAATTAAGGGAATTTCTGCTTTTTGCCCCAAAATAAGGCAAATATCTGACTTTTTGCCCAGAAATAATTGAAATTTCTGCAATTTTGCCCCAAAATAATAGGAATTTCTGCCTTTTTGCCGAAAATAAGGGGAATTTCAGCATTTTACCTTCAAATAAGGGGAATCTGCCTTTTTGCCACAAAATAAGGGGAATTTCTGCCCTATTGCCCTTAAATAAGGAAAATTTCTGCTTTTCTGCCCCAATTAACGGGAATTTCTGCCTTTTTGCCACAAAGTAAAGGGAATTTCTGCCTTTTTGCCCCAAAATAACATGAATTTCAGCCTTTTTACTTCAAAATAAGGGGAATTTCTGCCTTTTTCCCCAAAATATGGGTAATTTTTGCCTTTTTGTTCCAAAATAAGGAAAATTTCTACAATTTTGTATCAAAATAAAAGAAATTTCTGTTTTTGCCCCAAAATAAAAGGAATTTCTGACTTTTTGCCCTGAAATAAATGAAATTCCTGCAATTATGCCCGAAAATAAGGGAAATTTGGGCCTTTTTGCCCCCAAATGAGGGGAATTTCTGCCTTTTTGCCCCAAAATAAAGGGAATTTCTGCATTTTACCTCAAATTGAGAATAATTTCTGCCTTTTGCCTCAAAATAAGGGGAATTTTCTGCCTTTTTGTTTCAAAATAAGAAAAATTTCTTCAATTTTGTACCATAATAAAAGAAATTTCTGCTCTTTGCCCCGAAATAAAAAAAATTTCTGACTTTTTGCCCTGAAATAAATGAAATTTCTGCAATTTTGCCCGAAAATAAGGGAAATTTGTGCCTCTTTGCCCCAAAATAAGAAGAAGTTTTGCCTTTTGCCCCAAAATATGGGGAATTTCAGCATTTTACCTCAAAATAAGAATTTCAGCCCTTTTGCCCCAAAATAAGGAAAATTTCTGCAATTTTGCCCCAAAATAAGGGGAATTTCTTCCTTTTTGCCCCAAAATAAAGGATATTTCAGCCTTTTTACCTGAAAATAAGTGAAATTTCTGCAATTTTGCCCTCAAATAAGGGAAATTTCTGCAATTTTGCCTCAAAATAAGGTAAATTCCTGCAATTTTGCCCCAAAATAAGTGGAATTTCTGAGTTTTGTCCCAAAATAAGGAGAATTTCTGTCTTTTTGCCCCAACATATAGGGAATTTCTGCCTTTTTGCCCAACAATTAGGGGAATTTCTTCATTTTTGCTTCAAAATAAGGGGAATTTCTGCCTTTTTGTCTCTAAAGAAGTGGAATTTCTGTATTTTCCTTCCAAAACAAAGGGAATTTCTGTCTTTTTTGCCCCAAAATAAGGAAAATTTCTGACTTATTACCCTGAAATAAGTGAAATGTTTGCACTTTTGCCCCAAAATTAGGGAAATTTCTGCCTTTTTGCCCCCAAATAAGGGGAATTTCAGCCTTTTTACCTCAAAATAAGGGGAATTTCTGCATTTTTGCCACAAAATATTAGGAATTTCTGCCTTTTTGCCCCAAAATAAGAAAAATTTCTGCCATTTTTACCTGAAATAAGTGAAATTTCTGCAATTTTGCCCCAAAATAAGTAAAATTTCTGCAATTTTGCTTCAAAATAAGGGAAATTTCTGGAATTTTGCCCCAAAATAAGTGGAATTTCTGAGTTTTGCCCCAAAATAAGGAGAATTTCTGTCTTTTTGCCCCAACATATAGGGAATTTCTGCCTTTTTGCCCCACAATTAGGGGATTTTCTTCAATTCTGCTCCAAAATAGGGGGAATTTCTGCTTTTTTGCCCGAAAATAAGGGGAATGTATACCTTTTGCCACAAAAAAGAGAAATTTCTTCATTTTTGCCCCAAAATAAGAGGAATTTCTGCCTTCTTACCTCAAAATAAGTGAAATTTCTGCCTTTTTACCCAAAATAAACGGAATTTCTGTCTTTTTGCCCCAAAATAAAAGGAATTTTTGAATTTTGCCCTGAAATAAGTGAAATTTCTGCAATTTTGCCCCAAAATAAGGGAAATTTCTGCCTTTTTGCCACAAAATAAAGGGAATTTCTGTCTTTTTGCCTCAAAATAAGGGGAATTTCAGCATTTTACCTCATAATAAGGGGAATCTCTGCTTTTATGCCCCAAAATATGGGCAATTTCTGCATTTTCCCCAAAATAAAGAAAATTTCTGCAATTTTGTACCAAAATAAAAGAAATTTCTGCCTTTTTTCCCCAAAATAAGAGAAATTTCTGTGCTTTTTCCCTGAAATAAGTGAAATTTCTGCAATTTTGCCCCAAAATAAGGGAAATTTCTGCAATTTTGCCCCAAAATAAAGGAAATTTCTGCAATTTTGCCCCAAAATAAGGGGAATTTATGACTTTTTGCCCTGAAATAAGGAGAATTTCTGTCTTTTTGTTCCAAAATAATGTGAATTTCTGCATTTTCCCTCAAAATTAGGGGATAATGTGCAATTTTGCTTCAAAATACGGGGAAATCTGCCTTATTGCACAAAAATAGAGGGAATTTCTGCATTTTTGCACCAATATAAGGGGAATTTCTGAAATTTAGCTTTAAAATACGGGGAATTTCTGCGTTATTGTCCGAAATAAAGTGGAATTTCTGCCTTTTTGCCCTGAAATATTTGAAATTTCTGCAATTTTACCCCAAAATAAGGGGAATTTCTGTTTTTGGCCCCAAAATTAGGGAATTTCTGTTTTTCGCCCCAAAATAAGGCTAATTTCTGACTTTTTGCCCTGAAATAATTGAAATTTCTGCAATTTTGCCGCAAAATAATAGGAATTTCTGCCTTTTTGCTGAAAATAAGGGGAAATTCAGCATTTTACCTCCAAATAAGGGGAATTTCTGCCTTTTTGCCACAAAATATGGGGAATTTCTGCCCTATTGCCTTTAAATAAGGAAAATTTCTGCTTTTCTGCCCCAATTAACGGGAATTTCTGCCTTTTTGCCACAAAGTAAAGGGAATTTCTGCCTTTTTTTCCCCAAAATTACAGGAATTTCAGCCTTTTTACCTCAAAATAAGGGGAATTTCTGCCTTTTTGCCCAAAATATGGGTAATTTTTGCTTTTTGTTCCAAAATAAGGAAAATTTCTACAATTTTGTATCAAAATAAAAGAAATTTCTGCCTTTTTTCCCCAAAATAAATGGAATTTCTGACTTTTTGCCCTGAAATAAATGAAATTCCTGCAATTATGCCCGAAAATAAGGGAAATTTGTGCCTTTTTGCCCCCAAATGAGAGGAATTTCTGCCTTTTTTCCCCAAAATATGGGGAATTTCAGCCTTTTTGCACCAAAGTATGGGGAATTTCTGCCTTTTTGCCACAAAATAAGAAAAATTTCTGCAAGTCTGTAACAATATAAAAGAAATTTCTAAAATTTTGCCCCAAAATAAGGGAAATTTCTGATTTTTGCCCCAAAATAAAAAGAATTTCTCTATTTTTGCCCCACAATAAAGGGAAATTCTGCCTTTTTGCCCGAAAATTAGGGGAGTTTCTGCAATTTTGCTCCAAAATACGAGAAATTTCTGCCTTTTTACCCGAAATTAAGTGGATTTTCTGCCTTTTTGCCCCCAAATAAGGGAAATTTCTGCAATTTTTCCCCATAATAAGGGAAATTTCTGCAATTTTGCCCCAAAATAAGGGGAATTTCTGTTTTTGCCCCCAAATAAGGGAAATTTCTGCAATTTTGCCCTAAAATAAGGGGATTTTCTGCATTTTTTGCCAAAAATAAGGGGAATTTCTGACATTTTGCCGCAAAATAAATGAAATTTCTGCAGTTTTACCCCAAAATAAGGAAAATTTCTGCCTTTTTGCCCAAAAATTAGGGGAATTTCTGCAATTTTGCTCCAAAATACAAAGAATTTCTGCCTTTTTGCCCGAAAATAAAGGGAATGTATACCTTTTTGCCATAAAAAAGCAAATTTCTTCATTTTTGCCCCAAAATAAGGGGATTTTCCACCTTTTTGACTCAAAATAAGTGCAATTTCTGCCTTTTCCCCAAAATAAACGAAATTTCTGCCTTTTTGCCCCAAAATAAGGGGAATTTCAGCCTTATTACCTCAAAATAAGGGGAATTTCTGCCTTTTTGCCCCAAAATATGGGGAATTTCTGACTTTTTGCCCCAAAATAAGAAAAATTTCTGCAATTTTGTACCAAAATAAAAAAAATTTCTGCCTTTTTGCCCCCCCAAAAAAATTTCTGCCTTTTTTTCTCAAATACCTGAAATTTCTGCAATTTTGCCCCAAAATAAGGGAAATTTCTGCAATTTTGCCCCAATGTAAAGGAAATTTCTGCAATTTTGCCCCAAAATAAGGGGAATTTCTGACTGTTTGCTCCCGAAAAAGGAGATTTTCTGTCTTTTTGCCCCAAAATAAGGAGAATTTCTGCCTTTTTGCCCGAAAATTATGAGAATTTCTGCAATTTTGCTCCAAAATACAAAGAATTTCTGCCTTTTTGCCCGAAAATAAAGGGAATGTATACCTTTTTGCCATAAAAAAGCAAATTTCTTCATTTTTGCCCCCAAATAAGGGGAATTTCCACCTTTTTGACTCAAAATAAGTGCAATTTCTGCCTTTTCCCCAAAATAAACGAAATTTCTGTCTTTTTGCCCTAAAATAAGGGGAATTCCAGCCTTTTTACCTCAAAATAAGAGGAATTTCTGCCTTTTTGCCCCAAAATATGGGGAATTTCTGACTTTTTGCCCCAAAATAAGAAAAATTTCTGCAATTTTGTACCAAAATAAAAAAAATTTCTGCCTTTTTGCCCCCCCAAAAAAATTTCTGCCTTTTTTCCCTGAAATATGTGAAATTTCTGCAATTTTGCCCCAAAATAAGGGAAATTTCTACAATTTTGCCCCAATGTAAAGGAAATTTCTGCAATTTTGCCCCAAAATAAGGGGAATTTCTGACTGTTTGCTCCCGAAAAAGGAGATTTTCTGTCTTTTTGCCCCAAAATAAGGAGAATTTCTGCCTTTTTGCCCGAAAATTATGAGAATTTCTGCAATTTTGCTTCAAAATAAGGGGAATTTCTGTTTTTGGCCCCAAAATTAAGGGAATTTCTGCTTTTTGCCCCAAAATAAGGCAAATATCTGACTTTTTGCCCAGAAATAATTGAAATTTCTGCAATTTTGCCCCAAAATAATAGGAATTTCTGCCTTTTTGCCGAAAATAAGGGGAATTTCAGCATTTTACCTTCAAATAAGGGGAATTTCTGCCTTTTTGCCACAAAATAAGGGGAATTTCTGCCCTATTGCCCTTAAATAAGGAAAATTTCTGCTTTTCTGCCCCAATTAACGGGAATTTCTGCCTTTTTGCCACAAAGTAAAGGGAATTTATGCCTTTTTGCCCCAAAATAACGGGAATTTCAGCCTTTTTACCTCAAAATAAGGGGAATTTCTGCCTTTTTCCCCAAAATATGGGTAATTTTTGCCTTTTTGTTCCAAAATAAGGAAAATTTCTACAATTTTGTATCAAAATAAAGGAAATTTCTGTTTTTGCCCCAAAATAAAAGGAATTTCTGACTTTTTGCCCTGAAATAAATGAAATTCCTGCAATTATGCCCGAAAATAAGGGAAATTTGGGCCTTTTTGCCCCCAAATGAGGGGAATTTCTGCCTTTTTGCCCCAAAATATGGGGAATTTCAGGATTTTACCTCAAAATAATGGGAATTTCAGCCTTTTTGCACCAAAATATGGGGAATTTCTGCCTTTTTGCCACAAAATAAGAAAAATTTCTGCAAGTCTGTAACAATATAAAAGAAATTTCTAAAATTTTGCCCCAAAATAAAGGAAATTTCTGATTTTTGCCCCTAAATAAAAAGAATTTCTCTATTTTTGCCCCAAAATAAAGGGAAATTCTGCCTTTTAGCCCCAAAAGTAGGGGAGTTTCTGCAATTTTGCTCCAAAATACGAGAAATTTCTGCCTTTTTACCCGAAATTAAGTGGATTTTCTGCCTTTTTTCCCCCAAATAAGAAAAAATTTCTGCAATTTTATCCCAAAATAAGGGAAATTTCTGCCTTTTTGCCCCAAAATAAGGAAAATTTCTGCCATTTTGCCCCGAAATATGTGAAATTTCTGCAATTTTACCCCAAAATAAGGTGAATTTCTGCCTTTTTGCCCCAAAATAATGGGAATTTCTGCCTTTTTGCCCCAAAATAAGAAAAATTTTTGCTTTTTTTTCTCTGAAATAAGTGAAATTTCTGCAATTTTGCCCTAAAAAAAGGAAATTTCTGCAATTTTGTCCATAATAAGGGAAATTTCTGCAATTTTGCCCCAAAATAAGGGGAATTTCTGTTTTTGCCCCCAAATAAGGGAAATTTCTGCAATTTTGCCCTAAAATAAGGGGATTTTCTGCATTTTTTGCCAAAAATAAAAGGAATTTCTGACATTTTGCCGCAAAATAAGTGAAATTTCTGCAGTTTTACCCCAAAATAAGGAAAATTTCTGCCTTTTTGCGCAAAAATTAGGGGAATTTCTGCAATTTTGCTCCAAAATACAAAGAATTTCTGCCTTTTTGCCCGAAAATAAAGGGAATGTATACCTTTTTGCCATAAAAAAGCAAATTTCTTCATTTTTGCCCCAAAATAAGGGGAATTTCCACGTTTTTGACTCAAAATAAGTGCAATTTCTGCCTTTTCCCCAAAATAAACAAAATTTCTGTCTTTTTGCCCCAAAATAAGGGGAATTTCAGCCTTTTTACCTCAAAATAAGGGGAATTTCTGCCTTTTTGCCCCAAAATATAGGGAATTTCTGACTTTTTGCCCCAAAATAAGAAAAATTTCTGCAATTTTGTACCAAAATAAAAAAAATTTCTGCCTTTTTGCCCCCCCAAAAAAATTTCTGCCTATTTTCCCTGAAATACGTGAAATTTCTGCAATTTTGCCCCAAAATAAGGGAAATTTCTACAATTTTGCCCCAATGTAAAGGAAATTTCAGCAATTTTGCCCCAAAATTAGGGGAATTTGTGACTGTTTGCTCCCGAAAAAGGAGATTTTCTGTCTTTTTGCCCCATAATAAGGAGAATTTCTGCCTTTGTGCCCGAAAATTATGAGAATTTCTGCAATTTTGCTTCAAAATACAGGGAATTTCTGTTTTTTAGCCCCAAAATAAAGGGAATTTCTGCATTTTACCTCAAATTGAGAATAATTTCTGCCTTTTGCCTCAAAATAAGGGGAATTTTCTGCCTTTTTGTTTCAAAATAAGAAAAATTTCTTCAATTTTGTACCATAATAAAAGAAATTTCTGCTCTTTGCCCCAAAATAAAAGGAATTTCTGACTTTTTGCCCTGAAATAAATATAATTTCTGCAATTTTGCCCGAAAATAAGGGAAATTTGTGCCTCTTTGCCCCAAAATAAAAAGAAGTTTTGCCTTTTGCCCCAAAATATGGGGAATTTCAGCATTTTACCTCAAAATAAGAATTTCAGCCTTTTTGCCCCAAAATAAGGAAAATTTCTGCAATTTTGCCCCAAAATAAGGGGAATTTCTTCCTTTTTGCCCCAAAATAAAGGATATTTCAGCCTTTTTACCTGAAAATAAGTGAAATTTCTGCAATTTTGCCCCAAATAAGGGAAATTTCTGCAATTTTGCCTCAAAATAAGGTAAATTCCTGCAATTTTGCCCCAAGATAAGTGGAATTTCTGAGTTTTGTCCCAAAATAAGGAGAATTTCTGTCTTTTTGCCCCAACATATAGGGAATTTCTGCCTTTTGGCCCAACAATTAGGGGAATTTCTTCATTTTTGCTTCAAAATAAGGGGAATTTCTGCCTTTTTGTCTCTAAAGAAGTGGAATTTCTGTATTTTCCTTCCAAAACAAAGGGAATTTCTGTCTTTTTTGCCCCAAAATAAGGAAAATTTCTGACTTATTACCCTGAAATAAGTGAAATGTTTGCACTTTTGCCCCAAAATTAGGGAAATTTCTGCCTTTTTGCCCCCAAATAAGGGGAATTTCAGCCTTTTTACCTCAAAATAAGGGGAATTTCTGCATTTTTGCCACAAAATATTAGGAATTTCTGCCTTTTTGCCCCAAAATAAGAAAAATTTCTGCCATTTTTACCTGAAATAAGTGAAATTTCTGCAATTTTGCCCCAAAATAAGTAAAATTTCTGCAATTTTGCCCCAAAATAAGGGAAATTTCTGGAAATTTGCCCCAAAATAAGTGGAATTTCTGAGTTTTGCCCCAAAATAAGGAGAATTTCTGTCTTTTTGCCCCAACATATAGGGAATTTCTGCCTTTTTGCCCCACAATTAGGGGATTTTCTTCAATTCTGCTCCAAAATACGGGGAATTTCTGCTTTTTTTGCCCGAAAATAAGGGGAATGTATACCTTTTGCCACAAAAAAGAGAAATTTCTTCATTTTTGCCCCAAAATAAGAGGAATTTCTGCCTTCTTACCTCAAAATAAGTGAAATTTCTTCCTTTTTACCTAAAAATGAACGGAATTTCTGTCTTTTTGCCCCAAAATAAAAGGAATTTTTGAATTTTGCCCTGAAATAAGTGAAATTTCTGCAATTTTGCCCCAAAATAAGGGAAATTTCTGCCTTTTTGCCACAAAATAAAGGGAATTTCTGTATTTTTGCCCCAAAATAAGGGGAATTTCAGCATTTTACCTCATAATAAGGCAAATCTCTGCCTTTTTGCCCCAAAATATGGGGAATTTCTTCATTTTTGCCCCAAAATAAAGAAAATTTCTGCAATTTTGTACCAAAATAAAAGAAATTTCTGCCTTTTTGCCCCAAAATAAGAGAAATTTCTGCACTTTTTCCCTGAAATAAGTGAAATTTCTGCAATTTTGCCCCAAAATAAGGGAAATTTCTGCAATTTTGCCCCAAAATAAAGAAAATTTCTGCAATTTTGTACCAAAATAAAAGAAATTTCTGCCTTTTTGCCCCAAAATAAGAGAAATTTCTGCACTTTTTCCCTGAAATAAGTGAAATTTCTGCAATTTTGCCCCAAAATAAGGGAAATTTCTGCAATTTTGCCCCAAAATAAAGAAAATTTCTGCAATTTTGTACCAAAATAAAAGAAATTTCTGCCTTTTTGCCCCAAAATAAGAGAAATTTCTGCACTTTTTCCCTGAAATAAGTGAAATTTCTGCAATTTTGCCCCAAAATAAGAGAAATGTCTGCAATTTTGCCCCAAAATAAAGAAAATTTCTGCAATTTTACCCCATAATAAGGGGAATTTCTGACTTTTTGCCCTGAAATAAGGAGAATTTCTGTCTTTTTGTTCCAAAATAATGTGAATTTCTGCATTTTCCTTCAAAATTAGGGAAATATGTGCAATTTTGCTTCAAAATACGGGGAAATCTGCCTTATTGCACAAAAATAAAGGGAATTTCTCCATTTTTGCACCAATATAAGGGGAATTTCTGAAATTTAGCTTTAAAATACGGGGAATTTCTGCGTTATTGTCCGAAATAAAGTGGAATTTCTGCCTTTTTGCCCTGAAATATTTGAAATTTCTGCAATTTTACCCCAAAATAAGGGGAATTTCTGTTTTTGGCCCCAAAATTAAGGGAATTTCTGCTTTTTGCCCCAAAATAAGGCAAATATCTGACTTTTTGCCCAGAAATAATTGAAATTTCTGCAATTTTGCCGCAAAATAATAGGAATTTCTGCCTTTTTGCCGAAAATATGGGGAAATTCAGCATTTTACCTCCAAATAAGGGGAATTTCTGCCTTTTTGCCACAAAATATGGGGAATTTCTGCCCTATTGCCTTTAAATAAGGAAAATTTCTGCTTTTCTGCCCCAATTAACGGGAATTTCTGCCTTTTTGCCACAAAGTAAAGGGAATTTCTGCCTTTTTTTCCCCAAAATTACAGGAATTTCAGCCTTTTTACCTCAAAATAAGGGGAATTTCTGCCTTTTTGCCCAAAATATGGGTAATTTTTGCTTTTTGTTCCAAAATAAGGAAAATTTCTACAATTTTGTATCAAAATAAAAGAAATTTCTGCCTTTTTTCCCCAAAATAAATGGAATTTCTGACTTTTTGCCCTGAAATAAATGAAATTCCTGCAATTATGCCCGAAAATAAGGGAAATTTGTGCCTTTTTGCCCCCAAATGAGAGGAATTTCTGCCTTTTTTCCCCAAAATATGGGGAATTTCAGCCTTTTTGCACCAAAGTATGGGGAATTTCTGCCTTTTTGCCACAAAATAAGAAAAATTTCTGCAAGTCTGTAACAATATAAAAGAAATTTCTAAAATTTTGCCCCAAAATAAGGGAAATTTCTGATTTTTGCCCCAAAATAAAAAGAATTTCTCTATTTTTGCCCCACAATAAAGGGAAATTCTGCCTTTTTGCCCGAAAATTAGGGGAGTTTCTGCAATTTTGCTCCAAAATACGAGAAATTTCTGCCTTTTTACCCAAAATTAAGTGGATTTTCTGCCTTTTTGCCCCCAAATAAGGGAAATTTCTGCAATTTTTCCCCATAATAAGGGAAATTTCTGCAATTTTGCCCCAAAATAAGGGGAATTTCTGTTTTTGTCCCCAAATAAGGGAAATTTCTGAAATTTTGCCCTAAAATAAGGGGATTTTCTGCATTTTTTGCCAAATATAAGGGGAATTTCTGACATTTTGCCGCAAAATAAGTGAAATTTCTGCAGTTTTACCCCAAAATAAGGAAAATTTCTGCCTTTTTGCCCAAAAATTAGGGGAATTTCTGTAATTTTGCTCCAAAATACAAAGAATTTCTGCCTTTTTGCCCGAAAATAAAGGGAATGTATACCTTTTTGCCATAAAAAAGCAAATTTCTTCATTTTTGCCCCAAAATAAGGGGATTTTCCACCTTTTTGACTCAAAATAAGTGCAATTTCTGCCTTTTCCCCAAAATAAACGAAATTTCTGCCTTTTTGCCCCAAAATAAGGGGAATTTCAGCCTTATTACCTCAAAATAAGGGGAATTTCTGCCTTTTTGCCCCAAAATATGGGGAATTTCTGACTTTTTGCCCCAAAATAAGAAAAATTTCTGCAATTTTGTACCAAAATAAAAAAAATTTCTGCCTTTTTGCCCCCCCAAAAAAATTTCTGCCTTTTTTTTCTCAAATACCTGAAATTTCTGCAATTTTGCCCCAAAATAAGGGAAATTTCTGCAATTTTGCCCCAATGTAAAGGAAATTTCTGCAATTTTGCCCCAAAATAAGGGGAATTTCTGACTGTTTGCTCCCGAAAAAGGAGATTTTCTGTCTTTTTGCCCCAAAATAAGGAGAATTTCTGCCTTTTTGCCCGAAAATAAAGGGAATGTATACCTTTTTGCCATAAAAAAGCAAATTTCTTCATTTTTGCCCCCAAATAAGGGGAATTTCCACCTTTTTGACTCAAAATAAGTGCAATTTCTGCCTTTTCCCCAAAATAAACGAAATTTCTGTCTTTTTGCCCCAAAATAAGGGGCATTCCAGCATTTTTACCTCAAAATAAGAGGAATTTCTGCCTTTTTGCCCCAAAATATGGGGAATTTCTGACTTTTTGCCCCAAAATAAGAAAAATTTCTGCAATTTTGTACCAAAATAAAAAAAATTTCTGCCTTTTTGCCCCCCCAAAAAAATTTCTGCCTTTTTTCCCTGAAATACGTGAAATTTCTGCAATTTTGCCCCAAAATAAGGGAAATTTCTACAATTTTGCCCCAATGTAAAGGAAATTTCTGCAATTTTGCCCCAAAATAAGGGGAATTTCTGACTGTTTGCTCCCGAAAAAGGAGATTTTCTGTCTTTTTGCCCCAAAATAAGGAGAATTTCTGCCTTTTTGCCCGAAAATTATGAGAATTTCTGCAATTTTGCTTCAAAATACGGGGAATTTCTGCCTTTTAGCCCCAAAATAAAGGGAATTTCTGCCTTTTTGCCCCAAAATAAGAAAAATTTCTGCCTTTTTTTTATCTGAAATAAGTGAAATTTCTGCAATTTTGCCCCAAAATAAGTGAAATTTCTGCAAATTTGCCCCAAAATAAGGGAAATTTCTGGAATTTTGCCCCAAAATAAGTGGAATTTCTGAGTTTTGCCCCAAAATAAGGAGAATTTCTGTCTTTTTGCCCCAACATATAGGGAATTTCTGCCTTTTTGCCCCACAATTAGGGGATTTTCTGCAATTGTGCTCCAAAAAACGGGATATTTCTGCTTTTTTGCCCGAAAATAAGGAGAATATATACCTTTTGCCACAAAAAAAGAGAAATTTCTTCATTTTTGCCCCAAAATAAGAGGAATTTCTGCCTTCTTACCTCACAATAAGTGAAATTTCTGCCTTTTTACCCAAAAATAAACAAAATTTCTGTCTTTTTGCCCAAAAATAAAAGGAATTTTTGAATTTTGCCCAGAAATAAGTGAAATTTCTGCAATTTTGCCCCAAAATAACGGAAATTTCTGCCTTTTTGCCACAAAATAAAGGGAATTTCTGTATTTTTGCCCCAAAATAAGGGGAATTTCAGCATTTTACCTCATAATAAGGCGAATCTCTGCCTTTTTGCCCCAAAATATTGGGAATTTCTTCATTTTTGCCCCAAAATAAAGAAAATTTCTGCAATTTTGTACCAAAATAAAAGAAATTTCTGCCTTTTTGCCCCAAAATAAGAGAAATTTCTGCACTTTTTCCCTGAAATAAGTGAAATTTCAGCAATTTTGCCCCAAAATAAGGGAAATTTCTGCAATTTTACCCCAAAAGAAGGGGAATTTCTGACTTTTTGCCCTGAAATAAGGAGAATTTCTGTCTTTTTGTTCCAAAATAATGTGAATTTCTGCATTTTCCTTCAAAATTAGGGAAATATGTGCAATTTTGCTTCAAAATACGGGGAAATCTGCCTTATTGCACAAAAATAAAGGGAATTTCTCCATTTTTGCACCAATATAAGGGGAATTTCTGAAATTTAGCTTTAAAATACGGGGAATTTCTGCGTTATTGTCCGAAATAAAGTGGAATTTCTGCCTCTTTGCCCTAAAATATTTGAAATTTCTGCAATTTTACCCCAAAATAAGGGGAATTTCTGTTGTTGGCCCCAAAATTAAGGGAATTTCTGCTTTTTGCCCCAAAATAAGGCAAATATCTGACTTTTTGCCCAGAAATAATTGAAATTTCTGCAATTTTGCCCCAAAATAATAGGAATTTCTGCCTTTTTGCCGAAAATAAGGGGAATTTTAGCATTTTACCTTCAAATAAGGGGAATTTCTGCCTTTTTGTCACAAAATAAGGGGAATTTCTTCCCTATTGCCCTTAAATAAGGAAAATTTCGCTTTTCTGCCCCAATTAATGGGAATTTCTGCCTTTTTGCCACAAAGTAAAGGGAATTTCTGCCTTTTTGCCCCAAAATAACGGGAATTTCAGCCTTTTTACCTCAAAATAAGGGGAATTTCTGCCTTTTTCCCCAAAATATGGGTAATTTTTGCCTTTTTGTTCCAAAATAAGGAAAATTTCTACAATTTTGTATCAAAATAAAAGAAATTTCTGTTTTTGCCCGAAAATAAAAGGAATTTCTGACTTTTTGCCCTGAAATAAATGAAATTCCTGCAATTATGCCCGAAAATAAGGGAAATTTGTGCCTTTTTGCCCCCAAATGAGGGGAATTTCTGCCTTTTTGCCCCAAAATATGGGGAATTTCAGGATTTTACCTCAAAATAAGGGGAATTTCAGCCTTTTTGCACCAAAATATGGGGAATTTCTGCCTTTTTGCCACAAAATAAGAAAAATTTCTGCAAGTCTGTAACAATATAAAAGAAATTTCTAAAATTTTGCCCCAAAATAAAGGAAATTTCTGATTTTTGCCCCAAAATAAAAAGAATTTCTCTATTTTTGCCACAAAATAAAGGGAAATTCTGCCTTTTAGCCCCAAAATAAGGGGAGTTTCTGCAATTTTGCTCCAAAATACGAGAAATTTCTGCCTTTTTTCCCGAAATTAAGTGGATTTTCTGCCTTTTTGCCTCTAAATAAGGGAAATTTCTGCAATTTTATCCCAAAATAAGGGAAATTTCTGCCTTTTTGCCCCAAAATAAGGGGAATTTCTGCCGTTTTGCCCTGAAATATGTGAAATTTCTTCAATTTTACCCCAAAATAAGGTGAATTTCTGCCTTTTTGCCCCAAAATAATGGGAATTTCTGCCTTTTTGCCCCAAAATAAGAAAAATTTTTGCTTTTTTTCTCTGAAATAAGTGAAATTTCTGCAATTTTGCCCTAAAATAAGGGAAATTTCTGCAATTTTTCCCCATAATAAGGGAAATTTCTGCAATTTTGCCCCAAAATAAGGGGAATTTCTGTTTTTGTCCCCAAATAAGGGAAATTTCTGCAATTTTGCCCTAAAAGAAGGGGATTTTCTGCATTTTTTGCCAAAAATAAGGGGAATTTCTGACATTTTGCCGCAAAATAAGTGAAATTTCTGCAGTTTTACCCCAAAATAAGGAAAATTTCTGACTTTTTGCCCAAAAAAAAGGGGAATTTCTGCAATTTTGCTTCAAAATACAAAGAATTTCTTCCCTTTTGCCCGAAAATAAAGTGAATGTATACCTTTTTGCCATAAAAAAGCAAATTTCTTCATTTTTGCCCCAAAATAAGGGGATTTTCCACCTTTTTGACTCAAAATAAGTGCAATTTCTGCCTTTTCCCCAAAATAAACGAAATTTCTGCCTTTTTGCCCCAAAATAAGGGGAATTTCAGCCTTATTACCTCAAAATAAGAGGAATTTCTGATTTTTGCCCCAAAATAAGAAAAATTTCTGCAATTTTGTACCAAAATAAAAAAAATTTCTGCAATTTTGTACCAAAATAAAAAAAATTTCTGCCTTTTTGCCCCCCCAAAAAAATTTCTGCCTTTTTTTTTTTCAAATACCTGAAATTTCTGCAATTTTGCCCCAAAATAAGGGAAATTTCTGCAATTTTGCCCCAATGTAAAGGAAATTTCTGCAATTTTGCCCCAAAATAAGGGGAATTTCTGACTGTTTGCTCCTGAAAAAGGAGATTTTCTGTCTTTTTGCCCCAAAATAAGGAGAATTTCTGCCTTTTTGCCCGAAAATTAAGAGAATTTCTGCAATTTTGCTTCAAAATGCAGGGAATTTCTGCCTTTTAGCCCCAAAATAAAGGGAATTTCTGCATTTTACCTCAAATTGAGAATAATTTCTGCCTTTTGCCTCAAAATAAGGGGAATTTTCTGCCTTTTTGTTTCAAAATAAAATAAATTTCTTCAATTTTGTACCATAATAAAAGAAATTTCTGCTCTTTGCCCCAAAATAAAAGGAATTTCTGACTTTTTGCCCTGAAATAAATGAAATTTCTGCAATTTTGCCCGAAAATAAGGGAAATTTGTGCCTCTTTGCCCCAAAATAAGAAGAAGTTTTGCCTTTTGCCCCAAAATATGGGGAATTTCAGCATTTTACCTCAAAATAAGAATTTCAGCCTTTTTGCCCCAAAATAAGGAAAATTTCTGCAATTTTGCCCCAAAATAAGGGGAATTTCTTCCTTTTTGCCCCAAAATAAAGGATATTTCAGCCTTTTTACCTGAAAATAAGTGAAATTTCTGCAATTTTGCCCCAAATAAGGGAAATTTCTGCAATTTTGCCTCAAAATAAGGTAAATTCCTGCAATTTTGCCCCAAAATAAGTGGAATTTCTGAGTTTTGTCCCAAAATAAGGAGAATTTCTGTCTTTTTGCCCCAACATATAGGGAATTTCTGCCTTTTTGCCCAACAATTAGGGGAATTTCTTCATTTTTGCTTCAAAATAAGGGGAATTTCTGCCTTTTTGCCTCTAAAGAAGTGGAATTTCTGTATTTTCCTTCCAAAACAAAGGGAATTTCTGTGTTTTTTGCCCCAAAATAAGGAAAATTTCTGACTTATTACCCTGAAATAAGTGAAATGTTTGCAATTTTGCCCCAAAATAAGGGAAATTTCTGCCTTTTTGCCCCAAAATAAGGGGAATTTCAGCCTTTTTACCTCAAAATAAGGGGAATTTCTGCATTTTTGCCACAAAATATTAGGAATTTCTGCCTTTTTGCCCCAAAATAAGAAAAATTTCTGCCTTTTTTTTATCTGAAATAAGTGAAATTTCTGCAATTTTGCCCCAAAATAAGTGAAATTTCTGCAATTTTGCCCCAAAATAAGGGAAATTTCTGGAATTTTGCCCCAAAATAAGTGGAATTTCTGAGTTTTGCCCCAAAATAAGGAGAATTTCTGTCTTTTTGCCCCAACATATAGGGAAATTCTGCCTTTTTGCCCCACAATTAGGGGATTTTCTGCAATTGTGCTCCAAAAAACGGGATATTTCTGCTTTTTTGCCCGAAAATAAGGAGAAAATATACCTTTTGCCACAAAAAAAGGGAAATTTCTTCATTTTTGCCCCAAAATAAGAGCAATTTCTGCCTTCTTACCTCACAATAAGTGAAATTTCTGCCTTTTTACCCAAAAATAAACAAAATTTCTGTCTTTTTGCCCAAAAATAAAAGGAATTTTTGAATTTTGCCCTGAAATAAGTGAAATTTCTGCAATTTTGCCCCAAAATAAGGGAAATTTCTGCCTTTTTGCCAAAAAATAATTGGAATTTCTGTATTTTTGCCCCAAAATAAGGGGAATTTCAGCATTTTACCTCATAATAAGGCGAATATCTGCCTTTTTGCCCCAAAATATGGGGAATTTCTTCATTTTTGCCCCAAAATAAAGAAAATTTCTGCAATTTTGTACCAAAATAAAAGAAATTTCTGCCTTTTTGCCCCAAAATAAGAGAAATTTCTGCACTTTTTCCCTGAAATAAGTGAAATTTCTGCAATTTTGCCCCAAGATAAGGGAAATTTCTGCAATTTTGCCCCAAAATAAAGAAAATTTCTGCAATTTTACCCCAAAATAAGGGGAATTTCTGACTTTTTGCCCTGAAATAAGGAGAATTTCTGTCTCTTTGTTCCAAAATAATGTGAATTTCTGCATTTTCCTTCAAAATTAGGGAAATATATGCAATTTTGCTTCAAAATACGGGGAAATCTGCCTTATTGCACAAAAATAAAGGGAATTTCTCCATTTTTGCACCAATATAAGGGGAATTTCTGAAATTTAGCTTTAAAATACGGGGAATTTCTGCGTTATTGTCCGAAATAAAGTGGAATTTCTGCCTTTTTGCCCTGAAATATTTGAAATTTCTGCAATTTTACCCCAAAATAAGGGGAATTTCTGTTTTTGGCCCCAAAATTAAGGGAATTTCTGCTTTTTGCCCCAAAATAAGGCAAATATCTGACTTTTTGCCCAGAAATAATTGAAATTTCTGCAATTTTGCCCCAAAATAATAGGAATTTCTGCCTTTTTGCCGAAAATAAGGGGAATTTCAGCATTTTACCTTCAAATAAGGAGAATTTCTGCCTTTTTGCCACAAAATAAGGGGAATTTCTGCCCTATTGCCCTTAAATAAGGAAAATTTCTGCTTTTCTGCCCCAATTAACGGGAATTTCTGCCCTTTTGCCAGAAAGTAAAGGGAATTTCTGCCTTTATGCCCCAAAATAACGGGAATTTCAGCCTTTTTACCTCAAAATAAAAGGAATTTCTGCCTTTTTCCCCAAAATATGGGTAATTTTTGCCTTTTTGTTCCAAAATAAGGAAAATTTCTACAATTTTGTATCAAAATAAAAGAAATTTCTGTTTTTGCCTGAAAATAAAAGGAATTTCTGACTTTTTGCCCTGAAATAAATGAAATTCCTGCAATTATGCCGGAAAATAAGGGAAATTTGTGCCTTTTTACCCCCAAATGAGGGGAATTTCTGCCTTTTTGCCCCAAAATATGGGGAATTTCAGGATTTTACCTCAAAATAAGGGGAATTTCAGCCTTTTTGCACCAAAATATGGGGAATTTCTGCCTTTTTGCCACAAAATAAGAAAAATTTTTGCAAGTCTGTAACAATATAAAAGAAATTTCTAAAATTTTGCCCCAAAATAAAGGAAATTTCTGATTTTTGCCCCAAAATAAAAAGAATTTCTCTATTTTTGCCCCAAAATAAAGGGAAATTCTGCTTTTTAGCCCCAAAATTAGGGGAGTTTCTGCAATTTTGCTCCAAAATACGAGAAATTTCTGCCTTTTTACCCGAAATTAAGTGGATTTTCTGCCTTTTTGCCCCCAAATAAGGGAAATTTCTGCAATTTTATCCCAAAATAAGGGAAATTTCTGCCTTTTTGCCCCAAAATAAGGGGAATTTCTGCCGTTTTGCCCTGAAATATGTAAAATTTCTGCAATTTTACCCCAAAATAAGGTGAATTTCTGCCTTTTTGCCCCAAAATAATGGGAATTTCTGCCTTTTTGCCCCAAAATAAGAAAAATTTTTGCTTTTTTTCTCTGAAATAAGTGAAATTTCTGCAATTTTGCCCTAAAATAAAGAAAATTTCTGCAATTTTTCCCCATAATAAGGAAAATTTCTGCAATTTTGCCCCAAAATAAGGGGAATTTCTGTTTTTGTCCCCAAATAAGGGAAATTTCTGCAATTTTGCCCTAAAATAAGGGGATTTTCTGCATTTTTTGCCAAAAATAAGGGGAATTTCTGACATTTTGCCACAAAATAAGTGAAATTTCTGCAGTTTTACCCCAAAATAAGGAAAATTTCTGCCTTTTTGCCCAAAAATTAGGGGAATTTCTGCAATTTTGCTCCAAAATACAAAGAATTTCTTCCTTTTTGCCCGAAAATAAAGGGAATGTATACCTTTTTGTCATAAAAAAGCAAATTTCTTCATTTTTGCCCCAAAATAAGGGGATTTTCCACCTTTTTGACTCAAAATAAGTGCAATTTCTGCCTTTTCCCCAAAATAAACGAAATTTCTGCCTTTTTGCACCAAAATAAGGGGAAGTTCAGCCTTATTACCTCAAAGTAAGGGGAATTTCTGCCTTTTTGCCCCAAAATATGGGGAATTTCTGACTTTTTGCCCCAAAATAAGAAAAATTTCTGCAATTTTGTACCAAAATAAAAAAAATTTCTGCCTTTTTGCCCCCCCAAAAAAATTTCTGCCTTTCTTTCTCAAATACCTGAAATTTCTGCAATTTTGCCCCAAAATAAGGGAAATTTCTGCAATTTTGCCCCAATGTAAAGGAAATTTCTGCAATTTTGCCCCAAAATAAGGGGAATTTCTGAGTGTTTGCTCCCAAAAAAGGAGATTTTCTGTCTTTTTGCCCCAAAATAAGGAGAATTTCTGCCTTTTTGCCCGAAAATTATGAGAATTTCTGCAATTTTGCTCCAAAATACAAAGAATTTCTGCCTTTTTGCCCGAAAATAAAGGGAATGTATACCTTTTTGCCCTAAAAAAGCAAATTTCTTCATTTTTGCCCCAAAATAAGGGGAATTTCCACCTTTTTGACTCAAAATAAGTGCAATTTCTGCCTTTTCCCCAAAATAAACGAAATTTCTGTCTTTTTGCCCCAAAATAAGGGGAATTTCAGCCTTTTTACCTCAAAATAAGGGGAATTTCTGCCTTTTTGCCCCAAAATATGGGGAATTTCTGACTTTTTGCCCCAAAATAAGAAAAATTTCTGCAATTTTGTACCAAAATAAAAAAAATTTCTGCCTTTTTGCCCCCCCAAAAAAATTTCTGCCTTTTTTCCCTGAAATACGTGAAATTTCTGCAATTTTGCCCCAAAATAAGGGAAATTTCTACAATTTTGCCCCAATGTAAAGGAAATTTCTGCAATTTTGCCCCAAAATTAGGGGAATTTGTGACTGTTTGCTCCCGAAAAAGGAGATTTTCTGTCTTTTTGTCCCATAATAAGGAGAACTTCTGCCTTTTTGCCCAAAAATTATGAGAATTTCTGCAATTTTGCTTCAAAATACAGGGAATTTCTGCCTTTTAGCCCCAAAATAAAGGGAATTTCTGCATTTTACCTCAAATTGAGAATAATTTCTGCCTTTTGCCTCAAAATAAGGGGAATTTTCTGCCTTTTTGTTTCAAAATAAGATAAATTTCTTCAATTTTGTACCATAATAAAAGAAATTTCTGCTCTTTGCCCCAAAATAAAAGGAATTTCTGACTTTTTGCCCTGAAATAAATGAAATTTCTGCAATTTGCCCGAAAATAAGAGAAATTTGTGCCTCTTTGCCCCAAAATAAGAAGAAGTTTTGCCTTTTGCCCCAAAATATGGGGAATTTCAGCATTTTACCTCAAAATAAGAATTTCAGCCTTTTTGCCCCAAAATAAGGAAAATTTCTGCAATTTTGCCCCAAAATAAGGGGAATTTCTTCCTTTTTGCCCCAAAATAAAGGATATTTCAGCCTTTTTACCTGAAAATAAGTGAAATTTCTGCAATTTTGCCCCAAATAA
Organism: Micromys minutus; assembly: GCF_963924665.1. NCBI lineage: Eukaryota > Metazoa > Chordata > Mammalia > Rodentia > Muridae > Micromys > Micromys minutus. The sequence goes on along the minus strand of NW_027667155.1, from coordinate 1,044,944 downwards.
GGGAAATTTCTGCAATTTTGCCTCAAAATAAGGTAAATTCCTGCAATTTTGCCCCAAAATAAGTGGAATTTCTGAGTTTTGTCCCAAAATAAGGAGAATTTCTGTCTTTTTGCCCCAACATATAGGGAATTTCTGCCTTTTTGCCCAACAATTAGGGGAATTTCTTCATTTTTGCTTCAAAATAAGGGGAATTTCTGCCTTTTTGCCTCTAAAGAAGTGGAATTTCTGTATTTTCCTTCCAAAACAAAGGGAATTTCTGTGTTTTTTGCCCCAAAATAAGGAAAATTTCTGACTTATTACCCTGAAATAAGTGAAATGTTTGCAATTTTGCCCCAAAATAAGGGAAATTTCTGCCTTTTTGCCCCCAAATAAGGGGAATTTCAGCCTTTTTACCTCAAAATAAGGGGAATTTCTGCATTTTTGCCACAAAATATTAGGAATTTCTGCCTTTTTGCCCCAAAATAAGAAAAATTTCTGCCATTTTTACCTGAAATAAGTGAAATTTCTGCAATTGTGCCCCAAAATAAGTAAAATTTCTGCAATTTTGCCCCAAAATAAGGGAAATTTCTGGAATTTTGCCCCAAAATAAGTGGAATTTCTGAGTTTTGCCCCAAAATAAGAAGAATTTCTGTCTTTTTGCCCCAACATATAGGGAATTTCTGCCTTTTTGCCCCACAATTAGGGGATTTTCTTCAATTCTGCCCCAAAATAGGGGGAATTTCTTCTTTTTTGCCCGAAAATAAGGGGAATGTATACCTTTTGCCACAAAAAAGAGAAATTTCTTCATTTTTGCCCCAAAATAAGAGGAATTTCTGCCTTCTTCCCTCAAAATAAGTGAAATTTCTGCCTTTTTACCTAAAAATGAACGGAATTTCTGTCTTTTTTCCCCAAAATAAAAGGAATTTTTGAATTTTGCCCTGAAATAAGTGAAATTTCTGCAATTTTGCCCCAAAATAAGGGAAATTTCTGCCTTTTTGCCACAAAATAAAGGGAATTTCTGTATTTTTGCCCCAAAATTAGGGGAATTTCAGCATTTTACCTCATAATAAGGCAAATCTCTGCCTTTTTGCTCCAAAATATGGGGAATTTCTTCATTTTTGCCCCAAAATAAAAAAAATTTCTGCAATTTTGTACCAAAATAAAAGAAATTTCTGCCTTTTTGCCCCAAAATAAGAGAAATTTCTGCACTTTTTCCCTGAAATAAGTGAAATTTCTGCAATTTTGCCCCAAAATAAGGGAAATTTCTGCAATTTTGCCCCAAAATAAAGAAAATTTCTGCAATTTTGTACCAAAATAAAAGAAATTTCTGCCTTTTTGCCCCAAAATAAGAGAAATTTCTGCACTTTTTCCCTGAAATAAGTGAAATTTCTGCAATTTTGCCCCAAAATAAGAGAAATTTCTGCAATTTTGCCCCAAAATAAAGAAAATTTCTGCAATTTTACCCCATAATAAGGGGAATTTCTGACTTTTTGCCCTGAAATAAGGAGAATTTCTGTCTTTTTGTTCCAAAATAATGTGAATTTCTGCATTTTCCTTCAAAATTAGGGAAATATGTGCAATTTTGCTTCAAAATACGGGGAAATCTGCCTTATTGCACAAAAATAAAGGGAATTTCTCCATTTTTGCACCAATATAAGGGGAATTTCTGAAATTTAGCTTTAAAATACGGGGAATTTCTGCGTTATTGTCCGAAATAAAGTAGAATTTCTGCCTTTTTGCCCTGAAATATTTGAAATTTCTGCAATTTTACCCCAAAATAAGGGGAATTTCTGTTTTTGGCCCCCAAATTAAGGGAATTTCTGCTTTTTGCCCCAAAATAAGGCAAATATCTGACTTTTTGCCCAGAAATAATTGAAATTTCTGCAATTTTGCCCCAAAATAATAGGAATTTCTGCCTTTTTGCCGAAAATAAGGGGAATTTCAGCATTTTACCTTCAAATAAGAGGAATTTCTGACTTTTTGCCACAAAATAAGGGGAATTTCTGCCCTATTGCCCTTAAATAAGGAAAATTTCTGCTTTTCTGCCCCAATTAACGGGAATTTCTGCCTTTTTGCCCCAAAGTAAAGGGAATTTCTGCCTTTTTGCCCCCCCAAAAAAATTTCTGCCTTTTTTCCCTGAAATACGTGAAATTTCTGCAATTTTGCCCCAAAATAAGGGAAATTTCTACAATTTTGCCCCAATGTAAAGGAAATTTCTGCAATTTTGCCCCAAAATAAGGGGAATTTCTGACTGTTTTTTTCCGAAAAAGGAGATTTTCTGTCTTTTTGCCCCATAATAAGGAGAATTTCTGCCTTTTTGCCCGAAAATTATGAGAATTTCTGCAATTTTGCTTCAAAATATAGGTAATTTCTGCCTTTTAGCCCCAAAATAAAGGGAATTTCTGCATTTTACCTCAAATTGAGAATAATTTCTGCCTTTTGCCTCAAAATAAGGGGAATTTTCTGCCTTTTTGTTTCAAAATAAGATAAATTTCTTCAATTTTGTACCATAATAAAAGAAATTTCTGCTCTTTGCCCCAAAATAAAAGGAATTTCTGACTTTTTGCCCTGAAATAAATGAAATTTCTGCAATTTTGCCCGAAAATAAGGGAAATTTGTGCCTCTTTGCCCCAAAATAAAAAGAAGTTTTGCCTTTTGCCCCAAAATATGGGGAATTTCAGCATTTTACCTCAAAATAAGAATTTCAGCCTTTTTGCCCCAAAATAAGGAAAATTTCTGCAATTTTGCCCCAAAATAAGGGGAATTTCTTCCTTTTTGCCCCAAAATAAAGGATATTTCAGCCTTTTTACCTGAAAATAAGTGAAATTTCTGCAATTTTGCCCCAAATAAGGGAAATTTCTGCAATTTTGCCTCAAAATAAGGTAAATTCCTGCAATTTTGCCCCAAAATAAGTGGAATTTCCGAGTTTTGTCCCAAAATAAGGAGAATTTCTGTCTTTTTGCCCCAACATATAGGGAATTTCTGCCTTTTTGCCCAACAATTAGGGGAATTTCTTCATTTTTGCTTCAAAATAAGGGGAATTTCTGCCTTTTTGCCTCTAAAGAAGTGGAATTTCTGTATTTTCCTTCCAAAACAAAGGGAATTTCTGTGTTTTTTGCCCCAAAATAAGGAAAATTTCTGACTTCTTACCCTGAAATAAGTGAAATGTTTGCAATTTTGCCCCAAAATAAGGGAAATTTCTGCCTTTTTGCCCCCAAATAAGGGGAATTTCAGCCTTTTTACCTCAAAATAAGGGGAATTTCTGCATTTTTGCCACAAAATATTAGGAATTTCTGCCTTTTTGCCCCAAAATAAGAAAAATTTCTGCCATTTTTACCTGAAATAAGTGAAATTTCTGCAATTGTGCCCCAAAATAAGTAAAATTTCTGCAATTTTGCCCCAAAATAAGGGAAATTTCTGGAATTTTGCCCCAAAATAAGTGGAATTTCTGAGTTTTGCCCCAAAATAAGAAGAATTTCTGTCTTTTTGCCCCAACATATAGGGAATTTCTGCCTTTTTGCCCCACAATTAGGGGATTTTCTTCAATTCTGCCCCAAAATAGGGGGAATTTCTTCTTTTTTGCCCGAAAATAAGGGGAATGTATACCTTTTGCCACAAAAAAGAGAAATTTCTTCATTTTTGCCCCAAAATAAGAGGAATTTCTGCCTTCTTCCCTCAAAATAAGTGAAATTTCTGCCTTTTTACCTAAAAATGAACGGAATTTCTGTCTTTTTGCCCCAAAATAAAAGGAATTTTTGAATTTTGCCCTGAAATAAGTGAAATTTCTGCAATTTTGCCCCAAAATAAGGGAAATTTCTGCCTTTTTGCCACAAAATAAAGGGAATTTCTGTATTTTTGCCCCAAAATAAGGGGAATTTCAGCATTTTACCTCATAATAAGGCAAATCTCTGCCTTTTTGCTCCAAAATATGGGGAATTTCTTCATTTTTGCCCCAAAATAAAAAAAATTTCTGCAATTTTGTACCAAAATAAAAGAAATTTCTGCCTTTTTGCCCCAAAATAAGAGAAATTTCTGCACTTTTTCCCTGAAATAAGTGAAATTTCTGCAATTTTGCCCCAAAATAAGGGAAATTTCTGCAATTTTGCCCCAAAATAAAGAAAATTTCTGCAATTTTGTACCAAAATAAAAGAAATTTCTGCCTTTTTGCCCCAAAATAAGAGAAATTTCTGCACTTTTTCCCTGAAATAAGTGAAATTTCTGCTATTTTGCCCCAAAATAAATGAAATGTCTGCAATTTTGCCCCAAAATAAAGAAAATTTCTGCAATTTTACCCCATAATAAGGGGAATTTCTGACTTTTTGCCCTGAAATAAGGAGAATTTCTGTCTTTTTGTTCCAAAATAATGTGAATTTCTGCATTTTCCTTCAAAATTAGGGAAATATGTGCAATTTTGCTTCAAAATACGGGGAAATCTGCCTTATTGCACAAAAATAAAGGGAATTTCTCCATTTTTGCACCAATATAAGGGGAATTTCTGAAATTTAGCTTTAAAATACGGGGAATTTCTGCGTTATTGTCCGAAATAAAGTGGAATTTCTGCCTTTTTGCCTCAAAATAAGGTAAATTCCTGCAATTTTGCCCCAAAATAAGTGGAATTTCTGAGTTTTGTCCCAAAATAAGGAGAATTTCTGTCTTTTTGCCCCAACATATAGGGAATTTCTGCCTTTTTGCCCAACAATTAGGGGAATTTCTTCATTTTTGCTTCACAATAAGGTGAATTTCTGCCTTTTTGCCTCTAAAGAAGTGGAATTTCTGTATTTTCCTTCCAAAACAAAGGGAATTTCTGTGTTTTTTGCCCCAAAATAAGGAAAATTTCTGACTTATTAGCCTGAAATAAGTGAAATGTTTGCAATTTTGCCCCAAAATAAGGGAAATTTCTGCCTTTTTGCCCCCAAATAAGGGGAATTTCAGCCTTTTTACCTCAAAATAAGGGGAATTTCTGCATTTTTGCCACAAAATATTAGGAATTTCTGCCTTTTTGCCCCAAAATAAGAAAAATTTCTGCCATTTTTACCTGAAATAAGTGAAATTTCTGCAATTGTGCCCCAAAATAATTAAAATTTCTGCAATTTTGCCCCAAAATAAGGGAAATTTCTGGAATTTTGCCCCAAAATAAGTGGAATTTCTGAGTTTTGCCCCAAAATAAGGAGAATTTCTGTCTTTTTGCCCCAACATATAGGGAATTTCTGCCTTTTTGCCCCACAATTAGGGGATTTTCTTCAATTCTGCCCCAAAATAGGGGGAATTTCTGCTTTTTTGCCCGAAAATAAGGGGAATGTATACCTTTTGCCACAAAAAAGAGAAATTTCTTCATTTTTGCCCCAAAATAAGAGGAATTTCTGCCTTCTTCCCTCAAAATAAGTGAAATTTCTGCCTTTTTACCTAAAAATGAACGGAATTTCTGTCTTTTTGCCCCAAAATAAAAGGAATTTTTGAATTTTGCCCTGAAATAAGTGAAATTTCTGCAATTTTGCCCCAAAATAAGGGAAATTTCTGCCTTTTTGCCACAAAATAAAGGGAATTTCTGTATTTTTGCCCCAAAATAAGGGGAATTTCAGCCTTTTTACCTCAAAATAAGGGGAATTTCTGCATTTTTGCCACAAAATATTAGGAATTTCTGCCTTTTTGCCCCAAAATAAGAAAAATTTCTGCCTTTTTTTTATCTGAAATAAGTGAAATTTCTGCAATTTTGCCCCAAAATAAGTGAAATTTCTGCAATTTTGCCCCAAAATAAGGGAAATTTCTGGAATTTTGCCCCAAAATAAGTGGAATTTCTGAGTTTTGCCCCAAAATAAGGAGAATTTCTGTCTTTTTGCCCCAACATATAGGGAATTTCTGCCTTTTTGCCCCACAATTAGGGGATTTTCTGCAATTGTGCTCCAAAAAACAGGATATTTCTGCTTTTTTGCCCTAAAATAAGGAGAATATATACCTTTTGCCACAAAAAAGGGAAATTTCTTCATTTTTGCCCCAAAATAAGAGGAATTTCTGCCTTCTTACCTCACAATAAGTGAAATTTCTGCCTTTTTACCCAAAAATAAACAAAATTTCTGTCTTTTTGCCCAAAAATAAAAGGAACTTTTGAATTTTTCCCTGAAATAAGTGAAATTTCTGCAATTTTGCCCCAAAATAAGGGAAATTTCTGCCTTTTTGCCACAAAATAAAGGGAATTTCTGTATTTTTGCCCCAAAATAAGGGGAATTTCAGCAATTTACCTCATAATAAGGCAAATCTCTGCCTTTTTGCCCCAAAATATGGGGAATTTCTTCATTTTTGCCCCAAAATAAAGAAAATTTCTGCAATTTTGTACCAAAATAAAAGAAATTTCTGCCTTTTTGCCCCAAAATAAGAGAAATTTCTGCACTTTTTCCCTGAAATAAGTGAAATTTCTGCAATTTTGCTCCAAAATAAGGGAAATTTCTGCAATTTTGCCCCAAAATAAAGAAAATTTCTGCAATTTTGTACCAAAATAAAAGAAATATCTGCCTTTTTGCCCCAAAATAAGAGAAATTTCTGCACTTTTTCCCTGAAATAAGTGAAATTTCTGCAATTTTGCCCCAAAATAAGGGAAATTTCTGCAATTTTGCCCCAAAATATAGAAAATTTCTGCAATTTTACCCCAAAATAAGGGGAATTTCTGACTTTTTGCCCTGAAATAAGGAGAATTTCTGTCTTTTTGTTCCAAAATAATGTGAATTTCTGCATTTTCCTTCAAAATTAGGGAAATATGTGCAATTTTGCTTCAAAATACGGGGAAATCTGCCTTATTGCACAAAAATAAAGGGAATTTCTCCATTTTTGCACCAATATAAGGGGAATTTCTGAAATTTAGCTTTAAAATACGGGGAATTTCTGCGTTATTGTCCGTAATAAAGTGGAATTTCTGCCTTTTTGCCCTGAAATATTTGAAATTTCTGCAATTTTACCCCAAAATAAGGGGAATTTCTGTTTTTGGCCCCAAAATTAAGGGAATTTCTGCTTTTTGCCCCAAAATAAGGCAAATATCTGACTTTTTGCCCAGAAATAATTGAAATTTCTGCAATTTTGCCCCAAAATAATAGGAATTTCTGCCTTTTTGCCGAAAATAAGGGGAATTTCAGCATTTTACCTTCAAATAAGGGGAATTTCTGCCTTTTTGCCACAAAATAAGGGGAATTTCTGCCCTATTGCCCTTAAATAAGGAAAATTTCTGCTTTTCTGCCCCAATTAACGGGAATTTCTGCCCTTTTGCCAGAAAGTAAAGGGAATTTCTGCCTTTATGCCCCAAAATAACGGGAATTTCAGCCTTTTTACCTCAAAATAAAAGGAATTTCTGCCTTTTTCCCCAAAATATGGGTAACTTTTGCCTTTTTGTTCCAAAATAAGGAAAATTTCTACAATTTTGTATCAAAAGAAAAGAAATTTCTGTTTTTGCCCGAAAATAAAAGGAATTTCTGACTTTTTGCCCTGAAATAAATGAAATTCCTGCAATTATGCCCGAAAATAAGGGAAATTTGTGCCTTTTTGCCCCCAAATGAGGGGAATTTCTGCCTTTTTGCCCCAAAATATGGGGAATTTCAGGATTTTACCTCAAAATAAGGGGAATTTCAGCCTTTTTGCACCAAAATATGGGGAATTTCTGCCTTTTTGCCACAAAATAAGAAAAATTTCTGCAAGTCTGTAACAATATAAAAGAAATTTCTAAAATTTTGCCCCAAAATAAAGGAAATTTCTGATTTTTGCCCCAAAATAAAAAGAATTTCTCTATTTTTGCCCCAAAATAAAGGGAAATTCTGCCTTTTAGCCCCAAAATTAGGGGAGTTTCTGCAATTTTGCTCCAAAATACGAGAAATTTCTGCCTTTTTACCCGAAATTAAGTGGATTTTCTGCCTTTTTGCCCCCAAATAAGGGAAATTTCTGCAATTTTATCCCAAAATAAGGGAAATTTCTGCCTTTTTGCCCCAAAATAAGGGGAATTTCTGCCGTTTTGCCCTGAAATATGTGAAATTTCTGCAATTTTACCCCAAAATAAGGTGAATTTCTGCCTTTTTGCCCCAAAATAATGGGAATTTCTGCCTTTTTGCCCCAAAATAAGAAAAATTTTTGCTTTTTTTCTCTGAAATAAGTGAAATTTCTGCAATTTTGCCCTAAAATAAGGGAAATTTCTGCAATTTTTCCCCATAATAAGGGAAATTTCTGCAATTTTGCCCCAAAATAAGGGGAATTTCTGTTTTTTTCCCCAAATAAGGGAAATTTCTGCAATTTTGCCCTAAAATAAGGGGATTTTCTGCATTTTTTGCCAAAAATAAGGGGAATTTCTGACATTTTGCCGCAAAATAAGTGAAATTTCTGCAGTTTTACCCCAAAATAAGGAAAATTTCTGCCTTTTTGCCCAAAAATTAGGGGAATTTCTGCAAGTTTGCTCCAAAATACAAAGAATTTCTGCCTTTTTGCCCGAAAATAAAGGGAATGCATACCTTTTTGCCATAAAAAAGCAAATTTCTTCATTTTTGCCCCAAAATAAGGGGATTTTCCACCTTTTTGACTCAAAATAAGTGCAATTTCTGCCTTTACCCCAAAATAAACGAAATTTCTGCCGTTTTGCCCCAAAATAAGGGGAATTTCAGCCTTATTACCTCAAAATAAGGGGAATTTCTGCATTTTTACTCCAAAATATGGGGAATTTCTGACTTTTTGCCCCAAAATAAGAAAAATTTCTGCAATTTTGTACCAAAATAAAAAAATTTCTGCCTTTTTGCCCCCCCAAAAAAATTTCTGCCTTTTTTTCTCAAATACCTGAAATTTCTGCAATTTTGCCCCAAAATAAGGGAAATTTCTGCAATTTTGCCCCAATGTAAAGGAAATTTCTGCAATTTTGCCCCAAAATAAGGGGAATTTCTGACTGTTTGCTTCCGAAAAAGGAGATTTTCTGTCTTTTTGCCCCATAATAAGGAGAATTTCTGCCTTTTTGCCCGAAAATTAAGAGAATTTCTGCAATTTTGCTTCAAAATACAGGGAATTTCTGCCTTTATCCCCAAAATAAAGGGAATTTCTGCATTTTACCTCAAATTGAGAATAATTTCTGCCTTTTGCCTCAAAATAAGGGGAATTTTCTGCCTTTTTGTTTCAAAATAAGATAAATTTCTTCAATTTTGTACCATAATAAAAGAAATTTCTGCTCTTTGCCCCAAAATAAAAGGAATTTCTGACTTTTTGCCCTGAAATAAATGAAATTTCTGCAATTTTGCCCGAAAATAAGGGAAATTTGTGCCTCTTTGCCCCAAAATAAGAAGAAGTTTTGCCTTTTGCCCCAAAATATGGGGAATTTCAACATTTTACCTCAAAATAAGAATTTCAGCCTTTTTGCCCCAAAATAAGGAAAATTTCTGCAATTTTGCCCCAAAATAAGGGGAATTTCTTCCTTTTTGCCCCAAAATAAAGGATATTTCAGCCTTTTTACCTGAAAATAAGTGAAATTTCTGCAATTTTGCCCCAAATAAAGGAAATTTCTGCAATTTTGCCTCAAAATAAGGTAAATTCCTGCAATTTTACCCCAAAATAAGTGGAATTTCTGAGTTTTGTCCCAAAATAAGGAGAATTTCTGTCTTTTTGCCCCAACATATAGGGAATTTCTGCCTTTTTGCCCAACAATTAGGGGAATTTCTTCATTTTTGCTTCAAAATAAGGGGAATTTCTGCCTTTTTGCCTCTAAAGAAGTGGAATTTCTGTATTTTCCTTCCAAAACAAAGGGAATTTCTGTGTTTTTTGCCCCAAAATAAGGAAAATTTCTGACTTATTACCCTGAAATAAGTTAAATATTTGCAATTTTGCCCCAAAATAAGGGAAATTTCTGCCTTTTTGCCCCAAAATAAGGAAAATTTCAGCCTTTTTACCTCAAAATAAGGGGAATTTCTGCATATTTGCCACAAAATATTAGGAATTTCTGCCTTTTTGCCCCAAAATAAGAAAAATTTCTGCCATTTTTACCTGAAATAAGTGAAATTCCTGCAATTGTGCCCCAAAATAAGTAAAATTTCTGCAATTTTGCCCCAAAATAAGGGAAATTTCTGGAATTTTGCCCCAAAATAAGTGGAATTTCTGAGTTTTGCCCCAAAATAAGGAGAATTTCTGTCTTTTTGCCCCAAAATATAGGGAATTTCTGCCTTTTTGCCCCACAATTAGGGGATTTTCTTCAATTCTGCTCCAAAATAGGGGGAATTTCTGCTTTTTTGCCCGAAAATAAGGGGAATGTATACCTTTTGCCACAAAAAAGAGAAATTTCGTCATTTTTGCCCCAAAATAAGAGGAATTTCTGCCTTCTTCCCTCAAAATAAGTGAAATTTCTGCCTTTTTACCTAAAAATGAACGGAATTTCTGTCTTTTTGCCCCAAAATAAAAGGAATTTTTGAATTTTGCCCTGAAATAAGTGAAATTTCTGCAATTTTGCCCCAAAATAAGGGAAATTTCTGCCTTTTTGCCACAAAATGAAGGGAATTTCTGTATTTTTGCCCCGAAATAAGGGGAATTTCAGCATTTTACCTCATAATAAGGCAAATCTCTGCCTTTTTGCCCCAAAATATGGGGAATTTCTTCATTTTTGCTTCAAAATAAAGAAAATTTCTGCAATTTTGTACCAAAATAAAAGAAATTTCTGCCTTTTTGCCCCAAAATAAGAGAAATTTTGCACTTTTTCCCTGAAATAAGTGAAATTTCTGCAATTTTGCCCCAAAATAAGGGAAATTTCTGCAATTTTGCCCCAAAATAAAGAAAATTTCTGCAATTTTGTACCAAAATAAAAGAAATTTCTGCCTTTTTGCCCCAAAATAAGAGAAATTTCTGCACTTTTTCCCTGAAATAAGTGAAATTTCTGCAATTTTGCCCCAAAATAAGAGAAATTTCTGCAATTTTGCCCCAAAATAAAGAAAATTTCTGCAATTTTACCCCAAAATAAGGGGAATTTCTGACTTTTTGCCCTGAAATAAGGAGAATTTCTGTCTTTTTGTTCCAAAATAATGTGAATTTCTGCATTTTCCTTCAAAATTAGGGAAATATGTGCAATTTTGCTTCAAAATACGGGGAAATCTGCCTTATTGCACAAAAATAAAGGGAATTTCTCCATTTTTGCACCAATATAAGGGGAATTTCTGAAATTTAGCTTTAAAATACGGGGAATTTCTGCATTATTGTCCGAAATAAAGTGGAATTTCTGCCTTTTTGCCCTGAAATATTTGAAATTTCTGCAATTTTACCCCAAAATAAGGGGAATTTCTGTTTTTGGCCCCAAAATTAAGGGAATTTCTGCTTTTTGCCCCAAAATAAGGCAAATATCTGACTTTTTGCCCAGAAATAATTGAAATTTCTGCAATTTTGCCCCAAAATAATAGGAATTTCTGCCTTTTTGCCGAAAATAAGGAGAATTTCAGCATTTTACCTTCAAATAAGGGGAATTTCTGCCTTTTTGCCACAAAATAAGGGGAATTTCTGCCCTATTGCCCTTAAATAAGGAAAATTTCTGCTTTTCTGCCCCAATTAACGGGAATTTCTGCCTTTTTGCCACAAAGTAAAGGGAATTTCTGCCTTTTTGCCCCAAAATAACGGGAATTTCAGCCTTTTCACCTCAAAATAAAGGGAATTTCTGCCTTTTTCCCCAAAATATGGGTAATTTTTGCCTTTTTGTTCCAAAATAAGGAAAATTTCTACAATTTTGTATCAAAATAAAAGAAATTTCTGTTTTTGCCCGAAAATAAAAGGAATTTCGACTTTTTGCCCTGAAATAAATGAAATTCCTGCAATTATGCCCGAAAATAAGGGAAATTTGGGCCTTTTTGCCCCCAAATGAGGGGAATTTCTGCCTTTTTGCCCCAAAATATGGGGAATTTCAGGATTTTACCTCAAAATAAGGGGAATTTCAGCCTTTTTGCACCAAAATATGGGGAATTTCTGCCTTTTTGCCACAAAATAAGATAAATTTCTGCAAGTCTGTAACAATATAAAAGAAATTTCTAAAATTTTGCCCCAAAATAAAGGAAATTTCTGATTTTTGCCCCTAAATAAAAAGAATTTCTCTATTTTTGCCCCAAAATAAAGGGAAATTCTGCCTTTTAGCCCCAAAAGTAGGGGAGTTTCTGCAATTTTGCTCCAAAATACGAGAAATTTCTGCCTTTTTACCCGAAATTAAGTGGATTTTCTGCCTTTTTTCCCCCAAATAAGAAAAAATTTCTGCAATTTTATCCCAAAATAAGGGAAATTTCTGCCTTTTTGCCCCAAAATAAGGAAAATTTCTGCCGTTTTGCCCTGAAATATGTGAAATTTCTGCAATTTTACCCCAAAATAAGGTGAATTTCTGCCTTTTTGCCCCAAAATAATGGGAATTTCTGCCTTTTTGCCCCAAAATAAGAAAAATTTTTGTTTTTTTCTCTGAAATAAGTGAAATTTCTGCAATTTTGCCCTAAAATAAGGGAAATTTCTGCAATTTTTCCCCATAATAAGGGAAATTTCTGCAATTTTGCTCCAAAATAAGGGGAATTTCTGTTTTTGCCCCCAAATAAGGGAAATTTCTGCAATTTTGCCCTAAAATAAGGGGATTTTCTGCATTTTTTGCCAAAAATAAGGGGAATTTCTGACATTTTGCCGCAAAATAAGTGAAATTTCTGCAGTTTTACCCCAAAATAAAGAAAATTTCTGCCTTTTTGCCCAAAAATTAGGGGAATTTCTGCAATTTTGCTCCAAAATACAAAGAATTTCTGCCTTTTTGCCCGAAAATAAAGGGAATGTATACCTTTTTGCCATAAAAAAGCAAATTACTTCATTTTTGCTACAAAATAAGGGGATTTTCCACCTTTTTGACTCAAAATAAGTGCAATTTCTGCCTTTTCCCCAAAATAAACGAAATTTCTGTATTTTTGCCCCAAAATAAGGGGAATTTCAGCCTTATTACCTCAAAATAAAGGGAATTTGTGCCTTTTTGCCCCAAAATATGGGGAATTTCTGCCTTTTTGCCCCAAAATAATGGGAATTTCTGCCTTTTTGCCCCAAAATAAGAAAAATTTTTGCTTTTTTTCTCTGAAATAAGTGAAATTTCTGCAATTTTTTTCCAAAATAAGGGAAATTTCTGCAATTTTTCCCCATAATAAGGGAAATTTCTGCAATTTTGCCCCAAAATAAGGGGAATTTCTGTTTTTGCCACCAAATAAGGGAAATTTCTGCAATTTTGCCCTAAAATAAGGGGATTTTCTGCATTTTTTGCCAAAAATAAGGGGAATTTCTGACATTTTGCCGCCAAATAAGTGAAATTTCTGCAGTTTTACCCCAAAATAAGGAAAATTTCTGCCTTTTTGCCCATAAATTAGGGAAATTTCTGCAAGTTTGCTCCAAAATACAAAGAATTTCTGCCTTTTTGCCCGAAAATAAAGGGAATGTATACCTTTTTGCCATAAAAAAGCAAATTTCTTCATTTTTGCCCCAAAATAAGGGGATTTTCCACCTTTTTGACTCAAAATAAGTGCAATTTCTGCCTTTTCCCCAAAATAAACAAATTTTCTGTATTTTTGCCCCCAAATAAGGGGAATTTCAGCCTTATTACCTCAAAATAAGGGGAATTTCTGCCTTTTTGCCCCAAAATATGGGGAATTTCTGACTTTTTGCCACAAAATAAGAAAAATTTCTGCAATTTTGAACCAAAATAAAAAAAATTTCTGCCTTTTTGCCCCTCCAAAAAAAAATTTCTGCCTTTTTTCCCTGAAATACGTGAAATTTCTGCAATTTTGCCCCAAAATAAGTGAAATTTCTGCAATTTTGCCCCAAAATAAGGGGAATTTCTGACTGTTTGCTCCCGAAAAAAGAGATTTTCTGTCTTTTTGCCTCAAAATAAGGAGAATTTCTGCCTTTTTGCCCGAAAATTATGAGAATTTCTGCAATTTTTCTTCAAAATACAGGGAATTTCTGCCTTTTAGCCCCAAAATAAAGGGAATTTCTGCATTTTACCTCAAATTGAGAATAATTTCTGCCTTTTGCCTCAAAATAAGGGGAATTTTCTGCCTTTTTGTTTCAAAATAAGAAAAATTTCTTCAATTTTGTACCATAATAAAAGAAATTTCTGCTCTTTGCCCCAAAATAAAAGGAATTTCTGACTTTTTGCCCTGAAATAAATGAAATTTCTGCAATTTTGCCCGAAAATAAGGGAAATTTGTGCCTCTTTGCCCTAAAATAAGAAGAAGTTTTGCCTTTTGCCCCAAAATATGGGGAATTTCAGCATTTTACCTCAAAATAAGAATTTCAGCCCTTTTGCCCCAAAATAAGAAAAATTTCTGCAATTTTGCCCCAAAATAAGGGGAATTTCTTCCTTTTTGCCCCAAAATAAAGGATATTTCAGCATTTTTACCTGAAAATAAGTGAAATTTTTGCAATTTTGCCCCAAATAAAGGAAATTTCTGCAATTTTGCCTCAAAATAAGGTAAATTCCTGCAATTTTGCCCCAAAATAAGTGGAATTTCTGAGTTTTGTCCCAAAATAAGGAGAATTTCTGTCTTTTTGCCCCAACATATAGGGAATTTCTGCCTTTTGGCCCAACAATTAGGGGAATTTCTTCATTTTTGCTTCAAAATAAGGGGAATTTCTGCCATTTTGACTCTAAAGAAGTGGAATTTCTGTATTTTCCTTCCAAAACAAAGGGAATTTCTGAGTTTTTTGCCCCAAAATAAAGAAAATTTCTGACTTATTACCCTGAAATAAGTGAAATGTTTGCAATTTTACCTCAAAATAAGGGAAATTTCTGCCTTTTTGCCCCCAAATAAGGGGAATTTCAGCCTTTTTACCTCAAAATAAGGAGAATTTCTGCATTTTTGCCACAAAATATTAGAAATTTCTGCCTTTTTGCCCCAAAATAAAAAAAATTTCTGCCATTTTTACCTGAAATAAGTGAAATTTCTGCAATTTTGCCCCAAAATAAGTAAAATTTCTGCAATTTTGCTTCAAAATAAGGGAAATTTCTGGAATTTTGCCCCAAAATAAGTGGAATTTCTGAGTTTTGCCCCAAAATAAGCAGAATTTCTGTCTTTTTGCCCCAACATATAGGGAATTTCTGCCTTTTTGCCCCACAATTAGGGGATTTTCTTCAATTCTGTTCCAAAATAGGGGGAATTTCTGCTTTTTTGCCCGAAAATAAGGGGAATGTATACCTTTTGCCACAAAAAAGAGAAATTTCTTCATTTTTGCCCAAAAATAAGAGGAATTTCTGCCTTCTTACCTCAAAATAAGTGAAATTTCTGCCTTTTTACCCAAAAATAAACGGAATTTCTGTCTTTTTGCCCCAAAATAAAAGGAATTTTTGAATTTTGCCCTGAAATAAGTGAAATTTCTGCAATTTGCCCCAAAATAAGGGAAATTTCTGCCTTTTTGCCACAAAATAAAGAGAATTTCTGTCTTTTTGCCTCAAAATAAGGGGAATTTCAGCATTTTACCTCATAATAAGGGGAATCTCTGCTTTTTTGCCCCAAAATATGGGGAATTTCTGCATTTTCCCCAAAATAAAGAAAATTTCTGCAATTTTGTACCAAAATAAAAGAAATTTCTGCCTTTTTTCCCCAAAATAAGAGAAATTTCTGTGCTTTTTCCCTGAAATAAGTGAAATTTCTGCAATTTTGCCCCAAAATAAGGGAAATTTCTGCAATTTTACCCCAAAATAAAGGAAATTTCTGCAATTTTGCCCCAAAATAAGGGGAATTTATTACTTTTTGCCCTGAAATAAGGAGAATTTCTGTCTTTTTGTTCCAAAATAATTTGAATTTCTGCATTTTCCCTCAAAATTAGGGGATAATGTGCAATTTTGCTTCAAAATACGGGGAAATCTGCCTTATTGCACAAAAATATAGGGAATTTCTGCATTTTTGCACCAATATAAGGGGAATTTCTGAAATTTAGCTTTAAAATACGGGGAATTTCTGCGTTATTGTCCGAAATAAAGTGGAATTTCTGCCTTTTTGCCCTGAAATATTTGAAATTTCTGCAATTTTACCCCAAAATAAGAGGAATTTCTGTTTTTGGCCCCAAAATTAGGGAATTTCTGTTTTTCGCCCCAAAATAAGGCTAATTTCTGACTTTTTGCCCTGAAATAATTGAAATTTCTGCAATTTTGCCCCAAAATAATAGGAATTTCTGCCTTTTTGCCGAAAATAAGGGGAAATTCAGCATTTTACCTCCAAATAAGGGGAATTTCTGCCTTTTTGCCACAAAATATGGGGAATTTCTGCCCTATTGACTTTAAATAAGGAAAATTTCTGCTTTTCTGCCCCAATTAACGGGAATTTCTGCCTTTTTGCCACAAAGTAAAGGGAATTTCTGCCTTTTTTCCCCAAAATTACAGGAATTTCAGCCTTTTTACCTAAAAATAAGGGGAATTTCTGCCTTTTTGCCCAAAATATGGGTAATTTTTGCTTTTTGTTCCAAAATAAGGAAAATTTCTACAATTTTGTATCAAAATAAAAGAAATTTCTGCCTTTTTTCCCCAAAATAAATGGAATTTCTGACTTTTTGCCCTGAAATAAATAAAATTCCTTCAATTATGCCCGAAAATAAGGGAAATTTGTGCCTTTTTGCCCCCAAATGAGGGGAATTTCTGCCTTTTTTCCCCAAAATATGGGGAATTTCAGCCTTTTTGCACCAAAGTATGGGGAATTTCTGCCTTTTTTCCCCAAAATATGGGGAATTTCAGCCTTTTTGCACCAAAATATGGGGAATTTCTGCCTTTTTGCCACAAAATAAGAAACATTTCTGTAAGTCTGTAACAATATAAAAGAAATTTCTAAAATTTTGCCCCAAAATAAGGGAAATTTCTGATTTTTGCCCCAAAATAAAAAGAATTTCTCTATTTTTGCCCCACAATAAAGGGAAATTCTGCCTTTTTGCCCCAAAATTAGGGGAGTTTCTGCAATTTTGCTCCAAAATACGAGAAATTTCTGCCTTTTTACCCGAAATTAAGTGGATTTTCTGCCTTTTTGCCCCCAAATAAGGGAAATTTCTGCAATTTTATCCCAAAATAAGGGGAATTTCAGCATTTTGCCCCAAAATAAGGGGAATTTCTGCCGTTTTGCCCTGAAATATGTGAAATTTCTGCAATTTTACCCCAAAATAAGGTGAATTTCTGCCTTTTTGCCCCAAAATAATGGGAATTTCTGCCTTTTTGCCCCAAAATAAGAAAATTTTTTGCTTTTTTTCTCAATAATAAGTGAAATTTCTGCAATTTTGCCCTAAAATAAGGGAAATTTCTGCAATTTTTCCCCATAATAAGGAAAATTTCTGCAATTTTGCCCCAAAATAAAGGGAATTTCTGTTTTTGCCCCCAAATAAGGGAGATTTCTGCAATTTTGCCCTAAAATAAGGAGATTTTCTGCCTTTTTTGCCGAAAATAAGGGGAATTTCTGACATTTTGCCGCAAAATAAGTGAAATTTCTGCAGTTTTACCCCAAAATAAGGGGAATTTCTGCCTTTTTACCCAAAAATTAGGGGAATTTCTGCAATTTTGCTCCAAAATACGGGTAATTTCTGCCTTTTTGCCCAAAAATAAAGGGAATGTATACCTTTTTGCCATAAAAAAGCAAATTTCTTCATTTTTGCCCCAAAATAAGGGGATTTTCTACCTTTTTGACTCAAAATAAGTGCAATTTCTGCCTTTTCCCAAAATAAACGAAATTTCTCTCTTTTTGCCTCAAAATAAGGGGAATTTCAGCCTTTTTACCTCAAAATAAGGTGAATTTCTGCCTTTTTGCCCAAAAATATGGGGAATTTCTGACTTTTTGCCCCAAAATAAGAAAAATTTCTGCAATTTTGTACCAAAATAAAAAAATTTCTGCCTTCTTGCCCCCAAATAAGGGGAATTTTGGCCTTTTTACCTCAAAATAAGGGGAATTTCTGCATTTTTGCCACAAAATATTAGGAATTTCTGCCTTTTTGCCCCAAAATATGGGGAATTTCAGAATTTTACCTCAAAATAAGGGGAATTTCAGCATTTTGCACCAAAATATGGGGAATTTCTGCCTTTTTGCCACAAAATAAGAAAAATTTCTGTAAGTCTGTAACAATATAAAAGAAATTTCTAAAATTTTGCCCCAAAATAAAGGAAATTTCTGATTTTTGCCCCAAAATAAAAAGAATTTCTCTATTTTTGCCCCAAAATAAAGGGAAATTCTGCCTTTTAGCCCCAAAATAAGGGGAGTTTCTGCAATTTTGCTCCAAAATACGAGAAATTTCTGCCTTTTTACCTGAAATTAAGTGGATTTTCTGCCTTTTTGCCCCCAAATGAGGGAAATTTCTGCAATTTTATCCCAAAATAAGGGGAATTTCAGCATTTTGCCCCAAAATAAGGGGAATTTCTGCCGTTTTGCCCTGAAATATGTGAAATTTCTGCAATTTTACCCCAAAATAAGGTGAATTTCTGCCTTTTTGCCCCAAAATAATGGGAATTTCTGCCTTTTTGCCCCAAAATAAGAAAATTTTTTGCTTTTTTTCTCAGAAATAAGTGAAATTTCTGCAATTTTGCCCTAAAATAAGGGAAATTTCTGCAATTTTTCCCCATAATAAGGAAAATTTCTGCAATTTTGCCCCAAAATAAAGGGAATTTCTGTTTTTGCCCCCAAATAAGGGAGATTTCTGCAATTTTGCCCTAAAATAAGGGGATTTTCTGCCTTTTTTGCCAAAAATAAGGGGAATTTCTGACATTTTGCCGCAAAATAAGTGAAATTTCTGCAGTTTTACCCCAAAATAAGGGGAATTTCTGCCTTTTTACCCAAAAATTAGGGGAATTTCTGCAATTTTGCTCCAAAATACGGGTAATTTCTGCCTTTTTGCCCAAAAATAAGGGGAATGTATACCTTTTTGCCATAAAAAAGCAAATTTCTTCATTTTTGCCCCAAAATAAGGGAATTTTCTACCTTTTTGACTCAAAATAAGTGCAATTTCTGCCTTTTCCCAAAATAAACGAAATTTCTCTCTTTTTGCCTCAAAATAAGGGGAATTTCAGCCTTTTTACCTCAAAATAAGGGTAATTTCTGCCTTTTTGCCCCAAAATATGGGGAATTTCTGACTTTTTGCCCCAAAATAAGAAAAATTTCTGCAATTTTGTACCAAAATAAAAAAATTTCTGCCTTCTTGCCCCCAAATAAGGGGAATTTTGGCCTTTTTACCTCAAAATAAGGGGAATTTCTGCATTTTTGCCACAAAATATTAGGAATTTCTGCCTTTTTGCCCCAAAATATGGGGAATTTCAGACTTTTACCTCAAAATAAGGGGAATTTCAGCATTTTGCACCAAAATATGGGGAATTTCTGCCTTTTTGCCACAAAATAAGAAAAATTTCTGCAAGTCTGTAACAATATAAAAGAAATTTCTAAAATTTTGCCCCAAAATAAAGGAAATTTCTAATTTTTGCCCCAAAATAAAAAGAATTTCTCTATTTTTGCCCCAAAATAAAGGGAAATTCTGCCTTTTTGCCCACAAATTAGGGGAGTTTCTGCAATTTTGCTCCAAAATACGAGAAATTTCTGCCTTTTTACCCAAAATTAAGTGGATTTTCTGCCTTTTTGCCCCCAAATAAGGGAAATTTCTGCAATTTTATCCCAAAATAAGGGAAATTTCTGCCTTTTTGCCCCAAAATAAGGGGAATTTCTGCCGTTTTGCCCTGAAATATGTGAAATTTCTGCAATTTTACCCCAAAATAAGGTGAATTTCTGCCTTTTTGCCCCAAAATAATGGGAATTTCTGCCTTTTGCCCCAAAATAAGAAAAATTTTTGTTTTTTTCTCTGAAATAAGTGAAATTTCTGCAATTTTGCCCTAAAATAAGGGAAATTTCTGCAATTTTTCCCCATAATAAGGGAAATTTCTGCAATTTTGCCCCAAAATAAGGGGAATTTCTGTTTTTGCCCCCAAATAAAAGAAATTTCTGCAATTTTGCCCTAAAATAAGGGGATTTTCTGCATTTTTTGCCAAAAATAAGGGGAATTTCTGACATTTTGCCGCAAAATAAGTGAAATTTCTGCAGTTTTACCCCAAAATAAAAAAAATTTCTGCCTTTTTGCCCAAAAATTAGGGGAATTTCTGCAATTTTGCTCCAAAATACAAAGAATTTCTGCCTTTTTGCCCGAAAATAAAGGGAATGTATACCTTTTTGCCATAAAAAAGCAAATTTCTTCATTTTTGCCCCAAAATAAGGGAATTTTCCACCTTTTTGACTCAAAATGAGTGCAATTTCTGCCTTTTCCCCAAAATAAACGAAATTTCTGCCTTTTTGCCCCAAAATAAGGGGAATTTCATCCTTATTACCTCAAAATAAGGGGAATTTCTGCCTTTTTGCCCCAAAATATGGGGAATTTCTGACTTTTTGCCCCAAAATAAGAAAAATTTCTGCAATTTTGTACCAAAATAAAAAAAATTTCTGCTTTTTTGCCCCCCAAAAAAAATTTCTGCCTTTTTCCCCTGAAATGCGTGAAATTTCTGCAATTTTGCCCCAAAATAAGGGAAATTTCTGCAATTTTGCCCCAAAATAAGGGGAATTTCTGACTGTTTGCTCCCAAAAAAGGAGATTTTCTGTCTTTTTGCCCCAAAATAAGGAGAATTTCTGCCTTTTTGCCCGAAAATTATGAGAATTTCTGCAATTTTGCTTCAAAATACAGGGAATTTCTGCCTTTTAGCCCCAAAATAAAGGGAATTTCTGCATTTTATCTCAAATTGAGAATAATTTCTGCCTTTTGCCACAAAATAAGGGGAATTTTCTGCCTTTTTGTTTCAAAATAAGAAAAATTTCTTCAATTTTGTACCATAATAAAAGAAATTTCTGCTCTTTGCCCCAAAATAAAAGGAATTTCTGACTTTTTGCCCTGAAATAAATGAAATTTCTGCAATTTTGCCCGAAAATAAGGGAAATTTGTGCCTCTTTGCCCCAAAATAAGAAGAAGTTTTGCCTTTTGCCCCAAAATATGGGGAATTTCAGCATTTTACCTCAAAATAAGAATTTCAGCCCTTTTGCCCCAAAATAAGTAAAATTTCTGCAATTTTGCCCCAAAATAAGGGGAATTTCTTCCTTTTTGCCCCAAAATAAAGGATATTTCAGCCTTTTTACCTGAAAATAAGTGAAATTTCTGCAATTTTGCCCCAAATAAGGGAAATTTCTGCAATTTTGCCTCAAAATAAGGTAAATTCCTGCAATTTTGCCCCAAAATAAGTGGAATTTCTGAGTTTTGTCCCAAAATAAGGAGAATTTCTGTCTTTTTGCCCCAACATATAGGGAATTTCTGCCTTTTGGCCCAACAATTAGGGGAATTTCTTCATTTTTGCTTCAAAATAAGGGGAATTTCTGCCTTTTTGTCTCTAAAGAAGTGGAATTTCTGTATTTTCCTTCCAAAACAAAGGGAATTTCTGTCTTTTTTGCCCCAAAATAAGGAAAATTTCTGACTTATTACCCTGAAATAAGTGAAATGTTTGCAATTTTACCCCAAAATAAGGGAAATTTCTGCCTTTTTGCCCCCAAATAAGGGAAATTTCAGCCTTTTTACCTCAAAATCAGGAGAATTTCTGCATTTTTGCCACAAAATATTAGGAATTTCTGCCTTTTTGCCCCAAAATAAGAAAAATTTCTGCCATTTTTACCTGAAATAAGTGAAATTTCTGCAATTTTGCCCCAAAATAAGTAAAATTTCTGCAATGTTGCTTCAAAATAAGGGAAATTTCTGGAATTTTGCCCCAAAATAAGTGGAATTTCTGAGTTTTGCCCCAAAATAAGGAGAATTTCTGTCTTTTTGCCACAACATATAGGGAATTTCTGCCTTTTTGCCCCACAATTAGGGGATTTTCTTCAATTCTGCTCCAAAATAGGGGGAATTTCTGCTTTTTTGCCCGAAAATAAGGGGAATGTATACCTTTTGCCACAAAAAAGAGAAATTTCTTCATTTTTGCCTTAAAATAAGAGGAATTTCTGCCTTCTTACCTCAAAATAAGTGAAATTTCTGCCTTTTTACCCAAAATAAACGGAATTTCTGTCTTTTTGCCCCAAAATAAAAGGAATTTTTGAATTTTGCCCTGAAATAAGTGAAATTTCTGCAATTTGCCCCAAAATAAGGGAAATTTCTGCCTTTTTGCCACAAAATAAAGAGAATTTCTGTCTTTTTGCCTCAAAATAAGGGGAATTTCAGCATTTTACCTCATAATAAGGGGAATCTCTGCTTTTTTGCCCCAAAATATGGGGAATTTCTGCATTTTCCCCAAAATAAAGAAAATTTCTGCAATTTTGTACCAAAATAAAAGAAATTTCTGCCTTTTTTCCCTAAAATAAGAGAAATTTCTGTGCTTTTTCCCTGAAATAAGTGAAATTTCTGCAATTTTGCCCCAAAATAAGGGAAATTTCTGCAATTTTGCCCCAAAATAAAGGAAATTTCTGCAATTTTACCCGAAAATAAGGGGAATTTATGACTTTTTGCCCTGAAATAAGGAGAATTTCTGTCTTTTTGTTCCAAAATAATGTGAATTTCTGCATTTTCCCTCAAAATTAGGGGATAATGTGCAATTTTGCTTCAAAATATGGGAAAATCTGCCTTATTGCACAAAAATAGAGGGAATTTCTGCATTTTTGCACCAATATAAGGGGAATTTCTGAAATTTAGCTTTAAAATACAGGGAATTTCTGCGTTATTGTCCGAAATAAAGTGGAATTTCAACCTTTTTGCCCTGAAATATTTGAAATTTCTGCAATTTTACCCCAAAATAAGGGGAATTTCTGTTTTTGGCCCCAAAATTAGGGAATTTCTGTTTTTCACCCCAAAATAAGGCAAGTCTCTGACTTTTTGCCCTGAAATAATTGAAATTTCTGCAATTTTGCCCCAAAATAATAGGAATTTCTGCCTTTTTGCCGAAAATAAGGGGAAATTCAGCATTTTACCTCCAAATAAGGGGAATTTCTGCCTTTTTGCCACAAAATATGGGGAATTTCTGCCCTATTGCCCTTAAATAAGGAAAATTTCTGCTTTTCTGCCCCAATTAACGGGAATTTCTGCCTTTTTGCCACAAAGTAAAGGGAATTTCTGCCTTTTTTTCCCCAAAATAACGGGAATTTCAGCCTTTTTACCTCAAAATAAGGGGAATTTCTGCTTTTTTCCCCAAAATATGGGTAATTTTTGCTTTTTGTTCCAAAATAAGAAAAATTTCTACAATTTTGTATCAAAATAAAAGAAATTTCTGCCTTTTTTCCCCAAAATAAATGGAATTTCTGACTTTTTGCCCTGAAATAAATGAAATTCCTGCAATTATGCCCGAAAATAAGGGAAATTTGTGCCTTTTTGCCCCCAAATGAGAGGAATTTCTGCCTTTTTTCCCCAAAATATGGGGAATTTCAGCCTTTTTGCACCAAAGTATGGGGAATTTCTGCCTTTTTGCCACAAAATAAGAAAAATTTCTGCAAGTCTGTAACAATATAAAAGAAATTTCTAAAATTTTGCCCCAAAATAAGGGAAATTTCTGATTTTTGCCCCAAAATAAAAAGAATTTCTCTATTTTTGCCCCACAATAAAGGGAAATTCTGCCTTTTTGCCCCAAAATTAGGGGAGTTTCTGCAATTTTGCTCCAAAATACGAGAAATTTCTGCCTTTTTACCCGAAATTAAGTGGATTTTCTGCCTTTTTGCCCCCAAATAAGGGAAATTTCTGCAATTTTATCCCAAAATAAGGTGAATTCTGCCTTTTTGCCCCAAAATAATGGGAATTTCTGCCTTTTTGCCCCAAAATAAGAAAATTTTTTGCTTTTTTTCTCTGAAATAAGTGAAATTTCTGCAATTTTGCCCTAAAATAAGGGATATTTCTGCAATTTTTCCCCATAATAAGGGAAATTTCTGCAATTTTGCCCCAAAATAAAGGGAATTTCTGATTTTGCCCCCAAATAAGGGAGATTTCTGCAATTTTGCCCTAAAACAAGAAGATTTTCTTCCTTTTTTGCCGAAAATAAGGGGAATTTCTGATATTTTGCCGCAAAATAAGTGAAATTTCTGCAGTTTTACCCCAAAATAAGGGGAATTTCTGCTTTTTTACCCAAAAATTAGAGGAATTTCTGCAATTTTGCTCCAAAATACGTGTAATTTCTGCCTTTTTGCCCGAAAATAAAGGGAATGTATACCTTTTTGCTATAAAAAAAGCAAATTTCTTCCTTTTTTCCCCAAAATAAGGGGATTTTCCACCTTTTTGACTCAAAATAAGTGCAATGTCTGCCTTTTCCCCAAAATAAACGAAATTTCTGTCTTTTTGCCCCAAAATAAGGGGAATTTCAGCCTTTTTACCTCAAAATAAGGGGAATTTCTGCCTTTTTGCCCCAAAATATTGGGAATTTCTGACTTTTTGCCCCAAAATAAGAAAAATCTCTGCAATTTTGTACCAAAATAAAAAAAAATTTCTGCCTTTTTGCCCCAAATAAGGGGAATTATGGCCTTTTTACCTCAAAATAAGGGGAATTTCTGCATTTTTGCCACAAAATATTAGGAATTTCTACCTTTTTGCCCCAAAATATGGGGAATTTCAGGATTTTACCTCAAAATAAGGGGAATTTCAGTTTTTTTGCACCAAAATATGGGGAATTTCTGCCTTTTTGCCACAAAATAAGAAAAATTTCTGCAAGTGTGTAACAATATAAAAGAAATTTCTAAAATTTTGTTCCAAAATAAAGGAAATTTCTGATTTTTGCCCCAAAATAAAAAAAATTTCTCTATTTTTGCCCCACAATAAAGGGAAATTCTGCCTTTTTGCCCCAAAATTAGAGGAGTTTCTGCAATTTTGCTCCAAAATACGAGAAATTTCTGCCTTTTTACCCGAAATTAAGTGGATTTTCTGCCTTTTTGCCCCCAAATAAGGGAAATTTCTGCAATTTTATTCCAAAATAAGGGAAATTTCTGCCTTTTTGCCCAAAATAAGGGGAATTTCTGCCGTTTTGCCCTGAAATATGTGAAATTTCTGCAATTTTACCCCAAAATAAGGTGAATTTCTGCCTTTTTGCCCCAAAATAATGGGAATTTCTGCCTTTTTGCCCCAAAATAAGAAAAATTTTTTGATTTTTTTCTCTGAAATAAGTGAAATTTCTGCAATTTTGCCCTAAAATAAGGGAAATTTCTGCAATTTTTCCCCATAATAAGGGAAATTTCTGCAATTTTGCCCCAAAATAAGGGGAATTTCTGTTTTTGCCCCCAAATAAGGGAAATTTCTGCAATTTTGCCCTAAAATAAGGGGATTTTCTGCATTTTTTGCCAAAAATAAGGGGAATTTCTGACATTTTGCCACAAAATAAGTGAAATTTCTGCAGTTTTACCCCAAAATAAAAAAAATTTCTGCCTTTTTGCCCAAAAATTAGGGGAATTTCTGCAATTTTGCTCCAAAATACAAAGAATTTCTGCCTTTTTGCCCGAAAATAAAGGGAATGCATACCTTTTTGCCATAAAAAAGCAAATTTCTTCATTTTTGCCCCAAAATAAGGGAATTTTCCACCTTTTTGACTCAAAATAAGTGCAATTTCTGCCTTTTCCCCAAAATAAACGAAATTTCTGCCTTTTTGCCCCAAAATAAGGGGAATTTCAGCCTTATTACCTCAAAATAAGGGGAATTTCTGCCTTTTTGCCCCAAAATATGGGGAATTTCTGACTTTTTGCCCCAAAATAAGAAAAATTTCTGCAATTTTGTACCAAAATAAAAAAAATTTCTCCTTTTTTGCCCCCCAAAAAAAATTTCTGCCTTTTTCCTCTGAAATACGTGAAATTTCTGCAATTTTGCCCCAAAATAAGAGAAATTTCTGCAATTTTGCCCCAAAATAAGGGGAATTTCTGACTGTTTGCTCCCGAAAAAGGAGATTTTCTGTCTTTTTGCCCCAAAATAAGGAGAATTTCTGCCTTTTTGCCCGAAAATTATGAGAATTTCTGCAATTTTGCTTCAAAATACAGGGAATTTCTGCCTTTTAGCCCCAAAATAAAAAGAATTTCTGCATTTTACCTCAAAATAAGAATAATTTCTGCCTTTTGCCTCAAAATAAGGGGAATTTTCTGCCTTTTTGTTTCATAATAAGAAAAATTTCTTCAATTTTGTACCATAATAAAAGAAATTTCTGCTCTTTGCCCCAAAATAAAAGGAATTTCTGACTTTTTGCCCTAAAATAAATGAAATTTCTGCAATTTTGCCCGAAAATAAGGGAAATTTGTGCCTCTTTGCCCCAAAATAAGAAGAAGTTTTGCCTTTTGCCCCAAAATATGGGGAATTTCAGCATTTTACCTCAAAATAAGAATTTCAGCCTTTTTGCCCCAAAATAAGGAAAATTTCTGCAATTTTACCCCCAAAAAAGGAGAATTTCTTCATTTTTGCCCCAAAATAAAGGATATTTCAACCTTTTTACCTGAAAATAAGTGAAATTTCTGCTATTTTACCCCAAATAAGGGAAATTTCTGCAATTTTGCCCCAAAATAAGGTAAATTCCTGCAATTTTGCCCCAAAATAAGTGGAATTTCTGAGTTTTGCCCCAAAATAAGAAGAATTTCTGTCTTTTTGCCCCAACATATAGGGAATTTCTGCCTTTTTGCCCAACAATTAGGAGAATTTCTTCATTTTTGCTCCAAAATAAGGGGAATTTCTGCCTTTTTGCCTTCAAAGAAGTGGAATTTCTGTATTTCCCCCCCCCAAAAAAGGGAA
This sequence comes from Micromys minutus, assembly GCF_963924665.1. NCBI lineage: Eukaryota > Metazoa > Chordata > Mammalia > Rodentia > Muridae > Micromys > Micromys minutus. The sequence goes on along the minus strand of NW_027667155.1, from coordinate 1,018,277 downwards.
TTTCTGTCTTTTTTGCCCCAAAATAAGGAAAATTTCTGACTTATTACCCTGAAATAAGTGAAATGTCTGCAATTTTGCCCCAAAATAAGAAAAATTTCTGCCTTTTTGCCCCCAAATAAGGGGAATTTACGCCTTTTTACCTCAAAATAAGGGGAATTTCTGCATTTTTGCCACAAAATATTAGGAAATTCTGCCTTTTTGCCCCAAAATAAGAAAAATTTCTGCCATTTTTACCTGAAATAAGTGAAATTTCTGCAATTTTGCCCCAAAATAAGTTAAATTTCTGCAATTTTGCCCCAAAATAAGGGAAATTTCTGTAATTTTGCCCCAAAATAAGTGGAATTTCTGAGTTTTGCCCCAAAATAAGGAGAATTTCTGTCTTTTTGCCCCAACATATAGGGAATTTCTGCCTTTTTGCCCCACAATTAGGGGATTTTCTGCAATTGTGCTCCAAAATACGGGGAATTTCTGCTTTTTTGCCCGAAAATAAGGGGAATGTATACCTTTTGCCACAAAAAAGGGAAATTTCTTCATTTTTGCCGCAAAATAAGAGGAATTTCTGCCTTCTTACCTCAAAATAAGTGAAATTTCTGCCTTTTTACCCAAAAGTAAACGGAATTTCTCTCTTTTTGCCCCAAAATAAAAGCAATTTTTGAATTTTGCCCTGAAATAAGTGAAATTTCTGCAATTTTGCCCCAAAATAAGGGAAATTTCTGGAATTTTGCCCCAAAATAAATGGAATTTCAGAGTTTTGCCCGAAAATAAGGAGAATTTCTGTTTTTTTGCCCCAAGATATAGGGAATTTCTGCCTTTTTGCCCCACAATTAGGGGAATTTCTGCAATTTTGCTCCAAAATACGGGGAATTTCTGCCTTTTTGCCTTCAAATAAAGGGAAATTTAGCCTTCTTATCTCAAAATAAGGGGAATTTCTACATTTTTGCCACAAAATATTTGGAATTTCTGCCTTTTTGCCCCAAAATAAGGAAAATTTCTGCCTTTTTTCCCTGAAATAAGTGAAATTTCTGCAATTTTGCCCCAAAATAAGTGAAATTTCTGCCTTTTTGCCCCCAAATAAGGGGAATTTCAGCCTTTTTACCTCAAACTAAGGGGAATTTCTGCTTTTTTGCCCCAAAATATGGGAAATTTCTGCCTTTTTGCCACAAAATAAGAAAAATTTCTGCAATTCTGTACCAAAATAAAAGAAATTTCTAAAATTTTGCCCCAAAATAAGGGAAATTTCTGATTTTTGCCCCGAAATAAGGAGAATTTCTGTATTTTTGCCCCAAAATAAAGGGAATTTCTGCCTTTTTGCCCCAAAATTAGGGGAGTTTCTGCAATTTTGCTTCAAAATACAGGGAATTTCTTCCTCTTTTCCCGAAAATAAGGGGAACTTCTGCCGATTATCCCCAAATAAAGGGATTTTTTGCATTTTTGTCTCAATATTAGGGGAATTTATGCAATTTTGCTCCAAAATACAGGGAATTTCTGCCTTTTTGCCCGAAATTAAGGGGTTTTTCTGCCTTTTTGCCCCCAAATAAGGGAAATTTCTGCAATTTTAACCCAAAATATGAAGAATTTCTGCCTTTTTCCCCCAAATAAGGGGAATTTCTGCCTTTTTGCCCTGAAATATGTGAAATGTCTGAAATTTTACCCCAAAAGAAGGTGAATTTCTGTCTTTGTGCCCCAAAATAATGGAAATTTCTGCATTTTGCCCTAAAATAAAAAAAAAATTTTTGTTTTTTTCTCTGAAATAAATGAAATTTCTGCAATTTTGCCTTACAATAAAAGAAATTTCTGCAATTTTTCCCCATAATAAAGGAAATTTCTGCAATTTTTTCTAAAATAAGGGGAATTTCTGTTTTTTGCCACAAAATAAGGGGAATTTCTGCCTTTTTGCCTTAAAATAAAGAAAATTACTGCATGTTTTACCCCAAAATTAGGTGAATTTCTGCAATTTTGCTCCAAAATACGGGAATTTTCTCCTTTTTCGCCGAAAATGAAGTGAATTTCTGCCATTTTGCCACGAAATAAGTGAAATTTCTGCAGTTTTACCCCAAAATAAGAAGAAGTTCTGCGTTTTTGCCCCAAAATTAGAGGAATTTCTGCAATTTTGCTCCAAAATACAGGGAATTTCTGCCTTTTTGCCCGAAAATAAAAAGAATGTATAGCTTTTTGCCATAAAAAAGGGAAATTTCTTCATTTTTACTCCAAAATAAGGGGATTTTCCGCATTTTTGACTCAAAATAAGTGCAATTTCTGACTTTTCCCCAAAAATAAACAGAATTTCTATGTTTTTGCCCTAAAATAAGGGGAATTTCTGACTTTTTGCCCAGAAATAAGTTAAATTTCTAAAATTTTTCCCCAAAATAAGGGAAATGTCTGCTTTTTGCCCCAAAATAAGGGGAATGTCAGCCTTTTTACCTCAAAATAAGGGGAATTTCTGCATATTTGCCCCAAATAATGGAAAATTTCTGCCTTTTTGCCTTAAAATAAGAAAAATTTCTGCAATTTTTTACCAAAATAAAAAAAAATTTCTGCCTTTTTGCCCCAAAATAAGAAAATTTCTGCTTTTTTTTCTGAAATAAGTAAAATTTCTGCAATTTTGACCCAAAATAATGAAATTTCTGCAATTTTGCCCAAAATAAGGGAAATTTCTGGAATTTTGCCCCAAAATAAGTGGAATTTCTGAGTTTTGCCTCAAAATAAGGAGAATTTCTGTATTTTTGCCCTAACATACAGGGAATTTCGGACTTTTTGCCCCACAATTAGGGGAATTTCTGCAATTTTGCTCCAAAATACGGGGAATTTCTGCTTTTTAGCCTGAAAATAAGGGGAATGCATACCTTTTGCCACAAAAAAAAGAAATTTTTTCATTTTTACACAAAAATAAAAGGAATTTCTGCTTTTTTGCCTCAAAAAAGTGGAATTTCTGTCTTTTTCCTCCAAAACAAAAAGAATTTCTCTCTTTTTTACCCCAAAATAAAGAAAATTTCTGACTTATTATTCTGAAATAAGTGAAATTTCTGCAATTTTGCCCCAAAATAAGGGAAATTTCTGCCTTTTTACCCCCAAATAAGGGGAATTTCAGCCTTTTTACCTCAAAATAAGGTGAATTTCTGCATTTTTGCCCCAAAATATGGGAGATTTCTGCCTTTTTGCCCCAAAATAAGAAAAATTTCTGCAATTTTGTATCAAAATAAAAGAAATTTCCGCCTTTTTGCACCAAAATAAGAAAATATCTGCTTTTTTTCTGAAATAAGTGAAATTTCTGCAATTTTGCCCCAAAATAAGGGAAATTTCTAGAATTTTGCCCCAAAATAAGTGGAATTTCTGAGTTTTGCCCCAAAATAAGGAGAATTTCTGTCTTTTTGCCACAACATATAGAGAATTTCTGCCTTTTTGCCCCACAATTAGGGGAATATCTGCACTTTTGCTCCAAAATACGGGGAATTTCTGCCTTTTTGCCCGAAAATAAGAAGAATGCATACCTTTTTGCCATAAAAAGGGAAATTTCTTCATTTTTGCTCCAAAATAAGGGGAATTTCTGCTTTTTTGCCTCTAAAAAAGTGGAATTTCTGTCTTTTTCCCCCAAAACAAAGGGAATTTCTTTTTTTTGCCCCAAAATAAGAAAAATTTCTGACTTATTACTCTGAAATAAGTGAAAGTACTGCAATTTTGTCCCAAAATAAGGGAAATTTCTGCCTTTTTGCCCCCATATAAGGGGAATTTCAGGTTTTTTACCTTAAAATAAGAGGAATTTCTGCAATTTTTCCCCAAAATAAGGGAAATTTCTGCTTTTTGCCCCCAAATAAGGGAAATTTCAGCCTTTTTACCTCAAAACAAGGGGAATTTCTTCATTTTTACCCCAAAATAAGTGGATTTTCTGCCTTTTTGACTCAAAATAAGTGAAATTACTGCAATTTTGTCCCAAAATAAGGGAAATTTCTGCCTTTTTGCCCCCAAATTAGGGGAATTTCAGCTTTTTTACCTCAAAATAAGGGGAATTTCTGCAATTTTGCCCCAAAATAAGGGAAATTTCTGCCTTTTTGCCCCCAAATAAGGGGAATTTCAGCCTTTTTACCTCAAAACAAGAGGAATTTCTTCATTTTTACCCCAAAATAAGTGGATATTCTGCCTTTTTGACTCAAAATAAGTGAAATTTCTGCAATTTTTGCCCAAAATAAGGGAAATGTCTGCTCTTTGCCCTAAATAAGGGGATTTCTGACTTTATGCCCCAAAATAAAAGGAATTTCAGCATTTTTACCTCAAAATAAGGGGAATTTCTGCATTTTTGCCCCAAAATATGGGAAATTTCTGCCTTTTTGCCCAAAATAAGAAAAATTTCTGCAATTTTGTACCAAAATAAAAGAAATTTCTGTCTTTTTTCCCCTGAAATAAGTGAAATTTCTGCAATTTTGCCCCAAAATAACTGAAATTTCTGCAATCTTCTTCCAAAATAAGGGAAATTTCTGGAATTTTGCACCAAAATAAGTGGAATTTCTGAGTTTTTTCCCAAAACAAGGAGAATTTCTGTCTTTTTGCCACACCATATAAGGAATTTCTGCATTTTTGCCCCACAATTAGGGGAATTTCTGCAATTTTGCTCCAAAATACAGGGAATTTCTGCCTTTTTGCCCGAAAATAAGAAGAATGCATATCTTTTTGCCATAAAAAAGGGAAATTTCTTCATTTTTGCTCCAAAAGAAGGGGGTATTTCTGCTTTTTTGCCTCTAAATAAGTGGAATTTCTGTCTTTTCCCACCAAAACAAAGGGAATTTCTGTCTTTTTTGCCCCAACATAAGGGAAATTTCTGACTTATTACCCTGAAATAAGTGAAATTTCTGCAATTTTCCCCCAAAATAAGGGAAATTTCTCCCTTTTTGCCCCCAAATAAGAGGAATTTCAGCCTTTTTACCTCAAAATAAGGGGAATTTCTGCATTTTTGCCCCAAAATGTGGGAGATTTCTGCCTTTTTGCCCCAAAATGAGAAAAATTTCTGCAATTTTGTATCAAAATAAAAGAAATTTCCGCTTTTTTGCACCAAAATAAGAAAATACCTGCTTTTTTTCTGAAATAAGTGAAATTTCTGCAATTTTGCCCCAAAATAAGGGAAATTTCTGGAATTTTACCCCAAAATAAGTGGAATTTCTGAGTTTTGCCCCAAAATAAGGAGAATTTCTGTCTTTTTGCCACAACATATAGAGAATTTCTGCCTTTTTGCCCCACAATTAGGGGAATTTCTGCAATTTTGCTCCAAAATACGGGGAATTTCTGCCTTTTTGCCCGAAAATAAGAAGAATGCATACCTTTTTGCCATAAAAAAGGGAAATTTCTTCATTTTTGCTCCAAAATAAGGAGAATTTCTGCTTTTTTGCCTCTAAAAAAGTGGAATTTCTGTCTTTTTCCCCCAAAACAAAGGGAATTTCTTTTTTTTTGCCCCAAAATAAGAAAAATTTCTGACTTATTACTCTGAAATAAGTGAAATTACTGCAATTTTGTCCCAAAATAAGGGAAATTTCTGCCTTTTTGCCCTCAAATTAGGGGAATTTCAGCTTTTTTACCTCAAAATAAGGGGAATTTCTGCAATTTTGCCCCAAAATAAGGGAAATTTCTGCATTTTTGCCCCCAAATAAGGGGAATTTCAGCCTTTTAAACTCAAAACAAGAGAAATTTCTTCATTTTTACCCCAAAATAAGTGGATATTCTGCCTTTTTGACTCAAAATAAGTGAAATTTCTGCAATTTTTGCCCAAAATAAGGGAAATGTCTGCTCTTTGCCCTAAATAAGGGGAATTTCTGACTTTATGCCCCAAAATAAAAGGAATTACAGCATTTTTACCTCAAAATAAGGGGAATTTCTGCATTTTTGCCCCAAAATATGAGAAATTTCTGCCTTTTTGCCCAAAATAAGAAAAATTTCTGCAATTTTGTACCAAAATAAAAGAAATTTCTGTCTTTTTTCCCCTGAAATAAGTGAAATTTCTGCAATTTTGCCCCAAAATAACTGAAATTTCTGCAATCTTGTTCCAAAATAAGAAAAATTTCTGGAATTTTGCCCCAAAATAAGTGGAATTTCTGAGTTTTTTACCAAAATAAGCAGAATTTCTGTCTTTTTGCCCCACCATATAAGGAATTTCTGCATTTTTGCCCCACAATTAGGGGAATTTCTGCAATTTTGCTCCAAAATACGGAGAATTTCTGCCTTTTTGCCCGAAAATAAGAAGAATGCATAACTTTTTGCCATAAAAAAGGGAAATTTCTTCATTTTTGCTCCAAAATAAGGGGAATTTCTGCTTTTTTGCCTCTAAAAAAGTGGAATTTCTGTCTTTTTCCCCCAAACAAAGGGAATTTCATTTTTTATGCCCCAAAATAAGAAAAATTTCTGACTTATTACTCAGAAATAAGTGGAATTACGGCAATTTTGTCCCAAAATAAGGGAAATTTCTGCCTTTTTGCCCCCAAATAAGGGGAATTCAGCTTTTTTACCTTAAAATAAGGGGAATTTCTGCAATTTTTCCCCAAAATAAAGGAAATTTCTGCCTTTTTGCCCCCAAATAAGGGAAATTTCAGCCTTTTTACCTCAAAACAAGGGGAATTTCTTCATTTTTACCCCAAAATAAGTGGATTTTCTGCCTTTTTGACTCAAAATAAGTGAAATTTCTGCAATTTTTGCCCAAAATAAGGGAAATGTCTGCTCTTTGCCCTAAATAAGGGGAATTTCTGACTTTATGCCCCAAAATAAAGGAATTTCAGCATTTTTACCTCAAAATAAGGGGAATTTCTGCATTTTTGCCCCAAAATATGGGAAATTTCTGCCTTTTTGCCCAAAATAAGAAAAATTTCTGCAATTTTGTACCAAAATAAAAGAAATTTCTGTCTTTTTTCCCCTGAAATAAGTGAAATTTCTGCAATTTTGCCCCAAAATAACTGAAATTTCTGCAATCTTGTTCCAAAATAAGGGAAATTTCTGGAATTTTGCCCCCAAATAAGTGGAATTTCTGAGTTTTTTACCAAAATAAGGAGAAATTCTGTCTTTTTGCCCCACCATATAAGGAATTTCTGCATTTTTGCCCCACAATTAGGGGAATTTCTGCAATTTTGCTCCAAAATACAGGGAATTTCTGCCTTTTTGCCCGAAAATAAGAAGAATGCATATCTTTTTGCCATAAAAAAGGGAAATTTCTTCATTTTTGCTCCAAAAGAAGGGGGTATTTCTGCTTTTTTGCCTCTAAATAAGTGGAATTTCTGTCTTTTCCCCCCAAAACAAAGGGAATTTCTGTCTTTTTTGCCCCAAAATAAGGGAAATTTCTGGCTTATTACCCTGAAATAAGTGAAATTTCTGAAATTTTCCCCCAAAATAAGGGAAATTTCTCCCTTTTTGCCCCCAAATAAAGGGAATTTCAGTCTTTTTACCTCAAAATAAAAGGAATTTCTGCATTTTTGCCCCAAATTATGGGAAATTTATGCCTTTTTGCCCCAAAATAAGAAAATTTCTGCAATTTTGTACCAAAATAAAAGAAATTTTTGCCCTTTTGCCCCAAAATAAGAAAATTTTTCTTTTTTTTCTGAAATATGTGAAATTTCTGCAATTTTGCCCCAAAATAAGTGAAATTTCTGTCTTTTTGCCCCAAAATACGGGGAATATCAGCCTTTTTACCTCAAAATAAGGGGAATTTTTGCATTTTTGTTCCAAAATATGGGAAATTTCTGCCTTTTTGCCACAAAATAAGAAAAATTTTTTCAATTCTGTACAAAATAAAAAAAATTCTAAAATTTTGCCCCAAAATTAAAGAAATTTCTGATTTTTGCCCCGAAATAATTAGAATTTCTATATTTTTGCCCCAAAATAAAGGGAATTTCTGCCTTTTTGCCCCAAAATAAGAAAAATTTCTGAAATTTTGTACCAAAATAAAAGAAATTTCTGCCTTTTTGCACCAAAATAAGAAAATTTCTGCTTTTTTTTCAGAAATAAGTAAAATTTCTGCAATTTTGCCCCAAAATAAGTGAAATTTCTGCAATTTTGCCCCAAAATAAGGGAAATTTCTGGAATTTTGCCCCAAAATAAGTGGAATTTCTGAGTTTTGCCCCAAAATAAGGAGAATTTCTGTATTTTTGCCCTAACATACAAGGAATTTCTGACTTTTTGCCCCACAATTAGGGGAATTTCTGCAATTTTGCTCCAAAATACGGGGAATTTCTGCTTTTTAGCCTGAAAATAAGGGGAATGCATACCTTTTGCCACAAAAAAAAGAAATTTCTTCATTTTTCCGCCAAAATAAAATAAATTTCTGCTTTTTTGCCTCAAAAAAGTGGAATTTCTGTCTTTTTCCCCCAAAACAAAGGGAATTTCTCTTATTTTTGCCCCAAAATAAGGAAAATTTCTGACTTATTATTCTGAAATAAGTGAAATTTCTGCAATTTTGCCCCAAAATAAGGGAAATTTCTGCCTTTTTGCCCCCAAATAAGGGGAATTTCAGCCTTTTTACCTCAAAATAAGGTGAATTTCTGCATTTTTGCCCCAATATATGGGAGATTTCTGCCTTTTTGCCCCAAAATAATAAAAATTTCTGCAATTTTGTATCAAAATAAAAGAAATTTCCGCCTTTTTGCACCAAAATAAGAAAATATCTGCTTTTTTTCTGAAATAAGTGAAATTTCTGCAATTTTGCCCCAAAATAAGGGAAATTTCTGGAATTTTGCCCCAAAATAAGTGGAATTTCTGAGTTTTGCCCCAAAATAAGGAGAATTTCTGTCTTTTTGCCCCAACATATAGAGAATTTCTGCCTTTTTGCCCCACAATTAGGGGAATTTCATCAATTTTGCTCCAAAATACGGAGAATTTCTGCCTTTTTGCCCGAAAATAAGAAGAATGCATAACTTTTTGCCATAAAAAAGGGAAATTTCTTCATTTTTGCTCCAAAATAAGGGGAATTTCTGCTTTTTTGCCTCTAAAAAAGTGGAATTTCTGTCTTTTTCCCCCAAAACAAAGGGAATTTCATTTTTTTTTGCCCCAAAATAAGAAAAATTTCTGACTTATTACTCTGAAATAAGTGGAATTACTGCAATTTTGTCCCAAAATAAGGGAAATTTCTGCCTTTTTGCCCCCAAATAAGGGGAATTTCAGCATTTTTACCTTAAAATAAGGGGAATTTCTGCAATTTTTCCCCAAAATAAGGGAAAAATCTGCCTTTTTGCCCCCAAATAAGGGAAATTTCAGCCTTTTTACCTCAAAACAAGGGGAATTTCTTCATTTTTACCCCAAAATAAGTGGATTTTCTGCCTTTTTGACTCAAAATAAGTGAAATTACTGCAATTTTGTCCCAAAATAAGGGAAATTTCTGCCTTTTTGCCCCCAAATTAGGGGAATTTCAGCTTTTTTACCTCAAAATAAGGGGAATTTCTGCAATTTTTCCCCAAAATAAGGGAAATTTCTGCCTTTTTGCCCCCAAATAAGGGGAATTTCAGCCTTTTTACCTCAAAACAAGAGGAATTTCTTCATTTTTACCCCAAAATAAGTGGATATTCTGCCTTTTTGACTCAAAATAAGTGAAATTTCTGCAATTTTTGCCCAAAATAAGGGAAATGTCTGCTCTTTGCCCTAAATAAGGGGAATTTCTGACTTTATGCCCCAAAATAAAAGGAATTTCAGCATTTTTACCTCAAAATAAGGGGAATTTCTGCATTTTTGCCCCAAAATATGGGAAATTTCTGCCTTTTTGCCCAAAATAAGAAAAATTTCTGCAATTTTGTACCAAAATAAAAGAAATTTCTGTCTTTTTTCCCCTGAAATAAGTGAAATTTCTGCAATTTTGCCCCAAAATAACTGAAATTTCTGCAATCTTGTTCCAAAATAAGGGAAATTTCTGGAATTTTGCCCCAAAATAAGTGGAATTTCTGAGTTTTTTACCAAAATAAGGAGAAATTCTTTTTGCCCCACCATATAAGGAATTTCTGCATTTTTGCCCCACAATTAGGGGAATTTCTGCAATTTTGCTCCAAAATACAGGGAATTTCTGCCTTTTTGCCCGAAAATAAGAAGAATGCATATCTTTTTGCCATAAAAAAGGGAAATTTCTTCATTTTTGCTCCAAAAGAAGGGGGTATTTCTGCTTTTTTGCCTCTAAATAAGTGGAATTTCTGTCTTTTCCCCCCAAAACAAAGGGAATTTCTGTCTTTTTTGCCCCAAAATAAGGGAAATTTCTGGCTTATTACCCTGAAATAAGTGAAATTTCTGAAATTTTCCCCCAAAATAAGGGAAATTTCTCCCTTTTTGCCCCCAAATAAGGGGAATTTCAGTCTTTTTACCTCAAAATAAAAGGAATTTCTGCATTTTTGCCCCAACATATGGGAAATTTATGCCTTTTTGCCCCAAAATAAGAAAATTTCTGCAATTTTGTACCAAAATAAAAGAAATTTTTGCCCTTTTGCCCCAAAATAAGAAAAGTTTTCTTTTTTTTTCTGAAATATGTGAAATTTCTGCAATTTTGCCCCAAAATAAGTGAAATTTCTGTCTTTTTGCCCCAAAATACGGGGAATATCAGCCTTTTTACCTCAAAATAAGGGGAATTTTTGCATTTTTGTTCCAAAATATGGGAAATTTCTGCCTTTTTGCCACAAAATAAGAAAAATTTTTTCAATTCTGTACAAAATAAAAAAAATTCTAAAATTTTGCCCCAAAATTAAAGAAATTTCTGATTTTTGCCCCGAAATAATTAGAATTTCTATATTTTTGCCCCAAAATAAAGGGAATTTCTGCCTTTTTGCCCCAAAATAAGGAGAATTTCTGTCTTTTTGCCCCAACATATAGAGAATTTCTGCCTTTTTGCCCCACAATTAGGGGAATTTCATCAATTTTGCTCCAAAATACGGAGAATTTCTGCCTTTTTGCCCGAAAATAAGAAGAATGCATAACTTTTTGCCATAAAAAAGGGAAATTTCTTCATTTTTGCTCCAAAATAAGGGGAATTTCTGCTTTTTTGCCTCTAAAAAAGTGGAATTTCTGTCTTTTTCCCCCAAAACAAAGGGAATTTCATTTTTTTTGCCCCAAAATAAGAAAAATTTCTGACTTATTACTCTGAAATAAGTGGAATTACTGCAATTTTGTCCCAAAATAAGGGAAATTTCTGCCTTTTTGCCCCCAAATAAGGGGAATTTCAGCTTTTTTACCTTAAAATAAGGGGAATTTCTGCAATTTTTCCCCAAAATAAGGGAAAAATCTGCCTTTTTGCCCCCAAATAAGGGAAATTTCAGCCTTTTTACCTCAAAACAAGGGGAATTTCTTCATTTTTACCCCAAAATAAGTGGATTTTCTGCCTTTTTGACTCAAAATAAGTGAAATTACTGCAATTTTGTCCCAAAATAAGGGAAATTTCTGCCTTTTTGCCCCCAAATTAGGGGAATTTCAGCTTTTTTACCTCAAAATAAGGGGAATTTCTGCAATTTTGCCCCAAAATAAGGGAAATTTCTGCCTTTTTGCCCCCAAATAAGGGGAATTTCAGCCTTTTTACCTCAAAACAAGAGGAATTTCTTCATTTTTACCCCAAAATAAGTGGATATTCTGCCTTTTTGACTCAAAATAAGTGAAATTTCTGCAATTTTTGCCCAAAATAAGGGAAATGTCTGCTCTTTGCCCTAAATAAGGGGAATTTCTGACTTTATGCCCCAAAATAAAAGGAATTTCAGCATTTTTACCTCAAAATAAGGGGAATTTCTGCATTTTTGCCCCAAAATATGGGAAATTTCTGCCTTTTTGCCCAAAATAAGAAAAATTTCTGCAATTTTGTACCAAAATAAAAGAAATTTCTGTCTTTTTTCCCCTGAAATAAGTGAAATTTCTGCAATTTTGCCCCAAAATAACTGAAATTTCTGCAATCTTGTTCCAAAATAAGGGAAATTTCTGGAATTTTGCCCCAAAATAAGTGGAATTTCTGAGTTTTTTACCAAAATAAGGAGAAATTCTTTTTGCCCCACCATATAAGGAATTTCTGCATTTTTGCCCCACAATTAGGGGAATTTCTGCAATTTTGCTCCAAAATACAGGGAATTTCTGCCTTTTTGCCCGAAAATAAGAAGAATGCATATCTTTTTGCCATAAAAAAGGGAAATTTCTTCATTTTTGCTCCAAAAGAAGGGGGTATTTCTGCTTTTTTGCCTCTAAATAAGTGGAATTTCTGTCTTTTCCCCCCAAAACAAAGGGAATTTCTGTCTTTTTTGCCCCAAAATAAGGGAAATTTCTGGCTTATTACCCTGAAATAAGTGAAATTTCTGAAATTTTCCCCCAAAATAAGGGAAATTTCTCCCTTTTTGCCCCCAAATAAGGGGAATTTCAGTCTTTTTACCTCAAAATAAAAGGAATTTCTGCATTTTTGCCCCAACATATGGGAAATTTATGCCTTTTTGCCCCAAAATAAGAAAATTTCTGCAATTTTGTACCAAAATAAAAGAAATTTTTGCCCTTTTGCCCCAAAATAAGAAAAGTTTTCTTTTTTTTTCTGAAATATGTGAAATTTCTGCAATTTTGCCCCAAAATAAGTGAAATTTCTGTCTTTTTGCCCCAAAATACGGGGAATATCAGCCTTTTTACCTCAAAATAAGGGGAATTTTTGCATTTTTGTTCCAAAATATGGGAAATTTCTGCCTTTTTGCCACAAAATAAGAAAAATTTTTTCAATTCTGTACAAAATAAAAAAAATTCTAAAATTTTGCCCCAAAATTAAAGAAATTTCTGATTTTTGCCCCGAAATAATTAGAATTTCTATATTTTTGCCCCAAAATAAAGGGAATTTCTGCCTTTTTGCCCCAAAATAAGAAAAATTTCTGAAATTTTGTACCAAAATAAAAGAAATTTCTGCCTTTTTGCACCAAAATAAGAAAATTTCTGCTTTTTTTTCAGAAATAAGTAAAATTTCTGCAATTTTGCCCCAAAATAAGTGAAATTTCTGCAATTTTGCCCCAAAATAAGTAAAATTTCTGCAATTTTGCCCCAAAATAAGGGAAATTTCTGGAATTTTGCCCCAAAATAAGTGGAATTTCTGAGTTTTGCCCCAAAATAAGGAGAATTTCTGTATTTTTGCCCTAACATACAAGGAATTTCTGACTTTTTGCCCCACAATTAGGGGAATTTCTGCAATTTTGCTCCAAAATACGGGGAATTTCTGCTTTTTAGCCTGAAAATAAGGGGAATGCATACCTTTTGCCACAAAAAAAAGAAATTTCTTCATTTTTCCGCCAAAATAAAATAAATTTCTGCTTTTTTGCCTCAAAAAAGTGGAATTTCTGTCTTTTTCCCCCAAAACAAAGGGAATTTCTCTTATTTTTGCCCCAAAATAAGGAAAATTTCTGACTTATTATTCTGAAATAAGTGAAATTTCTGCAATTTTGCCGCAAAATAAGGGAAATTTCTGCCTTTTTGCCCCCAAATAAGGGGAATTTCAGCCTTTTTACCTCAAAATAAGGTGAATTTCTGCATTTTTGCCCCAATATATGGGAGATTTCTGCCTTTTTGCCCCAAAATAAGAAAAATTTCTGCAATTTTGTATCAAAATAAAAGAAATTTCCGCCTTTTTGCACCAAAATAAGAAAATATCTGCTTTTTTTCTGAAATAAGTGAAATTTCTGCAATTTTGCCCCAAAATAAGGGAAATTTCTGGAATTTTGCCCCAAAATAAGTGGAATTTCTGAGTTTTGCCCCAAAATAAGGAGACTTTCTGTCTTTTTGCCCCAACATATAGGGAATTTCTGCCTTTTTGCCCCACAATTAGGGGAATTTCATCAATTTTGCTCCAAAATACGGAGAATTTCTGCCTTTTTGCCCGAAAATAAGAAGAATGCATAACTTTTTGCCATAAAAAAGGGAAATTTCTTCATTTTTGCTCCAAAATAAGGGGAATTTCTGCTTTTTTGCCTCTAAAAAAGTGGAATTTCTGTCTTTTTCCCCCAAAACAAAGGGAATTTCATTTTTTTTGCCCCAAAATAAGAAAAATTTCTGACTTATTACTCTGAAATAAGTGGAATTACGGCAATTTTGTCCCAAAATAAGAGAAATTTCTGCCTTTTTACCCCCAAATAAGGGGAATTTCAGCTTTTTTACCTTAAAATAAGGGGAATTTCTGCTATTTTTCCCCAAAATAAGGGAAATTTCTGCCTTTTTGCCCCCAAATAAGGGAAATTTCAGCCTTTTTACCTCAAAACAAGGGGAATTTCTTCATTTTTACCCCAAAATAAGTGGATTTTCTGCCTTTTTGACTCAAAATAAGTGAAATTACTGCAATTTTGTCCCAAAATAAGGGAAATTTCTGCCTTTTTGCCCCCAAATTAGGGGAATTTCAGCTTTTTTACCTCAAAATAAGGGGAATTTCTGCAATTTTGCCCCAAAATAAGGGAAATTTCTGCCTTTTTGCCCCCAAATAAGGGGAATTTCAGCCTTTTTACCTCAAAACAAGAGGAATTTCTTCATTTTTACCCCAAAATAAGTGGATATTCTGCCTTTTTGACTCAAAATAAGTGAAATTTCTGCAATTTTTGCCCAAAATAAGGGAAATGTCTGCTCTTTGCCCTAAATAAGGGGAATTTCTGACTTTATGCCCCAAAATAAAAGGAATTTCAGCATTTTTACCTCAAAATAAGGGGAATTTCTGCATTTTTGCCCCAAAATATGGGAAATTTCTGCCTTTTTGCCCAAAATAAGAAAAATTTCTGCAATTTTGTACCAAAATAAAAGAAATTTCTGTTTTTTCCCCTGAAATAAGTGAAATTTCTGCAATTTTGCCCTAAAATAACTGAAATTTCTGCAATCTTGTTCCAAAATAAGGGAAATTTCTGGAATTTTGCCCCAAAATAAGTGGAATTTCTGAGTTTTTTACCAAAATAAGGAGAAATTCTGTCTTTTTGCCCTACCATATAAGGAATTTCTGCATTTTTGCCCCACAATTAGGGGAATTTCTGCAATTTTGCTCCAAAATACAGGGAATTTCTGCCTTTTTGCCCGAAAATAAGAAGAATGCATATCTTTTTGCCATAAAAAAGGGAAATTTCTTCATTTTTGCTCCAAAAGAAGGGGGTATTTCTGCTTTTTTGCCTCTAAATAAGTGGAATTTCTGTCTTTTCCCCCCAAAACAAAGGGAATTTCTGTCTTTTTTGCCCCAAAATAAGGGAAATTTCTGGCTTATTACCCTGAAATAAGTGAAATTTCTGAAATTTTCCCCCAAAATAAGGGAAATTTCTCCCTTTTTGCCCCCAAATAAGGGGAATTTCAGTCTTTTTACCTCAAAATAAAAGGAATTTCTGCATTTTTGCCCCAACATATGGGAAATTTATGCCTTTTTGCCTCAAAATAAGAAATTTTCTGCAATTTTGTACCAAAATAAAAGAAATTTTTGCCCTTTTGCCCCAAAATAAGAAAATTTTTCTTTTTTTTTCTGAAATATGTGAAATTTCTGCAATTTTGCCCCAAAATAAGTGAAATTTCTGTCTTTTTGCCCCAAAATACGGGGAATATCAGCCTTTTTACCTCAAAATAAGGGGAATTTTTGCATTTTTGTTCCAAAATATGGGAAATTTCAGCCTTTTTGCCACAAAATAAGAAAAATTTTTTCAATTCTGTACAAAATAAAAAAAATTCTAAAATTTTGCCCCAAAATTAAAGAAATTTCTGATTTTGCCCCGAAATAATTAGAATTTCTATATTTTTGCCCCAAAATAAAGGGAATTTCTGCCTTTTTGCCCCAAAATAAGAAAAATTTCTGAAATTTTGTACCAAAATAAAAGAAATTTCTGCCTTTTTGCACCAAAATAAGAAAATTTCTGCTTTTTTTTCAGAAATAAGTAAAATTTCTGCAATTTTGCCCCAAAATAAGTGAAATTTCTGCAATTTTGCCCCAAAATAAGGGAAATTTCTGGAATTTTGCCCCAAAATAAGTGGAATTTCTGAGTTTTGCCCCAAAATAAGGAGAATTTCTGTATTTTTGCCCTAACATACAAGGAATTTCTGACTTTTTGCCCCACAATTAGGGGAATTTCTGCAATTTTGCTCCAAAATACGGGGAATTTCTGCTTTTTAGCCTGAAAATAAGGGGAATGCATACCTTTTGCCACAAAAAAAAGAAATTTCTTCATTTTTCCGCCAAAATAAAATAAATTTCTGCTTTTTTGCCTCAAAAAAGTGGAATTTCTGTCTTTTTCCCCCAAAACAAAGGGAATTTCTCTTATTTTTGCCCCAAAATAAGGAAAATTTCTGACTTATTATTCTGAAATAAGTGAAATTTCTGCAATTTTGCCCCAAAATAAGGGAAATTTCTGCCTTTTTGCCCCCAAATAAGGGGAATTTCAGCCTTTTTACCTCAAAATAAGGTGAATTTCTGCATTTTTGCCCCAATATATGGGAGATTTCTGCCTTTTTGCCCCAAAATAATAAAAATTTCTGCAATTTTGTATCAAAATAAAAGAAATTTCCGCCTTTTTGCACCAAAATAAGAAAATATCTGCTTTTTTTCTGAAATAAGTGAAATTTCTGCAATTTTGCCCCAAAATAAGGGAAATTTCTGGAATTTTGCCCCAAAATAAGTGGAATTTCTGAGTTTTGCCCCAAAATAAGGAGAATTTCTGTCTTTTTGCCCCAACATATAGAGAATTTCTGCCTTTTTGCCCCACAATTAGGGGAATTTCATCAATTTTGCTCCAAAATACGGAGAATTTCTGCCTTTTTGCCCGAAAATAAGAAGAATGCATAACTTTTTGCCATAAAAAAGGGAAATTTCTTCATTTTTGCTCCAAAATAATGGGAATTTCTGCTTTTTTGCCTCTAAAAAAGTGGAATTTCTGTCTTTTTCCCCCAAAACAAAGGGAATTTCATTTTTTTTGCCCCAAAATAAGAAAAACTTCTGACTTATTACTCTGAAATAAGTGGAATTACTGCAATTTTGTCCCAAAATAAGGGAAATTTCTGCCTTTTTGCCCCCAAATAAGGGGAATTTCAGCTTTTTTACCTTAAAATAAGGGGAATTTCTGCAATTTTTCCCCAAAATAAGGGAAAAATCTGCCTTTTTGCCCCCAAATAAGGGAAATTTCAGCCTTTTTACCTCAAAACAAGGGGAATTTCTTCATTTTTACCCCAAAATAAGTGGATATTCTGCCTTTTTGACTCAAAATAAGTGAAATTTCTGCAATTTTTGCCCAAAATAAGGGAAATGTCTGCTCTTTGCCCTAAATAAGGGGAATTTCTGACTTTATGCCCCAAAATAAAAGGAATTTCAGCATTTTTACCTCAAAATAAGGGGAATTTCTGCATTTTTGCCCCAAAATATGGGAAATTTCTGCCTTTTTGCCCAAAATAAGAAAAATTTCTGCAATTTTGTACCAAAATAAAAGAAATTTCTGTCTTTTTTCCCCTGAAATAAGTGAAATTTCTGCAATTTTGCCCCAAAATAACTGAAATTTCTGCAATCTTGTTCCAAAATAAGGGAAATTTCTGGAATTTTGCCCCAAAATAAGTGGAATTTCTGAGTTTTTTACCAAAATAAGGAGAAATTCTTTTTGCCCCACCATATAAGGAATTTCTGCATTTTTGCCCCACAATTAGGGGAATTTCTGCAATTTTGCTCCAAAATACAGGGAATTTCTGCCTTTTTGCCCGAAAATAAGAAGAATGCATATCTTTTTGCCATAAAAAAGGGAAATTTCTTCATTTTTGCTCCAAAAGAAGGGGGTATTTCTGCTTTTTTGCCTCTAAATAAGTGGAATTTCTGTCTTTTCCCCCCAAAACAAAGGGAATTTCTGTCTTTTTTGCCCCAAAATAAGGGAAATTTCTGGCTTATTACCCTGAAATAAGTGAAATTTCTGAAATTTTCCCCCAAAATAAGGGAAATTTCTCCCTTTTTGCCCCCAAATAAGGGGAATTTCAGTCTTTTTACCTCAAAATAAAAGGAATTTCTGCATTTTTGCCCCAACATATGGGAAATTTATGCCTTTTTGCCCCAAAATAAGAAAATTTCTGCAATTTTGTACCAAAATAAAAGAAATTTTTGCCCTTTTGCCCCAAAATAAGAAAAGTTTTCTTTTTTTTTTCTGAAATATGTGAAATTTCTGCAATTTTGCCCCAAAATAAGTGAAATTTCTGTCTTTTTGCCCCAAAATACGGGGAATATCAGCCTTTTTACCTCAAAATAAGGGGAATTTTTGCATTTTTGTTCCAAAATATGGGAAATTTCTGCCTTTTTGCCACAAAATAAGAAAAATTTTTTCAATTCTGTACAAAATAAAAAAAATTCTAAAATTTTGCCCCAAAATTAAAGAAATTTCTGATTTTTGCCCCGAAATAATTAGAATTTCTATATTTTTGCCCCAAAATAAAGGGAATTTCTGCCTTTTTGCCCCAAAATAAGGAGAATTTCTGTCTTTTTGCCCCAACATATAGAGAATTTCTGCCTTTTTGCCCCACAATTAGGGGAATTTCATCAATTTTGCTCCAAAATACGGAGAATTTCTGCCTTTTTGCCCGAAAATAAGAAGAATGCATAACTTTTTGCCATAAAAAAGGGAAATTTCTTCATTTTTGCTCCAAAATAAGGGGAATTTCTGCTTTTTTGCCTCTAAAAAAGTGGAATTTCTGTCTTTTTCCCCCAAAACAAAGGGAATTTCATTTTTTTTGCCCCAAAATAAGAAAAATTTCTGACTTATTACTCTGAAATAAGTGGAATTACTGCAATTTTGTCCCAAAATAAGGGAAATTTCTGCCTTTTTGCCCCCAAATAAGGGGAATTTCAGCTTTTTTACCTTAAAATAAGGGGAATTTCTGCAATTTTTCCCCAAAATAAGGGAAAAATCTGCCTTTTTGCCCCCAAATAAGGGAAATTTCAGCCTTTTTACCTCAAAACAAGGGGAATTTCTTCATTTTTACCCCAAAATAAGTGGATTTTCTGCCTTTTTGACTCAAAATAAGTGAAATTACTGCAATTTTGTCCCAAAATAAGGGAAATTTCTGCCTTTTTGCCCCCAAATTAGGGGAATTTCAGCTTTTTTACCTCAAAATAAGGGGAATTTCTGCAATTTTGCCTCAAAATAAGGGAAATTTCTGCCTTTTTGCCCCCAAATAAGGGGAATTTCAGCCTTTTTACCTCAAAACAAGAGGAATTTCTTCATTTTTACCCCAAAATAAGTGGATATTCTGCCTTTTTGACTCAAAATAAGTGAAATTTCTGCAATTTTTGCCCAAAATAAGGGAAATGTCTGCTCTTTGCCCTAAATAAGGGGAATTTCTGACTTTATGCCCCAAAATAAAAGGAATTTCAGCATTTTTACCTCAAAATAAGGGGAATTTCTGCATTTTTGCCCCAAAATATGGGAAATTTCTGCCTTTTTGCCCAAAATAAGAAAAATTTCTGCAATTTTGTACCAAAATAAAAGAAATTTCTGTCTTTTTTCCCCTGAAATAAGTGAAATTTCTGCAATTTTGCCCCAAAATAACTGAAATTTCTGCAATCTTGTTCCAAAATAAGGGAAATTTCTGGAATTTTGCCCCAAAATAAGTGGAATTTCTGAGTTTTTTACCAAAATAAGGAGAAATTCTTTTTGCCCCACCATATAAGGAATTTCTGCATTTTTGCCCCACAATTAGGGGAATTTCTGCAATTTTGCTCCAAAATACAGGGAATTTCTGCCTTTTTGCCCGAAAATAAGAAGAATGCATATCTTTTTGCCATAAAAAAGGGAAATTTCTTCATTTTTGCTCCAAAAGAAGGGGGTATTTCTGCTTTTTTGCCTCTAAATAAGTGGAATTTCTGTCTTTTCCCCCCAAAACAAAGGGAATTTCTGTCTTTTTTGCCCCAAAATAAGGGAAATTTCTGGCTTATTACCCTGAAATAAGTGAAATTTCTGAAATTTTCCCCCAAAATAAGGGAAATTTCTCCCTTTTTGCCCCCAAATAAGGGGAATTTCAGTCTTTTTACCTCAAAATAAAAGGAATTTCTGCATTTTTGCCCCAACATATGGGAAATTTATGCCTTTTTGCCCCAAAATAAGAAAATTTCTGCAATTTTGTACCAAAATAAAAGAAATTTTTGCCCTTTTGCCCCAAAATAAGAAAAGTTTTCTTTTTTTTTTCTGAAATATGTGAAATTTCTGCAATTTTGCCCCAAAATAAGTGAAATTTCTGTCTTTTTGCCCCAAAATACGGGGAATATCAGCCTTTTTACCTCAAAATAAGGGGAATTTTTGCATTTTTGTTCCAAAATATGGGAAATTTCTGCCTTTTTGCCACAAAATAAGAAAAATTTTTTCAATTCTGTACAAAATAAAAAAAATTCTAAAATTTTGCCCCAAAATTAAAGAAATTTCTGATTTTTGCCCCGAAATAATTAGAATTTCTATATTTTTGCCCCAAAATAAAGGGAATTTCTGCCTTTTTGCCCCAAAATAAGAAAAATTTCTGAAATTTTGTACCAAAATAAAAGAAATTTCTGCCTTTTTGCACCAAAATAAGAAAATTTCTGCTTTTTTTTCAGAAATAAGTAAAATTTCTGCAATTTTGCCCCAAAATAAGTGAAATTTCTGCAATTTTGCCCCAAAATAAGTAAAATTTCTGCAATTTTGCCCCAAAATAAGGGAAATTTCTGGAATTTTGCCCCAAAATAAGTGGAATTTCTGAGTTTTGCCCCAAAATAAGGAGAATTTCTGTATTTTTGCCCTAACATACAAGGAATTTCTGACTTTTTGCCCCACAATTAGGGGAATTTCTGCAATTTTGCTCCAAAATACGGGGAATTTCTGCTTTTTAGCCTGAAAATAAGGGGAATGCATACCTTTTGCCACAAAAAAAAGAAATTTCTTCATTTTTCCGCCAAAATAAAATAAATTTCTGCTTTTTTGCCTCAAAAAAGTGGAATTTCTGTCTTTTTCCCCCAAAACAAAGGGAATTTCTCTTATTTTTGCCCCAAAATAAGGAAAATTTCTGACTTATTATTCTGAAATAAGTGAAATTTCTGCAATTTTGCCGCAAAATAAGGGAAATTTCTGCCTTTTTGCCCCCAAATAAGGGGAATTTCAGCCTTTTTACCTCAAAATAAGGTGAATTTCTGCATTTTTGCCCCAATATATGGGAGATTTCTGCCTTTTTGCCCCAAAATAAGAAAAATTTCTGCAATTTTGTATCAAAATAAAAGAAATTTCCGCCTTTTTGCACCAAAATAAGAAAATATCTGCTTTTTTTCTGAAATAAGTGAAATTTCTGCAATTTTGCCCCAAAATAAGGGAAATTTCTGGAATTTTGCCCCAAAATAAGTGGAATTTCTGAGTTTTGCCCCAAAATAAGGAGACTTTCTGTCTTTTTGCCCCAACATATAGGGAATTTCTGCCTTTTTGCCCCACAATTAGGGGAATTTCATCAATTTTGCTCCAAAATACGGAGAATTTCTGCCTTTTTGCCCGAAAATAAGAAGAATGCATAACTTTTTGCCATAAAAAAGGGAAATTTCTTCATTTTTGCTCCAAAATAAGGGGAATTTCTGCTTTTTTGCCTCTAAAAAAGTGGAATTTCTGTCTTTTTCCCCCAAAACAAAGGGAATTTCATTTTTTTGCCCCAAAATAAGAAAAATTTCTGACTTATTACTCTGAAATAAGTGGAATTACGGCAATTTTGTCCCAAAATAAGAGAAATTTCTGCCTTTTTACCCCCAAATAAGGGGAATTTCAGCTTTTTTACCTTAAAATAAGGGGAATTTCTGCTATTTTTCCCCAAAATAAGGGAAATTTCTGCCTTTTTGCCCCCAAATAAGGGAAATTTCAGCCTTTTTACCTCAAAACAAGGGGAATTTCTTCATTTTTACCCCAAAATAAGTGGATTTTCTGCCTTTTTGACTCAAAATAAGTGAAATTACTGCAATTTTGTCCCAAAATAAGGGAAATTTCTGCCTTTTTGCCCCCAAATTAGGGGAATTTCAGCTTTTTTACCTCAAAATAAGGGGAATTTCTGCAATTTTGCCCCAAAATAAGGGAAATTTCTGCCTTTTTGCCCCCAAATAAGGGGAATTTCAGCCTTTTTACCTCAAAACAAGAGGAATTTCTTCATTTTTACCCCAAAATAAGTGGATATTCTGCCTTTTTGACTCAAAATAAGTGAAATTTCTGCAATTTTTGCCCAAAATAAGGGAAATGTCTGCTCTTTGCCCTAAATAAGGGGAATTTCTGACTTTATGCCCCAAAATAAAAGGAATTTCAGCATTTTTACCTCAAAATAAGGGGAATTTCTGCATTTTTGCCCCAAAATATGGGAAATTTCTGCCTTTTTGCCCAAAATAAGAAAAATTTCTGCAATTTTGTACCAAAATAAAAGAAATTTCTGTTTTTTTCCCCTGAAATAAGTGAAATTTCTGCAATTTTGCCCCAAAATAACTGAAATTTCTGCAATCTTGTTCCAAAATAAGGGAAATTTCTGGAATTTTGCCCCAAAATAAGTGGAATTTCTGAGTTTTTTACCAAAATAAGGAGAAATTCTGTCTTTTTGCCCTACCATATAAGGAATTTCTGCATTTTTGCCCCACAATTAGGGGAATTTCTGCAATTTTGCTCCAAAATACAGGGAATTTCTGCCTTTTTGCCCGAAAATAAGAAGAATGCATATCTTTTTGCCATAAAAAAGGGAAATTTCTTCATTTTTGCTCCAAAAGAAGGGGGTATTTCTGCTTTTTTGCCTCTAAATAAGTGGAATTTCTGTCTTTTCCCCCCAAAACAAAGGGAATTTCTGTCTTTTTTGCCCCAAAATAAGGGAAATTTCTGGCTTATTACCCTGAAATAAGTGAAATTTCTGAAATTTTCCCCCAAAATAAGGGAAATTTCTCCCTTTTTGCCCCCAAATAAGGGGAATTTCAGTCTTTTTACCTCAAAATAAAAGGAATTTCTGCATTTTTGCCCCAACATATGGGAAATTTATGCCTTTTTGCCTCAAAATAAGAAAATTTCTGCAATTTTGTACCAAAATAAAAGAAATTTTTGCCCTTTTGCCCCAAAATAAGAAAATTTTTCTTTTTTTTTCTGAAATATGTGAAATTTCTGCAATTTTGCCCCAAAATAAGTGAAATTTCTGTCTTTTTGCCCCAAAATACGGGGAATATCAGCCTTTTTACCTCAAAATAAGGGGAATTTTTGCATTTTTGTTCCAAAATATGGGAAATTTCAGCCTTTTTGCCACAAAATAAGAAAAATTTTTTCAATTCTGTACAAAATAAAAAAAATTCTAAAATTTTGCCCCAAAATTAAAGAAATTTCTGATTTTGCCCCGAAATAATTAGAATTTCTATATTTTTGCCCCAAAATAAAGGGAATTTCTGCCTTTTTGCCCCAAAATAAGAAAAATTTCTGAAATTTTGTACCAAAATAAAAGAAATTTCTGCCTTTTTGCACCAAAATAAGAAAATTTCTGCTTTTTTTTCAGAAATAAGTAAAATTTCTGCAATTTTGCCCCAAAATAAGTGAAATTTCTGCAATTTTGCCCCAAAATAAGGGAAATTTCTGGAATTTTGCCCCAAAATAAGTGGAATTTCTGAGTTTTGCCCCAAAATAAGGAGAATTTCTGTATTTTTGCCCTAACATACAAGGAATTTCTGACTTTTTGCCCCACAATTAGGGGAATTTCTGCAATTTTGCTCCAAAATACGGGGAATTTCTGCTTTTTAGCCTGAAAATAAGGGGAATGCATACCTTTTGCCACAAAAAAAAGAAATTTCTTCATTTTTCCGCCAAAATAAAATAAATTTCTGCTTTTTTGCCTCAAAAAAGTGGAATTTCTGTCTTTTTCCCCCAAAACAAAGGGAATTTCTCTTATTTTTGCCCCAAAATAAAAAAAATTTCTGACTTATTATTCTGAAATAAGTGAAATTTCTGCAATTTTGCCCCAAAATAAGGGAAATTTCTGCCTTTTTGCCCCCA
The DNA here is from genome assembly GCF_963924665.1 of Micromys minutus. NCBI lineage: Eukaryota > Metazoa > Chordata > Mammalia > Rodentia > Muridae > Micromys > Micromys minutus. The sequence continues at coordinate 994,365 of NW_027667155.1, read as the reverse complement.
AATAAGGGGAATTTCAGCCTTTTTACCTCAAAATATGGTGAATTTCTGCATTTTTGCCCCAATATATGGGAGATTTCTGCCTTTTTGCCCCAAAATAAGAAAAATTTCTGCAATTTTGTATTAAAATAAAAGAAATTTCCGCCTTTTTGCACCAAAATAAGAAAATATCTGCTTTTTTTCTGAAATAAGTGAAATTTCTGCAATTTTGCCCCAAAATAAGGGAAATTTCTGGAATTTTGCCCCAAAATAAGTGGAATTTCTGAGTTTTGCCCCAAAATAAGGAGAATTTCTGTCTTTTTGCCCGAACATATAGAGAATTTCTGCCTTTTTGCCCCACAATTAGGGGAATTTCATCAATTTTGCTCCAAAATACGGAGAATTTCTGCCTTTTTGCCCGAAAATAAGAAGAATGCATAACTTTTTGCCATAAAAAAGGGAAATTTCTTCATTTTTGCTCCAAAATAAGGGGAATTTCTGCTTTTTTGCCTCTAAAAAAGTGGAATTTCTGTCTTTTTCCCCCAAAACAAAGGGAATTTCATTTTTTTTGCCCCAAAATAAGAAAAATTTCTGACTTATTACTCTGAAATAAGTGGAATTACGGCAATTTTGTCCCAAAATAAGGGAATTTTCTGCCTTTTTGCCCCCAAATAAGGGGAATTTCAGATTTTTTACCTTAAAATAAGGGGAATTTCTGCAATTTTTCCCCAAAATAAGGGAAATTTCTGCCTTTTTGCCCCCAAATAAGGGAAATTTCAGCCTTTTTACCTCAAAACAAGGGGAATTTCTTCATTTTTACCCCAAAATAAGTGGATTTTCTGCCTTTTTGACTCAAAATAAGTGAAATTACTGCAATTTTGTCCCAAAATAAGGGAAATTTCTGCCTTTTTGCCCCCAAATTAGGGGAATTTCAGCTTTTTTACCTCAAAATAAGGGGAATTTCTGCATTTTTGCCCCAAAATAAGGGAAATTTCTGCCTTTTTGCCCCCAAATAAGGGGAATTTCAGCCTTTTTACCTCAAAACAAGAGGAATTTCTTCATTTTTACCCCAAAATAAGTGGATATTCTGCCTTTTTGACTCAAAATAAGTGAAATTTCTGCAATTTTTGCCCAAAATAAGGGAAATGTCTGCTCTTTGCCCTAAATAAGGGGAATTTCTGACTTTATGCCCCAAAATAAAAGGAATTTCAGCATTTTTACCTCAAAATAAGGGGAATTTCTGCATTTTTGCCCCAAAATATGGGAAATTTCTGCCTTTTTGCCCAAAATAAGAAAAATTTCTGCAATTTTGTACCAAAATAAAAGAAATTTCTGTCTTTTTTCCCCTGAAATAAGTGAAATTTCTGCAATTTTGCCCCAAAATAACTGAAATTTCTGCAATCTTGTTCCAAAGTAAGGGAAATTTCTGGAATTTTGCCCCAAAATAAGTGGAATTTCTGAGTTTTTTACCAAAATAAGGAGAAATTCTGTCTTTTTGCCCCACCATATAAGGAATTTCTGCATTTTTGCCCCACAATTAGGGGAATTTCTGCAATTTTGCTCCAAAATACAGGGAATTTCTGCCTTTTTGCCCGAAAATAAGAAGAATGCATATCTTTTTGCCATAAAAAAGGGAAATTTCTTCATTTTTGCTCCAAAAGAAGGGGGTATTTCTGCTTTTTTGCCTCTAAATAAGTGGAATTTCTGTCTTTTCCCCCCAAAACAAAGGGAATTTCTGTCTTTTTTGCCCCAAAATAAGGGAAATTTCTGGCTTATTACCCTGAAATAAGTGAAATTTCTGAAATTTTCCCCCAAAATAAGGGAAATTTCTCCTTTTTTGCCCCCAAATAAGGGGAATTTCAATCTTTTTACCTCAAAATAAAAGGAATTTCTGCATTTTTGCCCCAACATATGGGAAATTTATGCCTTTTTGCCCCAAAATAAGAAAATTTCTGCAATTTTGTACCAAAATAAAAGAAATTTTTGCCCTTTTGCCCCAAAATAAGAAAATTTTTCTTTTTTTTTGTGAAATATGTGAAATTTCTGCAATTTTGCCCCAAAATAAGTGAAATTTCTGTCTTTTTGCCCCAAAATACGGGGAATATCAGCCTTTTTACCTCAAAATAAGGGGGATTTTTGCATTTTTGTTCCAAAATATGGGAAATTTCTGCCTTTTTGCCACAAAATAAGAAAAATTTTTTCAATTCTGTACAAAATAAAAAAAATTCTAAAATTTTGCCCCAAAATTAAAGAAATTTCTGATTTTTGCCCCGAAATAATTAGAATTTCTATATTTTTGCCCCAAAATAAAGGGAATTTCTGCCTTTTTGCCCCAAAATAAGAAAAATTTCTGAAATTTTGTACCAAAATAAAAGAAATTTCTGCCTTTTTGCACCAAAATAAGAAAATTTCTGCTTTTTTTTCAGAAATAAGTAAAATTTCTGCAATTTTGCCCCAAAATAAGTGAAATTTCTGCAATTTTGCCCCAAAATAAGGGAAATTTCTGGAATTTTGCCCCAAAATAAGTGGAATTTCTGAGTTTTGCCCCAAAATAAGGAGAATTTCTGTATTTTTGCCCTAACATACAAGGAATTTCTGACTTTTTGCCCCACAATTAGGGGAATTTCTGCAATTTTGCTCCAAAATACGGGGAATTTCTGCTTTTTAGCCTGAAAATAAGGGGAATGCATACCTTTTGCCACAAAAAAAAGAAATTTCTACATTTTTCCGCCAAAATAAAATAAATTTCTGCTTTTTTGCCTCAAAAAAGTGGAATTTCTGTCTTTTTCCCCCAAAACAAAGGGAATTTCTCTTATTTTTGCCCCAAAATAAAAAAAATTTCTGACTTATTATTCTGAAATAAGTGAAATTTCTGCAATTTTGCCCCAAAATAAGGGAAATTTCTGCCTTTTTGCCCCCAAATAAGGGGAATTTCAGCCTTTTTACCTCAAAATATGGTGAATTTCTGCATTTTTGCCCCAATATATGGGAGATTTCTGCCTTTTTGCCCGAAAATAAGAAAAATTTCTGCAATTTTGTATTAAAATAAAAGAAATTTCCGCCTTTTTGCACCAAAATAAGAAAATATCTGCTTTTTTTCTGAAATAAGTGAAATTTCTGCAATTTTGCCCCAAAATAAGGGAAATTTCTGGAATTTTGCCCCAAAATAAGTGGAATTTCTGAGTTTTGCCCCAAAATAAGGAGAATTTCTGTCTTTTTGCCCGAACATATAGAGAATTTCTGCCTTTTTGCCCCACAATTAGGGGAATTTCATCAATTTTGCTCCAAAATACGGAGAATTTCTGCCTTTTTGCCCGAAAATAAGAAGAATGCATAACTTTTTGCCATAAAAAAGGGAAATTTCTTCATTTTTGCTCCAAAATAAGGGGAATTTCTGCTTTTTTGCCTCTAAAAATTGGAATTTCTGTCTTTTTCCCCCAAAACAAAGGGAATTTCATTTTTTTTGCCCCAAAATAAGAAAAATTTCTGACTTATTACTCTGAAATAAGTGGAATTACGGCAATTTTGTCCCAAAATAAGGGAATTTTCTGCCTTTTTGCCCCCAAATAAGGGGAATTTCAGATTTTTTACCTTAAAATAAGGGGAATTTCTGCAATTTTTCCCCAAAATAAGGGAAATTTCTGCCTTTTTGCCCCCAAATAAGGGAAATTTCAGCCTTTTTACCTCAAAACAAGGGGAATTTCTTCATTTTTACCCCAAAATAAGTGGATTTTCTGCCTTTTTGACTCAAAATAAGTGAAATTACTGCAATTTTGTCCTAAAATAAGGGAAATTTCTGCCTTTTTGCCCCCAAATTAGGGGAATTTCAGCTTTTTTACCTCAAAATAAGGGGAATTTCTGCAATTTTGCCCCAAAATAAGGGAAATTTCTGCCTTTTTGCCCCCAAATAAGGGGAATTTCAGCCTTTTTACCTCAAAACAAGAGGAATTTCTTCATTTTTACCCCAAAATAAGTGGATATTCTGCCTTTTTGACTCAAAATAAGTGAAATTTCTGCAATTTTTGCCCAAAATAAGGGAAATGTCTGCTCTTTGCCCTAAATAAGGGGAATTTCTGACTTTATGCCCCAAAATAAAAGGAATTTCAGCATTTTTACCTCAAAATAAGGGGAATTTCTGCATTTTTGCCCCAAAATATGGGAAATTTCTGCCTTTTTGCCCAAAATAAGAAAAATTTCTGCAATTTTGTACCAAAATAAAAGAAATTTCTGTCTTTTTTCCCCTGAAATAAGTGAAATTTCTGCAATTTTGCCCCAAAATAACTGAAATTTCTGCAATCTTGTTCCAAAGTAAGGGAAATTTCTGGAATTTTGCCCCAAAATAAGTGGAATTTCTGAGTTTTTTACCAAAATAAGGAGAAATTCTGTCTTTTTGCCCCACCATATAAGGAATTTCTGCATTTTTGCCCCACAATTAGGGGAATTTCTGCAATTTTGCTCCAAAATACAGGGAATTTCTGCCTTTTTGCCCGAAAATAAGAAGAATGCATATCTTTTTGCCATAAAAAAGGGAAATTTCTTCATTTTTGCTCCAAAAGAAGGGGGTATTTCTGCTTTTTTGCCTCTAAATAAGTGGAATTTCTGTCTTTTCCCCCCAAAACAAAGGGAATTTCTGTCTTTTTTGCCCCAAAATAAGGGAAATTTCTGGCTTATTACCCTGAAATAAGTGAAATTTCTGAAATTTTCCCCCAAAATAAGGGAAATTTCTCCTTTTTTGCCCCCAAATAAGGGGAATTTCAATCTGTTTACCTCAAAAAAAAAGGAATTTCTGCATTTTTGCCCCAACATATGGGAAATTTATGCCTTTTTGCCCCAAAATAAGAAAATTTCTGCAATTTTGTACCAAAATAAAAGAAATTTTTGCCCTTTTGCCCCAAAATAAGAAAATTTTTCTTTTTTTTTTGTGAAATATGTGAAATTTCTGCAATTTTGCCCCAAAATAAGTGAAATTTCTGTCTTTTTGCCCCAAAATACGGGGAATATCAGCCTTTTTACCTCAAAATAAGGGGGATTTTTGCATTTTTGTTCCAAAATATGGGAAATTTCTGCCTTTTTGCCACAAAATAAGAAAAATTTTTTCAATTCTGTACAAAATAAAAAAAATTCTAAAATTTTGCCCCAAAATTAAAGAAATTTCTGATTTTTGCCCCGAAATAATTAGAATTTCTATATTTTTGCCCCAAAATAAAGGGAATTTCTGCCTTTTTGCCCCAAAATAAGAAAAAATTTCTGAAATTTTGTACCAAAATAAAAGAAATTTCTGCCTTTTTGCACCAAAATAAGAAAATTTCTGCTTTTTTTTCAGAAATAAGTAAAATTTCTGCAATTTTGCCCCAAAATAAGTGAAATTTCTGCAATTTTGCCCCAAAATAAGGGAAATTTCTGGAATTTTGCCGCAAAATAAGTGGAATTTCTGAGTTTTGCCCCAAAATAAGTGGAATTTCTGTATTTTTGCCCTAACATACAAGGAATTTCTGACTTTTTGCCCCACAATTAGGGGAATTTCTGCAATTTTGCTCCAAAATACGGAAAATTTCTGCTTTTTAGCCTGAAAATAAGGGGAATGCATAACTTTTGCCACAAAAAAAAATTTCTTCATTTTTCCGCCAAAATAAAATAAATTTCTGCTTTTTTGCCTCAAAAAAGTGGAATTTCTGTCTTTTTCCCCCAAAACAAAGGGAATTTCTCTTATTTTTGCCCCAAAATAAGGAAAATTTCTGACTTATTATTCTGAAATAAGTGAAATTTCTGCAATTTTGCCCCAAAATAAGGGAAATTTCTGCCTTTTTGCCCCACAATTAGGGGAATTTCATCAATTTTGCTCCAAAATACGGAGAATTTCTGCCTTTTTGTCCGAAAATAAGAAGAATGCATACGTTTTTGCGATAAAAAAGGGAAATTTCTTCATTTTTGCTCCAAAATAAGGGGAATTTCTGCTTTTTTGCCTCTAAAAAAGTGGAATTTCTGTCTTTTTCCCCCAAAACAAAGGGAATTCCTTTTTCTTTGCCCCAAAATAAGAAAAATTTCTGACTTATTACTCTGAAGTAAGTGAAATTTCTGCAATTTTGCTCCAAAATACGGGGAATTTCTGCTTTTTAGCCTGAAAATAAGGGGAATGTATACCTTTTGCCACAAAAAAAAGAAATTTCTTCATTTTTACACCAAAATAAAAGGAATTTCTGCTTTTTTGCCTCAAAAAAGTGGAATTTCTGTCTTTTTCCCCCAAAACAAAGGGAATTTCTCTTATTTTTGCCCCAAAATAAGGAAAATTTCTGACTTATTATTCTGAAATAAGTGAAATTTCTGCAATTTTGCCCCAAAATAAGGGAAATTTCTGCCTTCTTGCCCCCAAATAAGGGGAATTTCAGCCTTTTTACCTCAAAATAAGGGGAATTTCTGCATTTTTGCCCCAAATTATGGGAGATTTCTGCCTTTTTGCCCCAAAATAAGACAAATTTCTGCAATTTTGTATCAAAATAAAAGAAATTTCCGCCTTTTTGCACCAAAATAAGAAAATATCTGCTTTTTTTCTGAAATAAGTGAAATTTCTGCAATTTTGCCCCAAAATAAGGGAAATTTCTGGAATTTTGCCCCAAAATAAGTGGAATTTCTGAGTTTTGCCCCAAAATAAGGAGAATTTCTGTCTTTTTGCCCCAACATATAGAGAATTTCTGCCTTTTTGCCCCACAATTAGGGGAATTTCTGCAATTTTGCTCCAAAATACGGGGAATATCTGCCTTTTTGCCCGAAAATAAGAAGAATGCATACGTTTTTGCGATAAAAAAGGGAAATTTCTTCATTTTTGCTCCAAAATAAGGGGAATTTCTGCTTTTTTGCCTCTAAAAAAGTGGAATTTCTGTCTTTTTCCCCCAAAACAAAGGGAATTCCTTTTTCTTTGCCCCAAAATAAGAAAAATTTCTGACTTATTACTCTGAAGTAAGTGAAATTTCTGCAATTTTGCTCCAAAATACGGGGAATTTCTGCTTTTTAGCCTGAAAATAAGGGGAATGTATACCTTTTGCCACAAAAAAAAGAAATTTCTTCATTTTTACACCAAAATAAAAGGAATTTCTGCTTTTTTGCCTCAAAAAAGTGGAATTTCTGTCTTTTTCCCCCAAAACAAAGGGAATTTCTCTTATTTTTGCCCCAAAATAAGGAAAATTTCTGACTTATTATTCTGAAATAAGTGAAATTTCTGCAATTTTGCCCCAAAATAAGGGAAATTTCTGCCTTCTTGCCCCCAAATAAGGGGAATTTCAGCCTTTTTACCTCAAAATAAGGTGAATTTCTGCATTTTTGCCCCAAATTATGGGAGATTTCTGCCTTTTTGCCCCAAAATAAGACAAATTTCTGCAATTTTGTATCAAAATAAAAGAAATTTCTGCCTTTTTGCACCAAAATAAGAAAATATCTGCTTTTTTTCTGAAATAAGTGAAATTTCTGCAATTTTGCCCCAAAATAAGGGAAATTTCTGGAATTTTGCCCCAAAATAAGTGGAATTTCTGAGTTTTGCCCCAAAATAAGGAGAATTTCTGTCTTTTTGCCCCAACATATAGAGAATTTCTGCCTTTTTGCCCCACAATTAGGGGAATTTCTGCAATTTTGCTCCAAAATACGGGGAATATCTGCCTTTTTGCCCGAAAATAAGAAGAATGCATACCTTTTTGCAATAAAAAAGGGAAATTTCTTCATTTTTGCTCCAAAATAAGGGGAATTTCTGCCTTTTTGCCTCTAAATAAGTGGAATTTCTGTCTTTTTCCCCCAAAACAAAGGGAATTTCTTTTTTTTTGCCCCAAAATAAAAAAAATTTCTGACTTATTACCCTGAAATAAGTGAAATTTCTGCAATTTTGTCCCAAAATAAGGGAAATTTCTGCCTTTTTGCCCCCAAATAAGGGGAATTTCAGCTTTTTTACCTTAAAATAAGGGAAATTTCTGCAATTTCTCTCCAAAATAAGGGAAATTTCTGCCTTTTTGCCCCCAAATAAGGGAAATTTCAGCCTTTTTACCTCAAAACAAGAGGAATTTCTCTTCATTTTTACCCCAAAATAAGTGGATTTTCTGCATTTTTGACTCAAAATAAGTGAAATTTCTGCAATTTTTGCCCAAAATAAGGGAAATGTCTGCTCTTTGCCCTAAATAAGGGGAATTTCTGACTTTATGCCCCAAAATAAAAGGAATTTCAGCATTTTTACCTCAAAATAAGGGGAATTTCTGCATTTTTGCCCCAAAATATGAAAAATTTCTGCCTTTTTGCCCAAAATAAGAAAAATTTTTGCAATTTTGTACCAAAATAAAAGAAATTTCTGTCTTTTTTCCCCTGAAATAAGTGAAATTTCTGCAATTTTGCCCCAAAATAACTGAAATTTCTGCAATCTTGTTCCAAAATAAGGGAAATTTCTGGAATTTTGCCCCAAAATAAGTGGAATTTCTGAGTTTTGCCCCAAAATAAGGAAAATTTCTGTCTTTTTGCCCCACCATATAAGGAATTTCTGCATTTTTGCCCACAATTAGGGGAATTTCTGCAATTTTGTTCCAAAATACAGGGAATATCTGCCTTTTTGCCCGAAAATAAGAAGAATGCATACCTTTTTGCCATAAAAAAGGGAAATTTCTTCATTTTTGCTCCAAAATAAGGGGAATTTCTGCTTTTTGCCTCTAAATAAGTGGAATTTCTGTCTTTTTCCCCCAAAACAAAGAAAATTTCTGTCCTTTTGGCCCCAAAATAAGGAAAATTTCTGACTTCTTACCCTGAAATAAGTGAAATTTCTGAAATTTTTCCCCAAAATAAGGGAAATTTCTGCATTTTTGCCCGCAAATAAGGGGAATTTCAGCCTTTTTACCTCAAAATAAGGGGAATTTCTGCATTTTTGCCACAAAATATTAGGAATTTCTGCATTTTTGCCCCAAAATAAAAAAAATTTCTGCCTTTTTTCCCTGAAATAAGTGATATTTCTGGAATTTTGCCCAAAAATTGGAATTTCTGAGTTTTGCCCCAAAATAAGGAGAATTTTTGTCTCTTTGCCCTAACATATTGGGAATTTCTTCCTTTTTGCCCCACAATTACGGGAATTTCTGCAATTTTGCTCCAAAATACGGGGGATTTCTGCTTTTTAGCCCGAAAATAAGGGGAATGTATACCTTTTGCCACAAAAAATGGAAATTTCTTCATTTTTACTCCAAAATAAAAGGAATTTCTGCTTTTTTGCGTCAAAAAAGTGGAATTTCTGTCTTTTTCCCCAGAACAAATGGAATTTCTGTCTTTTTTGCCCCAAAAGAAGGATAATTTCTGACTTATTACCCTGAAATAAGTGAAATTTCGGCAATTTTGCCTCAAAATAAGGGAAATTTTTGCCTTTTTGCCCCCAAATAAGGGGAATTTTAGCCTTTTTACCTCAAAGTAAGAGGAATTTCTGCATTTTTGCCCCAAAATATGGGAGATTTCTGCCTTTTTGCCCCAAAATAAGAAAAATTTCTGCAATTTTGTATCAAAATGAAAGAAATTTTTGCCTTTTTGCTCCAAAATAAGAAAATTTCTGCTTTCTTTCTGAAATAAGTGAAATTTCTGCAATTTTGCCCCAAAATAAGGGAAATTTCTGCCTTTTTGCCCCCAAATAAGAAAAATTTCAGCCTATTTACCTCAAAATAAGGGGAATTTTTGCATTTTTGCCACAAAATATGAGGAATTTCTGCCTTTTTGCCCCAAAATAAAAAAAATTTCTGCCTTTTTTCCCTGAAATAAGTGAAATTTCTGCAATTTTGCCCCAAAATAAAAAAAATTTCTGCAAGTTTGCCACAAAATATGTGGAATTTCGGAGTTGCCCCAAAATAAAAAGAATTTCTGTCTTTTTGCCCCAACATATAGGGCATTTCTGCCTTTTTGCCCCAAAATTAGGGGTATTTCTGCAATTTTCTCCAAAATACGGGGAATTTCTGCATTTTTGTTCCAAAATATGGGAAATTTCTGCCTTTTTGCCACAAAATAATAAAAATTTCTTCAATTCTGTACCAAAATAAAAGAAATTTCTAAAATTTTGCCCCAAAATAAGGGAAATTTCTGATTTTTACCCCGAAATAAGAAGAATATCTGTATTTTTGCCCCAAAATAAAGGGAATTTCTGCCTTTTTGCCCCAAAATTAGGGGAGTTTCTGCAATTTTGCTTCAAAATACAGGGAATTTCTGCCTCTATTCCCGAAAATAAGAAGAACTTCTGCCGATTTGCCCCAAATAAAGGGAATTTCTGCATTTTTGCCCCAATATTAGAAGAATTTCTGCAATTTTGCTCCAAAATACGAGGAATTTCTGCCTTTTTGCCCGAAATTAAGGGGATTTTCTGCCTTTTTGCCCCAAAACAACTGACATTTCTGCAATTTTATCCAAATATAAGGGGAATTTCTGCCTTTTTGCCCCCAAATAAGAAGAATTTTTGCCTTTTTGCCCTTAAATATGTGAAATGTCTGCAATTTTACCCAGAAATAAGGTGAAATCTGCCTTTTTGCCCCAAAATAATGAGAATTTCTGCATTTTGCCCTAAAATAAGAAAAATTTTTGCTTTTTTCCCTGAAATAAGTGAAATTTCTGCAATTTTGCCTCAAAATAAGGGAAATTTCTGCCCTTTTGCTCCCAAATAAGGGGAATTTCAGCCTTTTTACCTCAAAATAAGAGGAATTTCTGCATTTTTGCCCCAAAATATGGGAGATTTCTGCCTTTTTGCCCCAAAATAAGAAAAATTTCTGCAATTTTGTACCAAAATAAAAGAAATTTCTGCCTTTTTGCACCAAAATAAGAAAATTCTGCTTTTTTTCTGAAATAAGTGAAATTTCTGCAATTTTTTCCGAAAATAAGTGAAATTTCTGCAATTTTGCCCCAAAATAAGGGAAATTTCTGAAATATTCCCCCTAAATAAGTGGAATTTCTGAGTTTTGCCCCAAAATAAGGAGAATTTCTGTCTTTTTGCCCCAACATATAGGGATTTTCTGCCTTTTTGCCCCACTATTAGGGGAATTTCTGAAATTTTGCTCCAAAATACGGGGAATTTCTGCCTTTTTGCCCGAAAATAGGAAGAATGCATACCTTTTTGCCATAGAAAAGGGAAATTTCTTCATTTTTGTTCCAAATAAGGAGAATTTCTGCTTTTTTGCCTCTAAATAAGTGGAATTTCTGTCTTTTTCCCCCCCAAAAAAGGGAATTTCTGTCTTTTTGGCCCCAAAATAAAGAAAATTTTTGACTTATTACCCTGAAATAAGTGAAATTTCTGCAATTTTGCCCCAAAATAAGGGAAATTTCTGCCTTTTTGCCCCAAATAAGGGGAATTTCAGCTTTTTTACCTCAAAATAAGGGGAATTTCGGCATTTTTGCCACAAAATATTAGGAATTTCTGCTTTTTTGCCCCAAAATAAGAAAAATTTCTGCCTTTTTTCCCTGAAATAAGTGAAATTTCTGCAATTTTGCCCCAAAATAAGTGAAATTTCTGCAATTTTGCCCCAAAATAAGGAAAATTTCTAGAATTTTACCCCAAAATAAGTGGAATTTCTGAGTTTTGCCCCAAAATAAGGAGAATTTCTGTCTTTTTGCCCCATACATATAAGGAATTTCTGTATTTTTGCTCCAAAATTAGAGGAATTTATGCAATTTTGTTCCAAAATACGGGGAATTTCTGCTTTTTTGCCCGAAAATAAAAAGAATGCATACCTTTTTGCCATAAAAAAGGGAAATTTCTTCATTTTTGCTCCAAAATAAGCGGAATTTCTGCTTTTTTGCCTCTAAATAAGTGGAATTTCTGTCTTTTTCCCCCAAAACAAAGGGAATTTTCGTCCTTTTGGCCCTAAATTAAAGATAATTTCTGCCTTTTTTCCCTGAAATAAGTGAAATTTCTGCAATTTTGCCTCAAAATAAGGGAAATTTCTGCCTTTTTGCCCCCAAATAAGGGGAATTTCAGCCTTTTTACCTCAAAATAAGAGGAATTTCTGCATTTTTGCCCCAAAATATGGGAGATATCTGCCTATTTGCCCCAAAATGAGAAAAATTTCTGCAATTTTGTACCAAAATAAGAAATTTTTGCTTTTTTGCACCAAAATAAGAAAATTCTGCTTTTTTTCTGAAATAAGTGAAATTTCTGCAATTTTGCCCGAAAATAAGTGAAATTTCTGCAATTTTGCCCCAAAATAAGGGAAATTTCTGGAATTTTGCCCCAAAATAAGTGGAATTTCTTAGTTTTGCCCCAAAATAAGGAGAATTTCTGTCTTTTTGCCCCAACATATAGGCAATTTCTGCCTTTTTGCCCCACAATTAGGGGAATTTCTGCTTTTTTGCCTCTAAAAAAGTGGAATTTCTGTCTTTTTCCCCCAGAACAAAGAGAATTTCTGTCTTTTTTGCCACAAAATAAGGAAAATTTCTGACTTATTACCTTGAAATTAGTGAAATTTCTGCAATTTTGCCCCAAAATAAGTGAAATTTCTGCAATTTTGCCCCAAAATAAGGGAAATTTCTGGAATTTTGCCCCAAAATAAGTGGAATTTCTGAGTTTTTCCCCAAAATAAGAAGAATTTCTGTCTTTTTGCCCTAACATACAGGGAATTTCTGACTTTTTGCCCCACAATTAGGGGAATTTCTGCAATTTTGCTTTAAAATACCTGGAATTTCTGCTTTTTAGGCTGAAAATAAGGGGAATGTATACCTTTTGCCATAAAAAAAAAAGAAATTTCTTCATGTTTACTCCAAAATAAAAAAAATTTTTGCTTTTTTGCCTCTAAAAAAGTGGAATTTCTGTCTTTTTCCCTTAAAACAAAGGGAAATTCTGTTATTTTTGCCCCAAAATAAGAAAAATTTCTGACTTATTACTCTGAAATAAATGAAATTTCTGCAATTTTGCCCCAAAATAAGAGAAATTTCTGCCTTTTTGTCCCCAAATAAGGGGAATCTCAGCTTTTTTACCTCAAAATAAGGGGAATTTCTGCATTTTTGCCCCAAAATATAGGAGATTTCTGCCTTTTTGCACCAAAATAAAAAATATTTCTGCAATTTTGTATTAAAATAAAAGAAATTTCTGACTTTTTGCACCAAAATAAGAAAATTTCTGCTTTTTTTTCTGAAATAAATGAAATTTCTGCAATTTTGCCCCAAATAACTGAAATTTCAGCAATTTTGCCCCAAAATAAGAGAAATTTCTGGAATTTTGCCCCAAAATAGTGGAATTTCTGAGTTTTGCCCCAAAATTAGAAGAATTTCTGTCTTTTTGCCCCAACATATAGGGAATTTCTGCCTTTTTGCCCCACAATTAAGGGAATTTCTGCAATTTTGCTCCACAATACAGGGAATTTCTGCCTTTTTGCCCGAAAATAAGAATGCATACCTTTTTGCCAAAAAAAAAAACGGAAATTTCTTCATTTTTGCTCCAAAATAAGGGGAATTTCTGCTTTTTTGCCTCTAAATAAGTGGAATTTCTGTTTTTTTCCCCCAAAACAAAGGGGATTTCTGTTCTTTTGGCCACAAAATAAGGAAAATTTCTGACTTATTACCCTGAAATAAGTTAAATTTCTGCAATTTTGCATCAAAAAAGGGAAATTTCTGCCTTTTTTCCCCCAAATAAAGAGAATTTCAGCCTTTTTACCTCAAAATAAGAGGAATTTCTGCATTTTTGCCACAAAATATTAGGAATTTCTGGATTTTTGCTTCAAAATAAGAAAAATTTCTGCCTTTTTTCCCTGAAATGAGTGAAATTTCTAAATTTTGCCCCAAAATAAGTGGAATTTCTGCAATTTTGCCCCAAAATAAGGGAAATTTCTGGAATTTTGCCCCAAAATAAGTGGAATTTCTGAGCTTTGCCCCAAAATAAGAAGAATTTCTGTCTTTTTGCCCCAACATATAGGGAATTTCTTTCTTTTTGCCCCACAATTAGGGGAATTTCTTCTTTTTTGCCTCTAAATAAGTGGAATTTCTGTCTTTTCCCCCCAAAAGAAAGGGAATTTCTGTCTTTTTTGCCCCAAAATAAGTACAATTTCTGACTTATTAGCCTGAAATAAGTGAAATTTCTGCAATTTTGCCCCAAAATAAGGGAAATTTCTGCTTTTTTGCCCCCAAATAAGGGGAATTTCAGCCTTTTTACCTCAAAATAAAAGGAATTTCTCCATTTTTGCCCCAAAATATGGGAGATTTCTGCCTTTTTGCCCCAAAATAGGAAAAATTTCTGCAATTTTGTACCAAAATAAAAGAAATTTCTGCCTTTTTGAACCAAAATAAGAAAATTTTCGCTTTTTTTCTGAAATAAGTGAAATGTCTGGAATTTTGCCCCAAAATAAGTGAAATTTCTGCAATTTTGCCCCAAAATAAGGGAAATTTTAGAATTTTGCCCCAAAATAAATGGAATTTCTGAGTTTTTTTCCAAAATAAGGAGAATTTCTGTCTTTTTGCCCCAACATATAAGGAATTTCTGCATTTTTGCCCCACAATTAGGGGAATTTCTGCAATTTTGCTCCAAAATACGGGGAATTTCTGCCTTTTTGCCCGAAAATAAGAAGAATGCATACCTTTTTGCCATAAAAAAAGGAAATTTCTTCATTTTTGCTCCAAAATAAGGGGAATTTCTGCTTTTTTGCCTCTAAATAAGTGGAATTTCTGTCTTTCCCCCCAAAAGAAAGGGAATTTCTGTCTTTTTGGCCCCATAATAAGGAAAATTTCTGACTTATTACCTTGAAATAAGTGAAATTTCTGCAATTTTGCCCCAAAATAAGTGAAATTTCTGCAATTTTGCCCCAAAATAACGTAAATTTCTGGAATTTTGCCCCAAAATAAGTGGAATTTCTGAGTTTTGTCCCAAAATAAGGAGAATTTCTGTCTTTTTGCCCCAACATATAGGGAATTTCTGCCTTTTTGCCCAACAATTAGGGGAATTTCTTCATTTTTGCTTCAAAATAATGGGAATTTCTGCCTTTTTGCCTCTAAAGAAGTGGAATTTCTGTATTTTCCTTTCAAAACAAAGGGAATTTCTGTGTTTTTTGCCCCAAAATAAGGAAAATTTCTGACTTATTACCCTGAAATAAGTGAAATTTCTGCAATTTTGCCCCAAAATAAGGGAAATTTCTTTAATTTTGCCCCAAAATAAGTGGAATTTCTGAGTTTTGCCCCAAAATAAGGAGAATTTCTGTCTTTTTGCACCAACATATAGGGAATTTCTGTATTTTTGCTCCAAAATTAGAGGAATTTATGCAATTTTGCTCCAAAATACGGGGAATTTCTGCTTTTTTGCCCGAAAATAAAAAGAATGCATACCTTTTTGCCATAAAAAAGGGAAATTTCTTCATTTTTGCTCCAAAATAAGCGGAATTTCTGCTTTTTTGCCTCTAAATAAGTGGAATTTCTGTCTTTTTCCCCCAAAACAAAGGGAATTTTCGTCCTTTTGGCCCTAAATTAAAGATAATTTCTGCCTTTTTTCCCTGAAATAAGTGAAATTTCTGCAATTTTGCCTCAAAATAAGGGAAATTTCTGCCCTTTTGCCCCCAAATAAGGGGAATTTCAGCCTTTTTACCTCAAAATAAGAGGAATTTCTGCATTTTTGCCCCAAAATATGGGAGATATCTGCCTATTTGCCCCAAAATGAGAAAAATTTCTGCAATTTTGTACCAAAATATAAGAAATTTTTGCTTTTTTGCACCAAAATAAGAAAATTCTGCTTTTTTTCTGAAATAAGTGAAATTTCTGCAATTTTGCCCGAAAATAAGTGAAATTTCTGCAATTTTGCCCCAAAATAAGGGAAATTTCTGGAATTTTGCCCCAAAATAAGGAGAATTTCTGTCTTTTTGCCCCAACATATAGGCAATTTCTGCCTTTTTGCCCCACAATTAGGGGAATTTCTGCTTTTTTGCCTCTAAAAAAGTGGAATTTCTGTCTTTTTCCCCCAGAACAAAGAGAATTTCTGTCTTTTTTGCCACAAAATAAGGAAAATTTCTGACTTATTACCTTGAAATTAGTGAAATTTCTGCAATTTTGACCCAAAATAAGTGAAATTTCTGCAATTTTGCCCCAAAATAAGGGAAATTTCTGGAATTTTGCCCCAAAATAAGTGGAATTTCTGAGTTTTTCCCCAAAATAAGAAGAATTTCTGTCTTTTTGCCCTAACATACAGGGAATTTCTGACTTTTTGCCCCACAATTAGGGGAATTTCTGCAATTTTGCTTTAAAATATGGGGAATTTCTGCTTTTTAGGCTGAAAATAAGGGGAATGTATACCTTTTGCCATAAAAAAAAACAAATTTCTTCATGTTTACTCCAAAATAAAAGGAATTTTTGCTTTTTTGCCTCTAAAAAAGTGGAATTTCTGTCTTTTTCCCTCAAAACAAAGGGAAATTCTGTTATTTTTGCCCCAAAATAAGAAAAATTTCTGACTTATTACTCTGAAATAAATGAAATTTCTGCAATTTTGCCCCAAAATAAGAGAAATTTCTGCCTTTTTGTCCCCAAATAAGGGGAATCTCAGCTTTTTTACCTCAAAATAAGGGGAATTTCTGCATTTTTGCCCCAAAATATAGGAGATTTCTGCCTTTTTGCACCAAAATAAAAAATATTTCTGCAATTTTGTATTAAAATAAAAGAAATTTCTGACTTTTTGCACCAAAATAAGAAAATTTCTGCTTTTTTTTCTGAAATAAATGAAATTTCTGCAATTTTGCCCCAAATAACTGAAATTTCAGCAATTTTGCCCCAAAATAAGGGAAATTTCTGGAATTTTGCCCCAAAATAGTGGAATTTCTGAGTTTTGCCCCAAAATTAGAAGAATTTCTGTCTTTTTGCCCCAACATATAGGGAATTTCTGCCTTTTTGCCCCACAATTAAGGGAATTTCTGCAATTTTGCTCCACAATACAGGGAATTTCTGCCTTTTTGCCCGAAAATAAGAATGCATACCTTTTTGCCAAAAAAAAAACGGAAATTTCTTCATTTTTGCTCCAAAATAAGGGGAATTTCTGCTTTTTTGCCTCTAAATAAGTGGAATTTCTGTTTTTTTCCCCCAAAACAAAGGGGATTTCTGTTCTTTTGGCCACAAAATAAGGAAAATTTCTGACTTATTACCCTGAAATAAGTTAAATTTCTGCAATTTTGCATCAAAAAAGGGAAATTTCTGCCTTTTTTCCCCCAAATAAAGAGAATTTCAGCCTTTTTACCTCAAAATAAGAGGAATTTCTGCATTTTTGCCACAAAATATTAGGAATTTCTGGATTTTTGCTTCAAAATAAGAAAAATTTCTGCCTTTTTTCCCTGAAATGAGTGAAATTTCTAAATTTTGCCCCAAAATAAGTGGAATTTCTGCAATTTTGCCCCAAAATAAGGGAAATTTCTGGAATTTTGCCCCAAAATAAGTGGAATTTCTGAGCTTTGCCCCAAAATAAGAAGAATTTCTGTCTTTTTGCCCCAACATATAGGGAATTTCTTTCTTTTTGCCCCACAATTAGGGGAATTTCTTCTTTTTTGCCTCTAAATAAGTGGAATTTCTGTCTTTTCCCCCCAAAAGAAAGGGAATTTCTGTCTTTTTTGCCCCAAAATAAGTACAATTTCTGACTTATTAGCCTGAAATAAGTGAAATTTCTGCAATTTTGCCCCAAAATAAGGGAAATTTCTGCTTTTTTGCCCCCAAATAAGGGGAATTTCAGCCTTTTTACCTCAAAATAAAAGGAATTTCTCCATTTTTGCCCCAAAATATGGGAGATTTCTGCCTTTTTGCCCCAAAATAGGAAAAATTTCTGCAATTTTGTACCAAAATAAAAGAAATTTCTGCCTTTTTGAACCAAAATAAGAAAATTTTCGCTTTTTTTCTGAAATAAGTGAAATGTCTGGAATTTTGCCCCAAAATAAGTGAAATTTCTGCAATTTTGCCCCAAAATAAGGGAAATTTTAGAATTTTGCCCCAAAATAAATGGAATTTCTGAGTTTTTTTCCAAAATAAGGAGAATTTCTGTCTTTTTGCCCCAACATATAAGGAATTTCTGCATTTTTGCCCCACAATTAGGGGAATTTCTGCAATTTTGCTCCAAAATACGGGGAATTTCTGCCTTTTTGCCCGAAAATAAGAAGAATGCATACCTTTTTGCCATAAAAAAAGGAAATTTCTTCATTTTTGCTCCAAAATAAGGGGAATTTCTGCTTTTTTGCCTCTAAATAAGTGGAATTTCTGTCTTTCCCCCCAAAAGAAAGGGAATTTCTGTCTTTTTGGCCCCATAATAAGGAAAATTTCTGACTTATTACCTTGAAATAAGTGAAATTTCTGCAATTTTGCCCCAAAATAAGTGAAATTTCTGCAATTTTGCCCCAAAATAACGGAAATTTCTGGAATTTTGCCCCAAAATAAGTGGAATTTCTGAGTTTTGTCCCAAAATAAGGAGAATTTCTGTCTTTTTGCCCCAACATATAGGGAATTTCTGCCTTTTTGCCCAACAATTAGGGGAATTTCTTCATTTTTGCTTCAAAATAATGGGAATTTCTGCCTTTTTGCCTCTAAAGAAGTGGAATTTCTGTATTTTCCTTTCAAAATAAAGGGAATTTCTGTGTTTTTTGCCCCAAAATAAGGAAAATTTCTGACTTATTACCCTGAAATAAGTGAAATTTCTGCAATTTTGCCCCAAAATAAGGGAAATTTCTTTAATTTTGCCCCAAAATAAGTGGAATTTCTGAGTTTTGCCCCAAAATAAGGAGAATTTCTGTCTTTTTGCACCAACATATAGGGAATTTCTGCCTTTTTGCCCCACAATTAGGGGAATTTCTGCAATTTTGCTCCAAAATACGGGGAATTTCTGCCTTTTTGCCCGAAAATAAGAAGAATGCAAACTTTTTTGCCATAAAAAAGGGAAATTTCTTCATTTTTGCTCCAAAATAAGGGGAATTTCTGCTTTTTTGCCTCTAAATAAGTGAAATTTCTGTCTTTTTTCCCCAAACAAAGGGAATTTCTGTCCTTTGGGTACCAAAATAAGGAAAATTTCTGACTTATTACCCTGAAATAAGTGAAATTTCTGCAATTTTGCCCCAAAATAAGTGAAATTTCTGCAATTTTGCCCCAAAATAACGGAAATTTCTGGAATTTTGCCCCAAAATAAGTGGAATTTCTGAGTTTTGCCCCAAAATAAGGAGAATTTCTGTCTTTTTGCCCTAACATAACGGGAATTTCTGCCTTTTTTCCCTACACTAGGGGAATTTCTGCAATTTTGCTCCAAAATACGGGGAATTTCTGCCTTTTTGCCCGAAAATAAGAAGAATGCATACTTTTTTGCCATAAAAAAGGGAAATTTCTTCAGTTTTGCTCCAAAATAAGGGGAATTTCTGCTTTTTTGCCTCTAAATATGTGGAATTTCATTCTTTATCCCCAAAAACAAAGGGAATTTCTGACTTTTTTGCCCCAAAATAAGGAAAATTTCTGACTTATTACCCTGAAATAACTGAAATTTCTGCAATTTTGCTCGAAAATAAGGGAAATTTCTGCCTTTTTCCCGCCAAATAAGGGGAATTTAAGCCTTGTTACCTCAAAATAAGAGGAATTTCTGCATTTTTGCCCCAAAATATGGGAGATTTCTGCCTTTTTGTTCCAAAATAAGAATAATTTATGCAATTTTGTACCAAAATAAAAGAAACTTCTGCCTTTTTGCACCAAAATAAGAAAATTTCTGCTTTTTTTTCTGAAATAAGTGAAATTAATGCAATTTTGCTCCAAAATAAGTGAAATTTCTGCAATTTTGCCCCAAAATAAGGGAAATTTCTTCAGTTTTGCTCCAAAATAAGGGGAATTTCTGCTTTTTTGCCTCTAAATAAGTGGAATTTCTGTCTTTATCCCCCAAAACAAAGGGAATTTCTGTATTTTTTGCCCCAAAATAAGGAAAATTTCTGACTTATTACTCTGAAATAAGTGAAATTTCTGCAATTTTGCCTCAAAATAAGGGAAATTTCTGCCTTTTTGCCCCCAAATAAGGGGAATTTCTGCCTTTTTACCTCAAAATAAGGGGAATTTCTGCATTTTTCCAACAAAATATTTGGAATTTCTGCATTTTTCCCCCAAAATAAGGAAAATTTCTGCCTTTTTACCATGAAATAAGTGAAATTTCTGCAACTTTGCCCCAAAATAAGTGAAATTTCTGCAATTTTGACCCAAAATAAGGGAAATTTCTGGAATTTTGCCCCAAAATAAGTGGAATTTCTGAGTTTTGCCCGAAAATAAGAAGAATTTCTGTCTTTTTGCCCTAACATATAGGGAATTTCTGCCTTTTTGCCCCACAATTAGGGGAATTTCTGCAATTTTGCTCCAAAATACGGGTAATTTCTGCTTTTTAGCCCAAAAATAAGTGGAATGTATACCTTTTGCCACAAAAAAGGGAAATTTCTTCATTTTTACTCCAAAATAAAAGGAATTTCTGCTTTTTTGCCTCTAAAAAAGTGGAATTTCTGTCTTTTTCCCCTAAAACAAAGGGAATTTCTGTCTTTTTTGCCCCAAAATAACGAAAATTTCTGACTTATTACACTGAAATAAGTGAAATTTCTGCAATTTTCCTCAAAATAAGGTAAATTTCTGCCTTTTTGCCCCCAAATAAGGGAAATTTCAGCCTTTTTACCTCAAAATAAGAGGAATTTCTGCATTTGTGCCCCAAAATATGAGAGATTTCTGCCTTTTTGCCCCAAAATAAGAAAAATTTCTGCAATTTTGTACCAAAATAAAAGATATTTCTGCCTTTTTGCTACAAAATAGAAAAATTTCTGAATTTTTTCTGAAATAAGTTAAATTTCTGCAATTTTGCCCCAAAATAAGTGAAATTTCTGCAATTTTGCCACAAAATAAGGGAAATTTCTGGAATTTTGCCCCAAAATAAGTGGAATTTCTGAGTTTTGCCCCAAAATAAGGGAAATTTCTGTTTTTTGCCCCCCAATAAGCGGAATTTCTGCCTTTTTACCTCAAAATAAGTGGAATTTCTGCATTCTTGCCACAATATGTGGAATTTCTGCATTTTTGCCCCAAAATAAGGAAAATTTCTGTCTTTTTACCATGAAATAAGTGAAATTTCTGCACCTTTGCCCCAAAATAAGTGAAATTTCTGCAATTTTGCCCCAAAATAAGGGAAATTTCTTGAATTTTGCCCCAAAATAAGTGGAATTTCTGAGTTTTGCCCCAAAATAAGGAGAATTTCTGTCTTTTTGCACCAACATATAGGGAATTTCTGCCTTTTTGCCCCACAATTAGGGGAATTTCTGCAATTTTGCTCCAAAATACGGGGAATTTCTGCCTTTTTGCCCGAAAATAAGAAGAATGCAAACTTTTTTGCCATAAAAAAGGGAAATTTCTTCATTTTTGCTCCAAAATAAGGGGAATTTCTGCTTTTTTGCCTCTAAATAAGTGAAATTTCTGTCTTTTTCCCCCAAACAAAGGGAATTTCTATCCTTTGGGTCCCAAAATAAGGAAAATTTCTGACTTATTACCCTGAAATAAGTGAAATTTCTGTAATTTTGCCCCAAAATAAGTGAAATTTCTGAAATTTTGCCCCAAAATAACGGAAATTTCTGGAATTTTGCCCCAAAATAAGTGGAATTTCTGAGTTTTGCCCCAAAATAAGGAGAATTTCTGTCTTTTTGCCCTAACATAACAGGAATTTCTGCCTTTTTTCCCTACAATTAGGGGAATTTCTGCAATTTTGCTCCAAAATACGGGGAATTTCTGCCTTTTTGCCCGAAAATAAGAAGAATGCATACTTTTTTGCCATAAAAAAGGGAAATTTCTTCAGTTTTGCTCCAAAATAAGGGGAATTTCTGCTTTTTTGCCTCTAAATATGTGGAATTTCTTTATCCCCAAAAACAAAGGGAATTTCTGACTTTTTTGCCCCAAAATAAGGAAAATTTCTGACTTATTACCCTGAAATAACTGAAATTTCTGCAATTTTGCTCGAAAATAAGGGAAATTTCTGCCTTTTTCCTGCCAAATAAGGGGAATTTAAGCCTTGTTACCTCAAAATAAGAGGAATTTCTCCATTTTTGCCCCAAAATATGGGAGATTTCTGCCTTTTTGTTCCAAAATAAGAATAATTTATGCAATTTTGTACCAAAATAAAAGAAACTTCTGCCTTTTTGCACCAAAATAAGAAAATTTCTGCTTTTTTTTCTGAAATAAGTGAAATTAATGCAATTTTGCTCCAAAATAAGTGAAATTTCTGCAATTTTGCCCCAAAATAAGGGAAATTTCTTCAGTTTTGCTCCAAAATAAGGGGAATTTCTGCTTTTTTGCCTCTAAATAAGTGGAATTTCTGTCTTTATCCCCCAAAACAAAGGGAATTTCTGTCTTTTTTGCCCCAAAATAAGGAAAATTTCTGACTTATTACTCTGAAATAAGTGAAATTTCTGCAATTTTGCCTCAAAATAAGGGAAATTTCTGCCTTTTTGCCCCCAAATAAGGGGAATTTCTGCCTTTTTACCTCAAAATAAGGGGAATTTCTGCATTTTTCCAACAAAATATTTGGAATTTCTGCATTTTTCCCCCAAAATAAGGAAAATTTCTGCCTTTTTACCATGAAATAAGTGAAATTTCTGCAACTTTGCCCCAAAATAAGTGAAATTTCTGCAATTTTGACCGAAAATAAGGGAAATTTCTGGAATTTTGCCCCAAAATAAGTGGAATTTCTGAGTTTTGCCCGAAAATAAGAAGAATTTCTGTCTTTTTGCCCTAACATATAGGGAATTTCTGCCTTTTTGCCCCACAATTAGGGGAATTTCTGCAATTTTGCTCCAAAATACGGGTAATTTCTGCTTTTTAGCCCAAAAATAAGTGGAATGTATACCTTTTGCCACAAAAAAGGGAAATTTCTTCATTTTTACTCCAAAATAAAAGGAATTTCTGCTTTTTTGCCTCTAAAAAAGTGGAATTTCTGTCTTTTTCCCCCAAAACAAAGGGAATTTCTGTCTTTTTTGCCCCAAAATAACGAAAATTTCTGACTTATTACACTGAAATAAGTGAAATTTCTGCAATTTTCCTCAAAATAAGGTAAATTTCTGCCTTTTTGCCCCCAAATAAGGGAAATTTCAGCCTTTTTACCTCAAAATAAGAGGAATTTCTGCATTTGTGCCCCAAAATATGAGAGATTTCTGCCTTTTTGCCCCAAAATAAGAAAAATTTCTGCAATTTTGTACCAAAATAAAAGATATTTCTGCCTTTTTGCTACAAAATAGAAAAATTTCTGAATTTTTTCTGAAATAAGTTAAATTTCTGCAATTTTGCCCCAAAATAAGTGAAATTTCTGCAATTTTGCCACAAAATAAGGGAAATTTCTGGAATTTTGCCCCAAAATAAGTGGAATTTCTGAGTTTTGCTCCAAAATAAGGGAAATTTCTGTTTTTTGCCCCCCAATAAGCGGAATTTCTGCCTTTTTACCTCAAAATAAGTGGAATTTCTGCATTCTTGCCACAATATGTGGAATTTCTGCATTTTTGCCCCAAAATAAGGAAAATTTCTGTCTTTTTACCATGAAATAAGTGAAATTTCTGCACCTTTGCCCCAAAATAAGTGAAATTTCTGCAATTTTGCCCCAAAATAAGGGAAATTTCTTGAATTTTGCCCCAAAATAAGTGGAATTTCTGAGTTTTGCCCCAAAATAAGGAGAATTTCTGTCTTTTTGCACCAACATATAGGGAATTTCTGCCTTTTTGCCCCACAATTAGGGGAATTTCTGCAATTTTGCTCCAAAATACGGGGAATTTCTGCCTTTTTGCCCGAAAATAAGAAGAATGCAAACTTTTTTGCCATAAAAAAGGGAAATTTCTTCATTTTTGCTCCAAAATAAGGGGAATTTCTGCTTTTTTGCCTCTAAATAAGTGAAATTTCTGTCTTTTTCCCCCAAACAAAGGGAATTTCTGTCCTTTGGGTCCCAAAAATAAGGAAAATTTCTGACTTATTACCTTGAAATAAGTGAAATTTCTGCAATTTTGCCCCAAAATAAGTGAAATTTCTGCAATTTTGCCCCAAAATAACGGAAATTTCTGGAATTTTGCCCCAAAATAAGTGGAATTTCTGAGTTTTGCCCCAAAATAAGGAGAATTTCTGTCTTTTTGCACTAACATAAAGGAAATTTCTGCCTTTTTGCCCCACAATTAGGGGAATTTCTGCAATTTGGCTCCAAAATACGGGAAGTTTCTTCTTTTTATCCTGAAAATAAGGGGAATGTATACCTTTTGCCACAAAAAAGGGAAATTTGTTCATTTTTACTCCAAAATAAAATGAATTTCTGCTTTTTTGCCGCTAAAAAAGTGGAATTTCTTTTTTTTCCCCCAAAACAAAGGGAATTTCTGTCTCTTTTGCCCCAAAATAAGGAAAATTTCTGACTTATTACCCTGAAATAAGTGAAATTTCTGCAATTTTGCCTCAAAATAAGGGAAATTTCTGCCTTTTTGCCCCCAAATGAGGGAAATTTCTACCTTTTTACCTCAAAAATAAGCGGAATTTCTGCATTTTTGCCCCAAAATATGGGAGATTTCTGCCTTTTGCCCCATAATAAGAAAAATTTCTGCAATTTTGTACCAAAATAGAAATTTCTGCCTTTTTGCACCAAAATAAGTGAACTTTCTGCAATTTTGCCCCAAAATAAGGGAAATTTCTGTTTTTTGCCCCTAAATAAGGGAAATTTCTGCCTTTTTACCTCAATATAAGGGGAATTTCTGCATTTTTGCCACAAAATATTTGGAATTTCTGCATTTTTGCCCCCAAAATAAGGATAATTTCTGCCTTTTTACCATGAAATAAGTGAAATTTCTGCAATTTTGCCACAAAATAAGTGAAATTTCTGCAATTTTGCCCCAAAATAAGGGAAATTTCTGGAATTTTGCCCCCAAAATAAGTGGAATTTCTGAGTTTTGCCC
This sequence comes from Micromys minutus, assembly GCF_963924665.1. NCBI lineage: Eukaryota > Metazoa > Chordata > Mammalia > Rodentia > Muridae > Micromys > Micromys minutus. The sequence goes on along the minus strand of NW_027667155.1, from coordinate 969,511 downwards.
CAAAATAAGGAGAATTTCTGTCTTTTTGCCCCAACATATAGGGAATTTCTGCCTTTTTGCCCCACAATTAGGGAAATTTCTGCAATTTTGCTCCAAAATACGGGTAATTTCTGCTTTTTAGCCCAAAAATAAGTGGAATGTATACCTTTTGCCACAAAAAAGGGAAATTTGTTCATTTTTACTCCAAAGTAAAAGGAATTTCTGCTTTTTTGCCTCTAAAAAAGTGGAATTTCTGTCTTTTTCCCCCAAAACAAAGGGAATTTCTCTCTTTTTTGCCCCAAAATAACGAAAATTTCTGACTGATTACACTGAAACAAGTGAAATTTCTGCAATTTTGCCTCAAAATAAGGGAAATTACTGCCCTTTTGCCCCCAAATAAGGGAAATTTCAGCCTTTTTACCTCAAAATAAGAGGAATTTCTGCATTTTTGCCCCAAAATATGGGGATTTCTGCCTTTTTGCTTCAAAATAAGAAAAATTTCTGCAATTTTGTACCAAAATAAAAGAAATTTCTGCCTTTTTGCACCAAAATAGGAAAATTTCTGAATTTTTTTCAGAAATAAGTTAAATTTCTGCAATTTTGCCCCAAAATAAGTGAAATTTCTGCAATTTTGCCCCAAAATAAGGGAAATTTCTGGAATTTTGCCCCAAAATAAGTGGAATTTCTGAGTTTTGCCCCAAAATAAGGAGAATTTCTGTCTTTTTGCCCCAACATATAGAGAATTTCTCACTTTTTGCCCCACAATTAGGGGAATTTCTGCAATTTTGCTCGAAAATACGGGGAATTTCTGCCTTTTTGCCCGAAAATAAGAAAAATGCATACCTTTTTGCCATAAAAAAGGGAAATTTCTTCAGTTTTGCTCCAAAATAAGGGGAATTTCTGCTTTTTTGCCTCTAAATAAGTGGAATTTCTGTCTTTATCCCTCAAAACAAAAGAAATTTCTGTCTTTATTGCCCCAAAATAAGGAAAATTTCTGACTTATTACCCTGAAATAAGTGAAATTTCTGCAATTTTGCCCCAAAATAAGGGAAATTTCTGCCTTTTTGCCCTCACATAAGGGGAATTTCAGCCTTTTTACCTCAAAATAAGAGGAATTTCTGCATTTTTGCCCCAAAATATGGGAGATTTCTGCCTTTTTGCCCCAAAATAAGAAAAATTTCTGCAATTTTGTACCAAAATAAAAGAAATTTCTGCCTTTTTGCACCAAAATAAGAAAATTTCTGCTTTTTTTTCTGAAATAAGTGAAATGTCTGCAATTTTGCCCCAAAATAAGTGAAATTTCTGCAATTTTGCCCGAAAATAAGGGAAATTTCTGGAATTTTGCCCGAAAATAAGTGGAATTTCTGAGTTTTGCTCCAAAATAAGCAGAATTTCTGTCTTTTTGCCCCAACATATAGGGAATTTCTGCCTTTTTGTTCCACAATTAAGGGAATTTCTGCAATTTTCTCCAAAATACGGGGAATTTCTGCCTTTTTGCCCGAAAATAAGAAGAATGCATACCTTTTTGCCATAAAAAAAGGAAATTTCTTCATTTTTGCTCCAAAATAAGGAGAATTTCTGACTTATTACCTTGAAATAAGTGAAATTTCTGCAATTTGCCCCAAAATAAGTGAAATTTCTGCAATTTTGCCCCAAAATAATGGAAATTTCTGGAATTTTGCCCCAAAATATGTGGAATTTCTGAGTTTTGCCCCAAAATAAGGAGAATTTCTGTCTTTTTGCCCTAACATAAAGGAAATTTCTGCCTTTTTGCCCCACAATTAGGGGAATTTCTGCAATTTTGCTCCAAAATACGGGGAATTTCTTCTTTTTAGCCTGAAAATAAGGGGAATGTATACCTTTTGCCACAAAAAAAAAAAAAGAAATTTCTTCATTTTTACTCCAAAATAAAATGAATTTCTGCTTTTTTACCGCTAAAAAAGTGGAATTTCTGTTTTTTCCCCCAAAACAAAGGGAATTTCTGTCTTTTTTGCCCCAAAATAACGAAAATTTCTGACTTATTACACTGAAATAAGTGAAATTCCTGCAATTTTGCATCAAAATAATGGAAATTTCTGCATTTTGCCCCCAAATAAGGGAAATTTCTACCTTTTTACCTCAAAATAAGCAGAATTTCTGCATTTTTGCCCAAAAGTATGGGAGATTTCTGCCCTTTTGCCCCAAAATAAAAAAAATTTCTGCAATTTTGTACCAAAATAGAAATTTCTGCCTTTTTGAACCAAAATAGGAAAATTTCTGAATTTTTGTCTGAAATAAGTGAAATTTCTGCAATTTTGCCCCAAAATAAGTGAACTTTCTGCAATTTTGCCCCAAATAAGGGAAATTTCTGTTTTTTGCCCCCAAATAAGGGGAAATTCTGCCTTTTTACCTCAATATAAGGGGAATTTCTGCATTTTTGCTACAAAATATTTGGAATTTCTGCATTTTTGCCCCAAAATAAGGATAATTTCTGCCTTTTTACTATGAAATAAGTGAAATTTCTGCAATTTTGCCCCAAATAAGTGAAATTTCTGCAATTTTGCCCCAAAATAAGGGAAATTTCTGGAATTTTGCCCCAAAATAAGTGGAATTTCTGAGTTTTGCCCCAAAATAAGGAGAATTTCTGTCTTTTTGCCTTAACATATAGAGAATTTCTGCCTTTTTGCCCCACAATTAGGGGAATTTCTGCAATCTTGCTCCAAAATACGGGTAATTTCTGCTTTTTAGCCCAAAAATAAGTGGAATGTATACCTTTGGCCACAAAAAAGGGAAATTTCTTCATTTTTACTCCAAAATAATAGGAATTTCTGCTTTTTTGCCTCTAAAAAAGTGGAATTTCTGTCTTTTTCCCCCAAAACAAAGGGAATTTCTGTCTTTTTTGCCCCAAAATAACGAAAATTTCTGACTTATTACAATGAAATAAGTGAAATTTCTGCAATTTTGCCCCAAAATAAGTGAAATTTCTGCAATTTTGCCCCAAAATAAGGGAAATTTCTGGAATTTTGTCGCAAAATAAGTGGAATTTCTGAGTTTTGCCCCAAAATAAGGAGAATTTCTGTCTTTTTCCCCAACATATAGGGAATTTCTGCCTTTTGCCCCACAATTAGGGGAATTTCTGCAATTTTGCTCCAAAATACGGGTAATTTCTGCTTTTTAGCCCAAAAATAAGTGGAATGTATACATTTTGCCACAAAAAAGGGAAATTTCTTCATTTTTACTCCAAAATAAAAGGAATTTCTGCTTTTTTGCCTCTAAAAAGTGGAATTTCTGTCTTTTTCCCCCAAAACAAAGGGAATTTCTGTGTTTTTTGCCCCAAAATAAGGAAAATTTCTGACTTATTACCCTGAAATAAGTGAAATTTCTGCAATTTTGCCTCAAAATAAGGGAAATTTCTGCCTTTTTGCCCCCAAATAAGGGGAATTTCAGCCTTTTTACCTCAAAATAAGAGAAATTTCTGCATTTTTGCCACAAAATATGGGAGATTTCTGCCTTTTTGCCCCAAAATAAGAAAAATTTCTGCAATTTTGTACCAAAATAAAAGAAATTTCTGCCTTTTTGCACCAAAATAAATAAATTCTGCTTTTTTTTCTGAAATAAGTTAAATTTCTGCAATTTTGCCCCAAAATAAGTGAAATTTCTGCAATTTTGCTCTAAAATAAGGGAAATTTCTGGAATTTTGCACCAAAATAAGTGGAATTTCTGAGTTTTGCCCCAAAAGAAGGAGAATTTCTGTCTTTTTGCCCCAACATATAGGGAATTTCCCCCTTCTTGCCCCACAATTAGGGGAATTTCTGCAATTTTGCTCCAAAATACGGGGAATTTCTGCCTTTTTGCCCGAAAATAAGAAGAATGCATACCTTTTTGCCATAAAAAATAGAAATTTCTTCAGTTTTGCTACAAAATAAGGGGAATTTCTGCTTTTTTGCCTCTAAATAAGTGGAATTTCTGTCTTTTTCCCCCAAAACAAAGGGAATTTCTGTCTTTTTTACCCCAAAATAAGGATAATTTCTGACTTATTACCCAGAAATAAGTGAAATTTCTGCAATTTTGCCCCAAAATAAGGGAAATTTCTGCCTTTTTGCCCCCAAATAAGGGGAATTTCAGCCTTTTTACCTCAAAATAAGAGAAATTTCTGCATTTTTGCCACAAAATATGGGAGATTTCTGCCTTTTTGCCCCAAAATAAGAAAAATTTCTGCAATTTTGTGCCAAAATAAAAGAAATTTCTGCCTTTTTGCACCAAAATAAATAAATTCTGCTTTTTTTTCTGAAATAAGTGAAATTTCTGCAATTTTGCCCCAAAATAAGTGAAATTTCTGCAATTTTGCCCTAAAATAAGGGAAATTTCTGGAATTTTTCCCCAAAATAAGTGGAATTTCTGAGTTTTGCCCCAAAATAAGAAGAATTTCTGTCTTTTTGCCCCAACATATAGGGAATTTCTGCTTTTTGCCCCACAATTAGGGGAATTTCTGCAATTTTGCTCCAAAATACGGGGAATTTCTGCCTTTTTGCCCGAAAATAAGAAGAATGCATACCTTTTTGCCATAAAAAAGGGAAATTTCTTTATTTTTGCTCCAAAATAAGGGGAATTTCTGCAATTTTGATACAAAATACGGGGAATTTCTGCTTTTTAGCCCGAAAATAAGCGGAATGTATACCTTTTGCCACAAAAAAAGATAAATTTCTTCATTTTGCTCCAATAATGAAGAATTTCTGCTTTTTTGCCTCTAAATAAGTGGAATTTCTGTATTTTTCCAGCAAAACAAAGGGAATTTCTGTTTTTTGCCCCAAAGTAAGAAAAATTTCTGCCTTATTACCCTGAAATAAGTGAAATTTCTGCAATTTTGCCTCAAAATAAGGGAAATTTCTGTCTTTTTCCCCCCATATAAGGGAAATTTCAGCCTTTTTACCTCAAAATAAGAGGAATTTATGCATTTTTGCCCCAAAATATAGGGGATTTCTGCTTTTTGCCCCCAAATAAGAAAAATTTCTGCAATTTTGTACCAAAATAAAAGAAATTTCTACCTTTTTGCACCAAAATAAGAAAATTTCTGCTTTTTTTCTGAAATAATTGAAATTTCTGCAATTTTGCCAAAATAAGTGAAATTTCTGCAATTTTGCCCCAAAATAAGTGAAATTTCTGGAATTTTGTCCCAAAATAAGTGGAATTTCTGAGTTTTGCCCCAAAATAAAAAGAATTTCTGTCTTTTTGCCCCAACATATAGCAAATTTCTGCCTCTTTGTCTCACAATTAGGGGAATTTCTGCAATTTTGCTCCAAAATACGGGGAATTTCTGCTTTTTAGCCTGAAAATAAGAAGAATGCATACCTTTTGCCACAAAAAAAGGAAATTTCTTCATTTTTGCTCCAAAATAAGGGGAATTTCTGCTTTTTTGCTTCTAAATAAGTGGAATTTCTGACTTTTTCCCCCAAAACAAAAGGAATTTCTGTCTTTTTTGCCCCAAATAAGGAAAATTTCTGACTTATTACCCTGAAATAAGTGAAATTTCTGCAATTTTGTCCCAGAATAAGGGAAATTTCTGCTTTTTGCCCCCAAATAAGGGGAATTTCTGCTTTTACCTCAAAATAAGGGGAATTTTTGCAATTTTACCACAAAATATTTGGAATCTCTGCATTTTTGCTCCAAAATGAGGAAAATTTCTGCCTTTTTACCATGAAATAAGTGAAATTTCTGCAATTTTGCCCCAAAATAAGTGAAATTTCGGCAATTTTGCCACAAAATAAGGGAAATTTCTGGAATTTTGCCCCAAAATAAGTGGAATTTCTGAGTTTTGCCCCAAAATAAGGAGAATTTCTGTCTGTTTGCCCTAACATATAGGGAATTTCTGCATTTTGCCCCACAATTAGGGGAATTTCTGCAATTTTGCTCCAAAATACGGGTAATTTCAGCTTTTTAGCCCAAAAATAAGTGGAATGTATACATTTTGCCACAAAAAAGGGAAATTTCTTCATTTTTACTCCAAAATAAAAGGAATTTCTGCTTTTTTGCCTCTAAAAAAGTGGAATTTCTGTCTTTTTCCCCCAAAACAAAGGGAATTTCTGTGTTTTTGCCCCAAAATAAGGAAAATTTCTGACTTATTACCCTGATATAAGTGAAATTTATGCAATTTTGCCTCAAAATAAGTGAAATTTCTGCAATTTTGGCCCAAAATAAGGGAAATTTTTGGAATTTTGCCCCAAAGTAAGTGGAATTTCTGAGTTTTGCCCCAAAATAAGGAGATTTTCTGTTTTTTTGCTCTAACTTACAGGGAATTTCTGCCTTTTTGCCCCACAATTAGCGGAATTTTTGCAATTTTGCTGCAAAATATGGGTAATTTCTGCTTTTTAGCCTGAAAATAAGGGGAATGTATACCATTTGCCACAAAAAAGAAATTTCTTCATTTTTACTCCAAAATAAAAGGAATTTCTGCTTTTTTGCCCCAAAATAAGAAAAATTTCTGACTGACTACTCTGAAATAAGTGAAATTTCTGCAATTTTGCCCCAAAATAAGAAAAATTTCTGCCTTTTTGCCTCCAAATAAGGGGAATTTCAGCCTTTTTACCTCAAAATAAGAGGAATTTCTGCATTTTTGCCCCAAAATATGGGAGATTTCTGCCTTTTTGCCCCAAAATAAGAAAAATTTCTGCAATTTTGTACCAAAATAAAAGAAATTTCCGCCTTTTTGCACCAAAATAAGAAAATTTCTGCTTTTTTTTCTGAAATAAGTGAAATTTCTGCAATTTTGCCCCAAAATAACAGAAATTTCTGCAATTTTGCTCCCAAATAAAGGAAATTTTTGGAATTTGCCTTAAAATAAGTGGAATTTCTGAGTTTTGCCCCAAAATAAGGAGAATTTCTGTCTTTTTGCCCCAACATATAGGGAATTTCTGCCTTTTCGCCCCACAATTAGGGGAATTACTGCAATTTTGCTCCAAAATACGGGGAATTTCTGCCTTTTTGCCCGAAAATAAGAAGAATGCATACCTTTTTGCCATAAAAAAGGGAAAGTTCTTCATTTTTGCTCCAAAATAAGGGGAATTTCAGCTTTTTTGCCTCTAAATAAGTGGAATTTCTTTCTTTTTCCCCCAAAACAAAGGGAATTTCTGTTTTTTTGCTCCAAAATAAGGAAAATTTCTGACTTATTATGCTGAAATAAGTAAAATTTCTGCAATTTTGCCCCAAAATAAGTGAAATTTCTGCAATTTTGCCCCAAAATAATGGAAATTTCTGGAATTTTGCCCCAAAATAAGTGGAATTTCTGAGTTTTGCCCCAAAATAAGAAGAATTTCTGTCTTTTTGCCCCAACATATAGGGAATTTCTGCCTTTTTGCCCCACAATTAGGGGAATTTCTGCAATTTTGCTCCAAAATACGGGGAATTTCTGCTTTTTAGCCTGAAAATAAGGGGAATGTATACTTTTTGCCACAAAAAAAAGAAATTTCTTCATTTTTACTCCAAAATAAAATGAATTTTTGCTTTTTTGCCGCTAATAAATTGGAATTTCTGCCTTTTTCCCTCAAAACAAAAAGAATTTCTGTCTTTTTTGCCCCAAAATAAAGAAAATTTCTGACTTATTACACTGAAATAAGTGAAATTTCTGCAATTTTGCCTCAAAATAAGGGAAATTTCTGCCTTTTTGCCCCCAAACAATGGGAATTTCAGCATTTTTACCTCAAAATAAGAGAAATTTCTTCATTTTTGCCCCAAAATATGGGAGATTTCTGCCTTTTTGCCCCAAAATAAGAAAAATTTCTGCAATTTTGTACCAAAATAAAAGAAATTTCCGCCTTTTTGCACCAAAATAAGAAAATTTCTGCTTTTTTTTCTGAAATAAGTGAAATTTCTGCAATTTTGCCCCAAAATAAGTGAAATTTCTGCAATTTTGCCCCAAAATAAGGGAAATTTCTGGAATTTTGCCCCAATATCAGTGGAATTTCTGAGTTTTGACCCAAAATAAGGAGAATTTGTTTTTTTTTGCCCCAACATATAGGGAATTTCTGCCTTTTTGCCCCACAATTAGGGGAATTTCTGCAATTTTGCTCCAAAATACTGGGAATTTCTGCCTTTTTGCCCGAAAATAAGAAGAATGCATACCTTTTTGCCATTAAAAAAGGAAATTTCTTCATTTTTGCTTCAAAATAAGAGGAATTTCTGCTTTTTTGCCTCTAAATAAGTGGAATTTCTATCTTTTTCACCCCAAACAAAGGAAATTTCTGTCTTTTTGGCCCCAAAATAAGGAAAATTTCTGACTTATTACCCTGAAATAAGTGAAATTTCTGCAATTTTGCCCCAAAATAAGTGAAATTTCTGCAATTTTGCCCCAAAATAAGGGAATATTCTGAAATTTTGCCCCAAAATAAGTGGAATTTCTGAGTTTAGCCCCAAAATAAAAAGAATTTTTGTCTTTTTGCCCTAACATATCGGAAATTTCTGCCTTTTTGCCCCACAATTAGGGGAATTTCTGCAATTTTGCTCCAAAATACGGGGAATTTCTGCTGTTTAGCCTGAAAATAAGGGGAATGTATATCTTTTGCCACAAAAAAAAGAAATTTCTTCATTTTTACTCCAAAATAAAATGAATTTCTGCTTTTTTGCCGCTAAAAAAGTGGAATTTCTGTCTTTTTCCCCCAAAACAAAGGGAATTTCTGTCTTTTTTGCCCCAAAATAAGAAAAATTTCTGACTTATTACACTGAAATAAGTGAAATTTCTGCAATTTTGCCTCAAAATAAGGAAAATTTCTGCCTTTTTCCCCCAAATAAGGGAAATTTCTATCTTTTTACCTCAAAATAAGAGGAATTTCTGCATTTTTTCCCCAAAATATGGGAGATTTGTGCCTTTTTGCCCCAAAAAAAGAAAAATTTCTGCAATTTTGTACCAAAATAGAAATTTCTGCCTTTTTGCACCAAAATAGGAAAATTCTGAATTTTTTTCTGAAATAAGTGAAATTTCTGCAATTTTGCCCCAAAATAAGTGAAATTTCTGCAATTTTGCCCCAAAATAAGGGAAATTTCTGTTTTTTACCCCCAAATAAGGGGATTTTCTGCCTTTTTACCTTAAAATAAGGGGAATTTCTGCATTTTTGCCACAAAATATTTGGAATTTCTGCAATTTTGCCCCCAAATAAGTGAAATTACTGCAATTTTGCCCCAAAATAAGTGAAATTTCTGCAATTTTGCCCCAAAATAAGGGAAATTTCTAGGATTTTGCTGCAAAATAAGTGGAATTTCTGAGTTTTGCCCCAAAATAAGGAGAATTTCTGTCTTTTTGCCCTAACATATAGGGAATTTCTGCCTCTTTGCCCCACAATTAGGGGATTTTCTGCAATTTTGCTCCAAAATACGGGTAATTTCTGCTTTTTAGCCCAAAAATAAGTGGAATGTATACCTTTTGCCACAAAAAAGAAATTTCTTCATTTTTACTTCAAAATAAAAGGAATTTCTGCTTTTTTGCCTCTAAAAAAGTGGAATTTCTGTCTTTTTCCCCCAAAACAAAGGGAATTTCTGTGTTTTTTGCCCCAAAATAAGGAAAATTTCTGACTTATTTCCCTGAAATAAGTGAAATTTCTGCAATTTTCCTCAAAATAAGGGAAATTTCTGCCTTTTTGCCCCCAAATAAAGGAAATTTCAGCCTTTTTACTTCAAAATAAGAGGAATATCTTCATTTTTGCCCCAAAATATGGGAGATTTCTGCCTTTTTGCCCCAAAATAAGAAAAATTTCTGCAATTTTGTACCAAAATAAAAGATAATTCTGCCTTTTTGCACCAAAATAGGAAAATTTCTGAATTTTTTTCTGAAATAAGTTAAATTTCTGCAATTTTGCACCAAAATAAGTGAAATTTCTGCAATTTTGCCCCAAAATAAGGGAAATTTCTGGAATTTTGACCAAAAAAGTGTGGAATTTCTGAGTTTTTGCCCCAAAATAAGTGAAATTTCTTTTTTTTGCCCCCAAATAAGGGGAATTTCTGCCTTTTTACCTCAAAATAAAGGGAATTTCTTCATTTTTGCCACAAAATATTTGGAATTTCTGCATTTTTGCATCAAACTAAGGATAATTTCTGCCTTTTTACCATGAAATAAGTGAAATTTCTGCAATTTTGCCCCAAAATAAGTGAAATTTCTGCAATTTTGCCCCAAAATAAGAGAAATTTCTGGAATTTTGCCCCAAAATAAATGGAATTTCTGAGTTTTGCCCCAAAAATAAAGAGAATTTCTGTCTTTTTGCCCCAACATATAGGGAATTTCTGCCTTTTTGCCCCACAATTAGGGGAATTTCTGCAATTTTGCTCCAAAATACGGGGAATTTCTGCCTTTTTGCCCGAAAATAAGAAGAATGCATACCCTTTTGCCATAAAAAATAGAAATTTCTTCAGTTTTGCTCCAAAATAAGGGGAATTTCTGCTTTTTTGCCTCTAAATAAGTGGTATTTCTTTTTTTATCCCCCAAAACATGGGAAATTTCTGTCTTTTTTGCCCCAAAATAAAAAAAATTTCTGACTTATTAGCCTGAAATAAGTGAAATTTCTGCAATTTTGCCCCAAAATAAGGGAAATTTCTGCCTTTTTGCCCCCAAATAAGGGGAATTTCAGCCTTTTTACCTCAAAATAAGAGAAATTTCTGCATTTTTGCCCCAAAATATGGGAGATTTCTGACTTTTTGCCCCAAAATAAGAAAAATTTCTGCAATTTTGTACCAAAATAAAAGAAATTTCCGCCTTTTTGCACCAAAATAAGAAAATTCCTGCTTTTTTTTCTGAAATAAGTGAAATTTCTGCAATGTTGCCCCAAAATAAGTGAAATTTCTGCAATTTTGCCCCAAAATACGGGAAATTTCTGGAATTTTGCCCCAATATCAGTGGAATTTCTGAGTTTTGACCCAAAATAAAGAGAATTTGTTTCTTTTTGCCCCAACATATAGGGAATTTCTGCCTTTTTGCCCCACAATTAGGGGAATTTCTGCAATTTTGCTCCAAAATAAGAGGAATTTCTGCTTTTTTGCCTCTAAATAAGTGGAATTTCTGTCTCTTTCCCCCAAAACAATGGGAATTTCTGTCTTTTTGGCCCCAAAATAAGGAAAATTTCTGACTTATTACCCTGAAATAAGTGAAATTTCTGCAATTTTGCCCCAAAATAAGGGAAATTTCTGCCTTTTTGCCCCCAAATAAGGGAAATTTCAGCCTTATTACCTCAAAATAAGAGGAATTTCTGCATTTTTGCCTCAAAATATGGGGGATTTCTGCCTTTTTGCCCCAAAATAAGAAAAATTTCTGCAATTTTGTACCAAAATAAAAGAAATTTCTGCCTTTTTGCAACAAAATAGAAAAATTTCTGAATTTTTTTCTGAAATAAGTTAAATTTCTGCAATTTTGCCCCAAAATAAATGAAATTTCTGCAATTTTGCCCTAAAATAAGGAAAATTTCTGGAATTTTGCACCAAAATAAGTGGAATTTCTGAGTTTTGCCCCAAAATAAGGAGAATTTCTGTCTTTTTGCCCCAACATATAGGGAATTTCCCCCTTCTTGCCCCACAATTAGGCAAATTTCTGCAATTTTGCTCCAAAATACGGGGAATTTCTGCCTTTTTGCCCGAAAATAAGAAGAATGCATACCTTTTTGCCATAAAAAATAGAAATTTCTTCAGTTTTGCTACAAAATAAGGGGAATTTCTGCTTTTTTGCCTCTAAATAAGTGGAATTTCTGTCTCTTTTCCCCCAAAACAAAGGGAATTTCTGTCTTTTTTGCCCCAAAATAAGGAAAATTTCTGACTTATTACCCTGAAATAAGTGAAATTTCTGCAATTTTGCCTCAAAATAAGGGAAATTTCTGCCTTTTTGCCACCAAATAAGGGGAATTTCAGCCTTTTTACCTCAAAATAAGAGAAATTTCTGCATTTTTGCCCCAAAATATGGGAGATTTCTGCCTTTTTGCCCCAAAATAAGAAAAATTTCTGCAATTTTGTACCAAAATAAAAGAAATTTCCACCTTTTTGCACCAAAATAAGAAAATTTCTGCTTTTTTTTCTGAAATAAGTGAAATTTCTTCAATTTTGCCCCAAAATAAGGGAAATTTCTGTAATTTTGCCCCAATATCAGTAGAATTTCTGAGTTTTGACCCAAAATAAGGAGAATTTGTTTTTTTTTTGCCCCAACATATAGGGAATTTCTCCCTTCTTGTCCCACAATTAGGGGAATTTCTGCAATTTTGCTCCAAAATACGGGTAATTCCTGCTTTTTAGCCCAAAAATAAGTGGAATGTATACCTTTTGCCACAAAAAAAGGGAAATTTCTTCATTTTTACTCCAAAATAAAAGAAATTTCTGCTTTTTTTGCCTCTCAAAAAGTGGAATTTCTGTTTTTTTCCCCCAAAACAAAGGAAATTTCTGTCTCTTTTGCCCCAAAATAACGAAAATTTCTGACTTATTATCCTGAAATAAGTGAAATTTCTGCAATTTTGCCTCAAAATAAGGGAAATTTCTTCCTTTTTGCCCCCAAATAAGGGAAATTTCAGACTTTTTACCTCAAAATAAGAGGAATTTCTGCATTTTTGCCCCAAAATATGAAGATTTCTGCCTTTTTGCCCCAAAATAAGAAAAATTTCTGCAATTTGTACCAAAATAAAAGAAATTTCTGCCTTTTTGCACCAAAATATATAAATTCTGCTTATTTTTCTGAAATAAGTGAAATTTCTGCAATTTTGCCCCAAAATAAGTAAAATTTCTGCAATTTTGCCCCAAAATAAGGGAAATTTCTGGAATTTTGCCCCCAAAATAAGTGGAATTTCTGAGTTTTACCCCAAAATAAGGAGAATTTCTGTCTTTTTGCCCCAACATATAGGGAATTTCTGTTTTTTTCCCCACAATTAGGGGAATTTCTGCAATTTTGCTCTAAAATAGGGGGAATTTCTGACTTTTTGCCCGAAAATAAGAAGAATGCATACCTTTTTGCCATAAAAAAGGGAAATTTCTTCATTTTTGCTCCAAAATAAGGGGAATTTCTGCTTTTTTGCCTCTAAATAAGTGGAATTTCTGTCTTTTTCCCCCAAAACAAAGGGAATTTCTGTCCTTTTGGCCCCAAAGTAAGGAAAATTTCTGACTTATTACCCTGAAATAAGTGAAATTTCTGCAATTTTGCCCCAAAATAAGGGAAATTTCTGCCTTTTTGCCCCCAACTAAGGGAAATTTCAGCTTTTTTACCTCAAAATAAGGGGAATTTCGGCCTTTTTGCCACAAAATATTAGGAAATTTTTCCTTTTTGCCCCAAAATAAGAAAAATTTCTGCCTTTTTTCCCTGAAATAAGTGAAATTTCTGCAATTTTACCCCAAAATAAGTGAAATTTCTGCAATTTTGCTTTAAAATAAGAAAAATTTCTAGAATTTTGCCCCAAAATAAGTGGAATTTCTGAGTTTTGCCCCAAAATAAGGAGAATTTCTGTCTTTTTGCCCCAACATATAGGGAATTTCTGCCTTTTTGACCTAAAATTAGGGGAATTTTTGCAATTTTGCTCGAAAATACGGGGAATTTCTGCCTTTTTGCCCGAAAATAAGAAGAATGCATACCTTTTTGCCATAAAAAAAGAAATTTCTACATTTTTACTCCAAAATAAAAGTTATTTCTGCTTTTTTGCCTCTAAAAAAGTGGAATTTCTGTCTTTTCCCCCCAAAACAAAGAGAATTTCTGTTTTTTTTGCCCCAAAATAACGAAAATTTCTGACTTATTACTCTGAAATAAGTGAAATTTCTGCAATTTTGCCCCAAAATAAGAGAAATTCTTCTTTTTTGCCCCCAAATAAGGGGAATTTCAGCCTTTTTACCTCAAAATAAGAAAAATTTCTGCATTTTTGCCCCAAAATATGAGAAATTTATGCCTTTTTGCCTCAAAATTAGGGGAGTTTCTGCAATTTTGCTTCAAAATACAGGGAATTTCTGCCTCTTTTTCCGAAAATAAGGGGAACTTCTGCCGATTTGCCCCAAATAATAGGAATTTCTGCATTTTTGCCCCAATATTAGGGGAATTTCTGCAATTTTGCTCCAAAATACGGGAAATTTCTGCTTTTTTGCCAAAAATTAAGGGGATTTTCTGCCTTTTTGCCCCCAAACAAGGGACATTTCTGCAATTTTATCCCAAAATAAGGGGAATTTCTGCCTTTTTGCCCCCAAATAAGGGGAATTTCTACCTTTTTGCCCTGAAATATGTGAAATGTCTGCAATTTTACCACAAAATAAGGTGAATTTCTGCCTTTTGCCCCAAAATAATGGGAATTTCTGCATTTTGCCCTAAAATAAGAAAAGTTTTTGTTTTTTTTCTCTGAAATAAGTGAAATTTCTGCAATTTTGCCTCAAAATAAGGGAAATTTCTGCCCTTTTGCCCCCAAATAAGGGGAATTTCAGCCTTTTTACCTCAAAATAAGAGGAATTTCTGCATTTTTACCCCAAAATATGGGAGATTTCTGCCTTTTTGCCCCAAAATAAGAAAAATTTCTGCAATTTTGTAACAAAATAAAAGAAATTTCTGCCTTTTTGCACCAAAATAAGAAAATTCTGCTTTTTTTCTGAAATAAGTGAAATTTATGTAATTTTGCCTGAAAATAAGTGAAATTTCTGCAATTTTGCCCCCAAATAAGGGAAATTTCTGGAATTTTGCCCCAAAATAAGTGGAATTTCTGAGTTTTGCCCCAAAATAAGGAGAATTTCTGTCTTTTTGCCCCAACATATAGGGAATTTCTGCCTTTTTGCCCCACAATTAGGGGAATATCTGCAAGTTTGCTCCAAAATACGGGGAATTTCTGCCTTTTTGCCCGAAAATAAAGGGAATGTATACCTTTTGCCACAAAAAAAAGAAACTTCTTCATTTTTACTCCAAAATAAAAGGAATTTCTGCTTTTTTGCCTCTAAAAAAGTGGAATTACTGTCTTTTTCCCCCAGAACATAGGGAATTTCTGTCTTTTTTGCCCCAAAATAAGGAAAATTTCTGACTTATTACCCTGAAAAAAGTGAAATTTCTGCAATTTTGCCCCAAAATAAGTGAAATTTCTGCAATTTTGCCCCTAAATAAGGGAAATTTCTGCAATTTTGCCCCAAAATAAGTGGAATTTCTGAGTTTTTCACCAAAATAAGGAGAATTTCTGTATTTTGCCCCAACATATAGGGAATTTCTGCCTTTTTGCCCCACAATTAGGGGAATTTCTGCAATTTTGCTCTAAAATAGGGGGAATTTCTGCCTTTTTGCCCGAAAATAAGAAGAATGCATACCTTTTTGCCATAAAAAAGGGAAATTTCTTCATTTTTGCTCCAAAATAAGGGGAATTTCTGCATTTTTGCCTCTAAATAAGTGGAATTTCTGTCTTTTTCCCTGAAAACAAAGGGAATTTCTGTCTTTTTTGCCCCAAAGGAAGAAAAATTTCTGACTTAGTACCCTGAAATAAGTGAAATTTCTGCAATTTTGCCCCAAAATATGGGAAATTTCTGCCTTTTTGCCCCCAAATAAGGGGAATTTCAGCCTTTTTACCTCAAAATAATGGGAATTTCTGCATTTTTGCCTCAAAATATGGGAAATTTCTGCGTTTTGCCCCAAAATAAGAAAATTTCTGCTTTTTTTCCCTGAAATAAGTGAAATTTCTGCAATTTTGCCCCAAAATAAGTGAAATTTCTGCAATTTTGGCCAAAAATAAGGGAAATTTCTGAAATTTTGTTCCAAAATAAGTGGAATTTCTGAGTTTTGCCCCAAAATAAGGAGAATTTCTGTCTTTTTGCCCCAACATATAGGGAATTTCTGCAATTTTGCTCTTAAATAAGGGGAATTTCTGCCTTTTTGCCTGAAAATAAGAAGAATGCATACCTTTTTGCCATAAAAAAGGGATATTTCTTCATTTTTGCTCCAAAATAAGGGGAATTTCTGCATTTTTGCCTCTAAATAAGTGGAATTTCTGTCTTTTTCCCTGAAAACAAAGGGAATTTCTGTCTTTTTTGCCACAAAGTAAGAAAAATTTCTGACTTAGTACCCTGAAATAAGTGAAATTTCTGCAATTTTGCCCCAAAATATGGGAAATTTCAGCCTTTTTGCCCCCAAATAAGGGGAATTTCAGCCTTTTTACCTCAAAATAAGGGGAATTTCAGCCTTTTTACCTCAAAATAAGGGGAATTTCTGCTTTTTTGCCTCTAAATAAATGGAATTTCTGTCTTTTTCCACCCATACAAATGGAATTTCTGTATTTTTTGCCCCAAAATAAGGAAAATTTCTGAATTATTACCCTGAAATAAGTGAAATTTCTGCAATTTTGCCCCAGTATAAGAGAAATTTCTGCATTTTTGCCCCCAAATAAGGGGAATTTCAGCCTTTTTACCTCAAAATAAGAGGAATTTCTGCATTTTTGCCTCAAAATATTAGAAATTTCTGACTTTTTGCCCCTAAAAACGGAAAATTTCGGCCTTTTTTCCCTGAAAAAGGTGAAATTTCTGCAATTTTTCCCCAAAATAATTGAAATTTCTGCAATTTTGCCCCAAAATAAGGGGAATTTTGGGAATTTTGCCCCAAAATAAATGGAATTTCTGAATTTTGCCCCCAAATGAGGAGAATTTCTGTCGTTTTGCCCTAACATATAGGGAATTTCTGCCTTTTTGCCCCACAATTAGGGGAATTTCTGCAATTTTGCTCCAAAATATGGGGAATTTCTGCTTTTTTGCCTCTAAATAAGTGGAATTTCTGTCTTTTTCCCCCAAAACAAAGGGAATTTCTGCCTCTTTGCCCGAAAATAAGAAGAATGCATACCTTTTTGCCATAAAAAAGGGAAATTTCTTCATTTTTGCTCCAAAATAAGGGGAATTTCTGCATTTTTGCCTCTAAATAAGTGGAATTTCTGTCTTTTTCCCTGAAAACAAAGGGAATTTCTGTCTTTTTTGCCCCAAAGTAAGAAAAACTTCTGACTTATTACCCTGAAATAAGTGAAATTTCTGCAATTTTTCCCCAAAATAAGGAAAATTTCTGCCTTTTTGCAACCAAATAAGGGGAATTTTAGCCTATTTACCTCAAAATAAGGAAATTTTCTGCAATTTTGCACCAAAATATGAGAAATTTCTGCTTTTTTGCTTCAAAATAAGAATAATTTCTGCAATTTTGTACCAAAATAAATTTTTGCCTTTTTGCCCCAAAATAAGAAAATTTCTGCTTTTTTTTGAAATAAGTGAAATTTCTGTAATTTTGCCCCAAAATAAGTGAAATTTCTGAGTTTTGCTTTAAAATAAGGAGAATTTCTGTCTTTTTGCCCCAACATATAGGGAATTTCTGACTTTTTGCCCCACAATTAGGGGAATTTCTGCAATTTTGCTCTAAAATAGGGGGAATTTCTGCCTTTTTGCCCGAAAATAAGAAGAATGCATACCTTTTTGCCATAAAAAAGGGAAATTTCTTCATTTTTGCTCCAAAATAAGGGGAATTTCTGCATTTTTGCCTTCAAATAAGTGGAATTTCTGACTTTTTCCCTGAAAACAAAGGGAATTTCTGTCTTTTTTGCCCCAAAGTAAGAAAAATTTCTGATTTAGTAACCTGAAATAAGTGAAATTTCTGCAATTTTGCCCCAAAATATGTGAAATTTCTGCCTTTTTGCCCCCAAATAAGGAGAATTTCAGCCTTTTTAACTCAAAATAAGGGGAATTTCTGCATTTTTGCCTCAAAATATGGGAAATTTATGCCTTTTTGCCCCAAAATAAGAAAATTTCTGCTTTTTTTCCCTGAAATAAGTAAAATTTCTGCAATTTTGCCCCAAAATAAGTGAATTTTCTGCAATTTTGGCCAAAAATAAGGGAAATTTCTGAAATTTTGTTCCAAAATAAGTGGAATTTCTGCGTTTTGCCCCAAAATAAGGAGAATTTCTGTCTTTTTGCCCTACAATAAGGGAATTTCTGCAATTTTACTTCAAAATACGGGAAATTTCTGCCTTTTTGCCTGAAAATAAGAAGAATGCATACCTTTTTGCTATAAAAAGGGAAATTTCTGCAATTTTGCTCCAAAATAAGGGGAATTTCTGCTTTTTTGCCTCTAAAAAAATGGAATTTCTGTCTTTTTCCCCCCATACAAATGGAATTTCTGTATTTTTTGCCCCAAAATAAGGAAAATTTCTGAATTATTACCCTGAAATAAGTGAAATTTCTGCAATTTTGCCCCAGTATAAGAGAAATTTCTACATTTTTGCCCCCAAATAAGGGGAATTTCAGCCTTTTTACCTCAAAATAAGGGAAATTTCTGCATTTTTGCCACAAAATATTAGGAATTTCTGCCTTTTTGCCCCCAAAAATATAAAATTTCGGCCTTTTTTCCCTGAAAAAAGTGAAATTTCTGCAATTTTGCTCCAAAATCATTGAAATTTCTGCAATTTTGCCCCAAAATAAGGGAAATTTTGGGAATTTTGCACCAAAAGAAATGGGATTTCTGAATTTTGCCCCAAAATAAGGAGAATTTCTGTCGTTTTGCCCTAACATATAGGGAATTTCTGCCTTTTTGCCCCAAAATTAGGGGAATTTCTGCAATTTTGCTCCAAAAAACGGGGAATTTCTGCCTTTTTGCCCGAAAACAAGAAGAATGCATACCTTTTTGCCATAAAAAAGGGAAATTTCTTCATTTTTGCTCCAAAATAAGGGGAATTTCTGCATTTTTGCCTCTTAATAAGTGGAATTTCTGTATTTTTCCCCCAAAACAAAGGGAATTTCTGTCTTTTTTGCCCCAAAATAAGGAAAATTTCTGACTTATTACCCTGATATAAGTGAAATTTCTGCAATTTTGCCCCAAAATAAGGGAAATTTCTGCCTTTTTGCAACCAAATAAGGGGAATTTTAGCCTTTTTACCTCAAAATAAGGGGATTTTCTGCATTTTTGCCCCAAAATATGAGAAATTTCTGCGTTTTTGCCCCAAAATAAGAAAATTTTCTGCAATTTTGTACCAAAATAAAAGAAATTTCTGCCTTTTTGCCCCAAAATAAGAAAATTTCTGCTTTTTTTCCTGAAATAAGTGAAATTTCTGCAATTATGCACCAAAATAAATGAAATTTCTGAGTTTTGCTCTAAAATAAGGAGAATTTCTGTCTTTTCCCCCAACATATAGGGAATTTCTGCCTTTTTGCCCCACAATAAGGGGAATTTCTGCAATTTTGCTCTAAAATATGGGGAATTTCTGCCTTTTTGCCCGAAAATAAGAAGAATGCATACCTTTTGGCCATAAAAAAGGGAAATTTCTTCATTTTTGCTCCAAAATAAGGGGAATTTCTGCATTTTTGCCTCTAAATAAGTGGAATTTCTGTCTTTTTCCACCAAAACAAAGGGAATTTCTGTCTTTTTTGCCCCAAAGTAAGGAAAATTTCTGACTTATTACCCTGAAATAAGTGAAATTTCTGCATTTTTGCCTCAAAATATGGGAAATTTCTGCCTTTTTGCCCAAAATAAGAAAAATTTCTGCAATTTTGTCCCAAAATAAAAGAAATTTCTGTCTTTTTGCCCTGAAATAAGTGAAATTTCTGCAATTTTGCCCCTAAATAAGTGAAATTTCTGCAATTTTGCCCCAAAATAAGGGAAATTTTTGGAGTTTTGCCCCAAAATAAGTGGAATTTCTGAGTTTTGCCCCAAAATATGGAGAATTTCTATCTTTTTGCCCCAACATATAGGGAATTTCTGTTTTTTTGCCCCACAATTAGGGGAATTTCTGCAATTTTGCTCTAAAATAGGGGGAATTTCTGCCTTTTTGCCCGAAAATAGAAGAATGCATACCTTTTTGCCATAAAAAAGAGAAATTTCTTCATTTTTGCTCCAAAATAATGGGAATTTCTGCTTTTTTGCCTCTAAATAAGTGGAATTTCTGTCTTTTACCCCCAAAACAAAGAGAATTTCTGTCTTTTTTTGCCCCAAAATAAAGAAAATTTCTGACTTATTACCCTGAAATAAGTGAAATTTCTGCAATTTTTCTTCCAAATAAGGAAAATTTCTGCCTTTTTGCAAACAAATAAGGGGAATTTTAGCCTTTTTACCTCAAAATAAGGAAATTTTCTGCAATTTTGCCCCAAAATATGAGAAATTTCTGCTTTTTTGCCCCAAAATAAGAATAATTTCTGCAATTTTGTACCAAAATAAAAGAAAATTCTGCCTTTTTGCCCCAAAATAAGAAAATTTCTGCTTTTTTTTCTGAAATAAGTGAAATTTCTGTAATTTTGCCCCAAAATAAGTGAAATTTCTGCGTTTTGCTTTAAAATAAGGAGAATTTCTCTTTTTGCCCCAACATATAGGGAATTTCAGCCTTTTTGCCCCACAATTAGG
Organism: Micromys minutus; assembly: GCF_963924665.1. Taxonomy (NCBI): domain Eukaryota; kingdom Metazoa; phylum Chordata; class Mammalia; order Rodentia; family Muridae; genus Micromys; species Micromys minutus. The sequence goes on along the minus strand of NW_027667155.1, from coordinate 949,245 downwards.
GGAATTTCTGCAATTTTGCTCTAAAATAGGGGGAATTTCTGCCTTTTTGCCCGAAAATAAGAAGAATGCATACCTTTTTGCCATAAAAAAGGGAAATTTCTTCATTTTTGCGCCAAAATGAGGGGAATTTCTGCATTTTTGCCTCTAAATAAGTGGAATTTCTGTTTTTTTCCCTGAAAACAAAGGGAATTTCTGTCTTTTTTGCCCCAAAGTAAGAAAAATTTCTGACTTAGTACCCTGAAATAAGTGAAATTTCTGCAATTTTGCCCCAAAATATGGGAAATTTCTGCCTTTTTGCCCCCAAATAAGGGGAATTTCAGCCTTTTTACCTCAAAATAAGGGGAATTTCTGCATTTTTGCCTCAAAATATGGGAAATTTCTGCCTTTTGGCCCCAAAATATGAAAATTTCTGCTTTTTTTCCCTGAAATAAGTGAAATTTCTGCAATTTTGCCCCAAAATAAGTGAAATTTCTGCAATTTTGGCCAAAAATAAGGGAAATTTCTGAAATTTTGTTCTAAAATAAGTGGAATTTCTGAGTTTTGCCCCAAAATAAGGAGAATTTCTTTCTTTTTGCCCTACAATTAAGGGAATTTCTGCAATTTTACTCCAAAATACAGGGAATTTCTGCCTTTTTGCCTGAAAATAAGAAGAATGCATACCTTTTTGCTATAAAAAGGGAAATTTCTGCAATTTTGCTCCAAAATAAGGGGAATTTCTGCTTTTTTGCCTCTAAATAAATGGAATTTCTGTCTTTTTCCCCCCATACAAATGGAATTTCTGTATTTTTTGCCCCAAAATAAGGAAAATTTCTGAATTATTACCGTGAAATAAGTGAAATTTCTGCAATTTTGCCCCAGTATAAGAGAAATTTCTGCATTTTTGCCCCCAAATACGGGGAATTTCAGCCTTTTTACCTCAAAATAAGGGAAATTTCTGCATTTTTGCAACAAAATATTAAGAATTTCTGCCTTTTTGCCCCCAAAAATGGAAAATTTCGGCCTTTTTTCCCTGAAAAAAGTGAAATTTCTGCAATTTTGCCCCTAAATAAATGAACTTTCTGCAATTTTGCCCCAAAAGAAGGGAAATTTTGGGAATTTTGCACCAAAAGAAATGGAATTTCTGAATTTTGCCCCAAAATAAGGAGAATTTCTGTCGTTTTGCCTTAACATATAGGGAATTTCTGCCTTTTTGCCCCAAAATTAGGGGAATTTCTGCAATTTTGCTCCAAAAAACGGGGAATTTCTGCCTTTTTGCCCGAAAACAAGAAGAATGCATACCTTTTTGCCATAAAAAAGGGAAATTTCTTCATTTTTGCTCCAAAATAAGGGGAATTTCTGCATTTTTGCCTCTTAATAAGTGGAATTTCTGTCTTTTTCCCCCAAAACAAAGGGAATTTCTGTCTTTTTTGCCCCAAAATAAGGAAAATTTCTGACTTATTACCCTGATATAAGTGAAATTTCTGCAATTTTGCCCCAAAATAAGGGAAATTTCTGCCTTTTTGCAACCAAATAACGGGAATTTTAGCCTTTTTACCTCAAAATAAGGGGATTTTCTGCATTTTTGCCCCAAAATATGAGAAATTTCTGCCTTTTTGCCCCAAAATAAGAAAATTTTCTGCAATTTTGTACCAAAATAAAAGAAATTTCTGCCTTTTTGCCCCAAAATAAGAAATTTTCTGCTTTTTTTTCTGAAATAAGTGAAATTTTTGCAATTTTGCCCCAAAATAAATGAAATTTCTGAGTTTTGCTCTAAAATAAGGGGAATTTCTGTCTTTTCCCCCCAACATATAGGGAATTTCTGCCTTTTTGCCCCACAATAAGGGGAATTTCTGCAATTTTGCTCTAAAATAGGGGAATTTCTGACTTTTTGCCTGAAAATAAGAAGAATGCATACCTTTTTGCCATAAAAAAGGGAAATTTCTTCATTTTTGCTCCAAAATAAGGGGAATTTCTGCATTTTTGCCTGTAAAGAATTGGAATTTCTGTCTTTTTCCACCAAAACAAAGGGAATTTCTGTATTTTTTGCGCCAAAGTAATGAAAATTTCTGACTTATTACCCTGAAATAAGTGAAATTTCTGCATTTTTGCCTCAAAATATGGGAAATTTCTGCCTTTTTGCCCAAAATAAGAAAAATTTCTGCAATTTTGTACCAAAATAAAAGAAATTTCTGTCTTTTTCCCCTGAAATAAGTGAAATTTCTGCAATTTTGCCCATAATAAGTGAAATTTCTGCAATTTTGCCCCAAAATAAGGGAAATTTCTGCAATTTTGCCCCAAAATAAGTGGAATTTCTGAGTTTTGCCCCAAAATATGGAGAATTTCTGTCTTTTCCCCAACATATAGGGAATTTCTGTTTTTTTCCCCACAATTAGGGGAATTTCTGCAATTTTGCTCTAAAATAGGGGGAATTTCTGACTTTTTGCCCGAAAATAAAAAGAATGCATACCTTTTTGCCATAAAAAAGGGAAATTTCTTCATTTTTGCTCCAAAATAAGTGGAATTTCTGCATTTTTGCCTCTAAATAAGTGGAATTTCTGTCTTTTTCCCTGAAAACAAAGGGAATTTCTGTCTTTTTTGCCCCAAAGGAAGAAAAATTTCTGACTTAGTACCCTGAAATAAGTGAAATTTCTGCAATTTTGCCCCAAAATATGGGAAATTTCTGCCTTTTTGCCCCCAAATAAGGGGAATTTCAGCCTTTTTACCTCAAAATAAGGGGAATTTCTGCATTTCTGCCTCAAAATATGGGAAATTTCTGCCTTTTTGCCCCAAAATAAGAAAATTTCTGCTTTTTTTTCCCTGAAATAAGTGAAATTTCTGCAATTTTTGCCCCAAAATAAGTGAAATTTCTGCAATTTTGGCCAAAAATAAGTTAAATTTCTGAAATTTTGTTCCAAAATAAGTGGAATTTCCGAGTTTTGCCACAAAATAAGGAGAATTTCTGTCTTTTTGCCCCACAATTAAGGGAATTTCTGCAATTTTACTCCAAAATACGGGGAATTTCTGCCTTTTTGCCTGAAAATAAGAAGAATGCATACCTTTTGGCTATAAAAAGGGAAATTTCTGCAATTTTGCTCCAAAATAAGGGGAATTTCTGCTTTTTTGCCTCTAAATAAATGGAATTTCTGTCTTTTTCCCCCCATACAAATGGAATTTCTGTATTTTTTGCCCCAAAATAAGGAAAATTTCTGAATTATTACCCTGAAATAAGTGAAATTTCTGCAATTTTGCCCCAGTATTAGAGAAATTTCTGCATTTTTGCCCCCAAATAAGGGGAATTTCAGCCTTTTTACCTCAAAATAAGAGGAATTTCTGCATTTTTGCAGCAAAATATTAGGAATTTCTGCCTTTTTGCCCCCAAAAACGGAAAATTTCGGCCTTTTTTCCCTGAAAAAAGTGAAATTTCTGCAATTTTGCCCCAAAATAATTGAAATTTCTGCAATTTTGCCCCAAAATAAGGGGAATTTTGGGAATTTTGCCCCAAAATAAATGGAATTTCTGAATTTTGCCCCCAAATGAGGAGAATTTCTGTCGTTTTGCCCTAACATATAGGGAATTTTTGCCTTTTTGCCCCACAATTAGGGGAATTTCTGCAATTTTGCTCCAAAATATGGGGAATTTCTGCTTTTTTGCCTCTAAATAAGTGGAATTTCTGTCTTTTTCCCCCAAAACAAGGAATTTCTGTTTTTTTGCCCCAAAATAAGGAAAATTTCTGACTTATTACCTTGAAATAAGTGAAATTTCTGCAATTTTGCCCCAAAATAAGGAAAACTTCTGCCATTTTGCCCCAAAATAAGGGGAATTTCAGCCTTTTTACATCAAAATAAGTGAAATTTCTGCAATTTTGCCCCAAAATAAGGGAAATTTCTTCTTTTTTGCCCCAAAATAAGAAAAATTTCTGTAATTTTGTACCAAAATAAAAGAAATTTCTGCCTTTTTGCCCCAAAATAAAAAATTTCTGACTTATTACCCTAAAATAAGTGAAATTTCTGGAATTTTGCCACAAAATCAGGGCAATTTCTGCCTTTTTGCTCCCAAATAAAGAGAATTTCAGCCTTTTTACCTAAAAATAAGGGGAATTTCTGAATTTTTGCCCCAAAATATAGGAAATTTCTGCCTTCTTGCCCCAAAATAAGAAAAATTTCTGCAATTTTGTACAAAAATAAAAGAAATTTCTCCTTTTTTGCCCCAAAACAAGAAAATTTCTGCTTTTTTCTTCTGAAATAAGTGAAATTTCTCCAATTTTGCCTTAAAATAAGTGATATTTCTGCAATTTTGCCCCAAAATAAGGGAAATTTATGGAATTTTGCCCCAAAATATGTGGAATATCTGAGTTTTGCCCCAAAATAAGGAGAATTTTTGTCTTTTTGCCCCAACATATAGGGAATTTCTGACTTTTTGCCCGAAAATAAGAAGAATGCATACCTTTTTGCCATGAAAAAGGGAAATTTCTTCATTTTTGCTCCAAAATAAGGGGAATTTCTGCTTTTTTGCCTCTAAATAAGTGGAATTTCTGTCTTTTTCCCCCAAAACAAAGGGAATTTCTGTCTTTTTTGCCCCAAAATAAAGAAAATTTCTGTAATTTTGCACCAAAATAAAAGAAATTTCTGCCTTTTTGCCCCCAAATAAGAAAATTTTTCCTTTTTTTCTGAAATAAGTGAAATTTCTGCAATTTTGCCCCAAAATAAGAGAAATTTCTGCCTTTTTGCCCCCAAATAAGGGAAATTTCAGCCTTTTTACCTCAAAATAAAGAAAATTTCTACATTTTTGCCCCAAAATATGGGAAATTTATGCCTTTTTGCCCCAAAATAAGAAAAATTTCTGCAATTTTGCACCAAAATAAAAGAAATTTCTGCCTTTTTGCCACAGAATAAGAAAAATTTCTCCAATTCTGTACCAAAATAAAAGAAATTTCTAAAATTTTGCTCCAAAATAAGGGAAATTTTTGATTTTTGCCCAGATATAAGGAGAATTTCTGTATTTTTGCCCCAAAATAAAGGGAATTTCTGCCTTTTTGCCCCAAAATTAGGGGAGTTTCTGCAATTTTGCTTCAAAATAATGGGAATTTCTGCCTCTTTTCCTGAAAATAAGGGGAACTTCTGCCAATTTGCCCCAAATAAAGGGAATTTCTGCATTTTTGCCCCAATATTAGGAGAATTTCTGCAATTTTGCTCCAAAATACAGGGAATTTCTGCCTTTTTGCCCGAAATTAAGGGGATTTACTGCCTTTTTGCCCCCAAACAAGGGTAATTTCTGCAATTTTATCCCAAAATAAGGGGAATTTCTGCCTTTTTGCCCCCAAATAAGGGCAATTTCTGCCTTTATGCCCTGAAATATGTGACATGTCTTCAATTTTACCCCAAAATAAGGTGAATTTCTGCCTTTTTGCCCCAAAATAATGGGAATTTCTGCATTTTGCCAAAAATAAGAAAGATTTTTGTTTTTTTCTCTGAAATAAGTGAAATTTCTGCAATTTTGCCTTAAAATAAAAGAAATATCTTCAATTTTTTCCCATAATAAAAAAATTTTCTGCAATTTTGCCCCAAAATAAAGGGAATTTCTGTTTTTTGTCCCCAAATAAAGGAAATTTCTGCAATTTTGCCATAAAATAAGGGGAATTTCTGCCTTTTGCCCCAAAATAAGAAAATTTCTCATTTTTATTCTGAAATAAGTGAAATTTCTGCAATTTTGCTCCAAAATACGGGGAATTTCTGCCTTTTTGTCCGAAAATAAAAAGAATGCATACCTTTTTGCCATAAAAAAGGGAAATCTCTTAATTTTTACTCCAAAATAAGTGGAATTTCTGCTTTTTTGCCTCTAAATAAGTGGAATTTCTGTCTTTTTATCCCAAAACAAAGGGAATTTCTGTCTTTTTTGCCCCAAAATAAGGAAAATTTCTGACTTATTACCCTGAAATAAGTGAAATTTCTGCAATTTTGCCCCAAAATAAGGGAAATTTATGCCTTTTTGCCCCCAAATAAGGGGAATTTCAGCCTTTTTACCTCAAAATAAGAGGAATTTCTGAATTTTTGCCAGAAAATATTAGGAATTTCTGCCTTTTTGCCCCAAAATAAGGAAAATTTCTGCCTTTTTTTCCATGAAAAAAGTGAAATTTCTGCAATTTCGCCCCAAAATAAGTGAAATTTCTGCAATTTTGCCCCAAAATAAGGGAAATTTCTGGAATTTTGCCCCAAAATAAGTGGAATTTCTGAGTTTTGCCCCAAAATAAGGAGAATTTCTGTCTTTTTGCCCTAACATATAGGGAATTTCTGCCTTTTTTCCACACAATTAGGGGAATTTCTGCAATTTTGCTCCAAAATACGGGGAATTTCTGCTTTTTAGCCCGAAAATTAGAGGAATGTATACCTTTTTCCACAAAAAAAGGAAAATTTCTTCATTTTTGCTCCAAAATAATAAGAATTTCTGCTTTTTAGCCTCTAAATAAGTGGAATATCAGTCTTTTTCCTTTAAAACAAAGAGAATTTCTGTTTTTTGCCCCAAAATAAGGAAAATTTCTGACTTATTATTCTGAAATAAGTGAAATTTCTGCAATTATGCCTCAAAATAAGGGAAATTTCTGCCTTTTTGCCCCCAAATAAGGGGAATTTCAGCGTTTTTACCTAAAAATAACGGAAATTTCTGCTTTTTTGCCCCAAAATATGGGAGATTTCTGCCTTTTTGCCCCAAAATAAGAAACATTTCTGCAATTTTGTACCAAAATAAAAGAAATTTCTGCCTTTTTGCCCCAAAATAAGAAAATTTCTGCTTTTGTTCTCTGAAATAAGTGAAATTTCTGCAATTTTGCCTCAAAATAAGGGAAATTTCTGCCTTTTTGCCCCCAAATAAGGGGAATTTCAGCCTTTTTACCTAAAAATAAGAGGAATTTCTGCATTTTTGCCCCAAAATATGGGAGATTTCTGCCTTTTTGCCCTAAAATAAGAAAAATTTCTGCAATTTTGTACCAAAATATTAGAAATTTCTGCCTTTTTGCACCAAAATAAGAAAATTTCTGCTTTTTTTCTGACATAAGTGAAATTTTTGCAATTTTGCCCCAAAATAAGTGAAATTTCTGCAATTTTGCCTCAAAATAAGGGAAATTTCTGGAATTTTGCGCCAAAATAAGTGGAATTTCTGAGTTTTGCCCCAAAATAATGAGAATTTCTGTCTTTTTGCCCCAACATATAGGGAATTTCTGCCTTTTTGCCCCACAATTAGGGGAATTTCTGCAATTTTGCTCCAAAATACGGGGAATTTCTGCCTTTTTGCCCGAAAATAAGAAGAATGCATAACTTTTTGCCAGAAAAAAGGGAAATTTCTTCATTTTTGCTCCAAAATAAAAGAAATTTCTGCTTTTTTGCCTCTAAATAAGTGGAATTTCTGTCTTTTTCCCCCAAAACAAAGGGAATTTTTGTCCTTTTGGCCCCAAAGTAAGGAAAATTTCTGACTTATTACCCTGAAATAAGTGAAATTTCTGCAATTTTGCCCCAAAATAAGGGAAATTTCTGCCTTTTTGCCCCGAAATGTGGGGAATTTCAGCCTTTTTACCTCAAAATAAGGGGAATTTCTGCATTTTTGTTCCAAAATATGGGAAATTTCTTCCTTTTTGCCACAAAATAAGAAAAATTTCTGCAATTCTGTACCAAAATAAAAGAAATTTCTAAAATTTTGCCCCAAAATAAGGGATATTTTTGATTTTTGCCCCAAAATAAGGGGAATTTCTGCCTTTTTGCCCCAAAATAAAGAAAATTACTGCATGTTTTACCCCAAAATTAGGTAAATTTCTGCAATTTTGCTCTAAAATACGGGGATTTTCTGCCTTTTTCTCCGAAAATAAAGGGAATTTCTGCCATTTTGCCGCGAAATAAGTGAAATTTCTGCAGTTTTACCCCAAAATAAAGGGACGTTCTGCGTTTTTGCCCCAAAATTAGGGGAATTTCTGCAATTTTGCTCCAAATTACGGGGAATTTCTGCCTTTTTTCCCCATAATTAGGGGAATTTCTGCAATTTTGCTCGAAAATAAAAAGAATGTATACCTTTTTGCCATAAAAAAGGTTAATTTCTTCATTTTTTACCCCAAAATAAGGGGATTTTCCGCCTTTTTGACTCAAAATAAGTGCAATTTCTGACTTTTCCACAAAAATAAACGGAATTTCTGTCTTTTTCCTTTAAAATAAGGGGAATTTCTAACTTTTTGCCCCAAAATAAGGGGAATTTCAGCCTTTTTACCTCAAAATAAGGGGAATTTCAGCATTTTTGTCGAAAAATATGGGAAATTTCTGCATTTCTGCCCAAATTAAGAAAAATTTCTGCAATTTTGTACCAAAATAAATGAAATTTCTGCCTTTTGGCCCCAAAATAAGAAAATTTGTGCTTTTTTTCTTTGAAATAAGTGAAATTTCTGCAATTTTGCTCCAAAATAAGGGAAATTTCTGAAATTTTGCCCCAAAATAAGTGGAATTTCTGAGTTTTGCCCCAAAATAAGGAGAATTTCTTTCTTTTTGCCCCAACATATAGTGGATTTCTGCCTTTTTGCCCCACAATTAGGGGAATTTCTGCAATCTTGCTCCAAAATACAAAGAATTTCTGCCTTTTTGCCCGAAAATATGAAGAATGCATACCTTTTTGCCATAAGAAATAGAAATTTCTTCATTTTTGCTTCAAAATAAGGGGAATTTCTGCATTTTTGCCTCTAAATAAGTGGAATTTCTGTATTTTTCCCTGAAAACAAAGGGAATTTCTGTCTTTTTTGCCCCAAAGTAAGAAAAATTTCTGACTTAGTACCCTGAAATAAGTGAAATTTCTGCAATTTTGCCCCAAAATATGGGAAATTTCTGCCTTTTTGCCCCCAAATAAGGGGAATTTCAGCCTTTTTACCTCAAAATAATTGGAATTTCTGCATTTTTGCCTCAAAATATGGGAAATTTCTGCCTTTTTGCCCCAAAATAAGAAAATTTCTGCTTTTTTTCTCTGAAATAAGTGAAATTTCTGCAATTTTGCCCCAAAATAAGTGAAATTTCTGCAATTTTGGCCAAAAATAAGGGAAATTTCTGAAATTTTGTTCCAAAATAAGTGGAATTTCTGAGTTTTGCCCCAAAATAAGGAGAATTTCTGTCTTTTTGCCCCAACATATAGGGAATTTCTGCAATTTTACTCCAAAATACGGGGAATTTCTGCCTTTTTGCCTGAAAATAAGAAGAATGCATATTTTTTGGCTATAAAAAGGGAAATTTCTGCAATTTTGCTCCAAAATAAGGGGAATTTCTGCTTTTTTGCCTCTAAATAAATGGAATTTCTGCATTTTTGCCTCAAAATATTAAGAATTTCTGCCTTTTTGCCCCTAAAAACGGAAAATTTCGGCCTTTTTTCCCTGAAAAAAGTGAAATTTCTGCAATTTTGCCCCAAAATAATTGAAATTTCTGCAATTTTGCCCCAAAATAAGGGGAATTTTGGAAATTTTGCCCCAAAATAAATGGAATTTCTGAATTTTGCTCCCAAATGAGGAGAATTTCTGTCGTTTTGCCCTAACATATAGGGAATTTCTGCCTTTTTGCCCCACAATTAGGGGAATTTCTGCAATTTTGCTCCAAAATATGGGGAATTTCTGCTTTTTTGCCTCTAAATAAGTGGAATTTCTGTCTTTTTCCCCCAAAACAAGGAATTTCTGTTTTTTTGCCCCAAAATAAGGAAAATTTCTGACTTATTACCTTGAAATAAGTGAAATTTCTGCAATTTTGCCCCAAAATAAGGAAAACTTCTGCCATTTTGCCCCAAAATAAGGGGAATTTCAGCCTTTTTACATCAAAATAAGTGAAATTTCTGCAATTTTGCCCCAAAATAAGGGAAATTTCTTCTTTTTTGCCCCAAAATAAGAAAAATTTCTGTAATTTTGTACCAAAATAAAAGATATTTCTGCCTTTTTGCCCCAAAATAAAAAATTTCTGACTTATTACCCTAAAATAAGTGAAATTTCTGGAATTTTGCCACAAAATCAGGGCAATTTCTGCCTTTTTGCTCCCAAATAAAGAGAATTTCAGCCTTTTTACCTAAAAATAAGGGGAATTTCTGAATTTTTGCCCCAAAATATAGGAAATTTCTGCCTTCTTGCCCCAAAATAAGAAAAATTTCTGCAATTTTGTACAAAAATAAAAGAAATTTCTCCCTTTTTGCCCCAAAACAAGAAAATTTCTGCTTTTTTCTTCTGAAATAAGTGAAATTTCTCCAATTTTGCCTTAAAATAAGTGATATTTCTGCAATTTTGCCCCAAAATAAGGGAAATTTATGGAATTTTGCCCCAAAATATGTGGAATATCTGAGTTTTGCCCCAAAATAAGGAGAATTTCTGTCTTTTTGCCCCAACATATAGGGAATTTCTGCCTTTTTGCCCGAAAATAAGAAGAATGCATACCTTTTTGCCATGAAAAAGGGAAATTTCTTCATTTTTGCTCCAAAATAAGGGGAATTTCTGCTTTTTTGCCTCTAAATAAGTGGAATTTCTGTCTTTTTCCCCCAAAACAAAGGGAATTTCTGTCTTTTTTGCCCCAAAATAAAGAAAATTTCTGTAATTTTGCACCAAAATAAAAGAAATTTCTGCCTTTTTGCCCCCAAATAAGAAAATTTTTCCTTTTTTTCTGAAATAAGTGAAATTTCTGCAATTTTGCCCCAAAATAAGAGAAATTTCTGCCTTTTTGCCCCAAATAAGGGAAATTTCAGCCTTTTTACCTCAAAATAAAGAAAATTTCTACATTTTTGCCCCAAAATATGGGAAATTTATGCCTTTTTGCCCCAAAATAAGAAAAATTTCTGCAATTTTGCACCAAAATAAAAGAAATTTCTGCCTTTTTGCCACAGAATAAGAAAAATTTCTCCAATTCTGTACCAAAATAAAAGAAATTTCTAAAATTTTGCTCCAAAATAAGGGAAATTTCTGATTTTTGCCCAGATATAAGGAGAATTTCTGTATTTTTGCCCCAAAATAAAGGGAATTTCTGCCTTTTTGCCCCAAAATTAGGGGAGTTTCTGCAATTTTGCTTCAAAATAATGGGAATTTCTGCCTCTTTTCCTGAAAATAAGGGGAACTTCTGCCAATTTGCCCCAAATAAAGGGAATTTCTGCATTTTTGCCCCAATATTAGGAGAATTTCTGCAATTTTGCTCCAAAATACAGGGAATTTCTGCCTTTTTGCCCAAAATTAAGGGGATTTTCTGCCTTTTTGCCCCCAAACAAGGGTAATTTCTGCAATTTTATCCCAAAATAAGGGGAATTTCTGCCTTTTTGCCCCCAAATAAGGGCAATTTCTGCCTTTATGCCCTGAAATATGTGACATGTCTTCAATTTTACCCCAAAATAAGGTGAATTTCTGCCTTTTTGCCCCAAAATAATGGGAATTTCAGCATTTTGCCAAAAATAAGAAAGATTTTTGTTTTTTTCTCTGAAATAAGTGAAATTTCTGCAATTTTGCCTTAAAATAAAAGAAATATCTTCATTTTTTTCCCATAATAAAAAAATTTTCTGCAATTTTGCCCCAAAATAAAGGGAATTTCTGTTTTTTGTCCCCAAATAAAGGCAATTTCTGCAATTTTGCCATAAAATAAGGGGAATTTCTGCCTTTTGCCCCAAAATAAGAAAATTTCTCATTTTTATTCTGAAATAAGTGAAAAATCTGCAATTTTGCTCCAAAATACAGGGAATTTCTGCCTTTTTGTCCGAAAATAAAAAGAATGCATACCTTTTTGCCATAAAAAAGGGAAATCTCTTAATTTTTACTCCAAAATAAGTGGAATTTCTGCTTTTTTGCCTCTAAATAAGTGGAATTTCTGTCTTTTTATCCCAAAACAAAGGGAATTTCTGTCTTTTTTGCCCCCAAATAAGGAAAATTTCTGACTTATTACCCTGAAATAAGTGAAATTTCTGCAATTTTGCCCCAAAATAAGGGAAATTTATGCTTTTGCCCCCAAATAAGGGGAATTTCAGCCTTTTTACCTCAAAATAAGAGGAATTTCTGCCTTTTTGCCCCAAAATAAGGAAAATTTCTTCCTTTTTTTCCATGAAAAAAGTGAAATTTCTGCAATTTCGCCCCAAAATAAGTGAAATTTCTGCAATTTTGCCCCAAAATAAGGGAAATTTCTGGAATTTTGCCCCAAAATAAGTGGAATTTCTGAGTTTTGCCCCAAAATAAGGAGAATTTCTGTCTTTTTGCCCCAACATATAGGGAATTTCTGCCTTTTTGCCCCACAATTAGGGGAATTTCTGCAATTTTGCTCCAAAATACGGGGAATTTCTGCTTTTTAGCCCGAAAATTAGAGGAATGTATACCTTTTTCCACAAAAAAAGGAAAATTTCTTCATTTTTGCTCCAAAATAATAAGAATTTCTGCTTTTTAGCCTCTAAATAAGTGGAATATCAGTCTTTTTCCTTTAAAACAAAAAGAATTTCTGTTTTTTGCCCCAAAATAAGGAAAATTTCTGACTTATTATTCTGAAATAAGTGAAATTTCTGCAATTTTGCCTCAAAATAAGGGAAATTTCTGCCTTTTTGCCCCCAAATAAGGGGAATTTCAGCGTTTTTACCTCAAAATAAGGGAAATTTCTGCTTTTTTGCCCCAAAATATGGGAGATTTCTGCCTTTTTGCCCCAAAATAAGAAACATTTCTGCAATTTTGTACCAAAATAAAAGAAATTTCTGCCTTTTTGCCCCAAAGTAAGAAAATTTCTGCTTTTGTTCTCTGAAATAAGTGAAATTTCTGCAATTTTGCCTCAAAATAAGGGAAATTTCTGCCTTTTTGCCCCCAAATAAGGGGAATTTCAGCCTTTTTACCTAAAAATAAGAGGAATTTCTGCATTTTTGCCCCAAAATATGGAAGATTTCTGCCTTTTTGCCCTAAAATAAGAAAAATTTCTGCAATTTTGTACCAAAATATTAGAAATTTCTGCCTTTTTGCACCAAAATAAGAAAATTTCTGCTTTTTTTTCTGACATAAGTGAAATTTTTGCAATTTTGCCCCAAAATAAGTGAAATTTCTGCAATTTTGCCTCAAAATAAGGGAAATTTCTGGAATTTTGCGCCAAAATAAGTGGAATTTCTGAGTTTTGCCCCAAAATAATGAGAATTTCTGTCTTTTTGCCCCAACATATAGGGAATTTCTGCCTTTTTGCCCCACAATTAGGGGAATTTCTGCAATTTTGCTCCAAAATACGGGGAATTTCTGCCTTTTTGCCCGAAAATAAGAAGAATGCATAACTTTTTGCCATAAAAAAGGGAAATTTCTTCATTTTTGCTCCAAAATAAGAGATATTTCTGCTTTTTTGCCTCTAAATAAGTGGAATTTCTGTCTTTTTCCCCCAAAACAAAGGGAATTTTTGTCCTTTTGGCCCCAAAGTAAGAAAAATTTCTGACTTATTACCCTGAAATAAGAGAAATTTCTGCAATTTTGCCCCAAAATAAGGGAAATTTCTGCCTTTTTGCCCCGAAATAAGGGGAATTTCAGCCTTTTTACCTCAAAATAAGTGGAATTTCTGCATTTTTGTTCCAAAATATGGGAAATTTCTTCCTTTTTGCCACAAAATAAGAAAATTTCTGCAATTCTGTACCAAAATAAAAGAAATTTCTAAAATTTTGCCCCAAAATAAGGGATATTTTTGATTTTTGCCCCAAAATAAGGGGAATTTCTGCCTTTTTGCCCCAAAATAAAGAAAATTACTGCATGTTTTACCCCAAAATTAGGTAAATTTCTGCAATTTTGCTCTAAAATACGGGGATTTTCTGCCTTTTTCTCCGAAAATAAAGGGAATTTCTGCCATTTTGCCGCGAAATAAGTGAAATTTCTGCAGTTTTACCCCAAAATAAAGGGACGTTCTGCGTTTTTGCCCCAAAATTAGGGGAATTTCTGCAATTTTGCTCCAAATTACGGGGAATTTCTGCCTTTTTTTCCCCATAATTAGGGGAATTTCTGCAATTTTGCTCGAAAATAAAAAGAATGTATACCTTTTTGCCATAAAAAAGGTTAATTTCTTCATTTTTTACCCCAAAATAAGGGGATTTTCCGCCTTTTTGACTCAAAATAAGTGCAATTTCTGACTTTTCCACAAAAATAAACGGAATTTCTGTCTTTTTCCTTTATAATAAGGGGAATTTCTAACTTTTTGCCCCAAAATAAGGGGAATTTCAGCCTTTTTACCTCAAAATAAGAGGAATTTCTGCATTTTTGTCGAAAAATATGGGAAATTTCTGCATTTTTGCCCAAATTAAGAAAAATTTCTGCAATTTTGTACCAAAATAAATGAAATTTCTGCCTTTTTGCCCCAAAATAAGAAAATTTGTGCTTTTTTTTCTTTGAAATAAGTGAAATTTCTGCAATTTTGCTCCAAAATAAGGGATATTTCTGAAATTTTGCCCCAAAATAAGTGGAATTTCTGAGTTTTGCCCCAAAATAAGGAGAATTTCTTTCTTTTTGCCCCAACATATAGGGGATTTCTGCCTTTTTGCCCCACAATTAGGGGAATTTCTGCAATCTTGCTCCAAAATACAAAGATTTTCTGCCTTTTTGCCCGAAAATAAGAAGAATGCATACTTTTTTGCCATAAGAAATAGAAATTTCTTCATTTTTGCTTCAAAATAAGGGGAATATCTGCTTTTTTGCCTCTAAATAAGTGGAATTTCTGCCATTGTGCCCCAAAACAAAGGGAATTTCTGTCTTTTTTGCCTCAAAATAAGGAAAATTTCTGACTTATTTCCCTGAAATAAGTGAAATTTCTGCAATTTTCTCCCAAAATAAGAGAAATTTCTGCCTTTTTGCCCCCAAATAAGGGGAATTTCAGCCTTTTTACCTCAAAATAAGAAGAATTTCTGCATTTTTGCCCCAAAATATGGGAAATTTCTGCATTTTTGCCACAAAATAAGAAAAATTTGTGCAATTCTGTACCAAAATAAAAGAAATTTCTAAAATTTTGCTCCAAAATTAGGGAAATTTCTGATTTTTGCCCCGATATAAGGAGAATTTCTGTATTTTTGCCCCAAAATAAAGGGAATTTCTGCCTTTTTGCCCCAAAATTAGGGGAGTTTCTGCAATTTTGCTTCAAAATACAGGGAATTTCTGCCTCTTTTCCCAAAAATAAGAAGAACTTCTGCCGATTTGCCCCAAATAAAGGGAATTTCTGCATTTTTGCCCCAATATTAGGGGAATTTCTGCAATTTTGCTCTAAAATACGGGGAATTTCTGCCTTTTTGCTCGAAATTAAGGGGATTTTTTTGCCTTTTTGCCCCAAAACAAGGGAAATTTCTGCAATTTTATCCCAAAATAAGGGGAATTTCTGCCTTTTTGCCCCCAAATAAGGGGAATTTCTGCCTATTTGCCCTGAAATATGTGACATGTCTTCAATTTTACCCAAAAATAAGGTGAATTTCTGCCTTTTTGTCCCAAAATAATGGGAATTTCTGCATTTTGCCCTAAAATAAGAAAAATTTTTGCTTTTTTTCTCTGAAATAAGTGAAATTTCTGCAATTTTGCCTTAAAATAAAAGAAATATCTGCAATTTTTCCCCATAATAAAGGAATTTTCTGCAATTTTGCCCCAAAATAAAGGGAATTTCTGTTTTTTGTCCCCAAATATGGAAAATTTCTGCAATTTTGCCCTAAAATAAGGGGAATTTCTACCTTATGCCCCAAAGTAAGAAAATTTCTCTTTTTTTTTCTGAAATAAGTAAAATTTCTGCAATTTTGCTCCAAAATACGGGGAATTTCTGCCTTTTTGCCCGAAAATAAAAAGAATGCATACCTTTTTGCCATAAAAAAGGGAAATTTCTTAATTTTTGCTTCAAAATAATGGGAATTTCTGCTTTTTTTGCCTCTATATAAGTGGAATTTCTGTCTTTTTCCCCCAAAACAAAGGGAATTTCTGTCTTTTTTGCCCCAAAATAAGGAAAATTTCTGACTTATTACCCTGAAATAAGTAAAATTTCTGCAATTTAGCCCCAAAATAAGGAAAATTTCTGCCTTTTTGCCCCCAAATAAGGGGAATTTCAGCCTTTTTACCTCAAAATAAGGGGAATTTTTGCATTTTTGCCCCAAAATATGGAAAATTTATGAATTTTTGCCCCAAAATAAGAAAAATTTCTGCAATTTTGTACCAAAATAAAAGAAATTTCTGCATTTTGCCCCAAAATAAGAAAATTTCTCCTTTATTTTCTGAAATAAGTGAAATTTCTGCAAATTTGCCCCAAAATAAATGAAATTTCTTCCTTTTTTTCCCCAAAATAAGGGGAATTTCAGCCTTTTTACCTCAAAATAAGGGCAATTTCTGCATTTCTGTTCCAAAATATGGGAATTTTCTGCCTTTTTGTCACCAAAGAAGAAAAATTTCTGCAATTCTGTACCAAAATAAAAGAAATTTCTAAAATTTTGCCCCAAAATAAAGGAAATTTTTGATTTTTGTCCCGAAATAAGGAGAATTTCTGTATTTTTGCCCCAAAATAAAGGGAATTTCTGCCTTTTTGCCCCAATATTAGGGGAATTTCTGCAATTTTTCTCCAAAATACGGGGAATTTCTGCCTTTTTGCCCAAAATTAAGAAGATTTTCTGCCTTTTTTCCCCCAAACAAGGGGAATTTCTGCAATTTTATAGAAAATAAGGGGAATTTCAGCCTTTTTGCCCCAAAAAAGGGGAATTTCTGCCTTTTTGCCCTGAAATATGTGAAATGTTGCAATTTTACCCCAAAATAAGGTGAATTTCTGCTATTGTGCCCCAAAATAATGGGAATTTCTGCATTTTGCACTAAAATAAGATAAATTTTTGCTTTTTTTCTCTGAAATAAGTGAAATTTCTGCAATTTTGCCTTAAAATAAAAGAAATATCTGCAATTTTCCCCCATAATAAAGGTATTTTCTGCAATTTTGCCACAAAATAAAGGGAATTTCTGTTTTTTGTTTAAAAATAAGGGAAATTTCTGCAATTTTGCCCTAAAATAAGGGGAATTTCTGCCTTTTGCCCCAAAATAAGAAAATTTCTCCTTTTTTTCTGAAATAAGTGAAATTTCTGCAATTTTGCCCAAAAATAAGTGAAATTTCTGAATTTTGCCCTAAAATAAGGAGAATTTCTGTCTTTTTGCCCCAACATATTGGGAATTTTTGCCTTTTTGCCCCAACATATAGGGAATTTCTGCATTTTTGCCCCACAATTAGGGGAATTTCTGCAATTTTGCTCCAAAATACGGGTAATTTCTGCAATTTTGCCCCAAAATAAGTGGAATTTCTGCAATTTTGCCCCAAAGTAAGGGAAATTTCTGGAATTTTGCCCCAAAATAAGTGGAATTTCTGAGTTTTGCCCCAAAATAAGGAGTATTTCTGTCTTTTGCCCCAACATATAGGGAATTTCTGCCTTTTTGCCCCACAATAAGGGGAATTTCTGCAATTTTGCTCCAAAATACGGGGAATTTCTGCCTTTTTGCCCGAAAATAAGAAGAATGCATAACTTTTTGCCATAAAATAGCGAAATTTCTTCATTTTTGCTTCAAAATAATGGGAATTTCTGCTTTTTTGCCTCTAAATAAGTGGAATTTCTGTCCTTTTCCCCCAAAACAAAGGGAATTTCTGTCTTTTTTGCCCCAAAATAAGGTAAATTTCTGACTTATTACCCTGAAATAAGTGAAATTTCTCCAATTTTGCCCCAAAATAAGGGAAATTTCTGCCTTTTTGCCCCCAAATAAGGGAAATTTCAGCCTTTTTACCTCAAAATAAGGGGAATTTCTGCATTTTTGCCACAAAATAAAAGAAATTTCTGTTTTTTTGCCCCAAAATAAGGAAAATTTCTGCCTTTTTTCCATGACATAAGTGAAATTTCTGCAATTTTGCCCCAAAATAAGTGAAATTTCTGCAATTTTGCCACAAAATAAGGGAAATTTCTAGAAGTTTGCCCCAAAATAAGTGGAATTTCTGAGTTTTGCCCCAAAATAAGGAGAATTTCTGTCTTTTTGCCCTAACATATAGGGAATTTCTGCTTTTTTGCCCCACAATTAGGAGAATTTCTGCAATTTTGCTCCATAATACAAGGAATTTCTGCTTTTTAGCCCAAAAATAAGTGGAATGTATACCTTTTGCCACAAAAAAGGGAAATTTCTTCATTTTTACTCCAAAATAAAAGGAATTTTTGCTTTTTTGCCTCTAAAAAAGTGGAATTTCTGTGTTTTTCCCCCAAAACAAAGGGAATTTCTGTCTTTTTTGCCCCAAAATAAGGAAAATTTCTGACTTATTACAATGAAATAAGTGAAATTTCTGCAATTTTGCCTCAAAATAAGGGAAATTTTTGCTTTTTTCCCCCAAATAAGGGAAATTTCAGCCTTTTTACCTCAAAATAAGAGGAATTTCTGCATTTTTCCCCTAAATATGGGAGATTTCTGCCTTTTGCCCCAAAATAAGAAAAATTTCTGCAATTTTGTACCAAAATAAAAGAAATTTCTGCCTTTTTGCACCAAAATAGGAAAATTTCTGAATTTTTTTCTGAAATAAGTGAAATTTCTGCAATTTTGCCCCAAAATAAGTGAAATTTCTGCAATTTTGCCCCAAAATAAGGGAAATTTCTGGAATTTTGCCCCAAAATAAGTGGAATTTCTGAGTTTTGCCCCAAAATAAGGAGAATTTCTGTCTTTTTGCCCCAACATATAGGGAATTTCTGCCTTTTTGCCCCACAATTAGGGGAATTTCTGCAATTTTGCTCCAAAATACGGGGAATTTCTGCCTTTTTGCCCGAAAATAAGAAGAATGTATACTTTTTTGCCATAAAAAAGGGAAATTTCTTCAGTTTTGCTCCAAAATAAGGGGAATTTCTGCTTTTTTGCCTCTAAATAAGTGGAATTTCTGTCTTTATCCCCAAAAACAAAGGCAATTTCTGTCTTATTTGCCCCAAAATAAGGAAAATTTCTGAATTATTACCCTGAAATAACTGAAATTTCTGCAATTTTGCTCGAAAATAAGGGAAATTTCTGCCTTTTTCCCGCCAAATAAGGGGAATTTAAGCCTTGTTACCTCAAAATAAGAGGAATTTCTGCATTTTTGCCCCAAAATATGGGAGATTTCTGCCTTTTTGTTCCAAAATAAGAATAATTTATGCAATTTTGTACCAAAATAAAAGAAACTTCTGCCTTTTTGCACCAAAATAAGAAAATTTCTGCTTTTTTTTCTGAAATAAGTGAAATTTCTGCAATTTTGCTCCAAAATAAGTGAAATTTCTGCAATTTTGCCCCAAAATAAGGGAAATTTCTGGAAGTTTGCCCCAAAATAAGTGGAATTTCTGAGTTTTGCCCCAAAATAAGGAGAATTTCTGTCTTTTTGCCCTAACATATAGGGAATTTCTGCTTTTTTGCCCCACAATTAGGAGAATTTCTGCAATTTTGCTCCATAATACAAGGAATTTCTGCTTTTTAGCCCAAAAATAAGTGGAATGTATACCTTTTGCCACAAAAAAGGGAAATTTCTTCATTTTTACTCCAAAATAAAAGGAATTTTTGCTTTTTTGCCTCTAAAAAAGTGGAATTTCTGTGTTTTTCCCCCAAAACAAAGGGAATTTCTGTCTTTTTTGCCCCAAAATAAGGAAAATTTCTGACTTATTACAATGAAATAAGTGAAATTTCTGCAATTTTGCCTCAAAATAAGGGAAATTTTTGCTTTTTTCCCCCAAATAAGGGAAATTTCAGCCTTTTTACCTCAAAATAAGAGGAATTTCTGCATTTTTCCCCTAAATATGGGAGATTTCTGCCTTTTGCCCCAAAATAAGAAAAATTTCTGCAATTTTGTACCAAAATAAAAGAAATTTCTGCCTTTTTGCACCAAAATAGGAAAATTTCTGAATTTTTTTCTGAAATAAGTGAAATTTCTGCAATTTTGCCCCAAAATAAGTGAAATTTCTGCAATTTTGCCCCAAAATAAGGGAAATTTCTGGAATTTTGCCCCAAAATAAGTGGAATTTCTGAGTTTTGCCCCAAAATAAGGAGAATTTCTGTCTTTTTGCCCCAACATATAGGGAATTTCTGCCTTTTTGCCCCACAATTAGGGGAATTTGTGCAATTTTGCTCCAAAATACGGGGAATTTCTGCCTTTTTGCCCGAAAATAAGAAGAATGCATACTTTTTTGCCATAAAAAAGGGAAATTTCTTCAGTTTTGCTCCAAAATAAGGGGAATTTCTGCTTTTTTGCCTCTAAATAAGTGGAATTTCTGTCTTTATCCCCAAAAACAAAGGCAATTTCTGTCTTATTTGCCCCAAAATAAGGAAAATTTCTGAATTATTACCCTGAAATAACTGAAATTTCTGCAATTTTGCTCGAAAATAAGGGAAATTTCTGCCTTTTTCCCGCCAAATAAGGGGAATTTAAGCCTTGTTACCTCAAAATAAGAGGAATTTCTGCATTTTTGCCCCAAAATATGGGAGATTTCTGCCTTTTTGTTCCAAAATAAGAATAATTTATGCAATTTTGTACCAAAATAAAAGAAACTTCTGCCTTTTTGCACCAAAATAAGAAAATTTCTGCTTTTTTTTCTGAAATAAGTGAAATTTCTGCAATTTTGCTCCAAAATAAGTGAAATTTCTGCAATTTTGCCCCAAAATAAGGGAAATTTCTTCAGTTTTGCTCCAAAATAAGGGGAATTTCTGCTTTTTTGCCTCTAAATAAGTGGAATTTCTGTCTTTATCCCCCAAAACAAAGGGAATTTCTGTCTTTTTTGCCCCAAAATAAGGAAAATTTCTGACTTATTACTCTGAAATAAGTGAAATTTCTGCAATTTTGCTCCAAAATAAGGGAAATTTCTGCTTTTTGCCCCCAAATAAGGGGAATTTCAGCCTTTTTACCTCAAAATAAGAGGAATTTCTGCATTTTTGCCCCAAAATATGGGAGATTTCTGCTTTTTTGTTCCAGAATAAGAAAAATTTATGCAATTTTGTACCAAAATAAAAGAAATTTCTGCCTTTTTGCACCAAAATAAGAAAATTTCTGCTTTTTTTTCTGAAATAAGTAAAATTTCTGCAATTTTGCCCCAAAATAAGTGAAATTTCTGCCTTTTTGCCCCAAAATAAGGGGAATTTCAGCCTTTTTACCTCAAAATAAGAAGAATTTCTGCATTTTTGTTCCAAAATATGAGAAATTTGTGCCTTTTTGCCACAAAATAAGAAAAATTTCTGCAATTCTGTACCAAAATAAAAGAAATTTCTAAAATTTTGCCCCAAAATAAAAGAAATTTCTGATTTTTGCCTCGAAAAAATGAGAATTTCTGTATTTTTGCTCCAAAATTAGGGGAGTTTCTGCAATTTTGTTCAAAATACAGGGAATTTCTGCCTCTTTTCGCGAAAATAAGGGGAACTTCTGCCGATTTGCCCCAAATAAAGGGAATTTCTGCATTTTTGCCCCAATATTAGGGGAATTTCTGCAATTTTGCTCCAAAATACGGGGAATTTCTGCTTTTTTGCCCGAAATTATGGGGATATTCTGCATTTTGCCCCCAAACAAGGGACATTTCTGCAATTTTATCCCAAAATAAGGGGAATATCTGCCTTTTTGCCCCCAAATAAGGGGAATTTATGCCTTTTTGCCCCCAAAATAATGGGAATTTCTGCATTTTGCCCTAAAATAAGAAAAATTTTTGCTTTTTTTCTCCGAAATAAGTGAAATTTCTGCAATTTTGTCTCAAAATAAGGGAAATTCCTGCCTTTTTGCTTCCAAATAATGTGAATTTCAGCCTTTTTACCTCAAAATAAGAGGAATTTCTGCATTTTGCCCCAATATATGGGAGATTTCTGCATTTTTGCCCCACAATAAGAAAAATTTCTGCAATTTTGTACCAAAATAAAAGAAATTTCTGCCTTTTTGCACCAAAATAAATAAATTCTGCTTTTTTTCCGAAATAAGAGAAATTTCTGCAATTTTTCCCCAAAAAAGTGAAATTTCTGCAATTTTGCCCCAAAATAAGGGAAATTTCTGGCATTTTGCCCCAAAATATGTGCAATTTCTGAGTTTTGCCCCAAAATAAGGAGAATTTCTGTCTTTTTGCCCCAACATATAGGAAATTTCTGCCTTTTTGCCCCACAATTAGGGGAATTTCTGCAATTTTTCTCCAAAATACAGAGAATTTCTGCCTTTTTGCCCGAAAATAAGAAGAATGTATACCTTTTTGCCATAAAAAAGGGAAATTTTTTCATTTTTGCTCCAAAATAAGGGGAATTTCTGCCTTTTTGCCCTGAAATATGTGAAATGTCTGCAATTTCACCCCAAAATAAGGTGAATTTCTGCCATTGTGCCCCAAAATAATGGGAATTTCTGCATTTTGCCCTAAAATAAGAAAAATTTTGCTTTTTTTCTCTGAAATAATGAAATTTCTGCAATTTATCCTTAAAATAAAAGAAATATCTGCAATTTTTCCCCATAATAAAGGTATTTTCTGTAATATTGCCCCAAAATAAAGAGAATTTCTGTTTTTTGTCACAAAATAAGGGAAATTTCTGCAATTTTGCTCTAAAATAAGGAGAATTTCTGCCTTTTGCCCCAAAATAAGAAAATTTCTCCTTTTTTTTCTGAAATAAGTGAAATTTCTGCAATTTTGCCCAAAAATAAGTGAAATTTCTGAATTTTGCCCCAAAATAAGGAGAATTTCTGTCTTTTTGCCACAACATATAGGGAATTTTTGCCTTTTTGCACACAATTAGGGAAATTTCTGCAATTTTGCTCCAAAATACGGGGAATTTCTGCCTTTTTGTCTGAAAATAAGAAGAATGCATAACTTTTTTCCATAAAAAAGGAAAATTTCTTCATTTTTGCTCCAAAATAATAAGAATTTCTGCTTTTTTGCCTCTAAATAAGTTGAATTTCTCTCTTTTTCCCCCAAAGCAAAGGGAATTTCTGTCTTTTTTGCCCCAAAATAAGAAAAATTTCTGCCTTTTTTCCCTGAAATAAGTGATATTTCTGCAATTTTGCCCCAAAATAAGTAAAATTTCTGCAATTTTGCCCCAAAATAAGGGAAATATCTGGAATTTTGCCCCAAAATAAGTAGAATTTCTGAGTTTTGCCCCAAAATAAAAAGAATTTCTTTCCTTTTGCCCTAACATATAGAGAATTTCTGCATTTTTGCCCCACAATTAGGGGAATTTTTGCAATTTAGCTCCAAAATACGGGGAATTTCTGCTTTTTAGCCTGAAAATAAGGGGAATGTATACTTTTTGCCACAAAAAAGGGAAATTTCTTCATTTTTGCTCCAAAATAAGGGGAATTTCTGCTTTTTTGCCTCTAAATAAGTGGAATTTCTGTCTTTTTCCCCCAAAACAAATGGGATTTCTGTCTTTTTTGCCCCAAATAAGGAAAATTTCTTACTTATTACCCTGAAATAAGTGAAATTTCTGCAATTTTGCCCCAAAATAAGGGAAATTTCTGCTTTTTTGTTCCCAAATAAGGGGAATTTCAGCCTTTTTACCTCAAAATAAGGGGAATTTCTGCATTTTTACCACAAAATATTAGGAATTTCTGCATTTTTGCCCCAAAATAAGGAAAATTTCTGCCTTTTTACCATGAAATAAGTGAAATTTCTGCAATTTTGCCCCAAAATAAGTGAAATTTCTGCAATTTTGCCCCAAAATAAAGAAAATTCCTGGAATTTTGCCCCAAAATAAGTGGAATTTCTGAGTTTTGCCCCAAAATAAGGAGAATTTCTGTCTTTTTGCCCCAACATATAGGGAATTTCTGTCTTTTTGCCCCACAATTAGGGGAATTTCTGCAATTTTGCTCCAAAATACGGGGAATTTCTGCCTTTTTGCCCGAAAATAAGAAGAATGCATACCTTTTTGCCATAAAAAAAAGGAAATTTCTTCATTTTTGCTTCAAAATAAGGGGAATTTCTGCTTTTTTGCCTCTAAATAAGTGGAATTTCTGTCTTTTCCCTCAAAACAAAGAGAATTTCTGTTATTTTGGCCCCAAAATAAGTAAAATTTCTGACTTATTACCCTGAAATAAGTGAAATTTCTCCAATTTTGCCCCAAAATAAAATAAATTTCTGCCTTTTTGCCATTAAATAAGGGAAATTTCAGCCTTTTTACCTCAAAAGAAGGGGAATTTCTGCATTTTTGCCACAAAATAAAAGAAATTTCTGTTTTTTTGCCCCAACATAAGAAAAATTTCTGCCTTTTTTCCCTGAAATAAGTGAAATTTCTGCAATTTTGTCCCAAAATAAGTGAAATTTCTGCAATTTTGCCCCAAAATAAGGGAAATTTATGGAATTTTGCCCCAAAATAAGTGGAATTTCTGAGTTTTGCCCCAAAATAAGGAGAATTTCTGTCTTTTTGCCCCAACATATAGGGAATTTCTGCCTTTTTGCCCCACAATTAGGGGAATTTCTGCAATTTTGCTCCAAAATACGGGGAATTTCTGCTTTTTAGCCCAAAAATAAGTGGAATGTATACCTTTTGCCACAAAAAAGGGAAATTTCTTCATTTTTACTCCAAAATAAAAGGAATTTCTGCTTTTTTGCCTCTAAAATAGTGGAATTTCTGTCTTTTTCCCCCAAAACAAAGGGAATTTCTGTCTTTTTTGCCCCATAATAAGGAAAATTTCTGACTTATTACAATGAAATAAGTGAAATTTCTGCAATTTTGCCTCAAAATAAGGGAAATTTCTGCCTTTTTGCCACCAAATAATGGGAATTTCAGCCTTTTTACCTCAAAATAAGGGGAATTTCTGCATTTTTGCCCCAAAATATGGGAGATTTCTGCCTTTTTGTCCCAAAATGAGAAAAATTTCTGCAATTTTGTACCAAAATCAAAGAAATTTCTGCCTTTTTGCACCAAAATAGGAAAATTTCTGAATTTTTTTTAAATAAGTGAAATTTCTGCAATTTTGCTTCAAAATAAGTGAAATTTCTGCAATTTTGCCCCAAAATAAAAGAAATTTCTGGAATTTTGCCCCAAAATAAGTGGAATTTCTGAGTTTTGCCCCGAAATAAGGAGAATTTCTGTCTTTTTGCCCCAACATATAGGGAATTTCTGCCGTTTTGCCCCACAATTAGGGGAATTACTGCAATTTTGATCCAAAATATGGGGAATTTCTGCCTTTTGCCCGAAAATAAGAAGAATGCATACCTTTTTGCGATAAAAAAGAGAAATTTCTTCAGTTTTGCTCCAAAATAAGGGGAATTTCTGCTTTTTTGCCTCTAAATAAGTGGAATTTCTGTCTTTATCCTTCAAAACAAAGGGAATTTTTGTCTTTTTTGCCCCAAAATAAGGAAAATTTCTGACTTATTACCCTAAAATAAGTGAAATTTCTGCAATTTTGCCCCATAATAAGTGGAATTTCTGAGTTTTGCCCCAAAATAAGGAGAATTTCTGTCTTTTTGCCTCAACATACAGGGAATTTCTGCCTTTTCGCCCCACAATTAGGGGAATTTCTGCAATTTTGCTCCAAAATACGGGGAATTTCTGCTTTTTTGCCCGAAAATATAAAGAATGCATACCTTTTTGCCATAAAAAAAGAAAATTTCTTCATTTTTGCTCCAAAATAAGGGGAATTTATGATTTTTTGCCTCTAAATAAGTGGAATTTCTGTCTTTTCCCCCCAAAACAAAGAAAATTTCTGCATTTGGCCCCAAAATAAGGAAAATTTTTGACTTATTACCCTGAAATAAGTGAAATTTCTGCAATTTTGCCCCAAAATAAGGGAAATTTCTGCTTTTTTGCCCCCAATGAAGGGGAATTTCAGCTTTTTTACCTCAAAATAAGGGGAATTTCTGCCTTTTTCAGACAAAATATTAGGAATTTCTGCCTTTTTGCACCAAAATAAGGAAAATTTTTGCTTTTTTTCTCTGAAATAAGTGAAATTTCTGCAATTTTGCCCCAAAATAAGTGAAATTTCTGCAATTTTGCCCCTAAATAAGGGAAATTTCTGGAATTTTGCCCCAAAATAAGTGGAATTTCTGAGTTTTGCCCCAAAATAAGTAGAATTTCTCTCTTTTTGTCCTAAAAATATAGGGAATTTCTGCATTTTTGCCCCACATTTAGGGGAATTTCTGCAATTTTGCTCCAAAATACGGGGAATTTCTGCCTTTTTGCACGAATATATAAAGAATGCATACCTTTTTGCCATAAAAAAGGGAAATTTCTTCATTTTTGCTCCAAAATAAGGGGAATTTCTTCAATTTTGCTCCAAAATACGGGGAATTTCTTCTTTTTAGCCCGAAAATAAGGGGAATGTATACCTTTTGCCACAAAAAAGATAAATTTCTTCATTTTTGCTTCAAAATAAGAAGAATTTCTGCTTTTTTGCCTCTAAATAAGTGTAATTTCTGTCTTTTTCCCCCAAAACCAAGGAAATTTCTGTTTTTTGCCCCAAAATAAGGAAAATTTCTGACTTATTACCCTGAAATAAGTGAAATTTCTGCAATTTTGCCTCAAAATAAGGGAAATTTCTGCCTTTTTGCCCCCAAATAAGGGGAATTTCAGCCTTTTTACCTCAAAATAAGAGGAATTTATGCATTTTTGCCCCAAAATATAAGAGATTTATGCCTTTTTGCCCCCAAATAAGAAAAATTTCTGCAATTTTGTACCAAAATAAAAGAAATTTCTGCCTTTTGCATCAAAATAAGAAAATTTCTGCTTTTTTTTCTGAAATAAGTGAAATTTCTGCAATTTTGCCCCAAAATAAGTGAAATTTCTGCAATTTTGCCCCAAAATAAGTGATATTTCTGGAATTTTGCCCCAAAATAAGTGGAATTTCTGAGTTTTGCCCCAAAATAAAGAGAATTTCTGTCTTTTTGCCTCAACATATAGGGAATTTCTGCCTTTTTGCCCCACAATTAGGGGAATTTATGCAATTTTGCTCCAAAATACGGGGAATTTCTGCTTTTTAGCCTGAAAATAAGGGGAATGTATACCTTTTGCCACAAAAAAGGGAAATTTCTTCATTTTTGCACCAAAATAAGGGAAATTTCTGCTTTTTTGCTTCTAAATAAGTGGAATTTCTGTCTTTTTTTTTTGCAAAACAAAGGGAATTTCTGTCTTTTTTGCCCCAAATAAGGAAAATTTCTGACTTATTACCCTGAAATAAGTGAAATTTCTGCAATTTTGCCCCAGAATAAGGAAAATTTCTGCTTTTTGCCCCCAAATAAGGGGAATTTCTGCCTTTTTACCTCAAAATAAGGGGAATTTTTGCATTTTTACCACAAAATATTTGGAATCTCTGCATTTTTGCCCAAAAATAAGGAAAATTTCTGCCTTTTTACTATGAAATAAGTGAAATTTCTGCAATTTTGCCCCAAGATAAGTGAAATTTCTGCAATTTTGCTACAAAATTAGGGAAATTTCTGGAATTTTGCCCCAAAATAAGTGGAATTTCTGAGTTTTGCCCCAAAATAAGGAGAATTTCTGTTTTTTTGCCCTAACATATAGGGAATTTCTGCCTTTTAGCCCCACAATTAGGGGAATTTCTGCAATTTTGCTCCAAATATGGGTAATTTCTGCTTTCTAGCCCAAATATAAGTGGAATGTATACCTTTTGCCACAAAAAAGGGAAATTTCTTCATTTTTACTCCAAAATAAAAGGAATTTCTGCTTTTTTGCCTCTAAAAAAGTGGAATTTCTGTCTTTTTTCCCCAAAACAAAGGGAATTTTTGTCTTTTTTGCCCCAAAATAAGGAAAATTTCTGACTTATTACACTGAAATAAGTGAAATTTCTGCAATTTTGCCTCAAAATAAGGGAAATTTCTGCCTTTTTGCCCCCAAATAAGGGAAATTTCGCCTTTTTTCCTCAAAATAAGAGGAATTTCTGCATTTTTGCCCCAATATATAGTGATTTCTGCCTTTTTGCCCCCCAAAAAAAGAAAAATTTCTGCAATTTTGTATCAAAATAAAAAAATTTCTGCCTTTTTGCACCAAAATAGGAAAATTTCTGAATTTTTTTCTTAAATAAGTTAAATTTCTGCAATTTTGCCTCAAAATAAGTGAAATTTCTGCAATTTTGCCCCAAAATAAGTGATATTTCTGGAATTTTGCACCAAAATAAGTGGAATTTCTGAGTTTTGCCCCAAAATAAGGAGAATTTCTGTCTTTTTGCCCCAAAATATAGGGAATTTCTCCCTTCTTGCCCCACCATTAGGGGAATTTCTGCAATTTTGCTTCAAAATACGGGGAATTTCTGCCTTTTTGCCCGAAAATAAGAAGAATGCATACCTTTTTGCCATAAAAAAGGGAAATTTCTTCAGTTTTGCTCCAAAATAAGGGGAATTTCTGCTTTTTTGCCTCTAAATAAGTGGAATTTCTGTCTTTATCCCCCAAAACAAAGAGAATTTCTGTCTTTTTTGCCCCAAAGTAAAAACAATTTCTGACTTATTACCCTGAAATAAGTGAAATTTCTGCAATTTTGCCCCAAAATAAGGGAAATTTCTGCCTTTTTGCCCCCAAATAAGGGGAATTTCAGCCTTTTTACCTCAAAATAAGAGGAATTTCTGCATTTTTGCCACAAAATATGGGAGATTTCTGCCATTTCGCCCCAAAATAAGAAAAATTTCTGCAATTTTGTACCAAAATAAAAGAAATTTCTGCCTTTTTGCACCAAAATAAATAAATTCTGCTTTTTTTCTGAAATAAGTGAAATTTCTGCAATTTTGCCCCAAAATAAGTGAAATTTCTGCAATTTTGCCCTAAAATAAAAGAAATTTCTGGAATTTTGCCCCAAAATAAATGGAATTTCTGAGTTTTGCCCCGAAATAAGGAGAATTTCTGTCTTTTTGCCCCAACATATAGGAAATTTCTGCCTTTTTGCCCCACAATTAGGGGAATTTCTGCAATTTTTCTCCAAAATACAGGGAATTTCTGCCTTTTTGCCCGAAAATAAGAAGAATGCATACCTTTTTACCATAAAAAAGGGAAATTTCTTTATTTTTGCTCCAAAATAAGGGGAATTTCTGCAATTTTGATACAAAATACGGGGAATTTCTGCTTTTTAGCCCGAAAATAAGCGGAATGTATACCTTTTGCCACAAAAAAAGATAAATTTCTTCATTTTTGCTCCAATAAAGAAGAATTTCTGCTTTTTTGCCTCTAAATAAGTGGAATTTCTGTCTTTTTCCCCCAAAACAAAGGGAATTTCTGTTTTTTGCCCCAAAGTAAGAAAAATTTCTGACTTATTACCCTGAAATAAGTGAAATTTCTGCAATTTTGCCTCAAAATAAGGGAAATTTCTGTCTTTTTGCCCCCAAATAAGGGAAATTTCAGCCTTTTTATCACAAAATAAGAAGAATTTATGCATTTTTGCCCCAAAATATAGGGGATTTCTGCTTTTTGCCCCCAAATAAGAAAAATTTCTGCAATTTTGTACCAAAATAAAAGAAATTTCTGCCTTTTTGCACCAAAATAAGAAAATTTCTGCTTTTTTTCTGAAATAATTGAAATTTCTGCAATTTTGCCAAAATAAGTGAAATTTCTGCAATTTTGCCCCAAAATAAGTTAAATTTCTGGAATTTTGTCCTAAAATAAGTGGAATTTCTGAGTTTTGCCCCAAAATAAAAAGAATTTCTGTCTTTTTGCCCCACAATTAGGGGAATTTCTGCAATTTTGCTCCAAAATACGAGGAATTTCTGCTTTTTAGCCTGAAAATAAGAAGAATGCATACCTTTTGCCACAAAAAAAAAATTTCTTCATTTTTGCTCCAAAATAAGGGGTATTTCTGCTTTTTTGCTTCTAAATAAGTGGAATTTCTGACGTTTTCCCCCAAAACAAAAGGAATTTCTGTCTTTTTTGCTCCAAATAAGGAAAATTTCTGACTTATTACCCTGAAATAAGTGAAATTTCTTCAATTTTGCCCCATAATAAGGGAAATTTCTGCTTTTTGCCCCCAAATAAGGGAAATTTCTGCCTTTTTATCACAAAATAAGGGGAATTTTTGCAATTTCTCCACAAAATATTTGGAATTTCTTCATTTTTGCCCCAAAATGAGGAAAATTTCTGCCTTTTTTCCCTGAAATAAGTGAAATTTCTGCAATTTTGCCCCAAAATAAGGGAAATTTCTGCAATTTTGCCCCAATGTAAAGGAAATTTCTGCAATTTTGCCCCAAAATAAGGGGAATTTCTGACTGTTTGCTCCCGAAAAAGGAGATTTTCTGTCTTTTTGCCCCAAAATAAAGAGAATTTCTGTCTTTTTGCCCGAAAATTATGAGAATTTCTGCAATTTTGCTCCAAAATACAAAGAATTTCTGCCTTTTTGCCCGAAAATAAAGGGAATGTATACCTTTTTGCCATAAAAAAGCAAATTTCTTCATTTTTGCCCCAAAATAAGGGGAATTTCCACCTTTTTGACTCAAAATAAGTGCAATTTCTACCTTTTCCCCAAAATAAACGAAATTTCTGTCTTTTTGCCCCAAAATAAGGGGAATTTCAGCCTTTTTACCTCAAAATAAGGGGAATTTCTGCCTTTT
The DNA here is from genome assembly GCF_963924665.1 of Micromys minutus. Lineage (NCBI taxonomy): Eukaryota > Metazoa > Chordata > Mammalia > Rodentia > Muridae > Micromys > Micromys minutus. Next base: position 918,831 of record NW_027667155.1, on the reverse strand, counting down.
TGCCCCAAAATATGGGGAATTTCTGACTTTTTGCCCCAAAATAAGAAAAATTTCTGCAATTTTGTACCAAAATAAAAAAAATTTCTGCCTTTTTGCCCCCCCAAAAAAATTTCTGCTTTTTTTCCCTGAAATACGTGAAATTTCTGCAATTTTGCCCCAAAATAAGGGAAATTTCTACAATTTTGCCCCAATTTAAAGGAAATTTCTGCAATTTTGCCCCAAAATAAGGGGAATTTCTGACTGTTTGCTCCCGAAAAAGGAGATTTTCTGTCTTTTTGCCCCATAATAAGGAGAATTTCTGCCTTTTTGCCCAAAAATTATGAGAATTTCTGCAATTTTGCTTCAAAATACAGGGAATTTCTGTTTTTTAGCCCCAAAATAAAGGGAATTTCTGCATTTTACCTCAAATTGAGAATAATTTCTGCCTTTTGCCTCAAAATAAGGGGAATTTTCTGCCTTTTTGTTTCAAAATAAGATAAATTTCTTCAATTTTGTACCATAATAAAAGAAATTTCTGCTCTTTGCCCCAAAATAAAAGGAATTTCTGACTTTTTGCCCTGAAATAAATGAAATTTCTGCAATTTTGCCCGAAAATAAGAGAAATTTGTGCCTCTTTGCCCCAAAATAAGAAGAAGTTTTGCCTTTTGCCCCAAAATATGGGGAATTTCAGCATTTTACCTCAAAATAAGAATTTCAGCCTTTTTGCCCCAAAATAAGGAAAATTTCTGCAATTTTGCCCCAAAATAAGGGGAATTTCTTCCTTTTTGCCCCAAAATAAAGGATATTTCAGCCTTTTTACCTGAAAATAAGTGAAATTTCTGCAATTTTGCCCCAAATAAGGGAAATTTCTGCAATTTTGCCTCAAAATAAGGTAAATTCCTGCAATTTTGCCCCAAAATAAGTGGAATTTCTGAGTTTTGTCCCAAAATAAGAAGAATTTCTGTCTTTTTGCCCCAACATATAGGGAATTTCTGCCTTTTTGCCCAACAATTAGGGGAATTTCTTCATTTTTGCTTCAAAATAAGGGGAATTTCTGCCTTTTTGCCTCTAAAGAAGTGGAATTTCTGTATTTTCCTTCCAAAACAAAGAGAATTTCTGTGTTTTTTGCCCCAAAATAAGGAAAATTTCTGACTTATTACCCTGAAATAAGTGAAATGTTTGCAATTTTGCCCCAAAATAAGGGAAATTTCTGCCATTTTGCCCACAAATAAGGGGAATTTCAGCCTTTTTACCTCAAAATAAAAGGAATTTCTGCATTTTTGCCACAAAATATTAGGAATTTCTGCCTTTTTGCCCCAAAATAACAAAAATTTCTGCCATTTTTACCTGAAATAAGTGAAATTTCTGCAATTTTGCCCCAAAATAAGTAAAATTTCTGCAATTTTGATCCAAAATAAGGGAAATTTCTGGAATTTTGCCCCAAAATAAGTGGAATTTCTGAGTTTTGCCCCAAAATAAGGAGAATTTCTGTCTTTTTGCCCCAACATATAGGGAATTTCTGCCTTTTTGCCCAACAATTAGGGGATTTTCTGCAATCTTGCTCCTAAATACGGGGAATTTCTGCTTTTTTGCCCGAAAATAAGGGGAATGTATAACTTTTGCCACAAAAAAGGGAAATTTCTTCATTTTTGCCCCAAAATAAGAGGAATTTCTGCCTTCTTACCTCAAAATAAGTGAAATTTCTGCCTTTTTACCCCAAAATAAACGGAATTTCTGACTTTTAGCCCCAAAATAAAAGGAATTTTTGAATTTTGCCCTGAAATAAGTGAAATTTCTGCAATTTTGCCCCAAAATAAGGGAAATTTCTGCCTTTTTGCCACCAAATAAGGGGAATTTCAGCCTTTTTACCTCAAAATAAAGGGAATTTCTGCATTTTTGCCACAAAATATTAGGAATTTCTGCCTTTTTGCCCCAAAATAAGAAAAATTTCTGCCTTTTTTATCTGAAATAAGTGAAATTTCTGCAATTTTGCCCCAAAATAAGTGAAATTTCTGCAAATTTGCCCCAAAATAAGGGAAATTTCTGGAATTTTGCCCCAAAATAAGTGGAATTTCTGAGTTTTGCCCCAAAATAAGGAGAATTTCTGTCTTTTTGCCCCAACATATAGGGAATTTCTGCCTTTTTGCCCCACAATTAGGGGATTTTCTGCAATTGTGCTCCAAAAAACGGGATATTTCTGCTTTTTTGCCCGAAAATAAGGAGAATATATACCTTTTGCCACAAAAAAGGGAAATTTCTTCATTTTTGCCCCAAAATAAGAGGAATTTCTGCCTTCTTACCTCACAATAAGTGAAATTTCTGCCTTTTTACCCAAAAATAAACAAAATTTCTCTTTTTGCCCAAAAATAAAAGGAATTTTTGAATTTTGCCCTGAAATAAGTGAAATTTCTGCAATTTTGCCCCAAAATAAGGGAAATTTTTGCCTTTTTGCCACAAAATAAAGGGAATTTCTGTCTTTTTGCCCCAAAATAAGAAATATTTCAGCATTTTACCTCATGATAAGGGGAATCTCTTCCTTTTTGCCCCAAAATATAGGGAATTTCTTCATTTTTGCCCCAAAATAAAGAAAATTTCTGCAGTTTTGTACCAAAATAAAAGAAATTTCTGCCTTTTTGCCCCAAAATAAGAGAAATTTCTGTGCTTTTTCCCTGAAATAAGTGAAATTTCTGCAATTTTGCCCCAAAATAAGGGAAATTTCTGCAATTTTGCCCCAAAATAAAGGAAATTTCTGCAATTTTGCCCCAAAATAATAGGAATTTCTGCCTTTTTGCCGAAAAAAAGGGGAATTTCATCATTTTACCTCCAAATAAGGGGAATTTCTGCCTTTTTGCCACAAAATATGGGGAATATCTGCCCTATTGCCCTTAAATAAGGAAAATTTCTGCTTTTCTGCCCCAATTAACGGGAATTTCTGCCTTTTTGCCACAAAGTAAAGGGAATTTCTGCCTTTTTACCCCAAAATAACGGGAATTTCAGCCTTTTTACCTCAAAATAAGGGGAATTTCTGCCTTTTTCCCCAAAATATGGGTAATTTTTGCCTTTTTGTTCCAAAATAAGGAAAATTTCTACAATTTTGTATCAAAATAAAAGAAATTTCTGCTTTTTGCCCCAAAATAAAAGGAATTTCTGACTTTTTGCCCTGAAATAAATGAAATTCCTGCAATTATGCCCGAAAATAAGGGAAATTTGTGTATTTTTGCCTCCAAATGAGGGGAATTTCTGCCTTTTTGCCCCAAAATATGGGGAATTTCAGGATTTTACCTCATAATAAAGGAAATTTTAGGCTTTTTGCACCAAAATATGGGAAATTTCTGCCTTTTTGCCACAAAATAAGAAAAATTTCTGCAAGTCTGTAACAATATAAAAGAAATTTCTAAAATTTTGACCCAAAATAAGAGAAATTTCTGATTTTTGCCCCAAAATAATGAGAATTTCTCTATTTTTGCCCCATAATAAAGGGAATTTCTGCCTTTATGCCCCAAAATTAGGGGAGTTTCTGCAATTTTGCTCCAAAATAAGAGGAATTTCTGCTTTTTTACCCGAAATTAAGTGGATTTTCTGCCTTTTTGCCCCTAAAGAAAAAAAATTTCTGCAATTTTATTCCAAAATAAGGGGAATTTCTGCCTTTCTGCCTTAAAATAAGGGGAATTTCTGTCTTTTTGCCCTGAAATATGTGAAATTTCTGCAATTTTACCCCAAAATAAGGTGAATTTCTGCCTTTTTGCCCCAAAATAATGGGAATTTCTGCCTTTTTGCCCCAAAATAAGAAAAATTTTGCTTTTTTTCTCTGAAATAAGTGAAATTTCTGCAATTTGGCCCTAAAATAAGGGAAATTTCTGCAATTTTTCCCCATAATAAGGGAAATTTCTGCAATTTTGAAACAAAATAAGGGGAATTTCTGTTTTTTGCCCCCAAATAAGGAAAATTTCTGCAATTTTGCCCTAAAATAAGAAGAATTTCTGCCTTTTTGCCCTAAAATAAGGAGAATTTCTGCCTTTTTGCCCAAAAATAAAGAAAATTACTGTATTTTTTTACCCTAAAATTAGGTGAATTTCTGCAATTTATTCTCCAAAATACGGGAATTTTCTGCCTTTTTTGCCGAAAATAAGGGGAATTTCTGACATTTTGCCGCGAAATAAGTGAAATTTCTGCAATTTTGCCCCAAAATAAGAGAAATTTCTGCAATTTTTCCCTAAAATAAGGGGATTATCTGCATTTTTGCCGAAAATAAGGGGAATTTCTGACATTTTGCCGCAAAAAAGTGAAATTTCTGCAGATTTACCCCAAAATAAGGGGAATTTCTGCCTTTTTGCCCAAAAATTAGGGGAATTTCTGCAATGTTGCTCCAAAATACGGGGAATTTGTGCCATTTTGCCCAAAAATAAAGGGAATGTATACCTTTTTGCCATAAAAAAAGCAAATTTCTTCATTTTTGCCCCAAAATAAGGGGATTTTCCACCTTTTTGACTCAAAATAAGTGCAATTTCTGCCTTTTCCCCAAAATAAACGAAATTTCTGTCTTTTTACCCCAAAATAAGGGGAATTACAGCCTTTTTACCTCAAAATAAGGGGAATTTCTGCCTTTTTGCCCCAAAATATGAGGAATTTCTGACTTTTTGCCCCAAAATAAGAAAAATTTCTGCAATTTTGTACCAAAATAAAAAAAATTTCTGCCTTTTTCCCCCCCAAAAAAAATTTTCGCCTTTTTTCCCTGAAATAAGTGAAATTTCTGCAATTTTGCCCCAAAATATGGAAATTTCTGCAATTTTGCCCCAATGTAAAGGAAATTTCTGCAATTTTGCCCCAAAATAAGGAAAATTTCTGACTGTTTGCTCCCAAAAAAGGAGATTTTCTGTCTTTTTGCCCCAAAATAAGGAGAATTTTTGCCTTTTGCCCGAAAATTATGAGAATTTCTGCAATTTTGCTTCAAAATACGGGGAATTTCTGCTTTCTAGCCCCAAAATAAAGGGAATTTCTGCATTTTACCTCAAATTGAGAATAATTTCTGCCTTTTGCCTCAAAATAAGGGGAATTTTCTGCCTTTTTGTTTCAAAATAAGAAAAATTTCTTCAATTTTGTACCATAATAAAAGAAATTTCTGCTCTTTGCCCCAAAATAAAAGGAATATCTGAATTTTTGCCCTAAAATAAATGAAATTTCTGCAATTTTGCCCGAAAATAAGGGAAATTTGTGCCTTTTTGCCCCAAAATAAGAAGAATTTTTTCCTTTTGCCCCAAAATATGGGGAATTTCAGCATTTTACCTCAAAATATAAAGAATTTCAGCCTTTTTGCCCCCAAATAAGAAAAATTTCTGCAATTTTGCCCCAAAATAAGGGGAATTTCTTCCTTTTTGCCCCAAAATAAAGGATATTTCAGTCTTTTTACCTGAAAATAAGTGAAATTTCTGCAATTTTGCCCCAAATAAAGAAAATTTCTGCAATTTTGCCCCAAAATAATGTAAATTCCTGCAATTTTGCCCCAAAATAAGTGGAATTTTTGAGTTTTGCCCCAAAATAAGGAGAATTTCTGTCTTTTTTCCCCAACATATAGGGAATTTCTGCCTTTTTGCCCCACAATTAGGGGAATTTCTGTCTTTTTTGCCCCAAAATAAGGAAAATTTCTGACTTATTACCCTGAAATAAGTGAAATGTCTGCAATTTTGCCCCAAAATAAGAAAAATTTCTGCCTTTTTGCACCCAAATAAGGGGAATTTCAGCCTTTTTACCTCAAAATAAGGGGAATTTCTGCATTTTTGCCACAAAATATTAGGAATTTCTGCCTTTTTGCCCCAAAATAAGAAAAATTTCTGCCATTTTTACCTGAAATAAGGGAAATTTCTGCAATTTTGCCCCAAAATAAGTGAAATTTCTGCAATTTTGCCCCAAAATAAGGGAAATTTCTGGAATTTTGCCCCAAAATAAGTGGAAATTCTGAGTTTTGTCCCAAAATAAGGAGAATTTTTGTCTTTTTGTCCCAACATATAGGGAATTTCTGCCTTTTTGCCCAAAAATAAGGGGAATGTATACCTTTTGCCACAAAAAAGGGAAATTTCTTCATTTTTGCCGCAAATTAAGAGGCATTTCTGCCTTCTTACCTCAAAATAACTGAAATTTCTGCCTTTTTACCCAAAAATAAACGGAATTTCTCTCTTTTTGTTCCAAAATAAAAGGAATTTTTGAATATTTCCCTGAAATAGGCGAAATTTCTGCAATTTTGCCCCAAAATAAGGGAAATTTCTGCCTTTTTGCCACAAAAGAAAGGGAATTTCTGTCTTTTTGCCTCAACATAAGGGGACTTTCAGCATTTTACCTCATAATAAGGGTTTCTCTGCCTTTTTGCCCAAAAATATGGGGAATTTCTGCATATTCCCCAAAATAAAGAAAATTTCTGCAATTTTGTACCAAAATAAAAGAAATTTCTGCCTTTTTCCCCAAAATAAGAGAAATTTCTGTGCTTTTTCTCTGAAATAAGTGAAATTTCTGCAATTTTGCCCCAAAATAAGGGGAATTTCTGACTTCTTGTACTGAAATAAGGAGAATTTCTGTCTTTTTGTTCCAAAATAATGTGAATTTCTGCATTTTCCCTCAAAATTAGGGGAATATGTGCAATTTTGCTTCAAAATACGGGGAAATCTGCCTTATTGCACAAAAATAAAAGGAATTTCTGCATTTTTGCACCAATATAAGGGGAATTTCTGAAATTTAGCTTTAAAATACGGGGAATTTCTGCGTTATTGTCCGAAATAAAGTGGAATTTCTGCCTTTTTGCCCTGAAATATTTGAAATTTCTGCAATTTTACCCCAAAATAAGGGGAATTTCTGTTTTTGGCCCCAAAATTAGGGGAATTTCTGCTTTTTGCCCCAAAATAAGGCAAATTTCTGACTTTTTGCCCTGAAATAATTGAATTTTCTGCAATTTTGCCCCAAAATAATAGGAATTTCTGCCTTTTTGCCGAAAATAAGGGGAATTTCATCATTTTACCTCTAAATAAGGGGAATTTCTGCATTTTTGCCACAAAATATAGGGAATTTCTGCCCTATTGCCCTTAAATAAGGAAAATTTCTGCTTTTCTGCCCCAATTAACGGGAATTTCTGCCTTTTTGCCACAAAGTAAAGAGAATTTCTGCCTTTTTGCCCCAAAATAACGGGAATTTCAGCCTTTTTACCTCAAAATAAGAAGAATTTCTGCCTTTTTCCCCAAAATATGGGTAATTTTTGCCTTTTTGTTCCAAAATAAGGAAAATTTCTACAATTTTGTATCAAAATAAAAGAAATTTCTGCTTTTTGCCCCAAAATAAAAGGAATTTCTGACTTTTTGCCCTGAAATAAATGAAATTCCTGCAATTATGCCTGAAAATAAGGGAAATTTGTGCCTTTTTGCCCCCAAATGAGGGGAATTTCTGCCTTTTTGCCCCAAAATATGGGGAATTTCAGGATTTTACCTCAACATAAGGGGAATTTCAGCCTTTTTGCACCAAAATATGGGGAATTTCTGACTCTTTGCCCCAAAATAATAAAAATTTCTGCAATTTTGTACCAAAATAAAAAAAATTTCTGCCTTTTTTCCCCGCAAAAAATAATTTCCGCCTTTTTTCCCTGAAATAAGTGAAATTTCTGCAATTTTGCCTCAAAATAAGGGAAATTTCTGCAATATTGCCCCAATGTAAAGGAAATTTCTGCAATTTTGCCCCAAAATAAGGGGAATTTCTGACTGTTTGCTCCCGAAAACGGAGATTTTGTGTCTTTTTGCCCCAAAATAGGGAGAATTTCTGCCTTTTTGCCCGAAAATTATGAGAATTTCTGCAATTTTGCTTCAAAATACGAGGAATTTCTGCCTTTTAGCCCCAAAATAAAAAGAATTTCTGCATTTTACCTCAAAATAAGAATAATTTCTGCCTTTTGCCTCAAAATAAGGGGAATTTTCTGCCTTTTTGTTTCAAAATACGAAAAATTTCTTCAATTTTGTACCATAATAAAAGAAATTTCTGCTTTTTGCCCCAAAATAAAAGGAATTTCTGACTTTTTGCCCTGAAATAAATGAAATTCCTGCAATTATGACCGAAAATAAGGGAAATATGTGACTTTTTGCGCCCAAATGAGGGGAATTTCTGCCTTTTGCCCCAAAATATGTGGAATTTCAGGATTTTACCTCAAAATAAGTAGAATTTTAGCCTTTTTGCCACAAAATAAGAAAAATTTCTGCAAGTCTGTAACAAAATATAAGAAATTTCTATAATTTTGCCCCAAATAAGGGAAATTTCTGATTTTTGCACCAAAATAAGGAGAATTTCTCTATTTTTGCCCCAAAATAAAGGGAATTTCTGCCTTTTTGCCCCAAAATTAGGGGAGTTTCTGCAATTTTGCTTCAAAATACGAGGAATTTCTGCCTTTTTACCCGAAATAAAGTGGATTTTCTGCCTTTTTGCCCCCAAATAAGGGAAATTTCTGCAATTTTATCCCAAAAGAAGGGAAATTTCTGCCTTATTGCCCCCAAATAAGGGGAATTTCTGCCATTTTGCCCTGAAATATGTGAAATTTCTGATATTTTAACCCAAAATAAGGTGAATTTCTGCCTTTTTGCCCCAAAATAATTGGAATTTCTGCCTTTTTGCCCCAAAATAAGAAAAAATTTTGCATTTTTTCTCTGAAATAAGTGAAATTTCTGAAATTTTTCCCCATAATAAGGGAAATTTCTGCAATTTTGCCTCAAAAGAAGGGGAATTTCTGTTTTTGCCCCCAAATAAGGGAAATTTCTGCAATTTTGCCCTAAAATAAGGGGATTTTCTGCCTTTTTTGCCGAAAATAAGGGGAATTTCTGACATTTTGCCGTAAAATAAGTGAAATTTCTGCAGTTTTACCCCAAAATAAGGGGAATTTCTGCCTTTTTGCCCAAAAATTAGAGGAATTTCTGCAATTTTGCTCCAAAATACGGGTAATTTCTGCCTTTTTGCCTGAAAATAAAGGGAATGTATACCTTTTTGCCATAAAAAAAGCAAATTTCTTCATTTTTGCCCCAAAATAAGGGGATTTTCCACCTTTTTGACTCAAAATAAGTGCAATTTCTGCCTTTTCCCCAAAATAAACGAAATTTCTGTCTTTTTGCCCCAAAATAAGGGGAATTTCAGCCTTTTTACCTAAAAATAAGGGGAATTTCTGCCTTTTTGCCCCAAAATATGGGGAATTTCTGACTTTTTGCCCCAAAATAAGAAAAATTTCTGCAATTTTGTACCAAAATAAAAGAAATTTCTGCTTTTTTGCCCCCCAAAAAAATTTCCGCCTTTTTTCCCTGAAATAAGTGAAATTTCTGCAATTTTACCCCAAAATAAGGGAAATTTCTGCAATTTTGCCCCAAAATAAGGGAAATTTCTGCAATTTTGCCCCAATGTAAAAGAAAATTTCTGCAATTTTGCCCCAAAATAAGGGGAATTTCTGACTGTTTGCTCCCGATAAAGGAGATTTTCTGTATTTTTGCCCCAAAATAAGGGGAATTTCTGCCTTTTTGCCCAAAAATTATGAGAATTTCTGCAATTTTGCTTCAAAATACGGGGAATTTCTGACTTTTAGCCCCAAAATAAAAAGTATTTCTGCATTTTACCTCAAAATAAGAATAATTTCTGCTTTTTGCCTCAAAATAAGGGGACTTTTCTGCCTTTTTGTTTCATAATAAGAAAAATTTCTTCAATTTTGTACCATAATAAAAGAAATTTCTGCTCTTTGCCCCAAAATAAAAGGAATTTCTGACTTTTTGCCCTGAAATAAATGAAATTTCTGCAATTTTGCCCGAAAATAAGGGAAATTTGTGCCTCTTTGCCCCAAAATAAAAAGAAGTTTTGCCTTTTGCGCCAAAATATGGGGAATTTCAGCATTTTACCTCAAAATAAGAATTTCAGCCTTTTTGCCCCAAAATAAGGAAAATTTCGGCAATTTTGCCCCAAAATAAGGGGAATTTCTTCCTTTTTGCCCCAAAATAAAGGATATTTCAGCCTTTTTACCTGAAAATAAGTGAAATTTCTGCAATTTTGCCCCAAATAAGGGAAATTTCTGCAATTTTGCCCCAAAATAAGGTAAATTCCTGCAATTTAGCCCCAAAATAAGTGGAATTTCTGAGTTTTGCCCCAAAATAAGGAGAATTTCTGTCTTTTTGCCCCAACATATAGGGAATTTCTGCCTTTTTGCCCAACAATTAGGGGAATTTCTTCATTTTTGCTCCAAAATAAGTGGAATTTCTGCCTTTTTGCCTTCAAAGAAGTGGAATTTCTGTATTTTCCCCCCAAAACAAAGGGAATTTCTGTCTTTTTTGCCCCAAAATAAGGAAAATTTCTGACTTATTACCCTGAAATAAGTGAAATGTCTGCAATTTTGCCCCAAAATAAGAAAAATTTCTGCCTTATTGCCCCCAAATAAGGGGAATTTAAGCCTTTTTACCTCAAAATAAGGGGAATTTCTGCATTTTTGCCACAAAATATTAGGAAATTCTGCCTTTTTGCCCCAAAATAAGAAAAATTTCTGCCATTTTTACCTGAAATAAGGGAAATTTCTGCAATTTTGCCCCAAAATAAGGGAAATTTCTGGAATTTTGCCCCAAAATAAGTGGAATTTCTGAGTTTTGCCCCAAAATAAAGAGAATTTCTGCTTTTTTGCCCCACAATTAGGGGAATTTCTGCAATTTTGCTCCAAAATACGGGGAATTTCTGCCTTTTTGCCGAAAATAAGGGGAATGCATACCTTTTTGCCATAAAAAAGGGAAATTTCTTCATTTTTGCCCCAAATGAAGGGAAATTTCTGCCTTTTTGCCCTGAAATATGTGAAATTTCTGCAATTTTAGCTTAAAATAAGGTGAATTCCTGCCTTTTTGCCATCAAAATAATGGGAATTTCTGCCTTTTTGCCCCACAATTAGGGGATTTTCTGCAATTGTGCTCCAAAATACGGGGAATTTCTGATTTTTTGCCCGAAAATAAGGGGAATATATACCTTTTGCCACAAAAAAGGGAAATTTCTTCATTTTTGCCGCAAAATAAGAGGAATTTCTGCCTTCTTACCTCAAAATAAGTGAAATTTCTGCCTTTTTACCCAAAAGTAAATGGAATTTCTGTCTTTACCCCAAAATAAAAGCAATTTTTGAATTTTGCCCTGAAATAAGTGAAATTTCTGCAATTTTGCCCCAAAATAAGGGAAATTTCTGGAATTTTGCCCCAAAATAAATGGAATTTCTGAGTTTTGCCCGAAAATAACGAGAATTTCTGTCTTTTTGCCCCAACATATCGGGAATTTCTGCCTTTTTGCCCCACAATTAGGGGAATTTCTGCAATTTTGCTCCAAAATACGGGGAATTTCTGCCTTTTTGCCCGAAATTAAGGGGATTTTCTGCCTTTTTGCCCCCAAACAAGGGAAATTTCTGCAATTTTAACCCAAAATATGAAGAATTTCTGCCTTTTTACCCCCAAATAAGGGGAATTTCTGCCTTTTTGCCCTGAAATATGTGAAATGTTTGAAATTTTACCCCAAAAGAAGGTGAATTTCTGTCTTTGTGCCCCAAAATAATGGAAATTTCTTCATTTTGCCCTAAAATAAAAAAAATTTTTGTTTTTTTCTCTGAAATAAATGAAATTTCTGCACTTTTGCCTTACAATAAAAGAAATTTCTGCAATTTTTCCCCATAATAAAGGAAATTTCTGCAATTTTTTCTAAAATAAGGGGAATTTCTGATTTTTGCCACAAAATAAGGGGAATTTCTGCCTTTTTGCCTTAAAATAAAGAAAATTACTGCATGTTTTACCCCAAAATTAGGTGAATTTCTGCAATTTTGCTCCAAAATACGGGAATTTTCTCCCTTTTCGCCGAAAATGAAGTGAATTTCTGCCATTTTGCCGCGAAATAAGTGAAATTTCTGCAGTTTTACCCCAAAATAAGGGGAAGTTCTGCGTTTTTGCCCCAAAATTAGAGGAATTTCTGCAATTTTGCTCCAAAATACAGGGAATTTCTGCCTTTTTGCCCGAAAATAAAAAGAATGTATACCTTTTGCCATAAAAAAGGGAAATTTCTTCATTTTTACTCCAAAATAAGGGGATTTTCCGCCTTTTTGACTCAAAATAAGTGCAATTTCTGACTTTTCCCCAAAAATAAACGGAATTTCTGACTTTTTGCCCTGAAATAAGTTAAATTTCTAAAATTTTTCCCCAAAAATAAGGGAAATATCTGCTTTTTGCCCCAAAATACGGGGAATTTCTGCCTTTTTACCTCCAAAAAAGGGGAATTTCAGCCTTTTTACCTCAAAACAAGGGGAATTTCTTCATTTTTACCCCAAAATAATTGGATTTTCTGCCTTTTTGACTCAAAATAAGTGAAATTTCTGCAATTTTTGCCCAAAATAAGGGAAATGTCTGATTTTTGCCCCAAAATAAGGGGAATTTCAGCATTTTTACCTCAAAATAAGGGGAATTTCTGCATTTTTGCCCCAAAATATGGGAAATTTCTGCCTTTTTGCCAAAAATAAAAAAAAATTCTGCAAATTTGTACCAAAATAAAAGAAATTTCTGTCTTTTTTTCCCTGAAATAAGTGAAATTTCTGCAATTTTGCCCCAAAATAAGTGAAATTTCTGCAATTTTGCCCCAAAATAAGGGAAATTTTTGGAATTTTGCCCCAAAATAAGTGGAATTTCTGAGTTTTGCCCCAAAATAAGTAGAATTTCTGTTTTTGCCCCAACAGATAGGGAATTTCTGCCTTTTTGCCCCACAATTAGGGGAATTTCTGCAATTTTGCTCAAAAATACGGGGAATTTCTGTCTTTTTGCCCGAAAATAAGAAGAATGCATACCTTTTTGCCATAAAAAAGGGAAATTTCTTCATTTTCGCTCCAAAATAAGGGGAATTTCTGCTTTTTTGCCTCTAAATAAGTGGAATTTCTGTCTTTTTCCCCCCAAACATAGAGAATTTGTGTCTTTTTTGCCCCAAAATAAGGAAAATTTCTGACTTATTACCCTGAAATAAATGAAATATCTGCAATTTTGCCCCAAAATAAGGGAAATTTCTGCTTTTTGCAACCAAATAAGGGGAATTTTAGACTTTTTACCTCAAAATAAGGGGATTTTCTGCATTTTTGCCCCAAAATATGAGAAATTTCTGCCTTTTTGCCCCAAATTAAGAAAATTTATGCTTTTTTTCTGAAATAAGTGAAATTTCTGCAATTTTGCGTCAAAATAAGTGAAATTTCTGAGTTTTGCTCTAAAATAAGGAGAATTTCTGTCTTTTTGCCCAAACATATAGGGAATTTCTGCCTTTTTGTCCCACAATTAGGGGAATTTCTGCAATTTTGCTCCAAAATACGGGGAATTTCTGCTTTTTAGCCTGAAAATAAGAAGAATGCATACCTTTTGCCACAAAAAAAGGAAATTTCTTTATTTTTGCTCCAAAATAAGGGGAATTTCTGCTTTGTTGCTTCTAAATAAGTGGAATTTCTGACTTTTTCCCCCAAAACAAAAGGAATTTCTGTCTTTTTTGCCCCAAATAAGGAAAATTTCTGACTTATTACCCTGAAATAAGTGAAATTTCTGCAATTTTGTCGCAGAATAAGGGAAATTTCTGCTTTTTGCTTCCAAATAAGGGGAATTTCTGCCTTTTTACCTCAAAATAAGGGGAATTTTTGCAATTTTACCACAAAATATTTGGAATCTCTGCATTTTTCCCCCAAAATGAGGAAAATTTCTGCCTTTTTACCATGAAATAAGTGAAATTTCTGCAATTTTGCCCCAAAATAAGTGAAATTTTGGCAATTTTGCCACAAAATAAGAGAAATTTCTGGAATTTTGCCCCAAAATAAGTGGAATTTCTGAGTTTTGCCCCAAAATAAGGAGAATTTCTGTCTTTTTGCCCTAACATATAGGGAATTTCTGCATTTTGTCCCACAATTAGGGGAATTTCTGCAATTTTGCTCCAAAATACGGGTAATTTCAGCTTTTTAGCCCAAAAATAAGTGGAATGTATACATTTTGCCACAAAAAAGGGAAATTTCTTCATTTTTACTCCAAAATAAAAGGAATTTCTGCTTTTTTGCCTCTAAAAAAGTGGAATTTCTGTCTTTTTCCCCCAAAACAAAGGGAATTTCTGTGTTTTTTGCCCCAAAATAAGGAAAATTTCTGACTTATTACCCTGAAATAAGTGAAATTTATGCAATTTTGCCTCAAAATAAGTGAAATTTCTGCAATTTTGGCCCAAAATAAGGGAAATTTTTGGAATTTTGCCCCAAAGTAAGTGGAATTTCTGAGTTTTGCCCCAAAATAAGGAGATTTTCTGTTTTTTTGCTCTAACTTACAGGGAATTTCTGCCTTTTTGCCCCACAATTAGCGGAATTTTTGCAATTTTGCTCCAAAATAAGGGTAATTTCTGCTTTTTAGCCTGAAAATAAGGGGAATGTATACCATTTGCCACAAAAAAGAAATTTCTTCATTTTTACTCCAAAATAAAAGGAATTTCTGCTTTTTTGCCTCTAAAAAAGTGGAATTTCTGTCTTTTTCCCCCAAAACAAAGGGAATTTTTGTCTTTTTTGCCCCAAAATAAGGAAAATTTCTGACTTATTACACTGAAATAAGTGAAATTTCTGCAATTTTGCCTCAAAATAAGGAAAATTTCTGCCTCTTTGCCCCCAAATAAGGGAAATTTCGCCTTTTTTCCTCAAAATAAGAGGAATTTCTGCATTTTTGCCCCAATATATAGTGATTTCTGCCTTTTTGCCCCCAAAAAAGAAAAATTTCTGCAATTTTGTATCAAAATAAAAGAAATTTCTGCCTTTTTGCACCAAAATAAGAAAATTTCTGCTTTTTTTTCTGAAATAAGTGAAATTTCTGCAATTTTGCCCCAAAATAACAGAAATTTCTGCAATTTTGCTCCCAAATAAAGGAAATTTCTGGAATTTTGCCTTAAAATAAGTGGAATTTCTCAGTTTTGCCCCAAAATTAGGAGAATTTCTGTCTATTTGCCCTAACATATAGGGAACTTCTGCCTTTTCGCACCACAATTAGGGGAATTTCTGCAATTTTGCTCCAAAATACGGGGAATTTCTGCCTTTTTGCCCGAAAATAAGAAGAAAGCATACCTTTTTGCCATAAAAAATAGAAATTTCTTCAGTTTTGCTACAAAATAAGGGGAATTTCTGCTTTTTTGCCTCTAAATAAGTGGAATTTCTGTCTTTTTCCCCCAAAACAAAGGGAATTTCTGTTTTTTTGCTCCAAAATAAGGAAAATTTCTGACTTATTACCCTGAAATAAGTGAAATTTCTGCAATTTTGCCCCAAAATAAGTGAAATTTCTGCTATTTTGCCCCAAAATAAGGGAAATTTCTGGAATTTTGCCCCAAAATAAGTGGAATATCTGAGTTTTGCCCCAAAATAAGGAGAATTTCTGTCTTTTTGCCCCAACATATAGGCAATTTCTGCCTTTTTGCCCCACAATTAGGGGAATTTCTGCAATTTTGCTCAAAAATATGGGGAATTTCTGCTTTTTTGCCTCTAAATAAGTGGAATTTCTATCTTTTTCACCCCAAAACAAAGGAAATTTCTGTCTTTTTGGCCCCAAAATAAGGAAAATTTCTGCCTTTTTTCCCTGAAATAAGTGAAATTTCTGCAATTTTGCACCAAAATAAGTGAAATTTCTGCAATTTTGCCCCAAAATAAGGGAAATTTCTGGAATTTTGCCCCAAAATATGTGGAATTTCTTAGTTTAGCCCCAAAATAAAAAGAATTTCTGTCTTTTTGCCCTAACATATCGGAAATTTCTGCCTTTTTGCCCCACAATTAGGGGAATTTCTGCAAGTTTGCTCCAAAATACAGGGAATTTCTGCTTTTTAGCCTGAAAATAAGGGGAATGTATATCTTTTGCCACAAAAAAAGAAATTTCTTCATTTTTACTCCAAAATAAAATGAATTTCTGCTTTTTTGCCGCTAAAAAAGTGGAATTTCTGTCTTTTTCCCCCAAAACAAAGGGAATTTCTGTCTTTTTTGCCCCAAAATAAGGAAAATTTCTGACTTATTACACTGAAATAAGTGAAATTTCTGCAATTTTGCCTCAAAATAAGGAAAATTTCTGCCTTTTTCCCCCAAATAAGGGAAATTTCTACCTTTTTACCTCAAAATAAGAGGAATTTCTGCATTTTTTCCCCAAAATATGGGAGATTTGTGCCTTTTTGCCCCAAAAAAAGAAAAATTTCTGCAATTTTGTACCAAAATAGAAATTTCTGCCTTTTTGCACCAAAATAGGAAAATTTCTGAATTT
This sequence comes from Micromys minutus, assembly GCF_963924665.1. Classification (NCBI taxonomy): domain Eukaryota; kingdom Metazoa; phylum Chordata; class Mammalia; order Rodentia; family Muridae; genus Micromys; species Micromys minutus. Next base: position 902,566 of record NW_027667155.1, on the reverse strand, counting down.
TTTTCTGAAATAAGTGAAATTTCTGCAATTTTGCCCCAAAATAAGTGAAATTTCTGCAATTTTGCCCCAAAATAAGGGAAATTTCTGTCTTTAACCCCAAATAAGGGGAATTTCTGCCTTTTTACCTTAGAATAAGGGGAATTTCTGCATTTTTGCCACAAAATATTTGGAATTTCTGCAATTTTGCCCCAAAATAAGTGAAAGTACTGCAATTTTGCCCCAAAATAAGTGAAATTTCTGCCTTTTTGCCCAAAATAAGAAAAATTTCTGCAATTTTGTACCTAAATAAAAGATAATTCTGCCTTTTTGCACCAAAATAGGAAAATTTCTGAATTTTTTTCTGAAATAAGTTAAATTTCTGCAATTTTGCACCAAAATAAGTTAAATTTCTGCAATTTTGCCCCAAAATAAGTGAAATTTCTGCAATTTTGCCCTAAAATAAGGGAAATTTCTGGAATTTTGCACCAAAATAAGTGGAATTTCTGAGTTTTGCCCCAAAATAAGGAGAATTTCTGTCTTTTTGCCCCAACATATAGGGAATTTCTGCCTTTTTGCCCCACAATTAGGGGAATTTCTGCAATTTTGCTCCAAAATACGGGGAATTTCTGCCTTTTTGCCCGAAAATAAGAAGAATGCATACCCTTTTGCCATAAAAAATAGAAATTTCTTCAGTTTTGCTCCTAAATAAGGGGAATTTCTGCTTTTTTGCCTCTAAATAAGTGGTATTTCTGTCTTTATCCCCCAAAACAAAGGAAATTTCTGTCTTTTTTGCCCCAAAATAAGGAAAATTTCTGACTTATTACCCTGAAATAAGTGAAATTTCTGCAATTTTGCCCCAAAATAAGTGAAATTTCTGCAATTTTGCCCCAAAATACGGGAAATTTCTGGAATTTTGCCTCAATATCAGTGGAATTTCTGAATTTTGACCCAAAATAAGGAGAATTTGTTTCTTTTTGCCCCAACATATAGGGAATTTCTGCCTTTTTGCCCCACAATTAGGGGAATTTCTGCAATTTTGCTCCAAAATAAGAGGAATTTCTGCTTTTTTGCCTCTAAATAAGTGGAATTTCTGTCTTTTCCCCCCCAAAACAAAGGGAATTTCTGTCTTTTTGGCCCCAAAATAAGGAAAATTTCTGACTTATTACCCTGAAATAAGTGAAATTTTTGCAATTTTGCCCCAAAATAAGGGAAATTTCTGGAATTTTGCCCCAAAATAAGTAGAATTTCTGAGTTTTGCCCCAAAATAAGGAGAATTTCTGTCTTTTTGCCCTAAGATATAGGGAATTTCTGCCTCTTTGCCCCACAATTAGGGGAATTTCTGCAATATTGCTCCAAAATAAGGGGAATTTCAGCCTTTTTACCTCAAAATAAGAGAAATTTCTGCATTTTTGCCCCAAAATATGGGAGATTTCTGCCTTTTTGCCCCAAAATAAGAAAAATTTCTGCAATTTTGTACCAAAATAAAAGAAATTTCCGCCTTTTTGCACCAAAATAAGAAAATTCCTGCTTTTTTTTCTGAAATAAGTGAAATTTCTACAATTTTGCCCCAAAATAAGTGAAATTTCTGCAATTTTGCCCCAAAATACGGGAAATTTCTGGAATTTTGCCCCAATATCAGTGGAATTTCTGAGTTTTGACCCAAAATAAGGAGAATTTGTTTCTTTTTGCCCCAACATATAGGGAATTTCTGCCTTTTTGCCCCAAAATTAGGGGAATTTCTGCAATTTTGCTCCAAAATAAGAGGAATTTCTGCTTTTTTGCCTCTAAATAAGTGGAATTTCTGTCTTTTCCCCCCCAAAACAAAGGGAATTTCTGTCTTTTTGGCCCCAAAATAAGGAAAATTTCTGACTTATTACCCTGAAATAAGTGAAATTTCTGCAATTTTGCCCCAAAATAAGTGAAATTTCTGCAATTTTGCCCCAAAATAAGGGAAATTTCTGGAATTTTGCCCCAAAATAAGTAGAATTTCTGAGTTTTGCCCCAAAATAAGGAGAATTTCTGTCTTTTTGCCCTAACATATAGGGAATTTCTGCCTCTTTGCCCCACAATTAGGGGAATTTCTGCAATATTGCTCCAAAATACGGGTAATTTCTGCTTTTTAGCCCAAAAATAAGTGGAATGCATACCTTTTGCCACAAAAAAGGGAAATTTCTTCATTTTTACTCCAAAATAAAAGGAATTTCTGCTATTTTGCCTCTAAAAAAGTGGAATTTCTGTCTTTTTCTCCCAAAACAAAGGGAATTTCTGTCTTTTTTGCCCCAAAATAAAGAAAATTTCTGACTTATTACCCTGAAATAAGTGAAATTTCTGCAATTTTGCCTCAAAATAAGGGAAATTTCTGCCTTTTTGCCCCCAAATAAGGGAAATTTCAGCCTTATTACCTCAAAATAAGAGGAATTTCTGCATTTTTGCCTCAAAATATGGGGGATTTCTCCCTTTTTGCCCCAAAATAAGAAAAATTTCTGCAATTTTGTACCAAAATAAAAGAAATTTCTGCCTTTTTGCACCAAAATAGAAAAATTTCTGAATTTTTTTCTGAAATAAGTTAAATTTCTGCAATTTTGCCCCAAAATAAGTGAAATTTCTGCAATTTTGCTCTAAAATAAGGGAAATTTCTGGAATTTTGCACCAAAATATGTGGAATTTCTGAGTTTTGCCCCAAAAGAAGGAGAATTTCTGTCTTTTTGCCCCAACATATAGGGAATTTCCCCCTTCTTGCCCCACAATTAGGGGAATTTCTGCAATTTTGCTCCAAAATACGGGGAATTTCTGCCTTTTTGCCCGAAAATAAGAAGAATGCATACCTTTTTGCCATAAAAAATAGAAATTTCTTCAGTTTTGCTACAAAATAAGGGGAATTTCTGCTTTTTTGCCTATAAATAAGTGGAATTTCTGTCTTTTTCCCCCAAAACAAAGGGAATTTCTGTCTTTTTTACCCCAAAATAAGGATAATTTCTGACTTATTACACTGAAATAAGTGAAATTTCTGCAATTTTGCCCCAAAATAAGGGAAATTTCTGCCTTTTTGCCCCCAAATAAGGGGAATTTCAGCCTTTTTACCTCAAAATAAGCGAAATTTCTGCATTTTTGCCCCAAAATATGGGAGATTTCTGCCTTTTTGCCCCAAAATAAGAAAAATTTCTGCAATTTTGTACCAAAATAAAAGAAATTTCTGCCTTTTTGCACCAAAATAAGAAAATTTCTGCTTTTTTTTCTGAAATAAGTGAAATTTCTGCAATTTTGCCCAAAAATAAGAGGAATTTCTGCTTTTTTGCCTCTAAATAAGTGGAATTTCTGTCTTTTCCCCCCCAAAACAAAGGGAATTTCTGTATTTTTGGCCGCAAAATAAGGAAAATTTCTGACTTATTACCCTGAAATAAGTGAAATTTCTGCAATTTTGCCCCAAAATAAGTGAAATTTCTGCAATTTTGCCCCAAAATAAGGGAAATTTCTGGAATTTTGCTTTAAAATAAGAAAAATTTCTAGAATTTTGCCCCAAAATAAGTGGAATTTCTGAGTTTTGCCCCAAAATAAGGAGAATTTCTGTCTTTTTGCCCCAACATATAGAGAATTTCTGCCTTTTTGCCCTAAAATTAGGGGAATTTTTGCAATTTTGCTCGAAAATACGGGGAATTTCTGCGTTTTTGCCCGAAAATAAGAAGAATGCATACCTTTTTGCCATAAAAAAGGGAAATTTCTACATTTTTACTCCAAAATTAAAGTTATTTCTGCTTTTTTGCCTCTAAAAAAGTGGAATTTCTGTCTTTTCCCCCAAAACAAAGGGAATTTCTGTTTTTTTTGCCCCAAAATAACGAAAATTTCTGACTTATTACTCTGCAATAAGTGAAATTTCTGCAATTTTGCCCCAAAATAAGGGAAATTTCTGGAATTTTGCCCCAATATCAGTGGAATTTCTGAGTTTTGACCCAAAATAAGGAGAATTTGTTTCTTTTTGCCCCAACATATAGGGAATTTCTGCCTTTTTGCCCCACAATTAGGGGAATTTCTGCAATTTTGCTCCAAAATACTGGGAATTTCTGCCTTTTTGCCCGAAAATAAGAAGAATGCATACCTTTTTGCCATAAAAAAAGGAAATTTCTTCATTTTTGCTCCAAAATAAGAGGAATTTCTGCTTTTTTGCCTCTAAATAAGTGGAATTTCTATCTTTTTCACCCCAAAACAAAGGAAATTTCTGTCTTTTTGGCCCCAAAATAAGGAAAATTTCTGCCTTTTTTCCCTGAAATAAGTGAAATTTCTGCAATTTTGCACCAAAATAAGTGAAATTTCTGCAATTTTGCCCCAAAATAAGGGAAATTTCTGGAATTTTGCCCCAAAATATGTGGAATTTCTTAGTTTAGCCCCAAAATAAAAAGAATTTCTGTCTTTTTGCCCTAACATATCGGAAATTTCTGCCTTTTTGCCCCACAATTAGGGGAATTTCTGCAAGTTTGCTCCAAAATACAGGGAATTTCTGCTTTTTAGCCTGAAAATAAGGGGAATGTATATCTTTTGCCACAAAAAAAGAAATTTCTTCATTTTTACTCCAAAATAAAATGAATTTCTGCTTTTTTGCCGCTAAAAAAGTGGAATTTCTGTCTTTTTCCCCCAAAACAAAGGGAATTTCTGTCTTTTTTGCCCCAAAATAAGGAAAATTTCTGACTTATTACACTGAAATAAGTGAAATTTCTGCAATTTTGCCTCAAAATAAGGAAAATTTCTGCCTTTTTCCCCCAAATAAGGGAAATTTCTACCTTTTTACCTCAAAATAAGAGGAATTTCTGCATTTTTTCCCCAAAATATGGGAGATTTGTGCCTTTTTGCCCCAAAAAAAGAAAAATTTCTGCAATTTTGTACCAAAATAGAAATTTCTGCCTTTTTGCACCAAAATAGGAAAATTTCTGAATTTTTTTCTGAAATAAGTGAAATTTCTGCAATTTTGCCCCAAAATAAGTGAAATTTCTGCAATTTTGCCCCAAAATAAGGGAAATTTCTGTCTTTAACCCCAAATAAGGGGAATTTCTGCCTTTTTACCTTAGAATAAGGGGAATTTCTGCATTTTTGCCACAAAATATTTGGAATTTCTGCAATTTTGCCCCAAAATAAGTGAAAGTACTGCAATTTTGCCCCAAAATAAGTGAAATTTCTGCCTTTTTGCCCAAAATAAGAAAAATTTCTGCAATTTTGTACCTAAATAAAAGATAATTCTGCCTTTTTGCACCAAAATAGGAAAATTTCTGAATTTTTTTCTGAAATAAGTTAAATTTCTGCAATTTTGCACCAAAATAAGTTAAATTTCTGCAATTTTGCCCCAAAATAAGTGAAATTTCTGCAATTTTGCCCTAAAATAAGGGAAATTTCTGGAATTTTGCACCAAAATAAGTGGAATTTCTGAGTTTTGCCCCAAAATAAGGAGAATTTCTGTCTTTTTGCCCCAACATATAGGGAATTTCTGCCTTTTTGCCCCACAATTAGGGGAATTTCTGCAATTTTGCTCCAAAATACGGGGAATTTCTGCCTTTTTGCCCGAAAATAAGAAGAATGCATACCCTTTTGCCATAAAAAATAGAAATTTCTTCAGTTTTGCTCCTAAATAAGGGGAATTTCTGCTTTTTTGCCTCTAAATAAGTGGTATTTCTGTCTTTATCCCCCAAAACAAAGGAAATTTCTGTCTTTTTTGCCCCAAAATAAGGAAAATTTCTGACTTATTACCCTGAAATAAGTGAAATTTCTGCAATTTTGCCCCAAAATAAGTGAAATTTCTGCAATTTTGCCCCAAAATACGGGAAATTTCTGGAATTTTGCCTCAATATCAGTGGAATTTCTGAATTTTGACCCAAAATAAGGAGAATTTGTTTCTTTTTGCCCCAACATATAGGGAATTTCTGCCTTTTTGCCCCACAATTAGGGGAATTTCTGCAATTTTGCTCCAAAATAAGAGGAATTTCTGCTTTTTTGCCTCTAAATAAGTGGAATTTCTGTCTTTTCCCCCCCAAAACAAAGGGAATTTCTGTCTTTTTGGCCCCAAAATAAGGAAAATTTCTGACTTATTACCCTGAAATAAGTGAAATTTTTGCAATTTTGCCCCAAAATAAGGGAAATTTCTGGAATTTTGCCCCAAAATAAGTAGAATTTCTGAGTTTTGCCCCAAAATAAGGAGAATTTCTGTCTTTTTGCCCTAAGATATAGGGAATTTCTGCCTCTTTGCCCCACAATTAGGGGAATTTCTGCAATATTGCTCCAAAATAAGGGGAATTTCAGCCTTTTTACCTCAAAATAAGAGAAATTTCTGCATTTTTGCCCCAAAATATGGGAGATTTCTGCCTTTTTGCCCCAAAATAAGAAAAATTTCTGCAATTTTGTACCAAAATAAAAGAAATTTCCGCCTTTTTGCACCAAAATAAGAAAATTCCTGCTTTTTTTTCTGAAATAAGTGAAATTTCTACAATTTTGCCCCAAAATAAGTGAAATTTCTGCAATTTTGCCCCAAAATACGGGAAATTTCTGGAATTTTGCCCCAATATCAGTGGAATTTCTGAGTTTTGACCCAAAATAAGGAGAATTTGTTTCTTTTTGCCCCAACATATAGGGAATTTCTGCCTTTTTGCCCCAAAATTAGGGGAATTTCTGCAATTTTGCTCCAAAATAAGAGGAATTTCTGCTTTTTTGCCTCTAAATAAGTGGAATTTCTGTCTTTTCCCCCCCAAAACAAAGGGAATTTCTGTCTTTTTGGCCCCAAAATAAGGAAAATTTCTGACTTATTACCCTGAAATAAGTGAAATTTCTGCAATTTTGCCCCAAAATAAGTGAAATTTCTGCAATTTTGCCCCAAAATAAGGGAAATTTCTGGAATTTTGCCCCAAAATAAGTAGAATTTCTGAGTTTTGCCCCAAAATAAGGAGAATTTCTGTCTTTTTGCCCTAACATATAGGGAATTTCTGCCTCTTTGCCCCACAATTAGGGGAATTTCTGCAATATTGCTCCAAAATACGGGTAATTTCTGCTTTTTAGCCCAAAAATAAGTGGAATGCATACCTTTTGCCACAAAAAAGGGAAATTTCTTCATTTTTACTCCAAAATAAAAGGAATTTCTGCTATTTTGCCTCTAAAAAAGTGGAATTTCTGTCTTTTTCTCCCAAAACAAAGGGAATTTCTGTCTTTTTTGCCCCAAAATAAAGAAAATTTCTGACTTATTACCCTGAAATAAGTGAAATTTCTGCAATTTTGCCTCAAAATAAGGGAAATTTCTGCCTTTTTGCCCCCAAATAAGGGAAATTTCAGCCTTATTACCTCAAAATAAGAGGAATTTCTGCATTTTTGCCTCAAAATATGGGGGATTTCTCCCTTTTTGCCCCAAAATAAGAAAAATTTCTGCAATTTTGTACCAAAATAAAAGAAATTTCTGCCTTTTTGCACCAAAATAGAAAAATTTCTGAATTTTTTTCTGAAATAAGTTAAATTTCTGCAATTTTGCCCCAAAATAAGTGAAATTTCTGCAATTTTGCTCTAAAATAAGGGAAATTTCTGGAATTTTGCACCAAAATATGTGGAATTTCTGAGTTTTGCCCCAAAAGAAGGAGAATTTCTGTCTTTTTGCCCCAACATATAGGGAATTTCCCCCTTCTTGCCCCACAATTAGGGGAATTTCTGCAATTTTGCTCCAAAATACGGGGAATTTCTGCCTTTTTGCCCGAAAATAAGAAGAATGCATACCTTTTTGCCATAAAAAATAGAAATTTCTTCAGTTTTGCTACAAAATAAGGGGAATTTCTGCTTTTTTGCCTATAAATAAGTGGAATTTCTGTCTTTTTCCCCCAAAACAAAGGGAATTTCTGTCTTTTTTACCCCAAAATAAGGATAATTTCTGACTTATTACACTGAAATAAGTGAAATTTCTGCAATTTTGCCCCAAAATAAGGGAAATTTCTGCCTTTTTGCCCCCAAATAAGGGGAATTTCAGCCTTTTTACCTCAAAATAAGCGAAATTTCTGCATTTTTGCCCCAAAATATGGGAGATTTCTGCCTTTTTGCCCCAAAATAAGAAAAATTTCTGCAATTTTGTACCAAAATAAAAGAAATTTCTGCCTTTTTGCACCAAAATAAGAAAATTTCTGCTTTTTTTTCTGAAATAAGTGAAATTTCTGCAATTTTGCCCAAAAATAAGAGGAATTTCTGCTTTTTTGCCTCTAAATAAGTGGAATTTCTGTCTTTTCCCCCCCAAAACAAAGGGAATTTCTGTATTTTTGGCCGCAAAATAAGGAAAATTTCTGACTTATTACCCTGAAATAAGTGAAATTTCTGCAATTTTGCCCCAAAATAAGTGAAATTTCTGCAATTTTGCCCCAAAATAAGGGAAATTTCTGGAATTTTGCTTTAAAATAAGAAAAATTTCTAGAATTTTGCCCCAAAATAAGTGGAATTTCTGAGTTTTGCCCCAAAATAAGGAGAATTTCTGTCTTTTTGCCCCAACATATAGAGAATTTCTGCCTTTTTGCCCTAAAATTAGGGGAATTTTTGCAATTTTGCTCGAAAATACGGGGAATTTCTGCGTTTTTGCCCGAAAATAAGAAGAATGCATACCTTTTTGCCATAAAAAAGGGAAATTTCTACATTTTTACTCCAAAATTAAAGTTATTTCTGCTTTTTTGCCTCTAAAAAAGTGGAATTTCTGTCTTTTCCCCCAAAACAAAGGGAATTTCTGTTTTTTTTGCCCCAAAATAACGAAAATTTCTGACTTATTACTCTGCAATAAGTGAAATTTCTGCAATTTTGCCCCAAAATAAGAGAAATTCTTCTTTTTTGCCCCCAAATAAGGGGAATTTCAGCCTTTTTACCTCAAAATAAAAAAAATTTCTGCATTTTTGCCCCAAAATATGAGAAATTTATGCCTTTTTGCCCCAAAATAAGAAAAATTTCTGCAATTTTGTAACAAAATAAAAGAAATTTATGCCTTTTTGCACCAAAATAAGAAAATTCTGCTTTTTTTCTGAAATAAGTGAAATTTATGTAATTTTGCCTGAAAATAAGTGAAATTTCTGCAATTTTGCCCCAAAATAAGGGAAATTTCTGGAATTTTGCCCCAAAATAAGTGGAATTTCTGAGTTTTGCCCCAAAATAAGGAGAATTTCTGTCTTTTTGCCCCAACATATAGGGAATTTCTGCCGTTTTGCCCCACAATTAGGGGAATATCTGCAAGTTTGCTCCAAAATACGGGGAATTTCTGACTTTTTGCCCGAAAATAAAGGGAATGTATACCTTTTGCCACAAAAAAAAGAAATTTCTTCATTTTTACTCCAAAATAAAAGGAATTTCTGCTTTTTTGCCTCTAAAAAAGTGGAATTACTGTCTTTTTCCCCCAGAACATAGGGAATTTCAGTCTTTTTTGCCCCAAAATAAGGAAAATTTCTGACTTATTACCCTGAAAAAAGTGAAATTTCTGCAATTTTGCCCCAAAATAAGTGAAATTTCTGCAATTTTGCCCCAAAATAAGGGAAATTTCTGCAATTTTGCCCCAAAATAAGTGGAATTTCTGAGTTTTTTTCCAAAATAAGGAGAATTTCTGTATTTTGCCCCAACATATAGGGAATTTCTGCATTTTTGCCCTACAATTAGGGGAATTTCTGCCATTTTGCTCTAAAATAGGGGGAATTTCTGCCTTTTTGCCCGAAAATAAGAAGAATGCATACCTTTTTGCCATAAAAAAGGGAAATTTCTTCAGTTTTGCTCAAAAATAAGGGGAATTTCTGCTTTTTTGCCACGAAATAAGTGGAATTTCTGTCTTTATCCCCAAAAACAAAGGGAATTTCTGTCTTTTTTGCCCCAAAATAAGGAAAATTTCTGACTTATTACCCTGAAATAAGTGAAATTTCTGCAATTTTGCTCGAAAATAAGGGAAATTTCTGCCTTTTTCCCCCCAAATAAGGGGAATTTAAGCCTTGTTACCTCAAAATAAGAGGAATTGCTGCATTTTTGCCCCAAAATATGGGAGATTTCTGCCTTTTTCTTCCAAAATAAGAATAATTTATGCAATTTTGTACCAAAATAAAAGAAATTTCTGCCTTTTTGCACCAAAATAAGAAAATTTCTGCTTTTTTTCTGAAATAAGTGAAATTTCTGCAATTTTGCTCCAAAATAAGTGAAATTTCTGCAATTTTGCCCCAAAATAAGGGAAATTTCTGGAATTTTGCCCTAAAATAAGTGGAATTTCTGAGTTTTGCCCCAAAATAAAGAGAATTTCTGTCTTTTTGCCACAACATATAGGGAATTTCTCCCTTTTTGCCCCATAATTAGGGGAATTTCTGCAATTTTGCTCCAAAATAGGGGAATTTCTGCCTTTTTGCCCGAAAATAAGAAGAATGCATACCTTTTTGCCATAAAAAAAGAAAATTTCTTCAGTTTTGCCCCAAAATAAGGGAAATTTCTGCAATTTTGCCCCAATGTAAAAGAAATTTCTGCAATTTTGCCCCAAAATAAGGGGAATTTCTGATAGTTTGCTCCCGAAAAAGGAGATATTCTGTCTTTTTGCCCCAAAATAAGGGGAATTTCTGCCTTTTTTCCCGAAAATTATGAGAATTTCTGCAATTTTGCTTCAAAATACAGGGAATTTCTGTTTTTTAGCCCCAAAATAAAGGGAATTTCTGCATTTTACCTCAAATTGAGAATAATTTCTGCCTTTTGCCTCAAAATAAGGGGAATTTTCTGCCTTTTTATTTCAAAATAAGAAAAATTTCTTCAATTTTGTACCATAATAAAAGAAATTTCTGCTCTTTGCCCCAAAATAAAAGAAATTTCTGACTTTTTGCCCTGAAATAAATGAAATTTCTGCAATTTTGCCCGAAAATAAGGGAAATTTGTGCCTCTTTGCCCCAAAATAAAAAGAAGTTTTGCCTTTTGCCCCAAAATATGGGGAATTTCAGCATTTTACCTCAAAATAAGAATTTCAGCCTTTTTGCCCCAAAATAAGGAAAATTTCTGCAATTTTGCCCCAAAATAAGGGGAATTTCTTCCTTTTTGCCCCAAAATAAAGGATATTTCAGCCTTTTTACCTGAAAATAACTGAAATTTCTGCAATTTTGCCCCAAATAAGGGAAATTTCTGCAATTTTGCCTCAAAATAAGGTAAATTCCTGCAATTTTGCCCCAAAATAAGTGGAATTTCTGAGTTTTGTCCCAAAATAAGAAGAATTTGTCTTTTTGCCCCAACATATAGGGAATTTCTGCCTTTTTGCCCAACAATTAGGGGAATTTCTTCATTTTTGCTTCAAAATAAGGGGAATTTCTGCCTTTTTGCCTCTAAAGAAGTGGAATTTCTGTATTTTCCTTCCAAAACAAAGGGAATTTCTGTGTTTTTTGCTCCAAAATAAGGAAAATTTCTGACTTATTACCCTGAAATAAGTGAAATGTTTGCAATTTTGCCCCAAAATAAGGGAAATTTCTGCCTTTTTGCCCCCAAATAAGGGGAATTTCAGCCTTTTTACCTCAAAATAAGGGGAATTTCTGCATTTTTGCCACAAAATATTAGGAATTTCTGCCTTTTTGCCCCAAAATAAGAAAAATTTCTGCCATTTTTACCTGAAATAAGTGAAATTTCTGCAATTTTGCCCCAAAATAAGTAAAATTTCTGCAATTTTGCCCCAAAATAAGGGAAATTTCTGGAATTTTGCCCCAAATTAAGTAGAATTTCTGAGTTTTGCCCCAAAATAAGGAGAATTTCTGTCTTTTTGCCCCAAAATATAGGGAATTTCTGCCTTTTTGCCCCACAATTAGGGGATTTTCTGCAATCTTGCTCCTAAATACGGGGAATTTCTGCTTTTTTGCCCGAAAATAAGGGGAATGTATACCTTTTGCCACAAAAAAGGGAAATTTCTTCATTTTTGCCCCAAAATAAGAGGAATTTCTGCCTTCTTACCTCAAAATAAGTGAAATTTCTGCCTTTTTACCCCAAAATAAAGGGAATTTCTGACTTTTAGCCCCAAAATAAAAGGAATTTTTGAATTTTGCCCTGAAATAAGTGAAATTTCTGCAATTTTGCCCCAAAATAAGGGAAATTTCTGCCTTTTTGCCCCCAAATAAGGGGAATTTCAGCCTTTTTACCTCAAAATAAAGGGAATTTCTGCATTTTTGCCACAAAATATTAGGAATTTCTGCCTTTTTGCCCCAAAATAAGAAAAATTTCTGCCTTTTTTTTATCTGAAATAAGTGAAATTTCTGCAATTTTGCCCCAAAATAAGTGAAATTTCTGCAAATTTGCCCCAAAATTAGGGAAATTTCTGGAATTTTGCCCCAAAATAAGTGGAATTTCTGAGTTTTGCCCCAAAATAAGGAGAATTTCTGTCTTTGTGCCCCAACATATAGGGAATTTCTGCCTTTTTGCCCCACAATTAGGGGATTTTCTGCAATTGTGCTCCAAAAAACGGGATATTTCTGCTTTTTTGCCCGAAAATAAGGAGAATATATACCTTTTGCCACAAAAAAAGGGAAATTTCTTCATTTTTGCCCCAAAATAAGAGGAATTTCTGCCTTCTTACCTCACAATAAGTGAAATTTCTGCCTTTTTACCCAAAAATAAACAAAATTTCTCTTTTTGCCAAAAAATAAAAGGAATTTTTGAATTTTGCCCTGAAATAAGTGAAATTTCTGCAATTTTGCCCCAAAATAAGGGAAATTTTTGCCTTTTTGCCACAAAATAAAGGGAATTTCTGTCTTTTTGCCCCAAAATAAGGGATATTTCAGCATTTTACCTCATGATAAGGGGAATCTCTTCCTTTTTGCCCCAAAATATGGGGAATTTCTTCATTTTTGCCCCAAAATAAAGAAAATTTCTGCAATTTTGTACCAAAATAAAAGAAATTTCTGCCTTTTTGCCCCAAAATAAGAGAAATTTCTGTGCTTTTTCCCTGAAATAAGTGAAATTTCTGCAATTTTGCCCCAAAATAAGGCAAATTTCTGCAATTTTGCCCCAAAATAAAGGAAATTTCTGCAATTTTGCCCCAAAATAATAGGAATTTCTGCCTTTTTGCCGAAAAAAAGGGGAATTTCATCATTTTACCTCCAAATAAGGGGAATTTCTGCCTTTTTGCCACAAAATATGGGGAATATCTGCCCTATTGCCCTTAAATAAGGAAAATTTCTGCTTTTCTGCCCCAATTAACGGGAATTTCTGCCTTTTTGCCACAAAGTAAAGGGAATTTCTGCCTTTTTACCCCAAAATAACGGGAATTTCAGCCTTTTTACCTCAAAATAAGGGGAATTTCTGCCTTTTTCCCCAAAATATGGGTAATTTTTGCCTTTTTGTTCCAAAATAAGGAAAATTTCTACAATTTTGTATCAAAATAAAAGAAATTTCTGCTTTTTGCCCCAAAATAAAAGGAATTTCTGACTTTTTGCCCTGAAATAAATGAAATTCCTGCAATTATGCCCGAAAATAAGGGAAATTTGTGTATTTTTGCCTCCAAATGAGGGGAATTTCTGCCTTTTTGCCCCAAAATATGGGGAATTTCAGGATTTTACCTCATAATAAAGGAAATTTTAGGCTTTTTGCACCAAAATATGGGAAATTTCTGCCTTTTTGCCACAAAATAAGAAAAATTTCTGCAAGTCTGTAACAATATAAAAGAAATTTCTAAAATTTTGACCTGAAATAAGGGAAATTTCTGATTTTTGCCCCAAAATAATGAGAATTTCTCTATTTTTGCCCCAAAATAAAGGGAATTTCTGCCTTTATGCCCCAAAATTAGGGGAGTTTCTGCAATTTTGCTCCAAAATAAGAGGAATTTCTGCTTTTTTACCCGAAATTAAGTGGATTTTCTGCCTTTTTGCCCCTAAAGAAAAAAAATTTCTGCAATTTTATTCCAAAATAAGGGGAATTTCTACCTTTCTGCCTTAAAATAAGGGGAATATCTGTCTTTTTGCCCTGAAATATGTGAAATTTCTGCAATTTTACCACAAAATAAGGTGAATTTCTGCCTTTTTGCCCCAAAATAATGGGAATTTCTGCCTTTTTGCCCCAAAATAAGAAAAATTTTGCTTTTTTTTCTCTGAAATAAGTGAAATTTCTGCAATTTTGCCCTAAAATAAGGGAAATTTCTGCAATTTTTCCCCATAATAAGGGAAATTTCTGCAATTTTGCCCCAAAATAAAAGGAATATCTGTTTTTTGCCCCCAAATAAGGACAATTTCTGCAATTTTGCCCTAAAATAAGACGAATTTCTGCCTTTTTGCCCTAAAATAAGGAGAATTTCTGCCTTTTTGCCCAAAAATAAAGAAAATTACTGTATTTTTTTACCCTAAAATTAGGTGAATTTCTGCAATTTATTCTCCAAAATACGGGAATTTTCTGCCTTTTTTGCCGAAAATAAGGGGAATTTCTGACATTTTGCCGCAAAAAAGTGAAATTTCTGCAGTTTTACCCCAAAATAAGGGGAATTTCTGCCTTTTTGCCCAAAAATTAGGGGAATTTCTGCAATGTTGCTCCAAAATACGGGGAATTTGTGCCATTTTGCCCAAAAATAAAGGGAATGTATACCTTTTTGCCATAAAAAAAGCAAATTTCTTCATTTTTGCCCCAAAATAAGGGGATTTTCCACCTTTTTGACTCAAAATAAGTGCAATTTCTGCCTTTTCCCCAAAATAAACGAAATTTCTGTTTTTTTGCCCAAAAATAAGGGGAATTTCAGCCTTTTTACCTCAAAATAAGGGGAATTTCTGCATTTTTGCCCCAAAATATGAGGAATTTCTGACTTTTTGCCCCAAAATAAGAAAAATTTCTGCAATTTTGTACCAAAATAAAAAAAAAATTCTGCCTTTTTGCCCCCCAAAAAAATTTTCGCCTTTTTTCCCTGAAATAAGTGAAATTTCTGCAATTTTGCCCCAAAATATGGAAATTTCTGCAATTTTGCCCCAATGTAAAGGAAATTTCTGCAATTTTGCCCCAAAATAAGGAAAATTTCTGACTGTTTGCTCCCAAAAAAGGAGATTTTCTGTCTTTTTGCCCCAAAATAAGGAGAATTTTTGCCTTTTGCCCGAAAATTATGAGAATTTCTGCAATTTTGCTTCAAAATACGGGGAATTTCTGCTTTCTAGCCCCAAAATAAAGGGAATTTCTGCATTTTACCTCAAATTGAGAATAATTTCTGCCTTTTGCCTCAAAATAAGGGGAATTTTCTGCCTTTTGTTTCAAAATAAGAAAAATTTCTTCAATTTTGTACCATAATAAAAGAAATTTCTGCTCTTTGCCCCAAAATAAAAGGAATTTCTGAATTTTTGCCTTGAAATAAATGAAATTTCTGCAATTTTGCCCGAAAATAAGGGAAATTTGTGCCTTTTTGCCCCAAAATAAGAAGAATTTTTGCCTTTTGCCCCAAAATATGGGGAATTTCAGCATTTTACCTCAAAATAAGAATTTCAGCCTTTTTGCCCCAAAATAAGAAAAATTTCTGCAATTTTGCCCCAAAATAAGGGGAATTTCCTCCTTTTTGCCCCAAAATAAAGGATATTTCAGTCTTTTTACCTGAAAATAAGTGAAATTTCTGCAATTTTGCCCCAAATAAGGAAAATTTCTGCAATTTTGCCCCAAAATAAGGTAAATTCCTGCAATTTTGCCCCAAAATAAGTGGAATTTTTGAGTTTTGCCCAAAAATAAGGAGAATTTCTGTCTTTTTGCCCCAACATATAGGGAATTTCTGCCTTTTTGCCCCACAATTAGGGGAATTTCTGTCTTTTTTGCCCCAAAATAAGGAAAATTTCTGACTTATTATCCTGAAATAAGTGAAATGTCTGCAATTTTGCCCCAAAATAAGAAAAATTTCTGCCTTTTTGCACCCAAATAAGGGGAATTTCTGCCTTTTTACCTCAAAATAAGGGGAATTTCTGCATTTTTGCCACAGAATATTAGGAATTTCTGCCTTTTTGCCCCAAAATAAGAAAAATTTCTGCCATTTTTACCTGAAACAAGGGAAATTTCTGCAATTTTGTCCCAAAATAAGTGAAATTTCTGCAATTTTGCCCCAAAATAAGGGAAATTTCTGGAATTTTGCCCCAAAATAAGTGGAAATTCTGAGTTTTGCCCCAAAATAAGGAGAATTTCTGTCTTTTTGCCCTAACATATAGGGAATTTCTGCCTCTTTGCCCCACAATTAGGGGATTTTCTGCAATTTTGCTCCAAAATACGGGTAATTTCTGCTTTTTAGCCCAAAAATAAGTGGAATGTATACCTTTTACCACAAAAAAAGAAATTTCTTCATTTTTACTCCAAAATAAAAGGAATTTCTGCTTTTTTGCCTCTAAAAAAGTGGAATTTCTGTCTTTTTCCCCCAAAACAAAGGGAATTTCTGTCTTTTTTGCCCCAAAATAACGAAAATTTCTGACTTATTACCCTGAAATAAGTGAAATTTCTGCAATTTTCCTCAAAATAAGGGAAATTTCTGCCTTTTTGCCCCCAAATAAAGGAAATTTCAGCCTTTTTACCTCAAAATAAGAGGAATATCTTCATTTTTGCCCCAAAATATGGGAGATTTCTCCCTTTTTGCCCCAAAATAAGAAAAATTTCTGCAATTTTGTACCAAAATAAAAGATAATTCTGCCTTTTTGCACCAAAATAGGAAAATTTCTGAATTTTTTTCTGAAATAAGTTAAATTTCTGCAATTTTGCACCAAAATAAGTGAAATTTCTGCAATTTTGCCCCAAAATAAGGGAAATTTCTGGAATTTTGACCAAAAAAGTGTGGAATTTCTGAGTTTTTGCCCCAAAATAAGTGAAATTTCTTTTTTTTGCCCCCAAATAAGGGGAATTTCTGCCTTTTTACCTCAAAATAAAGGGAATTTCTTCATTTTTGCCACAAAATATTTGGAATTTCTGCATTTTTGCATCAAATAAGGAAAATTTCCGCCTTTTTACCATGAAATAAGTGAAATTTCTGCAATTTTGCCCCAAAATAAGTGAAATTTCTGCAATTTTGCCCCAAAATAAGAGAAATTTCTGGAATTTTGCCCCAAAAATAAAGAGAATTTCTGTTTTTTGCCCTAACATATAGGGAATTTCTGCCCTTTTGCCTTTCAATTAGGGGAATTTCTGCAATATTTCTCCAAAATACGGGTAATTTCTGCTTTTTAGCCCAAAAATAAGTGGAATGCATACCTTTTGCCACAAAAAAAGGGAAATTTCTTCATTTTTACTCCAAAATAAAAGGAATTTCTGCTATTTTGCCTCTAAAAAAGTGGAATTTCTGTCTTTTTCTCCCAAAACAAAGGGAATTTCTGTCTTTTTTGCCCCAAAATAAAGAAAATTTCTGACTTATTACCCTGAAATAAGTGAAATTTCTGCAATTTTGCCTCAAAATAAGGGAAATTTCTGCCTTTTTGCCTTCAAATAAGGGAAATTTCAGCCTTAATACCTCAAAATAACAGGAATTTCTGCATTTTTGCCTCAAAATATGGGGGATTTCTGCCTTTTTGCCCCAAAATAATAAAAATTTCTGCAATTTTGTACCAAAATAAAAGAAATTTCTGCCTTATTGCACCAAAATAAAAAAATTTCTGAATTTTTTTCTGAAATAGGTTAAATTTCTGCAATTTTGCCCCAAAATAAGTGAAATTTCTGCAATTTTGCCCTAAAATAAGGGAAATTTCTGGAATTTTGCACCAAAATAAGTGGAATTTCTGAGTTTTGCCCCAAAATAAGGAGAATTTCTGTCTTTTTGCCCCAACATATAGGGAATTTCCCCCTTCTTGCCCCACAATTAGGGGAATTTCTGCAATTTTGCTCCAAAATATGGGGAATTTCTGCCTTTTTGCTCGAAAATAAGAAGAATGCATACCTTTTTGCCATAAAAAATAGAAATTTCTTCAGTTTTGCTACAAAATAAGGGAAATTTCTGCTTTTTTGCCTCTAAATAAGTGGAATTTCTGTCTTTTTCCCCCAAAACAAAGGGAATTTCTGTCTTTTTTGCCCCAAAATAAGGAAAATTTCTGACTTATTACCCTGAAATAAGTGAAATTTCTGCAATTTTGCCCCAAAATAAGGGAAATTTCTGCCTTTTTGCCCCCAAATAAGGGGAATTTCAGCCTTTTTACCTCAAAATAAGAGAAATTTCTGCATTTTTGCCCCCAAATATGGGAGATTTCTGCCTTTTTGCCCCAAAATAAGAAAAATTTCTGCAATTTTGTACCAAAATAAAAGAAATTTCCGCCTTTTTGCACCAAAATAAGAAAATTTCTGCTTTTTTTCTGAAATAAGTGAAATTTCTGCAATTTTGCCCAAAAATAAGTGAAATTTCTGCAATTTTGCCCCAAAATAAGGGAAATTTCTGGAATTTTGCCCCAATATCAGTAGAATTTCTGAGTTTTGACCCAAAATAAGGAGAATTTGTTTCTTTTTGCCCCAACATATAGGGAATTTCTCCCTTCTTGCCCCACAATTAGGGGAATTTCTGCAATTTTGCTCCAAAATAAGAGGAATTTCTGCTTTTTTGCCTCTAAATAAGTGGAATTTCTGTCTTTTCCCCCCCAAAACAAAAAGAATTTCTGTATTTTTGGCCCCAAAATAAGGAAAATTTCTGACTTATTAGCCTGAAATAAGTGAAATTTCTGCAATTTTGCCCCAAAATAAGTGAAATTTCTGCAATTTTGCCCCAGAATAAGGGAAATTTCTGGAATTTTGCCCCAAAATAAGTAGAATTTCTGAGTTTTGCCCCAAAATAAGGAGAATTTCTGTCTTTTTGCCCTAACATATAGGGAATTTCTGCCTCTTTGCCCCACAATTAGGGGAATTTCTGCAATATTGCTCCAAAATACGGGTAATTTCTGCTTTTTAGCCCAAAAATAAGTGGAATGCATACCTTTTGCCACAAAAAAGGGAAATTTCTTCATTTTTACTCCAAAATAAAAGGAATTTCTGCTATTTTGCCTCTAAAAAAGTGGAATTTCTGTCTTTTTCTCCCAAAACAAAGGGAATTTCTGTCTTTTTTGCCCCAAAATAAAGAAAATTTCTGACTTATTACCCTGAAATAAGTGAAATTTCTGCAATTTTGCCTCAAAATAAGGGAAATTTCTGCCTTTTTGCCCCCAAATAAGGGAAATTTCAGCCTTATTACCTCAAAATAAGAGGAATTTCTGCATTTTTGCCTCAAAATATGGGGGATTTCTGCCTTTTTGCCCCAAAATAATAAAAATTTCTGCAATTTTGTACCAAAATAAAAGAAATTTCTGCCTTATTGCACCAAAATAAAAAAATTTCTGAATTTTTTTCTGAAATAGGTTAAATTTCTGCAATTTTGCCCCAAAATAAGTGAAATTTCTGCAATTTTGCCCTAAAATAAGGGAAATTTCTGGAATTTTGCACCAAAATAAGTGAAATTTCTGAGTTTTGCCCCAAAATAAGGAGAATTTCTTTTTGCCCCAACATATAGGGAATTTCCCCCTTCTTGCCCCACAATTAGGGGAATTTCTGCAATTTTGCTCCAAAATACGGGGAATTTCTGCCTTTTTGCCCGAAAATAAGAAGAAAGCATACCTTTTTGCCATAAAAAATAGAAATTTCTTCAGTTTTGCTACAAAATAAGGGGAATTTCTGCTTTTTTGCCTCTAAATAAGTGGAATTTCTGTCTTTTTCCCCCAAAACAAAGGGAATTTCTGTCTTTTTTGCCCCAAAATAAGGAAAATTTCTGACTTATTACCCTGAAATAAGTGAAATTTCTGCAATTTTGCCCCGAAATAAGGGAAATTTCTGCCTTTTTGCCCCCAAATAAGGGAAATTTCAGCCTTTTTACCTCAAAATAAGAGAAATTTCTGCATTTTTGCCCCAAAATATGGGAGATTTCTGCCTTTTTGCCCCAAAATAAAAAAAATTTCTGCAATTTTGTACCAAAATAAAAGAAATTTCCGCTTTTTTGCACCAAAATAAGAAAATTTCTGCTTTTTTTTCTGAAATAAGTGAAATTTCTTCAATTTTGCCCAAAAATAAGTGAAATTTCTGCAATTTTGCCCCAAAATAAGGGAAATTTCTGGAATTTTGCCCCAATATCAGTAGAATTTCTGAGTTTTGACACAAAATAAGGAGAATTTGTTTCTTTTTGCCCCAACATATAGGGAATTTCTCCCTTCTTGCCCCACAATTAGGGGAATTTCTGCAATTTTGCTCCAAAATAAGAGGAATTTCTGCTTTTTTGCCTCTAAATAAGTGGAATTTCTGTCTTTTCCCCCCCGAAACAAAAAGAATTTCTGTATTTTTGGCCCCAAAATAAGGAAAATTTCTGACTTATTACCCTGAAATAAGTGAAATTTCTGCAATTTTGCCCCAAAATAAGTGAAATTTCTGCAATTTTGCCCCAAAATAAGGGAAATTTCTGGAATTTTGCCCCAAAATAAGTAGAATTTCTGAGTTTTGCCCCAAAATAAGGAGAATTTCTGTCTTTTTGCCCTAACATATAGGGAATTTCTGCCTCTTTGCCCCACAATTAGGGGAATTTCTGCAATATTGCTCCAAAATACGGGTAATTTCTGCTTTTTAGCCCAAAAATATGTGGAATGCATACCTTTTGCCACAAAAAAGGGAAATTTCTTCATTTTTACTCCAAAATAAAAGGAATTTCTGCTTTTTTGCCTCTAAAAAAGTGGAATTTCTGTCTTTTTCTCCCAAAACAAAGGGAATTTCTGTCTTTTTTGCCCCAAAATAAAGAAAATTTCTGACTTATTACCCTGAAATAAGTGAAATTTCTGCAATTTTGCCTCAAAATAAGGGAAATTTCTGCCTTTTTGCCCCCAAATAAGGGAAATTTCAGCCTTATTACCTCAAAATAAGAGGAATTTCTGCATTTTTGCCTCAAAATATGGGGGATTTCTGCCTTTTTGCCCCAAAATAAGAAAAATTTCTACAATTTTGTACCAAAATAAAAGAAATTTCTGCCTTTTTGCACCAAAATAGAAAAATTTCTGAATTTTTTTCTGAAATAAGTTAAATTTCTGCAATTTTGCCCCAAAATAAGTGAAATTTCTGCAATTTTGCTCTAAAATAAGGGAAATTTCTGGAATTTTGCCACAAAATCAGGGCAATTTCTGCCTTTTTGCTCCCAAATAAAGAGAATTTCAGCCTTTTTACCTAAAAATAAGGGGAATTTCTGAATTTTTGCCCTAAAATATAGGAAATTTCTGCCTTCTTGCCCCAAAATAAGAAAAATTTCTGCAATTTTGTACAAAAATAAAAGAAATTTCTCCCTTTTTGCCCCAAAACAAGAAAATTTCTTCTTTTTTCTTCTGAAATAAGTGAAATTTCTCCAATTTTGCCTTAAAATAAGTGATATTTCTGCAATTTTGCCCCAAAATAAGGGAAATTTATGGAATTTTGCCCCAAAATATGTGGAATATCTGAGTTTTGCCCAAAATTAGGAGAATTTCTGTCTTTTTGCCCCAACATATAGGGAATTTCTGCCTTTTTGCCCGAAAATAAGAAGAATGCATACCTTTTTGCCATGAAAAAAGAAAATTTCTTCATTTTTGCTCCAAAATAAGGGGAATTTCTGCTTTTTTGCCTCTAAATAAGTGGAATTTCTGTCTTTTTCCCCCAAAACAAAGGGAATTTCTATCTTTTTTGCCCCAAAATAAAGAAAATTTCTGTAATTTTGCACCAAAATAAAAGAAATTTCTGCCTTTTTGCCCCCAAATAAGAAAATTTTTCCTTTTTTTCTGAAATAAGTGAAATTTCTGCAATTTTGCCCCAAAATAAGAGAAATTTCTGCCTTTTTGCCCCCAAATAAGGGAAATTTCAGCCTTTTTACCTCAAAATAAAGAAAATTTCTACATTTTTGCCCCAAAATATGGGAAATTTATGCCTTTTTGCCCCAAAATAAGAAAAATTTCTGCAATTTTGCACCAAAATAAAAGAAATTTCTGCCTTTTTGCCACAGAATAAGAAAAATTTCTCCAATTCTGTACCAAAATAAAAGAAATTTCTAAAATTTTGCTCCAAAATAAGGGAAATTTCTGATTTTTGCTCAGATATAAGGAGAATTTTTGTATTTTTGCCCCAAAATAAAGGGAATTTCTGCCTTTTTGCCCCAAAATTAGGGGAGTTTCTGCAATTTTGCTTCAAAATAATGGGAATTTCTGCCTCTTTTCCTGAAAATAAGGGGAACTTCTGCCAATTTGCCCCAAATAAAGGGAATTTCTGCATTTTTGCCCCAATATTAGGAGAATTTCTGCAATTTTGCTCCAAAATACAGGGAATTTCTGCCTTTTTGCCCGAAATTAAGGGGATTTTCTGCCTTTTTGCCCCCAAACAAGGGTAATTTCTGCGATTTTATCCCAAAATAAGGGGAATTTCTGCCTTTTTGCCCCCAAATAAGGGCAATTTCTGCCTTTATGCCCTGAAATATGTGACATGTCTTCAATTTTACCCCAAAATAAGGTGAATTTCTGCCTTTTTGCCCCAAAATAATGGGAATATCTGCATTTTGCCAAAAATAAGAAAGATTTTTGTTTTTTTCTCTGAAATAAGTGAAATTTCTGCAATTTTGCCCCAAAATAAGGGAAATTTATGCCTTTTTGCCCCCAAATAAGGGGAATTTCAGCCTTTTTACCTCAAAATAAGAGGAATTTCTGAATTTTTGCCACAAAATATTAGGAATTTCTGCCTTTTTGCCCCAAAATAAGGAAAATTTCTGCCTTTTTTTCCATGAAAAAAGTGAAATTTCTGCAATTTCGCCCCAAAATAAGTGAAATTTCTGCAATTTTGCCCCAAAATAAGGGAAATTTCTGGAATTTTGCCCCAAAATAAGTGGAATTTCTGAGTTTTGCCCCAAAATAAGGAGAATTTCTGTCTTTTTGCTCCAACATATAGAGAATTTCTGTCTTTTTGCCCCACAATTAGCGGAATTTTTGCAATTTTGCTTCAAAATACGGGTAATTTCTGCTTTTTAGCCTGAAAATAAGGGGAATGTATACCATTTGCCACAAAAAAGAAATTTCTTCATTTTTACTCCAAAATAAAAGAAATTTCTGCTTTTTTGCCCCAAAATAAGAAAAATTTCTGACTGACTACTCTGAAATAAGTGAAATTTCTGCAATTTTGCCCCAAAATAAGAAAAATTTCTGCCTTTTTGCCTCCAAATAAGGGGAATTTCAGCCTTTTTACCTCAAAATAAGAGGAATTTCTGCATTTTTGCCCCAAAATATGGGAGATTTCTGCCTTTTTGCCCCAAAATAAGAAAAATTTCTGCAATTTTGTACCAAAATAAAAGAAATTTCCGCCTTTTTGCACCAAAATAAGAAAATTTCTGCTTTTTTTTCTGAAATAAGTGAAATTTCTGCAATTTTGCCCCAAAATAACAGAAATTTCTGAAATTATGCTCCCAAATAAAGGAAATTTCTGGAATTTTGCCTTAAAATAAGTGGAATTTCTGAGTTTTGCCCCAAAATAAGGAGAATTTCTGTCTTTTTGCCCCAACATATAGGGAATTTCTGCCTTTTCGCCCCACAATTAGGGGAATTTCTGCAATTTTGCTCCAAAATACGGGGAATTTCTGCCTTTTTGCCCAAAAATAAGAAGAATGCATACCTTTTTGCCATAAAAAAGGGAAAGTTCTTCATTTTTGCTCCAAAATAAGGGGAATTTCAGCTTTTTTGCCTCTAAATATGTGGAATTTCTGTCTTTTTCCCCCAAAACAAAGGGAATTTCTGTTTTTTTGCTCCAAAATAAGGAAAATTTCTGACTTATTACCCTGAAATAAGTGAAATTTCTGCAATTTTGCCCCAAAATAAGTGAAATTTCTGCAATTTTGCCCCAAAATAAGGGAAATTTCTGGAATTTTGCCCCAAAATAAGTGGAATTTCTGAGTTTTGCCCCAAAATTATTAGAATTTCTGTCTTTTTGCCCCAACATATAGGCAATTTCTGCCTTTTTGCCCCACAATTAGGGGAATTTCTGCAATTTTGCTCCAAAATACGGGGAATTTCTGCTTTTTAGCCTGAAAATAAGGGGAATGTATACTTTTTGCCACAAAAAAAAAAAGAAATTTCTTCATTTTTACTCCAAAATAAAATGAATTTTTGCTTTTTTGCCGCTAAAAAAGTGGAATTTCTGCCTTTTTCCCTCAAAACAAAAAGAATTTCTGCCTTTTTTGCCCCAAAATAAAGAAAATTTCTGACTTATTACACTGAAATAAGTGAAATTTCTGCAATTTTGCCTCAAAATAAGGGAAATTTCTGCCTTTTTGCCCCCAAATAATGGGAATTTCAGCCTTTTTACCTCAAAATAAGAAAAATTTCTTCATTTTTGCCACAAAATATGGGAGATTTCTGCCTTTTTGCCCCAAAATAAGAAAAATTTCGGCAATTTTGTACCAAAATAAAAGAAATTTCTGCCTTTTTGCACCAAAATAAAGAAATTTCTTCTTTTTTTTTCTGAAATAAGTGAAATTTGTGCAATTTTGCCCCAAAATAAGTGAAATTTCTGCAATTTTGCCCCAAAATAAGGGAAATTTCTGGAATTTTGCCCCAATATCAGTGGAATTTCTGAATTTTGACCCAAAATAAGGAGAATTTGTTTCTTTTTGCCCCAACATATAGGGAATTTCTGCCTTTTTGCCCCACAATTAGGGGAATTTCTGCAATTTTGCCCCAAAATATGGGATATTTCTGCCTTTTTGCCAAAAATAAAAAAAATTTCTGCAATTTTGTACCAAAATAAAAGAAATTTCTTCCTTTTTGCCCCAAATTAAGAAAATTTCTGCTTTTTTACTGAAATAAGTGAAATTTCTGCAATTTTGCGCCAAAATAAGTGAAATTTCTGAGTTTTGCTCTAAAATAAGGAGAATTTCTGTCTTTTTGCCCCAACATATGGAGAATTTCTGCCTTTTTGCCCCACAATTAGGGGAATTTCTGCAATTTTGCTCCAAAATACGGGGAATTTCTGCCTTTTTGCCCGAAAATAAGAAGAATGCATACCTTTTTGCCATAAAAAAAGGAAATTTCTTCATTTTTGCTCCAAAATAAGAGGAATTTCTGCTTTTTTGCCTCTAAATAAGTGGAATTTCTATCTTTTTCACCCCAAAACCAAGGAAATTTCTGTCTTTTTGGCCCCAAAATAAGGAAAATTACTGACTTATTACCCTGAAATAAGTGAAATTTCTGCAATTTTGCCCCAAAATAAGTGAACTTTCTGCAATTTTGCCCCAAAATAAGGGAAATTTCTGTTTTTTGCCCCCAAATAAGGGGAATTTCTGCCTTTTTACCTCAACATAAGGGGAATTTCTGCATTTTTGCTACAAAATATTTGGAATTTCTGCATTTTTGCCCCAAAATAAGGATAATTTCTGCCTTTTTACTATGAAATAAGTGAAATTTCTGCAATTTTGCCCCAAATAAGTGAAATTTCTGCAATTTTGCCCCAAAATAAGGGAAATTTCTGGAATTTTGCCCCAAAATAAGTGGAATTTCTGAGTTTTGCCCCAAAATAAGGAGAATTTCTGTCTTTTTGCCTTAACATATAGAGAATTTCTGCCTTTTTGCCCCACAATTAGGGAAATTTCTGCAATCTTGCTCCAAAATACGGGTAATTTCTGCTTTTTAGCCCAAAAATAAGTGGAATGTATACCTTTGGCCACAAAAAAGGGAAATTTCTTCATTTTTACTCCAAAATAATAGGAATTTCTGCTTTTTTGCCTCTAAAAAAGTGGAATTTCTGTCTTTTTCCCCCAAAACAAAGGGAATTTCTGTCTTTTTTGCCCCAAAATAACGAAAATTTCTTACTTATTACAATGAAATAAGTGAAATTTCTGCAATTTTGCCCCAAAATAAGTGAAATTTCTGCAATTTTTCCCCAAAATAAGGGAAATTTCTGGAATTTTGCCGCAAAATAAGTGGAATTTCTGAGTTTTGCCCCAAAATAAGGAGAATTTCTGTCTTTTTCCCCAACATATAGGGAATTTCTGCCTTTTGCCCCACAATTAGGGGAATTTCTGCAATTTTGCTCCAAAATACGGGTAATTTCTGCTTTTTAGCCCAAAAATAAGTGGAATGTATACATTTTGCCACAAAAAAGGGAAATTTCTTCATTTTTACTCCAAAATAAAAGGAATTTCTGCTTTTTTGCCTCTAAAAAAGTGGAATTTCTGTCTTTTTCCCCCAAAACAAAGGGAATTTCTGTGTTTTTTGTCCCAAAATAAGGAAAATTTCTGACTTATTACCCTGAAATAAGTTAAATTTATGCAATTTTGCACCAAAATAAGGGAAATTTCTGCCTTTTTGCCCCCAAATAAGGGGAATTTCAGCCTTTTTACCTCAAAATAAGAGAAATTTCTGCATTTTTGCCACAAAATATGGGAGATTTCTGCCTTTTTGCCCCAAAATAAGAAAAATTTCTGCAATTTTGTACCAAAATAAAAGAAATTTCTGCCTTTTTGCACCAAAATAAATAAATTCTGCTTTTTTTTCTGAAATAAGTCAAATTTCTGCAATTTTGACCCAAAATAAGTGAAATTTCTGCAATTTTGCCCTAAAATAAGGGAAATTTCTGGAATTTTGCCCCAAAATAAGTGGAATTTCTGAGTTTTGCCCCAAAATAAGGAGAATTTCTGTCTTTTTGCCGCAACATATAGGGAATTTCTGCCTTTTTGCCCCACAATTAGGGGAATTTCTGCAATTTTGTTCCAAAATACGGGGAATTTCTGCCTTTTTGCCCGAAAATAAGAAGAATGCATACCTGTTTGCCATAAAAAAGGGAAATTTCTTTATTTTTGCTCCAAAATAAGGGGAATTTCTGCAATTTTGATACAAAATACGGGGAATTTCTGCTTTTTAGCCCGAAAATAAGCGGAATGTATACCTTTTGCCACAAAAAAAGATAAATTTCTTCATTTTTGCTCCAATAATGAAGAATTTCTGCTTTTTTGCCTCTAAATAAGTGGAATTTCTGTCTTTTTCCCCCAAAACAAAGGGAATTTCTGTGTTTTTTGCCCCAAAATAAGGAAAATTTCTGACTTATTACCCTGAAATAAGTGAAATTTCTGCAATTTTGCCCCAAAATAAGTGAAATTTCTGCAATTTTGGCCCAAAATAATGGAAATTTTTGGAATTTTGCCCCAAAGTAAGTGGAATTTCTGAATTTTGCCCCAAAATAAGGAGATTTTCTGTTTTTTTTGCTCTAACTTACAGGGAATTTCTGCCTTTTTGCCCCACAATTAGCGGAATTTTTGCAATTTTGCTCCAAAATACGGGTAATTTCTGCTTTTTAGCCTGAAAATAAGGGGAATGTATACCATTTGCCACAAAAAAGAAATTTCTTCATTTTTACTCCAAAATAAAAGGAATTTCTGCTTTTTTGCCCCAAAATAAGAAAAATTTCTGACTGACTACTCTGAAATAAGTGAAATTTCTGCAATTTTGCCCCAAAATAAGAAAAATTTCTGCCTTTTAGCCTCCAAATAAGGGGAATTTCAGCCTTTTTACCTCAAAATAAGAGGAATTTCTGCATTTTTGCCCCAAAATATGGGAGATTTCTGCCTTTTTGCCCCAAAATAAGAAAAATTTCTGCAATTTTGTACCAAAATAAAAGAAATTTCCGCCTTTTTGCACCAAAATAAGAAAATTTCTGCTTTTTTTTTCTGAAATAAGTGAAATTTCTGCAATTTTGCCCCAAAATAAGTGAAATTTCTGCATTTTTGCTCCCAAATAAAGGAAATTTCTGGAATTTTGCCCCAAAATAAGTGGAATTTCTGAGTTTTGCCCCAAAATTAGAAGAATTTCTGTCTTTTTTCCCCAACATATAGGCAATTTCTGCCTTTTTGCCCCACAATTAGGGGAATTTCTGCAATTTTGCTCCAAAATACGGGGAATTTCTGCTTTTTAGCCTGAAAATAAGGGGAATGTATACTTTTTGCCACAAAAAAAAAAAAGAAATTTCTTCATTTTTACTCCAAAATAAAATGAATTTTTGCTTTTTTGCCGCTAAAAAAGTGGAATTTCTGCCTTTTTCCCTCAAAACAAAAAGAATTTCTGTCTTTTTTGCCCCAAAATAAAGAAAATTTCTGACTTATTACACTGAAATAAGTGAAATTTCTGCAATTTTGCCTCAAAATAAGGGAAATTTCTGCCTTTTTGCCCCCAAATAATGGGAATTTCAGCCTTTTTACCTCAAAATAAGAGAAATTTCTTCATTTTTGCCCCAAAATATGGGAGATTTCTGCCTTTTTGCCCCAAAATAAGAAAAATTTCTGCAATTTTGTACCAAAATAAAAGAAATTTCCGCCTTTTTGCACCAAAATAAGAAAATTTCTGCTTTTTTTTCTGAAATAAGTGAAATTTCTGCAATTTTGCCCCAAAATAAGTGAAATTTCTGCAATTTTGCCCCAAAATAAGGGAAATTTCTGGAATTTTGCCCCAATATCAGTGAAATTTCTGAGTTTTGACCCAAAATAAGGAGAATTTGTTTCTTTTTGCCCCAACATATAGGGAATTTCTGCCTTTTTGCCCCACAATTAGGGGAATTTCTGCAATTTTGCTCCAAAATACTGGGAATTTCTGCCTTTTTGCCCGAAAATAAGAAGAATGCATACCTTTTTGCCATGAAAAAAGGAAATTTCTTCATTTTTGCTCCAAAATAAGAGGAATTTCTGCTTTTTTGCCTCTAAATAAGTGGAATTTCTATCTTTTTCACCCCAAAACAAAGGAAATTTCTGTCTTTTTGGCCCCAAAATAAGGAAAATTTCTGACTTATTACCCCGAAATAAGTGAAATTTCTTCAATTTTGCCCCAAAATAAGTGAAATTTCTGCAATTTTGCCCCAAAATAAGGGAAATTTCTGGAATTTTGCCCCAAAATAAGTGGAATTTCTGAGTTTAGCCCCAAAATAAAAAGAATTTCTGTCTTTTTGCCCTAACATATCGGAAATTTCTGCCTTTTTGCCCCACAATTAGGGGAATTTCTGCAATTTTGCTCCAAAATACGGGGAATTTCTGCTTTTTAGCCTGAAAATAAGGAGAATGTATATCTTTTGCCACAAAAAAGAAATTTCTTCATTTTTACTCCACAATAAAATGAATTTCTGCTTTTTTGCCGCTAAAAAAGTGGAATTTCTGTCTTTTTCCCCCAAAACAAAGGGAATTTCTGTCTTTTTTGCCCCAAAATAAGGAAAATTTCTGACTTATTACACTGAAATAAGTGAAATTTCTGCAATTTTGCCTCAAAATAAGGGAACTTTCTGCCTTTTTCCCCCAAATAAGGGAAATTTCTACCTTTTTACCTCAAAATAAGAGGAATTTCTGCATTTTTTCCCCAAAATATGGGAGATTTGTGCCTTTTTGCCCCAAAAAAAGAAAAATTTCTGCAATGTTGTACAAAAATAGAAATTTCTGCCTTTTTGCACCAAAATAGGAAAATTTCTGAATTTTTTTCTGAAATAAGTGAAATTTCTGCAATTTTGCCCCAAAATAAGTGAAATTTCTGCAATTTTGCCCCAAAATAAGGGAAATTTCTGTTTTTTACCCCCAAATAAGGGGAATTTCTGCCTTTTTACCTTAAAATAAGGGGAATTTCTGCATTTTTGCCACAAAATATTTGGAATTTCTGCAATTTTGCCCCAAAATAAGTGAAATTACTGCAATTTTGCCCCAAAATAAGTGAAATTTCTGCAATTTTGCCTCAAAATAAGGGAAATTTCTAGAATTTTGCCGCAAAATAAGTGGAATTTCTGAGTTTTGTCCCAAAATAAGGAGAATTTCTGTATTTTTGCCCTAACATATAGGGAATTTCTGCCTCTTTGCCCCACAATTAGGGGATTTTCTGAAATTTTGCTCCAAAATACGGGTAATTTCTGCTTTTTAGCCCAAAAATAAGTGGAATGTATACCTTTTGCCACAAAAAAAGAAATTTCTTCATTTTTACTCCAAAATAAAAGGAATTTCTGCTTTTTTGCCTCTAAAAAAGTGGAATTTCTGTTATTTTCCCCCAAAACAAAGGGAATTTCTGTCTTTTTTGCCCCAAAATAACGAAAATTTCTGACTTATTACCCTGAAATAAGTGAAATTTCTGAAATTTTCCTCAAAATAAGGGAAATTTCTGCCTTTTTGCCCCCAAATAAAGGAAATTTCAGCCTTTTTACCTCAAAATAAGAGGAATATCTTCATTTTTGCCCCAAAATATGGGAGATTTCTGCCTTTTTGCCCCAAAATAAGAAAAATTTCTGCAATTTTGTACCAAAATAAAAGATAATTCTGCCTTTTTGCACCAAAATAGGAAAATTTCTGAATTTTTTTCTGAAATAAGTTAAATTTCTGCAATTTTGCACCAAAATAAGTGAAATTTCTGCAATTTTGCCCCAAAATAAGGGAAATTTCTGGAATTTTGACCAAAAAAGTGTGGAATTTCTGAGTTTTTGCCCCAAAATAAGTGAAATTTCTTTTTTTTGCCCCCAAATAAGGGGAATTTCTGCATTTTTACCTCAAAATAAAGGGAATTTCTTCATTTTTGCCACAAAATATTTGGAATTTCTGCATTTTTGCATCAAAATAAGGAAAATTTCCGCCTTTTTACCATGAAGTAAATGAAATTTCTGCAATTTTGCCCCAAAATAAGTGAAATTTCTGCAATTTTGCCCCAAAATAAGAGAAATTTCTGGAATTTTGCCCCAAAATAAATGGAATTTCTGAGTTTTGCCCCAAAAATAAAGAGAATTTCTGTCTTTTTGCCCTAACATATAGGGAATTTCTGCCATTTTGCCTTACAATTAGGGGAATTTCTGCAATCTTGCTCCAAAATACGGGTAATTTCTGCTTTTTAGCCCAAAAATAAGTGGAATGTATACCTTTGGCCACAAAAAAGGGAAATTTCTTCATTTTTACTCCAAAATAATAGGAATTTCTGCTTTTTTGCCTCTAAAAAAGTGGAATTTCTGTCTTTTTCCCCCAAAACAAAGGGAATTTCTGTCTTTTTTGCCCCAAAATAACGAAAATTTCTGACTTATTACAATGAAATAAGTGAAATTTCTGCAATTTTGCCACAAAATAAGTGAAATTTCTGCAATTTTGCCCCAAAATAAGGGAAATTACTGGAATTTTGCCGCAAAATAAGTGGAATTTCTGAGTTTTGCCCCAAAATAAGGAGAATTTCTGTCTTTTTCCCCAACATATAGGGAATTTCTGCCTTTTGCCCCACAATTAGGGGAATTTCTGCAATTTTGCTCCAAAATACGGGTAATTTCTGCTTTTTAGCCCAAAAATAAGTGGAATGTATACATTTTGCCACAAAAAAGGGAAATTTCTTCATTTTTACTCCAAAATAAAAGGAATTTCTGCTTTTTTGCCTCTAAAAAAGTGGAATTTCTGTCTTTTTCCCCCAAAACAAAGGGAATTTCTGTGTTTTTTGTCCCAAAATAAGGAAAATTTCTGACTTATTACCCTGAAATAAGTTAAATTTATGCAATTTTGCACCAAAATAAGGGAAATTTCTGCCTTTTTGCCCCCAAATAAGGGGAATTTCAGCCTTTTTACCTCAAAATAAGAGAAATTTCTGCATTTTTGCCACAAAATATGGGAGATTTCTGCCTTTTTGCCCCAAAATAAGAAAAATTTCTGCAATTTTGTACCAAAATAAAAGAAATTTCTGCCTTTATGCACCAAAATAAATAAATTCTGCTTTTTTTTCTGAAATAAGTCAAATTTCTGCAATTTTGACCCAAAATAAGTGAAATTTCTGCAATTTTGCCCTAAAATAAGGGAAATTTCTGGAATTTTGCCCCAAAATAAGTGGAATTTCTGAGTTTTGCCCCAAAATAAGGAGAATTTCTGTCTTTTTGCCCCAACATATAGGGAATTTCTGCCTTTTTGCCCCACAATTAGGGGAATTTCTGCAATTTTGCTCCAAAATACGGGGAATTTCTGCCTTTTTGCCCGAAAATAAGAAGAATGCATACCTGTTTGCCATAAAAAAGGGAAATTTCTTTATTTTTGCTCCAAAATAAGGGGAATTTCTGCAATTTTGATACAAAATACGGGGAATTTCTGCTTTTTAGCCCGAAAATAAGCGGAATGTATACCTTTTGCCACAAAAAAAGATAAATTTCTTCATTTTTGCTCCAATAATGAAGAATTTCTGCTTTTTTGCCTCTAAATAAGTGGAATTTCTGTCTTTTTCCCCCAAAACAAAGGGAATTTCTGTGTTTTTTGCCCCAAAATAAGGAAAATTTCTGACGTATTACCCTGAAATAAGTGAAATTTCTGCAATTTTGCTCCAAAATAAGTGAAATTTCTGCAATTTTGGCCCAAAATAATGGAAATTTTTGGAATTTTGCCCCAAAGTAAGTGGAATTTCTGAATTTTGCCCCAAAATAAGGAGATTTTCTGTTTTTTTTGCTCTAACTTACAGGGAATTTCTGCCTTTTTGCCCCACAATTAGCGGAATTTTTGCAATTTTGCTCCAAAATACGGGTAATTTCTGCTTTTTAGCCTGAAAATAAGGGGAATGTATACCATTTGCCACAAAAAAGAAATTTCTTCATTTTTACTCCAAAATAAAAGGAATTTCTGCTTTTTTGCCCCAAAATAAGAAAAATTTCTGACTGACTACTCTGAAATAAGTGAAATTTCTGCAATTTTGCCCCAAAATAAGAAAAATTTCTGCCTTTTAGCCTCCAAATAAGGGGAATTTCAGCCTTTTTACCACAAAATAAGAGGAATTTCTGCATTTTTGCCCCAAAATATGGGAGATTTCTGCCTTTTTGCCCCAAAATAAGAAAAATTTCTGCAATTTTGTACCAAAATAAAAGAAATTTCCGCCTTTTTGCACCAAAATAAGAAAATTTCTGCTTTTTTTTTCTGAAATAAGTGAAATTTCTGCAATTTTGCCCCAAAATAACAGAAATTTCTGCAATTTTGCTCCCAAATAAAGGAAATTTCTGGAATTTTGCCCCAAAATAAGTGGAATTTCTGAGTTTTGCCCCAAAATTAGAAGAATTTCTGTCTTTTTTCCCCAACATATAGGCAATTTCTGCCTTTTTGCCCCACAATTAGGGGAATTTCTGCAATTTTGCTCCAAAATACGGGGAATTTCTGCTTTTTAGCCTGAAAATAAGGGGAATGTATACTTTTTGCCACAAAAAAAAAGAAATTTCTTCATTTTTACTCCAAAATAAAATGAATTTTTGCTTTTTTGCCGCTAAAAAAGTGGAATTTCTGCCTTTTTCCCTCAAAACAAAAAGAATTTCTGTCTTTTTTGCCCCAAAATAAAGAAAATTTCTGACTTATTACACTGAAATAAGTGAAATTTCTGCAATTTTGCCTCAAAATAAGGGAAATTTCTGCCTTTTTGCCCCCAAATAATGGGAATTTCAGCCTTTTTACCTCAAAATAAGAGAAATTTCTTCATTTTTGCCCCAAAATATGGGAGATTTCTGCCTTTTTGCCCCAAAATAAGAAAAATTTCTGCAATTTTGTACCAAAATAAAAGAAATTTCCGCCTTTTTGCACCAAAATAAGAAAATTTCTGCTTTTTTTTCTGAAATAAGTGAAATTTCTGCAATTTTGCCCCAAAATAAGTGAAATTTCTGCAATTTTGCCCCAAAATAAGGGAAATTTCTGGAATTTTGCCCCAATATCAGTGAAATTTCTGAGTTTTGACCCAAAATAAGGAGAATTTGTTTCTTTTTGCCCCAACATATAGGGAATTTCTGCCTTTTTGCCCCACAATTAGGGGAATTTCTGCAATTTTGCTCCAAAATACTGGGAATTTCTGCCTTTTTGCCCGAAAATAAAAAGAATGCATACCTTTTTGCCATGAAAAAAGGAAATTTCTTCATTTTTGCTCCAAAATAAGAGGAATTTCTGCTTTTTTGCCTCTAAATAAGTGGAATATCTATCTTTTTCACCCCAAAACAAAGGAAATTTCTGTCTTTTTGGCCCCAAAATAAGGAAAATTTCTGACTTATTACCCCGAAATAAGTGAAATTTCTGCAATTTTGCCCCAAAATAAGTGAAATTTCTGCAATTTTGCCCCAAAATAAGGGAAATTTCTGGAATTTTGCCCCAAAATAAGTGGAATTTCTGAGTTTAGCCCCAAAATAAAAAGAATTTCTGTCTTTTTGCCCTAACATATCGGAAATTTCTGCCTTTTTGCCCCACAATTAGGGGAATTTCTGCAATTTTGCTCCAAAATACGGGGAATTTCTGCTTTTTAGCCTGAAAATAAGGGGAATGTATATCTTTTGCCACAAAAAAGAAATTTCTTCATTTTTACTCCAAAATAAAATGAATTTCTGCTTTTTTGCCGCTAAAAAAGTGGAATTTCTGTCTTTTTCCCCCAAAACAAAGGGAATTTCTGTCTTTTTTGCCCCAAAATAAGGAAAATTTCTGACTTATTACACTGAAATAAGTGAAATTTCTGCAATTTTGCCTCAAAATAAGGGAACTTTCTGCCTTTTTCCCCCAAATAAGGGAAATTTCTACCTTTTTACCTCAAAATAAGAGGAATTTCTGCATTTTTTCCCCAAAATATGGGAGATTTGTGCCTTTTTGCCCCAAAAAAAGAAAAATTTCTGCAATGTTGTACAAAAATAGAAATTTCTGCCTTTTTGCACCAAAATAGGAAAATTTCTGAATTTTTTTCTGAAATAAGTGAAATTTCTGCAATTTTGCCCCAAAATAAGTGAAATTTCTGCAATTTTGCCCCAAAATAAGGGAAATTTCTGTTTTTTACCCCCAAATAAGGGGAATTTCTGCCTTTTTACCTTAAAATAAGGGGAATTTCTGCATTTTTGCCACAAAATATTTGGAATTTCTGCAATTTTGCCCCAAAATAAGTGAAATTACTGCAATTTTGCCCCAAAATAAGTGAAATTTCTGCAATTTTGCCCCAAAATAAGGGAAATTTCTAGAATTTTGCCGCAAAATAAGTGGAATTTCTGAGTTTTGTCCCAAAATAAGGAGAATATCTGTCTTTTTGCCCTAACATATAGGGAATTTCTGCCTCTTTGCCCCACAATTAGGGGATTTTCTGAAATTTTGCTCCAAAATGCGGGTAATTTCTGCTTTTTAGCCCAAAAATAAGTGGAATGTATACCTTTTGCCACAAAAAAAGAAATTTCTTCAGTTTTGCTCCAAAATAAGGGGAATTTCTGCTTTTTTGCCTCTAAATAAGTGGTATTTCTGTTTTTATCCCCCAAAACAAAGGAAATTTCTGTCTTTTTTGCCCTAAAATAAGGAAAATTTCTGACTTATTAGCCTGAAATAAGTGAAATTTCTGCAATTTTGCCCCAAAATAAGTGAATTTTCTGCCTTTTTGCCCCCAAATAAGGGGAATTTCAGCCTTTTTACCTCAAAATAAGAGAAATTTCTGCACTTTTGCCCCAAAATATGGGAGATTTCTGCCTTTTTGCCCCAAAATAAGAAAAATTTCTGCAATTTTGTACCAAAATAAAAGAAATTTCTGCCTTTTTGCACCAAAATAAGAAAATTCCTGCTTTTTTTTCTGAAATAAGTGAAATTTCTGCAATTTTGCCCCAAAATAAGTGAAATTTCAGCAATTTTGCCCCAAAATACGGGAAATTTCTGGAATTTTGCCCAAATATCAGTGGAATTTCTGAGTTTTGACCCAAAATAAGGAGAATTTGTTTCTTTTTGCCCCAACATATAGGGAATTTCTGCCTTTTTGCCCCACAATTAGGGGAATTTCTGCAATTTTGCTCCAAAATAAGAGGAATTTCTGCTTTTTTGCCTCTAAATAAGTGGAATTTCTGTCTTTTTCCCCCAAAACAAAGGGAATTTCTGTCTTTTTGGCCCCAAAATAAAAAAAACTTCTGACTTATTACCCTGAAATAAGTGAAATTTCTGCAATTTTGCCCCAAAATAAGTGAAATTTCTGCAATTTTGCCCCAAAATAAGGGAAATATCTGGAATTTTGCCCCAAAATAAGTAGAATTTCTGAGTTTTGCCCCAAAATAAGGAGAATTTCTGTCTTTTTGCCCTAACATACAGGGAATTTCTGCCTCTTTGCCCCACAATTAGGGGAATTTCTGCAATATTGCTCCAAAATACGGGTAATTTCTGCCTTTTTGCCCGAAAATAAGTGGAATGGATACCTTTTGCCAGAAAAAAGGGAAATTTCTTCATTTTTACTCCAAAATAAAAGGAATTTCTGCTTTTTTGCCTCTAAAAAAGTGGAATTTCTGTCTTTTTCTCCCAAAACAAAGGGAATTTCTGTCTTTTTTGCCCCAAAATAAAGAAAATTTCTGACTTATTACCCAGAAATAAGTGAAATTTCTGCAATTTTGCCTCAAAATAAGGGAAATTTCTGCCTTTTTGCCCCCAAATAAGGGAAATTTCTACCTTTTTACCTCAAAATAAGAGGAATTTCTGCATTTTTTCCCCAAAATATGGGAGATTTGTGCCTTTTTGCCCCAAAAAAAGAAAAATTTCTGCAATGTTGTACAAAAATAGAAATTTCTGCCTTTTTGCACCAAAATAGGAAAATTTCTGAATTTTTTTCTGAAATAAGTGAAATTTCTGCAATTTTGCCCCAAAATAAGTGAAATTTCTGCAATTTTGCCCCAAAATAAGGGAAATTTCTGTTTTTTACCCCCAAATAAGGGGAATTTCTGCCTTTTTACCTTAAAATAAGGGGAATATCTGCATTTTTGCCACAAAATATTTGGAATTTCTGCAATTTTGCCCCAAAATAAGTGAAATTACTGCAATTTTGCCCCAAAATAAGTGAAATTTCTGCAATTTTGCCTCAAAATAAGGGAAATTTCTAGAATTTTGCCGCAAAATAAGTGGAATTTCTGAGTTTTGTCCCAAAATAAGGAGAATTTCTGTATTTTTGCCCTAACATATAGGGAATTTCTGCCTCTTTGCCCCACAATTAGGGGATTTTCTGAAATTTTGCTCCAAAATACGGGTAATTTCTGCTTTTTAGCCCAAAAATAAGTGGAATGTATACCTTTTGCCACAAAAAAAAAAATTTCTTCATTTTTACTCCAAAATAAAAGGAATTTCTGCTTTTTTGCCTCTAAAAAAGTGGAATTTCTGTTATTTTCCCCCAAAACAAAGGGAATTTCTGTCTTTTTTGCCCCAAAATAACGAAAATTTCTGACTTATTACCCTGAAATAAGTGAAATTTCTGAAATTTTCCTCAAAATAAGGGAAATTTCTGCCTTTTTGCCCCCAAATAAAGGAAATTTCAGCCTTTTTACCTCAAAATAAGAGGAATATCTTCATTTTTGCCCCAAAATATGGGAGATTTCTGCCTTTTTGCCCCAAAATAAGAAAAATTTCTGCAATTTTGTACCAAAATAAAAGATAATTCTGCCTTTTTGCACCAAAATAGGAAAATTTCTGAATTTTTTTCTGAAATAAGTTAAATTTCTGCAATTTTGCACCAAAATAAGTGAAATTTCTGCAATTTTGCCCCAAAATAAGGGAAATTTCTGGAATTTTGACCAAAAAAGTGTGGAATTTCTGAGTTTTTGCCCCAAAATAAGTGAAATTTCTTTTTTTTGCCCCCAAATAAGGGGAATTTCTGCATTTTTACCTCAAAATAAAGGGAATTTCTTCATTTTTGCCACAAAATATTTGGAATTTCTGCATTTTTGCATCAAAATAAGGAAAATTTCCGCCTTTTTACCATGAAGTAAATGAAATTTCTGCAATTTTGCCCCAAAATAAGTGAAATTTCTGCAATTTTGCCCCAAAATAAGAGAAATTTCTGGAATTTTGCCCCAAAATAAATGGAATTTCTGAGTTTTGCCCCAAAAATAAAGAGAATTTCTGTCTTTTTGCCCTAACATATAGGGAATTTCTGCCATTTTGCCTTACAATTAGGGGAATTTCTGCAATCTTGCTCCAAAATACGGGTAATTTCTGCTTTTTAGCCCAAAAATAAGTGGAATGTATACCTTTGGCCACAAAAAAGGGAAATTTCTTCATTTTTACTCCAAAATAATAGGAATTTCTGCTTTTTTGCCTCTAAAAAAGTGGAATTTCTGTCTTTTTCCCCCAAAACAAAGGGAATTTCTGTCTTTTTTGCCCCAAAATAACGAAAATTTCTGACTTATTACAATGAAATAAGTGAAATTTCTGCAATTTTGCCACAAAATAAGTGAAATTTCTGCAATTTTGCCCCAAAATAAGGGAAATTACTGGAATTTTGCCGCAAAATAAGTGGAATTTCTGAGTTTTGCCCCAAAATAAGGAGAATTTCTGTCTTTTTCCCCAACATATAGGGAATTTCTGCCTTTTGCCCCACAATTAGGGGAATTTCTGCAATTTTGCTCCAAAATACGGGTAATTTCTGCTTTTTAGCCCAAAAATAAGTGGAATGTATACATTTTGCCACAAAAAAGGGAAATTTCTTCATTTTTACTCCAAAATAAAAGGAATTTCTGCTTTTTTGCCTCTAAAAAAGTGGAATTTCTGTCTTTTTCCCCCAAAACAAAGGGAATTTCTGTGTTTTTTGTCCCAAAATAAGGAAAATTTCTGACTTATTACCCTGAAATAAGTTAAATTTATGCAATTTTGCACCAAAATAAGGGAAATTTCTGCCTTTTTGCCCCCAAATAAGGGGAATTTCAGCCTTTTTACCTCAAAATAAGAGAAATTTCTGCATTTTTGCCACAAAATATGGGAGATTTCTGCCTTTTTGCCCCAAAATAAGAAAAATTTCTGCAATTTTGTACCAAAATAAAAGAAATTTCTGCCTTTATGCACCAAAATAAATAAATTCTGCTTTATTTTCTGAAATAAGTCAAATTTCTGCAATTTTGACCCAAAATAAGTGAAATTTCTGCAATTTTGCCCTAAAATAAGGGAAATTTCTGGAATTTTGCCCCAAAATAAGTGGAATTTCTGAGTTTTGCCCCAAAATAAGGAGAATTTCTGTCTTTTTGCCCCAACATATAGGGAATTTCTGCCTTTTTGCCCCACAATTAGGGGAATTTCTGCAATTTTGCTCCAAAATACGGGGAATTTCTGCCTTTTTGCCCGAAAATAAGAAGAATGCATACCTGTTTGCCATAAAAAAGGGAAATTTCTTTATTTTTGCTCCAAAATAAGGGGAATTTCTGCAATTTTGATACAAAATACGGGGAATTTCTGCTTTTTAGCCCGAAAATAAGCGGAATGTATACCTTTTGCCACAAAAAAAGATAAATTTCTTCATTTTTGCTCCAATAATGAAGAATTTCTGCTTTTTTGCCTCTAAATAAGTGGAATTTCTGTCTTTTTCCCCCAAAACAAAGGGAATTTCTGTGTTTTTTGCCCCAAAATAAGGAAAATTTCTGACGTATTACCCTGAAATAAGTGAAATTTCTGCAATTTTGCCCCAAAATAAGTGAAATTTCTGCAATTTTGGCCCAAAATAATGGAAATTTTTGGAATTTTGCCCCAAAGTAAGTGGAATTTCTGAATTTTGCCCCAAAATAAGGAGATTTTCTGTTTTTTTTGCTCTAACTTACAGGGAATTTCTGCCTTTTTGCCCCACAATTAGCGGAATTTTTGCAATTTTGCTCCAAAATACGGGTAATTTCTGCTTTTTAGCCTGAAAATAAGGGGAATGTATACCATTTGCCACAAAAAAGAAATTTCTTCATTTTTACTCCAAAATAAAAGGAATTTCTGCTTTTTTGCCCCAAAATAAGAAAAATTTCTGACTGACTACTCTGAAATAAGTGAAATTTCTGCAATTTTGCCCCAAAATAAGAAAAATTTCTGCCTTTTAGCCTCCAAATAAGGGGAATTTCAGCCTTTTTACCACAAAATAAGAGGAATTTCTGCATTTTTGCCCCAAAATATGGGAGATTTCTGCCTTTTTGCCCCAAAATAAGAAAAATTTCTGCAATTTTGTACCAAAATAAAAGAAATTTCCGCCTTTTTGCACCAAAATAAGAAAATTTCTGCTTTTTTTTTCTGAAATAAGTGAAATTTCTGCAATTTTGCCCCAAAATAACAGAAATTTCTGCAATTTTGCTCCCAAATAAAGGAAATTTCTGGAATTTTGCCCCAAAATAAGTGGAATTTCTGAGTTTTGCCCCAAAATTAGAAGAATTTCTGTCTTTTTTCCCCAACATATAGGCAATTTCTGCCTTTTTGCCCCACATTTAGGGGAATTTCTGCAATTTTGCTCCAAAATACGGGGAATTTCTGCTTTTTAGCCTGAAAATAAGGGGAATGTATACTTTTTGCCACAAAAAAAAAAGAAATTTCTTCATTTTTACTCCAAAATAAAATGAATTTTTGCTTTTTTGCCGCTAAAAAAGTGGAATTTCTGCCTTTTTCCCTCAAAACAAAAAGAATTTCTGTCTTTTTTGCCCCAAAATAAAGAAAATTTCTGACTTATTACACTGAAATAAGTGAAATTTCTGCAATTTTGCCTCAAAATAAGGGAAATTTCTGCCTTTTTGCCCCCAAATAATGGGAATTTCAGCCTTTTTACCTCAAAATAAGAGAAATTTCTTCATTTTTGCCCCAAAATATGGGAGATTTCTGCCTTTTTGCCCCAAAATAAGAAAAATTTCTGCAATTTTGTACCAAAATAAAAGAAATTTCCGCCTTTTTGCACCAAAATAAGAAAATTTCTGCTTTTTTTTCTGAAATAAGTGAAATTTCTGCAATTTTGCCCCAAAATAAGTGAAATTTCTGCAATTTTGCCCCAAAATAAGGGAAATTTCTGGAATTTTGCCCCAATATCAGTGAAATTTCTGAGTTTTGACCCAAAATAAGGAGAATTTGTTTCTTTTTGCCCCAACATATAGGGAATTTCTGCCTTTTTGCCCCACAATTAGGGGAATTTCTGCAATTTTGCTCCAAAATACTGGGAATTTCTGCCTTTTTGCCCGAAAATAAAAAGAATGCATACCTTTTTGCCATGAAAAAAGGAAATTTCTTCATTTTTGCTCCAAAATAAGAGGAATTTCTGCTTTTTTGCCTCTAAATAAGTGGAATATCTATCTTTTTCACCCCAAAACAAAGGAAATTTCTGTCTTTTTGGCCCCAAAATAAGGAAAATTTCTGACTTATTACCCCGAAATAAGTGAAATTTCTGCAATTTTGCCCCAAAATAAGTGAAATTTCTGCAATTTTGCCCCAAAATAAGGGAAATTTCTGGAATTTTGCCCCAAAATAAGTGGAATTTCTGAGTTTAGCCCCAAAATAAAAAGAATTTCTGTCTTTTTGCCCTAACATATCGGAAATTTCTGCCTTTTTGCCCCACAATTAGGGGAATTTCTGCAATTTTGCTCCAAAATACGGGGAATTTCTGCTTTTTAGCCTGAAAATAAGGGGAATGTATATCTTTTGCCACAAAAAAGAAATTTCTTCATTTTTACTCCAAAATAAAATGAATTTCTGCTTTTTTGCCGCTAAAAAAGTGGAATTTCTGTCTTTTTCCCCCAAAACAAAGGGAATTTCTGTCTTTTTTGCCCCAAAATAAGGAAAATTTCTGACTTATTACACTGAAATAAGTGAAATTTCTGCAATTTTGCCTCAAAATAAGGGAACTTTCTGCCTTTTTCCCCCAAATAAGGGAAATTTCTACCTTTTTACCTCAAAATAAGAGGAATTTCTGCATTTTTTCCCCAAAATATGGGAGATTTGTGCCTTTTTGCCCCAAAAAAAGAAAAATTTCTGCAATGTTGTACAAAAATAGAAATTTCTGCCTTTTTGCACCAAAATAGGAAAATTTCTGAATTTTTTTCTGAAATAAGTGAAATTTCTGCAATTTTGCCCCAAAATAAGTGAAATTTCTGCAATTTTGCCCCAAAATAAGGGAAATTTCTGTTTTTTACCCCCAAATAAGGGGAATTTCTGCCTTTTTACCTTAAAATAAGGGGAATTTCTGCATTTTTGCCACAAAATATTTGGAATTTCTGCAATTTTGCCCCAAAATAAGTGAAATTACTGCAATTTTGCCCCAAAATAAGTGAAATTTCTGCAATTTTGCCCCAAAATAAGGGAAATTTCTAGAATTTTGCCGCAAAATAAGTGGAATTTCTGAGTTTTGTCCCAAAATAAGGAGAATTTCTGTCTTTTTGCCCTAACATATAGGGAATTTCTGCCTCTTTGCCCCACAAATAGGGGATTTTCTGAAATTTTGCTCCAAAATACGGGTAATTTCTGCTTTTTAGCCCAAAAATAAGTGGAATGTATACCTTTTGCCACAAAAAAAGAAATTTCTTCAGTTTTGCTCCAAAATAAGGGGAATTTCTGCTTTTTTGCCTCTAAATAAGTGGTATTTCTGTTTTTATCCCCCAAAACAAAGGAAATTTCTGTCTTTTTTGCCCTAAAATAAGGAAAATTTCTGACTTATTAGCCTGAAATAAGTGAAATTTCTGCAATTTTGCCCCAAAATAAGTGAATTTTCTGCCTTTTTGCCCCCAAATAAGGGGAATTTCAGCCTTTTTACCTCAAAATAAGAGAAATTTCTGCACTTTTGCCCCAAAATATGGGAGATTTCTGCCTTTTTGCCCCAAAATAAGAAAAATTTCTGCAATTTTGTACCAAAATAAAAGAAATTTCTGCCTTTTTGCACCAAAATAAGAAAATTCCTGCTTTTTTTTCTGAAATAAGTGAAATTTCTGCAATTTTGCCCCAAAATAAGTGAAATTTCAGCAATTTTGCCCCAAAATACGGGAAATTTCTGGAATTTTGCCCAAATATCAGTGGAATTTCTGAGTTTTGACCCAAAATAAGGAGAATTTGTTTCTTTTTGCCCCAACATATAGGGAATTTCTGCCTTTTTGCCCCACAATTAGGGGAATTTCTGCAATTTTGCTCCAAAATAAGAGGAATTTCTGCTTTTTTGCCTCTAAATAAGTGGAATTTCTGTCTTTTTCCCCCAAAACAAAGGGAATTTCTGTCTTTTTGGCCCCAAAATAAAAAAAACTTCTGACTTATTACCCTGAAATAAGTGAAATTTCTGCAATTTTGCCCCAAAATAAGTGAAATTTCTGCAATTTTGCCCCAAAATAAGGGAAATATCTGGAATTTTGCCCCAAAATAAGTAGAATTTCTGAGTTTTGCCCCAAAATAAGGAGAATTTCTGTCTTTTTGCCCTAACATACAGGGAATTTCTGCCTCTTTGCCCCACAATTAGGGGAATTTCTGCAATATTGCTCCAAAATACGGGTAATTTCTGCCTTTTTGCCCGAAAATAAGTGGAATGGATACCTTTTGCCACAAAAAAGGGAAATTTCTTCATTTTTACTCCAAAATAAAAGGAATTTCTGCTTTTTTGCCTCTAAAAAAGTGGAATTTCTGTCTTTTTCTCCCAAAACAAAGGGAATTTCTGTCTTTTTTGCCCCAAAATAAAGAAAATTTCTGACTTATTACCCAGAAATAAGTGAAATTTCTGCAATTTTGCCTCAAAATAAGGGAAATTTCTGCCTTTTTGCCCCCAAATAAGGGAAATTTCAGCCTTATTACCTCAAAATAAGAGGAATTTCTGCATTTTTGCCTCAAAATATGGGGGATTTCTGCCTTTTTGCCCCAAAATAAGAAATATTTCTGCAATTTTGTACCAAAATAAAAGAAATTTCTGCCTTTTTGCACCAAAATAGAAAAATTTCTGAATTTTTTTCTGAAATAAGTTAAATTTCTGCAATTTTGCCACAAAATAAGTGAAATTTCTGCAATTTTGCTCTAAAATAAGGGAAATTTCTGGAATTTTGCACCAAAATATGTGGAATTTCTGAGTTTTGCCCCAAAATAAGGAGAATTTCTGTATTTTTGCCCCAACATATAGGGAATTTCCCCCTTCTTGCCCCACAATTAGGGAAATTTCTGCAATTTTGCTCCAAAATACGGGGAATTTCTGCCTTTTTTGCCCGAAAATAAGAAGAATGCATACCTTTTTGCCATAAAAAATAGAAATTTCTTCAGTTTTGCTACAAAATAAGGGGAATTTCTGCTTTTTTGCCTCTAAATAAGGGGAATTTCTGTCTTTTTCCCCCAAAACAAAGGAAATTTCTGTCTTTTTGCCCCAAAATAAGGAAATTTTCTGACTTATTACCCTGAAATAAGTGAAATTTCTGCAATTTTGCCCCAAAATATGGGAAATTTCTGCCTTTTTGCCCCCAAAAAAGGGGAATTTCAGCCTTTTTACCTCAAAATAAGAGAAATTTCTGCATTTTTGCCCCAAAATATGGGAGATTTCTGCCTTTTTGCCCCAAAATAAGAAAAATTTCTGCAATTTTGTACCAAAATAAAAGAAATTTCCGCCTTTTTGCACCAAAATAAGAAAATTTCTGCTTTTTTTTCTGAAATAAGTGAAATTTCTGCAATTTTGCCCAAAAATAAGTGAAATTTCTGCAATTTTGCCCCAAAATAAGGGAAATTTCTGGAATTTTGCCCCAAAATAAGTAGAATTTCTGAGTTTTGACCCAAAATAAGGAGAATTTGTTTCTTTTTGCCCCAACATATAGGGAATTTCTCCCTTCTTGCCCCACAATTAGGGGAATTTCTGCAATTTTGCTCCAAAATACGGGTAATTTCTGCTTTTTAGCCCAAAAATAAGTGGAATGTATACCTTTTGCCACAAAAAAGGTAAATTTCTT
Source organism: Micromys minutus (assembly GCF_963924665.1). NCBI lineage: Eukaryota > Metazoa > Chordata > Mammalia > Rodentia > Muridae > Micromys > Micromys minutus. Next base: position 858,052 of record NW_027667155.1, on the reverse strand, counting down.
CATTTTTACTCCAAAATAAAAGGAATTTCTGCTCTTTTTGCCTCTAAAAAAGTGGAATTTCTGTTTTTTTCCCCCAAAACAAAGGAAATTTCTGTCTCTTTTGCCCCAAAATAACAAAAATTTCTGACTTATTATCCTGAAATAAGTGAAATTTCTGCAATTTTGCCTCAAAATAAGGGAAATTTCTTCCTTTTTGCCCCCAAATAAAGGAAATTTCAGCCTTTTTACCTCAAAATAAGAGGAATTTCTGCATTTTTGCCCCAAAATATGAAGATTTCTGCCTTTTTGCCCCAAAATAAGAAAAATTTCTTCAATTTGTACCAAAATAAAAGAAATTTCTGCCTTTTTGCACCAAAATAAATAAATTCTGCTTATTTTTATGAAATAAGTGAAATTTCTGCAATTTTGCCCCAAAATAAGTAAAATTTCTGCAATTTTGCCCCAAAATAAGGGAAATTTCTGGAATTTTGCACCCAAAATAAGTGGAATTTCTGAGTTTTACCCCAAAATAAGGAGAATTTCTGTCTTTTTGCCCCAACATATAGGGAATTTCTGTTTTTTTGCCCCACAATTAGGGGAATTTCTGCAATTTTGCTTCAAAATACGGGGAATTTCTGCCTTTTTGCCCGAAAATAAGAAGAATGCATACCTTTTTGCCATAAAAAAGGGAAATTTCTTCATTTTTGCTCCAAAATAAGGGGAATTTCTGCTTTTTTGCCTCTAAATAAGTGGAATTTCTGTCTTTTTCCCCCAAAACAAATTGAATTTCTGTCCTTTGGCCCCAAAATAAGGAAAATTTCTGACTTATTACCCTGAAATAAGTGAAATTTCTGCAATTTTGCCCCAAAATAAGGGAAATTTCTGCCTTTTTGCCCCCAAATAAGGGAAATTTCAGCTTTTTTACCTCAAAATAAGGGGAATTTCGGCATTTTTGCCACAAAATATTAGGAAATTTTTCCTTTTTGCCCCAAAATAAGAAAAATTTCTGCCTTTTTTCCCTGAAATAAGTGAAATTTCTGCAATTTTACCCCAAAATAAGTGAAATTTCTGCAATTTTGCTTTAAAATAAGAAAAATTTCTAGAATTTTGCCCCAAAATAAGTGGAATTTCTGAGTTTTGCCCCAAAATAAGGAGAATTTCTGTCTTTTTGCCCCAACATATAGGGAATTTCTGCCTTTTTGCCCTAAAATTAGGGGAATTTTTGCAATTTTGCTCAAAAATACGGGGAATTTCTGCCTTTTTGCCCGAAAATAAGAAGAATGCATACCTTTTTGACATAAAAAAGGGAAATTTCTACATTTTTACTCCAAAATAAAAGTTATTTCTGCTTTTTTGCCTCTAAAAAAGTGGAATTTCTGTCTTTTCCCCCCCAAACAAAGGGAATTTCTGTTTTTTTTGCCCCAAAATAACGAAAATTTCTGACTTATTACTCTGAAATAAGTGAAATTTCTGCAATTTTGCCCCAAAATAAGAGAAATTCTTCTTTTTTGCCCCCAAATAAGGGGAATTTCAGCCTTTTTACCTCAAAATAAGAAAAATTTCTGCATTTTTGCCCCAAAATATGAGAAATTTATGCCTTTTTGCCCCAAAATTAGGGGAGTTTCTGCAATTTTGCTTCAAAATACAGGGAATTTCTGCCTCTTTTTCCGAAAATAAGGGGAACTTCTGCCGATTTGCCCCAAATAATAGGAATTTCTGCATTTTTGCCCCAATATTAGGGGAATTTCTGCAATTTTGCTCCAAAATACGGGAAATTTCTGCTTTTTTGCCAAAAATTAAGGGGATTTTCTGCCTTTTTGCCTCCAAACAAGGGACATTTCTGCAATTTTATCCCAAAATAAGGGGAATTTCTGCCTTTTTGCCCCCAAATAAGGGGAATTTCTACCTTTTTGCCCTGAAATATGTGAAATGTCTGCAATTTTACAACAAAATAAGGTGAATTTCTGCCTTTTGCCCCAAAATAATGGGAATTTCTGCATTTTGCCCTAAAATAAGAAAAGTTTTTGCTTTTTTTCTCTGAAATAAGTGAAATTTCTGCAATTTTGCCTCAAAATAAGGGAAATTTCTGCCCTTTTGCCCCCAAATAAGGGGAATTTCAGCCTTTTTACCTCAAAATAAGAGGAATTTCTGCATTTTTGCCCCAAAATATGGGAGATTTCTGCCTTTTTGCCCCAAAATAAGAAAAATTTCTGCAATTTTGTAACAAAATAAAAGAAATTTCTGCCTTTTTGCACCAAAATAAGAAAATTCTGCTTTTTTTCTGAAATAAGTGAAATTTATGTAATTTTGCCTGAAAATAAGTGAAATTTCTGCAATTTTGCCCCAAAATAAGGGAAATTTCTGGAATTTTGCCTCAAAATAAGTGGAATTTCTGAGTTTTGCCCCAAAATAAAGAGAATTTCTGTCTTTTGGCCCCAACATATAGGGAATTTCTGCCTTTTTGCCCCACAATTAGGGGAATATCTGCAAGTTTGCTCCAAAATACTGGGAATTTCTGCCTTTTTGCCCGAAAATAAAGGGAATGTATACCTTTTGCCACAAAAAAAAAGAAATTTCTTCATTTTTACTCCAAAATGAAAGGAATTTCTGCTTTTTTGCCTCTAAAAAAGTGGAATTACTGTCTTTTTCCCCCAGAACATAGGGAATTTCTGTCTTTTTTGCCCCAAAATAAGGAAAATTTCTGACTTATTACCCTGAAAAAAGTGAAATTTCTGCAATTTTGCCCCAAAATAAGTGAAATTTCTGCAATTTTGCCCCAAAATAAGGGAAATTTCTGCAATTTTGCCCCAAAATAAGTGGAATTTCTGAGTTTTTCACCAAAATAAGGAGAATTTCTGTATTTTGCCCCAACATATAGGGAATTTCTGCCTTTTTGCCCCACAATTAGGGGAATTTCTGCAATTTTGCTCTAAAATAGGGGGAATTTCTGCCTTTTTGCCCGAAAATAAGAAGAATGCATAACTTTTTGCCATAAAAAAGGGAAATTTCTTCATTTTTGCTCCAAAATAAGGGGAATTTCTGCATTTTTGCCTCTAAATAAGTGGAATTTCTGTCTTTTTCCCTGAAAACAAAGGGAATTTCTGTATTTTTTGCCCCAAAGTAAGAAAAATTTCTGACTTAGTACCCTGAAATAAGTGAAATTTCTGCAATTTTGCCCCAAAATATGGGAAATTTCTGCCTTTTTGCCCCCAAATAAGGGGAATTTCAGCCTTTTTACCTCAAAATAAGGGGAATTTCTGCATTTTTGCCTCAAAATATGGGAAATTTCTGCCTTTTTGCCCCAAAATAAGAAAATTTCTGCTTTTTTTCCCTGAAATAAGTGAAATTTCTGCAATTTTGCCCCAAAATAAGTGAAATTTCTGCAATTTTGGCCAAAAATAAGGGAAATTTCTGAAATTTTGTTCCAAAATAAGTGGAATTTCTTAGTTTTGCCCCAAAATAAGGAGAATTTCTGTCTTTTTGCCCCAACATATAGGGAATTTCTGCAATTTTACTCCAAAACACGGGAAATTTCTGCCTTTTTGCCTGAAAATAAGAAGAATGCATACCTTTTGGCTATAAAAAGGGAAATTTCTGCAATTTTGCTCCAAAATAAGGGGAATTTCTGCTTTTTTGCCTCTAAATAAATGGAATTTCTGTCTTTTTCCACCCATACAAATGGAATTTCTGTATTTTTTGCCCCAAAATAAGGAAAATTTCTGAGTTATTACCCTGAAATAAGTGAAATTTCTGCAATTTTGCCCCAGTATAAGAGAAATTTCTGCATTTTTGCCCCCAAATAAGGGGAATTTCAGCCTTTTTACCTCAAAATAAGAGGAATTTCTGCATTTTTGCCTCAAAATATTAGGAATTTCTGACTTTTTGCCCCTAAAAACGGAAAATTTCGGCCTTTTTTTCCTGAAAAAAGTGAAATTTCTGCAATTTTGCCCCAAAATAATTGAAATTTCTGCAATTTTGCCCCAAAATAAGGGGAATTTTGGGAATTTTGCCCCAAAATAAATGGAATTTCTGAATTTTGCCCCCAAATGAGGAGAATTTCTGTCGTTTTGCCCTAACATATAGGGAATTTCTGCCTTTTTGCCCCACAATTAGGGGAATTTCTGCAATTTTGCTCCAAAATATGGGGAATTTCTGCTTTTTTGCCTCTAAATAAGTGGAATTTCTGTCTTTTTCCCCCAAAACAAAGGGAATTTCTGCCTTTTTGCCCGAAAATAAGAAGAATGCATACCTTTTTCCATAAAAAAGGGAAATTTCTTCATTTTTGCTCCAAAATAAGGGGAATTTCTGCATTTTTGCCTCTAAATAAGTGGAATTTCTGTCTTTTTCCCTGAAAACAAAGGGAATTTCTGTCTTTTTTGCCCCAAAGTAAGAAAAATTTCTGACTTAGTACCCTGAAATAAGTGAAATTTCTGCAATTTTGCCCCAAAATATGGGAAATTTCTGCCTTTTTGCCCCCAAATAAGGGGAATTTCAGCCTTTTTACCTCAAAATAAGGGGAATTTCTGCATTTTTGCCTCAAAATATGGGAAATTTCTGCCTTTTTGCCCCAAAATAAGAAAATTTCTGCTTTTTTTCCCTGAAATAAGTGAAATTTCTGCAATTTTGCCCCAAAATAAGTGAAATTTCTGCAATTTTGGCCAAAAATAAGGGAAATTTCTGAAATTTTGTTCCAAAATAAGTGGAATTTCTGAGTTTTGCCCCAAAATAAGGAGAATTTCTGTCTTTTTGCCCCAACATATAGGGAATTTCTGCAATTTTCCTCCAAAATACGGGGAATTTCTGCCTTTTTGCCTGAAAATGAGAAGAATGCATACCTTTTGGCTATAAAAAGGGAAATTTCTGCAATTTTGCTCCAAAATAAGGGGAATTTCTGCTTTTTTGCCTCTAAATAAATGGAATTTCTGTCTTTTTCCACCCATACAAATGGAATTTCTGTATTTTTTGCCCCAAAATAAGGAAAATTTCTGAGTTATTACCCTGAAATAAGTGAAATTTCTGCAATTTTGCCCCAGTATAAGAGAAATTTCTGCATTTTTGCCCCCAAATAAGGGGAATTTCAGCCTTTTTACCTCAAAATAAGAGGAATTTCTGCATTTTTGCCTCAAAATATTAGAAATTTCTGACTTTTTGCCCCTAAAAACGGAAAATTTCGGCCTTTTTTTCCTGAAAAAAGTGAAATTTCTGCAATTTTGCCCCAAAATAATTGAAATTTCTGCAATTTTGCCCCAAAATAAGGGGAATTTTGGGAATTTTGCCCCAAAATAAATGGAATTTCTGAATTTTGCCCCCAAATGAGGAGAATTTCTGTCGTTTTGCCCTAACATATAGGGAATTTCTGCCTTTTTGCCCCACAATTAGGGGAATTTCTGCAATTTTGCTCCAAAATATGGGGAATTTCTGCTTTTTTGCCTCTAAATAAGTGGAATTTCTGTCTTTTTCCCCCAAAACAAAGGGAATTTCTGCCTTTTTGCCCGAAAATAAGAAGAATGCATACCTTTTTCCATAAAAAAGGGAAATTTCTTCATTTTTGCTCCAAAATAAGGGGAATTTCTGCATTTTTGCCTCTAAATAAGTGGAATTTCTGTCTTTTTCCCTGAAAACAAAGGGAATTTCTGTATTTTTTGCCCCAAATTAAGAAAAATTTCTGACTTAGTACCCTGAAATAAGTGAAATTTCTGCAATTTTGCCCCAAAATATGGGAAATTTCTGCCTTTTTGCCCCCAAATAAGGAGAATTTCAGCCTTTTTACCTCAAAATAAGGGGAATTTCTGCATTTTTGCCTCAAAATATGGGAAATTTCTGCCTTTTTGTCCCAAAATAAGAAAATTTCTGCTTTTTTTCAATGAAATAAGTGAAATTTCTGCAATTTTGCCCCAAAATAAGTGAAATTTCTGCAATTTTGGCCAAAAATAAGGGAAATTTCTGAAATTTTGTTCCAAAATAAGTGGAATTTCTGCGTTTTGCCTCAAAATAAGGAGAATTTCTGTCTCTTTGCCCTACAATTAAGGGAATTTCTGCAATTTTACTCCAAAATACGGGAAATTTCTGCCTTTTTGCCTGAAAATAAGAAGAATGCATACCTTTTTGCTATAAAAAGGGAAATTTCTGCAATTTTGCTCCAAAATAAGGGGAATTTCTGCTTTTTTGCCTCTAAATAAATGGAATTTCTGTCTTTTTCCCCCCATACAAATGGAATTTCTGTATTTTTTGCCCCAAAATAAGGAAAATTTCTGAATTATTACCCTGAAATAAGTGAAATTTATGCAATTTTGCCCCAGTATAAGAGAAATTTCTGCATTTTTGCCCCCAAATAAGGGGAATTTCAGCCTTTTTACCTCAAAATAAGGGAAATTTCTGCATTTTTGCCACAAAATATTAGGAATTTCTGCTTTTTTGCCCCCCAAAACGGAAAATTTCGGCCTTTTTTCCCGGAAAAAAGTGAAATTTCTGCAATTTTGCCCCAAAATAATTGAAATTTCTGCAATTTTGCCCCAAAATAAGGGAAATTTTGGGAATTTTGCACCAAAAGATATGGAATTTCTGAATTTTGCCCCAAAATATGGAGAATTTCTGTCGTTTTGCCCTAACATATAGGGAATTTCTGCCTTTTTGCCCCAAAATTAGGGGAATTTCTGCAATTTTGCTCCAAAAAACGGGGAATTTCTGCCTTTTTGCCCGAAAACAAGAAGAATGCATACTTTTTTGCCATAAAAAAGGGAAATTTCTTCATTTTTGCTCCAAAATAAGGGGAATTTCTGCTTTTTTGCCTCTTAATAAGTGGAATTTCTGTCTTTTTCCCCCAAAACAAAGGGAATTTCTGTCTTTTTTGCCCCAAAATAAGGAAAATTTCTGACTTATTACCCTGATATAAGTGAAATTTCTGCAATTTTGCCCCAAAATAAGGGAAATTTCTGCCTTTTTGCAACCAAATAAGGGGAATTTTAGCCTTTTTACCTCAAAATAAGAAAAATTTCTGCATTTTTGCCCCAAAATATGAGAAATTTATGCCTTTTTGCCCCAAAATTAGGGGAGTTTCTGCAATTTTGCTTCAAAATACAGGGAATTTCTGCCTCTTTTTCCGAAAATAAGGGGAACTTCTGCCGATTTGCCCCAATTAATAGGAATTTCTGCATTTTTGCCCCAATATTAGGGGAATTTCTGCAATTTTGCTCCAAAATACGGGAAATTTCTGCTTTTTTGCCAAAAATTAAGGGGATTTTCTGCCTTTTTGCCTCCAAACAAGGGACATTTCTGCAATTTTATCCCAAAATAAGGGGAATTTCTGCCTTTTTGCCCCCAAATAAGGGGAATTTCTACCTTTTTGCCCTGAAATATGTGAAATGTCTGCAATTTTACAACAAAATAAGGTGAATTTCTGCCTTTTGCCCCAAAATAATGGGAATTTCTGCATTTTGCCCTAAAATAAGAAAAGTTTTTGCTTTTTTTCTCTGAAATAAGTGAAATTTCTGCAATTTTGCCTCAAAATAAGGGAAATTTCTGCCCTTTTGCCCCCAAATAAGGGGAATTTCAGCCTTTTTACCTCAAAATAAGAGGAATTTCTGCATTTTTGCCCCAAAATATGGGAGATTTCTGCCTTTTTGCCCCAAAATAAGAAAAATTTCTGCAATTTTGTAACAAAATAAAAGAAATTTCTGCCTTTTTGCACCAAAATAAGAAAATTCTGCTTTTTTTCTGAAATAAGTGAAATTTATGTAATTTTGCCTGAAAATAAGTGAAATTTCTGCAATTTTGCCCCAAAATAAGGGAAATTTCTGGAATTTTGCCTCAAAATAAGTGGAATTTCTGAGTTTTGCCCCAAAATAAGGAGAATTTCTGTCTTTTTGCCCCAACATATAGGGAATTTCTGCCTTTTTGCCCCACAATTAGGGGAATATCTGCAAGTTTGCTCCAAAATACTGGGAATTTCTGCCTTTTTGCCCGAAAATAAAGGGAATGTATACCTTTTGCCACAAAAAAAAAGAAATTTCTTCATTTTTACTCCAAAATGAAAGGAATTTCTGCTTTTTTGCCTCTAAAAAAGTGGAATTACTGTCTTTTTCCCCCAGAACATAGGGAATTTCTGTCTTTTTTGCCCCAAAATAAGGAAAATTTCTGACTTATTACCCTGAAAAAAGTGAAATTTCTGCAATTTTGCCCCAAAATAAGTGAAATTTCTGCAATTTTGCCCCAAAATAAGGGAAATTTCTGCAATTTTGCCCCAAAATAAGTGGAATTTCTGAGTTTTTCACAAAATAAGGAGAATTTCTGTATTTTGCCCCAACATATAGGGAATTTCTGCCTTTTTGCCCCACAATTAGGGGAATTTCTGCAATTTTGCTCTAAAATAGGGGGAATTTCTGCCTTTTTGCCCGAAAATAAGAAGAATGCATAACTTTTTGCCATAAAAAAGGGAAATTTCTTCATTTTTGCTCCAAAATAAGGGGAATTTCTGCATTTTTGCCTCTAAATAAGTGGAATTTCTGTCTTTTTCCCTGAAAACAAAGGGAATTTCTGTATTTTTTGCCCCAAAGTAAGAAAAATTTCTGACTTAGTACCCTGAAATAAGTGAAATTTCTGCAATTTTGCCCCAAAATATGGGAAATTTCTGCCTTTTTGCCCCCAAATAAGGGGAATTTCAGCCTTTTTACCTCAAAATAAGGGGAATTTCTGCATTTTTGCCTCAAAATATGGGAAATTTCTGCCTTTTTGCCCCAAAATAAGAAAATTTCTGCTTTTTTTCCCTGAAATAAGTGAAATTTCTGCAATTTTGCCCCAAAATAAGTGAAATTTCTGCAATTTTGGCCAAAAATAAGGGAAATTTCTGAAATTTTGTTCCAAAATAAGTGGAATTTCTGAGTTTTGCCCCAAAATAAGGAGAATTTCTGTCTTTTTGCCCCAACATATAGGGAATTTCTGCAATTTTACTCCAAAACACGGGGAATTTCTGCCTTTTTGCCTGAAAATAAGAAGAATGCATACCTTTTGGCTATAAAAAGGGAAATTTCTGCAATTTTGCTCCAAAATAAGGGGAATTTCTGCTTTTTTGCCTCTAAATAAATAGAATTTCTGTCTTTTTCCACCCATACAAATGGAATTTCTGTATTTTTTGCCCCAAAATAAGGAAAATTTCTGAGTTATTACCCTGAAATAAGTGAAATTTCTGCAATTTTGCCCCAGTATAAGAGAAATTTCTGCATTTTTGCCCCCAAATAAGGGGAATTTCAGCCTTTTTACCTCAAAATAAGAGGAATTTCTGCATTTTTGCCTCAAAATATTAGGAATTTCTGACTTTTTGCCCCTAAAAACGGAAAATTTCGGCCTTTTTTTCCTGAAAAAAGTGAAATTTCTGCAATTTTGCCCCAAAATAATTGAAATTTCTGCAATTTTGCCCCAAAATAAGGGGAATTTTGGGAATTTTGCCCCAAAATAAATGGAATTTCTGAATTTTGCCCCCAAATGAGGAGAATTTCTGTCGTTTTGCCCTAACATATAGGGAATTTCTGCCTTTTTGCCCCACAATTAGGGGAATTTCTGCAATTTTGCTCCAAAATATGGGGAATTTCTGCTTTTTTGCCTCTAAATAAGTGGAATTTCTGTCTTTTTCCCCCAAAACAAAGGGAATTTCTGCCTTTTTGCCCGAAAATAAGAAGAATGCATACCTTTTTCCATAAAAAAGGGAAATTTCTTCATTTTTGCTCCAAAATAAGGGGAATTTCTGCATTTTTGCCTCTAAATAATGGAATTTCTGTCTTTTTCCCTGAAAACAAAGGGAATTTCTGTCTTTTTTGCCCCAAAGTAAGAAAAATTTCTGACTTAGTACCCTGAAATAAGTGAAATTTCTGCAATTTTGCCCCAAAATATGGGAAATTTCTGCCTTTTTGCCCCCAAATAAGGGGAATTTCAGCCTTTTTACCTCAAAATAAGGGGAATTTCTGCATTTTTGCCTCAAAATATGGGAAATTTCTGCCTTTTTGCCCCAAAATAAGAAAATTTCTGCTTTTTTTCCCTGAAATAAGTGAAATTTCTGCAATTTTGCCCCAAAATAAGTGAAATTTCTGCAATTTTGGCCAAAAATAAGGGAAATTTCTGAAATTTTGTTCCAAAATAAGTGGAATTTCTGAGTTTTGCCCCAAAATAAGGAGAATTTCTGTCTTTTTGCCCCAACATATAGGGAATTTCTGCAATTTTACTCCAAAATACGGGGAATTTCTGCCTTTTTGCCTGAAAATAAGAAGAATGCATACCTTTTGGCTATAAAAAGGGAAATTTCTGCAATTTTGCTCCAAAATAAGGGGAATTTCTGCTTTTTTGCCTCTAAATAAATGGAATTTCTGTCTTTTTCCACCCATACAAATGGAATTTCTGTATTTTTTGCCCCAAAATAAGGAAAATTTCTGAGTTATTACCCTGAAATAAGTGAAATTTCTGCAATTTTGCCCCAGTATAAGAGAAATTTCTGCATTTTTGCCCCCAAATAAGGGGAATTTCAGCCTTTTTACCTCAAAATAAGAGGAATTTCTGCATTTTTGCCTCAAAATATTAGGAATTTCTGACTTTTTGCCCCTAAAAACGGAAAATTTCGGCCTTTTTTTCCTGAAAAAAGTGAAATTTCTGCAATTTTGCCCCAAAATAATTGAAATTTCTGCAATTTTGCCCCAAAATAAGGGGAATTTTGGGAATTTTGCCCCAAAATAAATGGAATTTCTGAATTTTGCCCCCAAATGAGGAGAATTTCTGTCGTTTTGCCCTAACATATAGGGAATTTCTGCCTTTTTGCCCCACAATTAGGGGAATTTCTGCAATTTTGCTCCAAAATATGGGGAATTTCTGCTTTTTTGCCTCTAAATAAGTGGAATTTCTGTCTTTTTCCCCCAAAACAAAGGGAATTTCTGCCTTTTTGCCCGAAAATAAGAAGAATGCATACCTTTTTCCATAAAAAAGGGAAATTTCTTCATTTTTGCTCCAAAATAAGGGGAATTTCTGCATTTTTGCCTCTAAATAAGTGGAATTTCTGTCTTTTTCCCTGAAAACAAAGGGAATTTCTGTATTTTTTGCCCCAAAGTAAGAAAAATTTCTGACTTAGTACCCTGAAATAAGTGAAATTTCTGCAATTTTGCCCCAAAATATGGGAAATTTCTGCCTTTTTGCCCCCAAATAAGGGGAATTTCAGCCTTTTTACCTCAAAATAAGGGGAATTTCTGCATTTTTGCCTCAAAATATGGGAAATTTCTGCCTTTTTGCCCCAAAATAAGAAAATTTCTGCTTTTTTTCCCTGAAATAAGTGAAATTTCTGCAATTTTGCCCCAAAATAAGTGAAATTTCTGCAATTTTGGCCAAAAATAAGGGAAATTTCTGAAATTTTGTTCCAAAATAAGTGGAATTTCTGAGTTTTGCCCCAAAATAAGGAGAATTTCTGTCTTTTTGCCCCAACATATAGGGAATTTCTGCAATTTTACTCCAAAATACGGGGAATTTCTGCCTTTTTGCCTGAAAATGAGAAGAATGCATACCTTTTGGCTATAAAAAGGGAAATTTCTGCAATTTTGCTCCAAAATAAGGGGAATTTCTGCTTTTTTGCCTCTAAATAAATGGAATTTCTGTCTTTTTCCACCCATACAAATGGAATTTCTGTATTTTTTGCCCCAAAATAAGGAAAATTTCTGAGTTATTACCCTGAAATAAGTGAAATTTCTGCAATTTTGCCCCAGTATAAGAGAAATTTCTGCATTTTTGCCCCCAAATAAGGGGAATTTCAGCCTTTTTACCTCAAAATAAGAGGAATTTCTGCATTTTTGCCTCAAAATATTAGAAATTTCTGACTTTTTGCCCCTAAAAACGGAAAATTTCGGCCTTTTTTTCCTGAAAAAAGTGAAATTTCTGCAATTTTGCCCCAAAATAATTGAAATTTCTGCAATTTTGCCCCAAAATAAGGGGAATTTTGGGAATTTTGCCCCAAAATAAATGGAATTTCTGAATTTTGCCCCCAAATGAGGAGAATTTCTGTCGTTTTGCCCTAACATATAGGGAATTTCTGCCTTTTTGCCCCACAATTAGGGGAATTTCTGCAATTTTGCTCCAAAATATGGGGAATTTCTGCTTTTTTGCCTCTAAATAAGTGGAATTTCTGTCTTTTTCCCCCAAAACAAAGGGAATTTCTGCCTTTTTGCCCGAAAATAAGAAGAATGCATACCTTTTTCCATAAAAAAGGGAAATTTCTTCATTTTTGCTCCAAAATAAGGGGAATTTCTGCATTTTTGCCTCTAAATAAGTGGAATTTCTGTCTTTTTCCCTGAAAACAAAGGGAATTTCTGTATTTTTTGCCCCAAAGTAAGAAAAATTTCTGACTTAGTACCCTGAAATAAGTGAAATTTCTGCAATTTTGCCCCAAAATATGGGAAATTTCTGCCTTTTTGCCCCCAAATAAGGAGAATTTCAGCCTTTTTACCTCAAAATAAGGGGAATTTCTGCATTTTTGCCTCAAAATATGGGAAATTTCTGCCTTTTTGTCCCAAAATAAGAAAATTTCTGCTTTTTTTCAATGAAATAAGTGAAATTTCTGCAATTTTGCCCCAAAATAAGTGAAATTTCTGCAATTTTGGCCAAAAATAAGGGAAATTTCTGAAATTTTGTTCCAAAATAAGTGGAATTTCTGCGTTTTGCCTCAAAATAAGGAGAATTTCTGTCTCTTTGCCCTACAATTAAGGGAATTTCTGCAATTTTACTCCAAAATACGGGAAATTTCTGCCTTTTTGCCTGAAAATAAGAAGAATGCATACCTTTTTGCTATAAAAAGGGAAATTTCTGCAATTTTGCTCCAAAATAAGGGGAATTTCTGCTTTTTTGCCTCTAAATAAATGGAATTTCTGTCTTTTTCCCCCCATACAAATGGAATTTCTGTATTTTTTGCCCCAAAATAAGGAAAATTTCTGAATTATTACCCTGAAATAAGTGAAATTTATGCAATTTTGCCCCAGTATAAGAGAAATTTCTGCATTTTTGCCCCCAAATAAGGGGAATTTCAGCCTTTTTACCTCAAAATAAGGGAAATTTCTGCATTTTTGCCACAAAATATTAGGAATTTCTGCTTTTTTGCCCCCCAAAACGGAAAATTTCGGCCTTTTTTCCCGGAAAAAAGTGAAATTTCTGCAATTTTGCCCCAAAATAATTGAAATTTCTGCAATTTTGCCCCAAAATAAGGGAAATTTTGGGAATTTTGCACCAAAAGATATGGAATTTCTGAATTTTGCCCCAAAATATGGAGAATTTCTGTCGTTTTGCCCTAACATATAGGGAATTTCTGCCTTTTTGCCCCAAAATTAGGGGAATTTCTGCAATTTTGCTCCAAAAAACGGGGAATTTCTGCCTTTTTGCCCGAAAACAAGAAGAATGCATACTTTTTTGCCATAAAAAAGGGAAATTTCTTCATTTTTGCTCCAAAATAAGGGGAATTTCTGCTTTTTTGCCTCTTAATAAGTGGAATTTCTGTCTTTTTCCCCCAAAACAAAGGGAATTTCTGTCTTTTTTGCCCCAAAATAAGGAAAATTTCTGACTTATTACCCTGATATAAGTGAAATTTCTGCAATTTTGCCCCAAAATAAGGGAAATTTCTGCCTTTTTGCAACCAAATAAGGGGAATTTTAGCCTTTTTACCTCAAAATAAGAAAAATTTCTGCATTTTTGCCCCAAAATATGAGAAATTTATGCCTTTTTGCCCCAAAATTAGGGGAGTTTCTGCAATTTTGCTTCAAAATACAGGGAATTTCTGCCTCTTTTTCCGAAAATAAGGGGAACTTCTGCCGATTTGCCCCAATTAATAGGAATTTCTGCATTTTTGCCCCAATATTAGGGGAATTTCTGCAATTTTGCTCCAAAATACGGGAAATTTCTGCTTTTTTGCCAAAAATTAAGGGGATTTTCTGCCTTTTTGCCTCCAAACAAGGGACATTTCTGCAATTTTATCCCAAAATAAGGGGAATTTCTGCCTTTTTGCCCCCAAATAAGGGGAATTTCTACCTTTTTGCCCTGAAATATGTGAAATGTCTGCAATTTTACAACAAAATAAGGTGAATTTCTGCCTTTTGCCCCAAAATAATGGGAATTTCTGCATTTTGCCCTAAAATAAGAAAAGTTTTTGCTTTTTTTCTCTGAAATAAGTGAAATTTCTGCAATTTTGCCTCAAAATAAGGGAAATTTCTGCCCTTTTGCCCCCAAATAAGGGGAATTTCAGCCTTTTTACCTCAAAATAAGAGGAATTTCTGCATTTTTGCCCCAAAATATGGGAGATTTCTGCCTTTTTGCCCCAAAATAAGAAAAATTTCTGCAATTTTGTAACAAAATAAAAGAAATTTCTGCCTTTTTGCACCAAAATAAGAAAATTCTGCTTTTTTTCTGAAATAAGTGAAATTTATGTAATTTTGCCTGAAAATAAGTGAAATTTCTGCAATTTTGCCCCAAAATAAGGGAAATTTCTGGAATTTTGCCTCAAAATAAGTGGAATTTCTGAGTTTTGCCCCAAAATAAGGAGAATTTCTGTCTTTTTGCCCCAACATATAGGGAATTTCTGCCTTTTTGCCCCACAATTAGGGGAATATCTGCAAGTTTGCTCCAAAATACTGGGAATTTCTGCCTTTTTGCCCGAAAATAAAGGGAATGTATACCTTTTGCCACAAAAAAAAAGAAATTTCTTCATTTTTACTCCAAAATGAAAGGAATTTCTGCTTTTTTGCCTCTAAAAAAGTGGAATTACTGTCTTTTTCCCCCAGAACATAGGGAATTTCTGTCTTTTTTGCCCCAAAATAAGGAAAATTTCTGACTTATTACCCTGAAAAAAGTGAAATTTCTGCAATTTTGCCCCAAAATAAGTGAAATTTCTGCAATTTTGCCCCAAAATAAGGGAAATTTCTGCAATTTTGCCCCAAAATAAGTGGAATTTCTGAGTTTTTCACAAAATAAGGAGAATTTCTGTATTTTGCCCCAACATATAGGGAATTTCTGCCTTTTTGCCCCACAATTAGGGGAATTTCTGCAATTTTGCTCTAAAATAGGGGGAATTTCTGCCTTTTTGCCCGAAAATAAGAAGAATGCATAACTTTTTGCCATAAAAAAGGGAAATTTCTTCATTTTTGCTCCAAAATAAGGGGAATTTCTGCATTTTTGCCTCTAAATAAGTGGAATTTCTGTCTTTTTCCCTGAAAACAAAGGGAATTTCTGTATTTTTTGCCCCAAAGTAAGAAAAATTTCTGACTTAGTACCCTGAAATAAGTGAAATTTCTGCAATTTTGCCCCAAAATATGGGAAATTTCTGCCTTTTTGCCCCCAAATAAGGGGAATTTCAGCCTTTTTACCTCAAAATAAGGGGAATTTCTGCATTTTTGCCTCAAAATATGGGAAATTTCTGCCTTTTTGCCCCAAAATAAGAAAATTTCTGCTTTTTTTCCCTGAAATAAGTGAAATTTCTGCAATTTTGCCCCAAAATAAGTGAAATTTCTGCAATTTTGGCCAAAAATAAGGGAAATTTCTGAAATTTTGTTCCAAAATAAGTGGAATTTCTGAGTTTTGCCCCAAAATAAGGAGAATTTCTGTCTTTTTGCCCCAACATATAGGGAATTTCTGCAATTTTACTCCAAAACACGGGGAATTTCTGCCTTTTTGCCTGAAAATAAGAAGAATGCATACCTTTTGGCTATAAAAAGGGAAATTTCTGCAATTTTGCTCCAAAATAAGGGGAATTTCTGCTTTTTTGCCTCTAAATAAATAGAATTTCTGTCTTTTTCCACCCATACAAATGGAATTTCTGTATTTTTTGCCCCAAAATAAGGAAAATTTCTGAGTTATTACCCTGAAATAAGTGAAATTTCTGCAATTTTGCCCCAGTATAAGAGAAATTTCTGCATTTTTGCCCCCAAATAAGGGGAATTTCAGCCTTTTTACCTCAAAATAAGAGGAATTTCTGCATTTTTGCCTCAAAATATTAGGAATTTCTGACTTTTTGCCCCTAAAAACGGAAAATTTCGGCCTTTTTTTCCTGAAAAAAGTGAAATTTCTGCAATTTTGCCCCAAAATAATTGAAATTTCTGCAATTTTGCCCCAAAATAAGGGGAATTTTGGGAATTTTGCCCCAAAATAAATGGAATTTCTGAATTTTGCCCCCAAATGAGGAGAATTTCTGTCGTTTTGCCCTAACATATAGGGAATTTCTGCCTTTTTGCCCCACAATTAGGGGAATTTCTGCAATTTTGCTCCAAAATATGGGGAATTTCTGCTTTTTTGCCTCTAAATAAGTGGAATTTCTGTCTTTTTCCCCCAAAACAAAGGGAATTTCTGCCTTTTTGCCCGAAAATAAGAAGAATGCATACCTTTTTCCATAAAAAAGGGAAATTTCTTCATTTTTGCTCCAAAATAAGGGGAATTTCTGCATTTTTGCCTCTAAATAATGGAATTTCTGTCTTTTTCCCTGAAAACAAAGGGAATTTCTGTCTTTTTTGCCCCAAAGTAAGAAAAATTTCTGACTTAGTACCCTGAAATAAGTGAAATTTCTGCAATTTTGCCCCAAAATATGGGAAATTTCTGCCTTTTTGCCCCCAAATAAGGGGAATTTCAGCCTTTTTACCTCAAAATAAGGGGAATTTCTGCATTTTTGCCTCAAAATATGGGAAATTTCTGCCTTTTTGCCCCAAAATAAGAAAATTTCTGCTTTTTTTCCCTGAAATAAGTGAAATTTCTGCAATTTTGCCCCAAAATAAGTGAAATTTCTGCAATTTTGGCCAAAAATAAGGGAAATTTCTGAAATTTTGTTCCAAAATAAGTGGAATTTCTGAGTTTTGCCCCAAAATAAGGAGAATTTCTGTCTTTTTGCCCCAACATATAGGGAATTTCTGCAATTTTACTCCAAAATACGGGGAATTTCTGCCTTTTTGCCTGAAAATAAGAAGAATGCATACCTTTTGGCTATAAAAAGGGAAATTTCTGCAATTTTGCTCCAAAATAAGGGGAATTTCTGCTTTTTTGCCTCTAAATAAATGGAATTTCTGTCTTTTTCCACCCATACAAATGGAATTTCTGTATTTTTTGCCCCAAAATAAGGAAAATTTCTGAGTTATTACCCTGAAATAAGTGAAATTTCTGCAATTTTGCCCCAGTATAAGAGAAATTTCTGCATTTTTGCCCCCAAATAAGGGGAATTTCAGCCTTTTTACCTCAAAATAAGAGGAATTTCTGCATTTTTGCCTCAAAATATTAGAAATTTCTGACTTTTTGCCCCTAAAAACGGAAAATTTCGGCCTTTTTTTCCTGAAAAAAGTGAAATTTCTGCAATTTTGCCCCAAAATAATTGAAATTTCTGCAATTTTGCCCCAAAATAAGGGGAATTTTGGGAATTTTGCCCCAAAATAAATGGAATTTCTGAATTTTGCCCCCAAATGAGGAGAATTTCTGTCGTTTTGCCCTAACATATAGGGAATTTCTGCCTTTTTGCCCCACAATTAGGGGAATTTCTGCAATTTTACTCCAAAATATGGGGAATTTCTGCTTTTTTGCCTCTAAATAAGTGGAATTTCTGTCTTTTTCCCCCAAAACAAAGGGAATTTCTGCCTTTTTGCCCGAAAATAAGAAGAATGCATACCTTTTTCCATAAAAAAGGGAAATTTCTTCATTTTTGCTCCAAAATAAGGGGAATTTCTGCATTTTTGCCTCTAAATAAGTGGAATTTCTGTCTTTTTCCCTGAAAAGAAAGGGAATTTCTGTATTTTTTGCCCCAAAGTAAGAAAAATTTCTGACTTAGTACCCTGAAATAAGTGAAATTTCTGCAATTTTGCCCCAAAATATGGGAAATTTCTGCCTTTTTGCCCCCAAATAAGGAGAATTTCAGCCTTTTTACCTCAAAATAAGGGGAATTTCTGCATTTTTGCCTCAAAATATGGGAAATTTCTGCCTTTTTGTCCCAAAATAAGAAAATTTCTGCTTTTTTTCAATGAAATAAGTGAAATTTCTGCAATTTTGCCCCAAAATAAGTGAAATTTCTGCAATTTTGGCCAAAAATAAGGGAAATTTCTGAAATTTTGTTCCAAAATAAGTGGAATTTCTGCGTTTTGCCCCAAAATAAGGAGAATTTCTGTCTTTTTGCCCTACAATTAAGGGAATTTCTGCAATTTTACTCCAAAATACGGGAAATTTCTGCCTTTTTGCCTGAAAATAAGAAGAATGCATACCTTTTTGCTATAAAAAGGGAAATTTCTGCAATTTTGCTCCAAAATAAGGGGAATTTCTGCTTTTTTGCCTCTAAATAAATGGAATTTCTGTCTTTTTCCCCCCATACAAATGGAATTTCTGTATTTTTTGCCCCAAAATAAGGAAAATTTCTGAATTATTACCCTGAAATAAGTGAAATTTCTGCAATTTTGCCCCAGTATAAGAGAAATTTCTGCATTTTTGCCCCCAAATAAGGGGAATTTCAGCCTTTTTACCTCAAAATAAGGGAAATTTCTGCATTTTTGCCACAAAATATTAGGAATTTCTGCTTTTTTGCCCCCCAAAACGGAAAATTTCGGCCTTTTTTCCCGGAAAAAAGTGAAATTTCTGCAATTTTGCCCCAAAATAATTGAAATTTCTGCAATTTTGCCCCAAAATAAGGGAAATTTTGGGAATTTTGCACCAAAAGATATGGAATTTCTGAATTTTGCCCCAAAATATGGAGAATTTCTGTCGTTTTGCCCTAACATATAGGGAATTTCTGCCTTTTTGCCCCAAAATTAGGGGAATTTCTGCAATTTTGCTCCAAAAAACGGGGAATTTCTGCCTTTTTGCCCGAAAACAAGAAGAATGCATACCTTTTTGCCATAAAAAAGGGAAATTTCTTCATTTTTGCTCCAAAATAAGGGGAATTTCTGCTTTTTTGCCTCTTAATAAGTGGAATTTCTGTCTTTTTCCCCCAAAACAAAGGGAATTTCTGTCTTTTTTGCCCCAAAATAAGGAAAATTTCTGACTTATTACCCTGATATAAGTGAAATTTCTGCAATTTTGCCCCAAAATAAGGGAAATTTCTGCCTTTTTGCAACCAAATAAGGGGAATTTTAGCCTTTTTACCTCAAAATAAGGGGATTTTCTGCATTTTTACCCCAAAATATGAGAAATTTCTGCCTTTTTGCCCCAAAATAAGAAAATTTTCTACAATTTTGTACCAAAATAAAAGAAATTTCTGCCTTTTTGCCCCAAAATAAGAAAATTTCTGCTTTTTTTTTCCTGAAATAAGTAAAATTTCTGCAATTTTGCCCCAAAATAAATGAAATTTCTGAGTTTTGCTCTAAAATAAGGAGAATTTCTGTCTTTTCCCCCAACATATAGGGAATTTCTGCCTTTTTGCCCCACAATAAGGGGAATTTCTGCAATTTTGCTCTAAAATATGGAGAATTTCTGCCTTTTTGCCCGAAAATAAGAAGAATGCATACCTTTTTGCCATAAAAAAGGGAAATTTCTTCATTTTTGCTCCAAAATAAGGAAAATTTCTGCATTTTTGCCTCTAAATAAGTGGAATTTCTGTCTTTTTCCACCAAAACAAAGGGAATTTCTGTCTTTTTTGCCCCAAAGTAAGGAAAATTTCTGACTTATTACCCTGAAATAAGTGAAATTTCTGAATTTTGCCTCAAAATATGGGAAATTTCTGCCTTTTTGCCCAAAATAAGAAAAATTTCTGCAATTTTGTACCAAAATAAAAGAAATTTCTGTCTTTTTCCCCTGAAATAAGTGAAATTTCTGCAATTTTGCCCCTAAATAAGTGAAATTTCTGCAATTTTGCCCCAAATAAGGGAAATTTTTGGAATTTTGCCCCAAAATAAGTGGAATTTCTGAGTTTTGCCCCAAAATATGGAGAATTTCTATCTTTTTGCCCCAACATATAGGGAATTTCTGTTTTTTTGCCCCACAATTAGGGGAATTTCTGCAATTTTGCTCTAAAATAGGGGGAATTTCTGCCTTTTTGCCCGAAAATAAGAAGAATGCATACCTTTTGGCCATAAAAAAGGGAAATTTCTTCATTTTTGCTCCAAAATAATGGGAATTTCTGCTTTTTTGCCTCTAAATAAGTGGAATTTCTGTCTTTTACCCCCAAAACAAAGAGAATTTCTGTCTTTTTTTGCCCCAAAATAAAGAAAATTTCTGACTTATTACCCTGAAATAAGTGAAATTTCTGCCATTTTTCCCCCAAATAAGGAAAATTTCTGCCTTTTTGCAACCAAATAAGGGGAATTTTAGCCTTTTTACCTCAAAATAAGGAAATTTTCTGCAATTTTGCCCCAGAATATGAGAAATTTCTGCTTTTTTGCCCCAAAGTAAGAATAATTTCTGCAATTTTGTACCAAAATAAAAGAAATTTCTGCCTTTTTGCCCCAAAATAAGAAAATTTCTGCTTTTTTTCTGAAATAAGTGAAATTTCGGTAATTTTGCCCCAAAATAATTGAAATTTCTTAGTTTTCTTTAAAATAAGGAGAATTTCTGTCTTTTTGCCCCAACATATAGGGAATTTCTGCCTTTTTGCCCCACAATTAGGGGAATTTCTGCAATTTTGCTCTAAAATAGGGGGAATTTCTGCCTTTTTGCCGAAAATAAGAAGAATGCATACCTTTTTGCCATAAAAAAGGGAAATTTCTTCATTTTTGCGCCAAAATAAGGGGAATTTCTGCATTTTTGCCTCTAAATAAGTGGAATTTCTGTTTTTTTCCCTGAAAACAAAGGGAATTTCTGTCTTTTTTGCCCCAAAGTAAGAAAAATTTCTGACTTAGTACCCTGAAATAAGTGAAATTTCTGCAATTTTGCTCCAAAATAAGGGGAATTTCTGCTTTTTTGCCTCTAAATAAATGGAATTTCTGTCTTTTTCCACCCATACAAATGGAATTTCTGTATTTTTTGCCCCAAAATAAGGAAAATTTCTGAATTATTACCCTGAAATAAGTGAAATTTCTGCAATTTTGCCCCAGTATAAGAGAAATTTCTGCATTTTTGCCCCCAAATAAGGGGAATTTCAGCCTTTTTACCTCAAAATAAGAGGAATTTCTGCATTTTTGCCTCAAAATATTAGGAATTTCTGACTTTTTGCCCCTAAAAACGGAAAATTTCGGCCTTTTTTCCCTGAAAAAAGTGAAATTTCTGCAATTTTGCCCCAAAATAATTGAAATTTCTGCAATTTTGCCCCAAAATAAGGGGAATTTTGGGAATTTTGCCCCAAAATAAATGGAATTTCTGAATTTTGCCCCCAAATGAGGAGAATTTCTGTCGTTTTGCCCTAACATATAGGGAATTTCTGCCTTTGTGCCCCACAATTAGGGGAATTTCTGCAATTTTGCTCCAAAATATGGGGAATTTCTGCTTTTTTGCCTCTAAATAAGTGGAATTTCTGTCTTTTTCCCCCAAAACAAAGGGAATTTCTGCCTTTTTGCCCGAAAATAAGAAGAATGCATACCTTTTTCCATAAAAAGGGGAAATTTCTTCATTTTTGCTCCAAAATAAGGGGAATTTCTGCATTTTTGCCTCTAAATAAGTGGAATTTCTGTCTTTTTCTCTGAAAACAAAGGGAATTTCTGTCTTTTTTGCCCCAAAGTAAGAAAAATTTCTGACTTAGTACCCTGAAATAATTGAAATTTCTGCAATTTTGCCCCAAAATATGGGAAATTTCTGCCTTTTTGCCCCCAAATAAGGAGAATTTCAGCCTTTTTACCTCAAAATAAGGGGAATTTCTGCATTTTTGCCTCAAAATATGGGAAATTTCTGCCTTTTTGCCCCAAAATAAGAAAATTTCTGCTTTTTTTCCCTGAAATAAGTGAAATTTCTGCAATTTTGCCCCAAAATAAGTGAAATTTCTGCAATTTTGGCCAAAAATAAGGGAAATTTCTGAAATTTTGTTCCAAAATAAGTGGAATTTCTGCGTTTTGCCCCAAAATAAGGAGAATTTCTGTCTCTTTGCCCTACAATTAAGGGAATTTCTGCAATTTTACTCCAAAATACGGGAAATTTCTGCCTTTTTGCCTGAAAATAAGAAGAATGCATACCTTTTTGCTATAAAAAGGGAAATTTCTGCAATTTTGCTCCAAAATAAGGGGAATTTCTGCTTTTTTGCCTCTAAATAAATGGAATTTCTGTCTTTTTCCCCCCATACAAATGGAATTTCTGTATTTTTTGCCCCAAAATAAGGAAAAGTTCTGAATTATTACCCTGAAATAAGTGAAATTTCTGCAATTTTGCCCCAGTATAAGAGAAATTTCTGCATTTTTGCCCCCAAATAAGGGGAATTTAAGCCTTTTTACCTCAAAATAAGGGAAATTTCTGCATTTTTGCCACAAAATATTAGGAATTTCTGCCTTTTTGCCCCTAAAAACAGAAAATTTCGGCCTTTTTTCCCGGAAAAAAGTGAAATTTCTGCAATTTTGCCCCAAAATAATTGAAATTTCTGCAGTTTTGCCCCAAAATAAGGGGAATTTTGGAAATTTTGCTCCAAAATAAATGGAATTTATGAATTTTGCCCCCAAATGAGGAGAATTTCTGTCGTTTTGCCCTAACATATAGGGAATTTCTGCCTTTTTGCCCCACAATTAGGGGAATTTCTGCAATTTTGCTCCAAAATATGGGGAATTTCTGCTTTTTTGCCTCTAAATAAGTGGAATTTCTGTCTTTTTCCCCCAAAACAAGGAATTTCTGTTTTTTTGCCCCAAAATAAGGAAAATTTCTGACTTATTACCTTGAAATAAGTGAAATTTCTGCAATTTTGCCCCAAAATAAGGAAAACTTCTGCCATTTTGCCCCAAAATAAGGGGAATTTCAGCCTTTTTACATCAAAATAAGTGAAATTTCTGCAATTTTGCCCCAAAATAAGGGAAATTTCTTCTTTTTTGCCCCAAAATAAGAAAAATTTCTGTAATTTTGTACCAAAATAAAAGAAATTTCTGCCTTTTTGCCCCAAAATAAAAAATTTCTGACTTATTACCCTAAAATAAGTGAAATTTCTAGAATTTTGCCACAAAATCAGGGCAATTTCTGCCTTTTTGCTCCCAAATAAAAAGAATTTCAGCCTTTTTACCTAAAAATAAGGGGAATTTCTGAATTTTTTCCCCAAAATATAGGAAATTTCTGCCTTCTTGCCCCAAAATAAGAAAAATTTCTGCAATTTTGTACAAAAATAAAAGAAATTTCTCCCTTTTTGCCCCAAAACAAGAAAATTTCTGCTTTTTTCTTCTGAAATAAGTGAAATTTCTCCAATTTTGCCTTAAAATAAGTGATATTTCTGCAACTTTGCCCCAAAATAAGGGAAATTTATGGAATTTTGCCCCAAAATATGTGGAATATCTGAGTTTTGCCCCAAAATAAGGAGAATTTCTGTCTTTTTGCCCCAACATATAGGGAATTTCTGCCTTTTTGCCCGAAAATAAGAAGAATGCATACCTTTTTGCCATGAAAAAGGGAAATTTCTTCATTTTTGCTCCAAAATAAGGGGAATTTCTGCTTTTTTGCCTCTAAATAAGTGGAATTTCTGTCTTTTTCCCCCAAAACAAAGGGAATTTCTGTCTTTTTTGCCCCAAAATAAAGAAAATTTCTGTAATTTTGCACCAAAATAAAAGAAATTTCTGCCTTTTTGCCCCCAAATAAGAAAATTTTTTCTTTTTTTTCTGAAATAAGTGAAATTTCTGCAATTTTGCCCCAAAATAAGAGAAATTTCTGCCTTTTTGCCCCCAAATAAGGGAAATTTCAGCCTTTTTACCTCAAAATAAAGAAAATTTCTACATTTTTGCCCCAAAATATGGGAAATTTATGCCTTTTTGCCCCAAAATAAGAAAAATTTCTGCAATTTTGCACCAAAATAAAAGAAATTTCTGCCTTTTTGCCACAGAATAAGAAAAATTTCTCCAATTCTGTACCAAAATAAAAGAAATTTCTAAAATTTTGCTCCAAAATAAGGGAAATTTCTGATTTTTGCCCAGATATAAAGAGAATTTCTGTATTTTTGCCCCAAAATAAAGGGAATTTCTGCCTTTTTGTCCCAAAATTAGGGGAGTTTCTGCAATTTTGCTTCAAAATAATGGGAATTTCTGCCTCTTTTCCTGAAAATAAGGGGAACTTCTGCCAATTTGCCCCAAATAAAGGGAATTTCTGCATTTTTGCCCCAATATTAGGAGAATTTCTGCAATTTTGCTCCAAAATACAGGGAATTTCTGCCTTTTTGCCCGAAATTAAGGGGATTTTCTGCCTTTTTGCCCCCAAACAAGGGTAATTTCTGCAATTTTATCCCAAAATAAGGGGAATTTCTGCCTTTTTGCCCCCAAATAAGGGCAATTTCTGCCTTTATGCCCTGAAATATGTGACATGTCTTCAATTTTACCCCAAAATAAGGTGAATTTCTGCCTTTTTGCCCCAAAATAATGGGAATTTCTGCATTTTGCCAAAAATAAGAAAGATTTTTGTTTTTTTCTCTGAAATAAGTGAAATTTCTGCAATTTTGCCTTAAAATAAAAGAAATATCTTCAATTTTTTCCCATAATAAAAAAATTTTCTGCAATTTTGCCCCAAAATAAAGGGAATTTCTGTTTTTTGTCCCCAAATAAAGGCAATTTCTGCAATTTTGCCATAAAATAAGGGGAATTTCTGCCTTTTGCCCCAAAATAAGAAAATTTCTCATTTTTATTCTGAAATAAGTGAAATTTCTGCAATTTTGCTCCAAAATACGGGGAATTTCTGCCTTTTTGTCCGAAAATAAAAAGAATGCATACCTTTTTGCCATAAAAAAGGGAAATCTCTTAATTTTTACTCCAAAATAAGTGGAATTTCTGCTTTTTTGCCTCTAAATAAGTGGAATTTCTGTCTTTTTATCCCAAAACAAAGGGAATTTCTGTCTTTTTTGCCCCAAAATAAGGAAAATTTCTGACTTATTACCCTGAAATAAGTGAAATTTCTGCAATTTTGCCCCAAAATAAGGGAAATTTATGCCTTTTTGCCCCCAAATAAGGGGAATTTCAGCCTTTTTACCTCAAAATAAGAGGAATTTCTGAATTTTTGCCACAAAATATTAGGAATTTCTGCCTTTTTGCCCCAAAATAAGGAAAATTTCTGCCTTTTTTTCCATGAAAAAAGTGAAATTTCTGCAATTTCGCCCCAAAATAAGTGAAATTTCTGCAATTTTGCCCCAAAATAAGGGAAATTTCTGGAATTTTGCCCCAAAATAAGTGGAATTTCTGAGTTTTGCCCCAAAATAAGGAGAATTTCTGTCTTTTTGCCCTAACATATAGGGAATTTCTGCCTTTTTTCCACACAATTAGGGGAATTTCTGCAATTTTGCTCCAAAATACGGGGAATTTCTGCTTTTTAGCCCGAAAATTAGAGGAATGTATACCTTTTTCCACAAAAAAAGGAAAATTTCTTCATTTTTCCTCCAAAATAATAAGAATTTCTGCTTTTTAGCCTCTAAATAAGTGGAATATCAGTCTTTTTCCTTTAAAACAAAGAGAATTTCTGTTTTTTGCCCCAAAATAAGGAAAATTTCTGACTTATTATTCTGAAATAAGTGAAATTTCTGCAATTTTGCCTCAAAATAAGGGAAATTTCTGCCTTTTTGCCCCCAAATAAGAGGAATTTCAGCGTTTTTACCTCAAAATAATGGAAATTTCTGCTTTTTTGCCCCAAAATATGGGAGATTTCTGCCTTTTTGCCCCAAAATAAGAAACATTTCTGCAATTTTGTACAAAAATAAAAGAAATTTCTGCCTTTTTGCCCCAAAATAAGAAAATTTCTGCTTTTGTTCTCTGAAATAAGTGAAATTTCTGCAATTTTGCCTCAATATAAGGGAAATTTCTGCCTTTTTGCCCCCAAATAAGGGGAATTTCAGCCTTTTTACCTAAAAATAAGAGGAATTTCTGCATTTTTGCCCCAAAATATGGGAGATTTCTGCCTTTTTGCCCTAAAATAAGAAAAATTTCTGCAATTTTGTACCAAAATATTAGAAATTTCTGCCTTTTTGCACCAAAATAAGAAAATTTCTGCTTTTTTTCTGACATAAGTGACATTTTTGCAATTTTGCCCCAAAATAAGTGAAATTTCTGCAATTTTTCCTCAAAATAAGGGAAATTTCTGGAATTTTGCGCCAAAATAAGTGGAATTTCTGAGTTTTGCCCCAAAATAATGAGAATTTCTGTCTTTTTGCCCCAACATATAGGGAATTTCTGCCCTTTTTGCCCCACAATTAGGGGAATTTCTGCAATTTTGCTCCAAAATAAAGGGAATTTCTGCCTTTTTGCCCGAAAATAAGAAGAATGCATAACTTTTTGCCATAAAAAAGGGAAATTTCTTCATTTTTGTTCCAAAATAAGAGAAATTTCTGCTTTTTTGCCTCTAAATAAGTGGAATTTCTGTCTTTTTCCCCCAAAACAAAGGGAATTTTTGTCCTTTTGGCCCCAAAGTAAGGAAAATTTCTGACTTATTACCCTGAAATAAGTGAAATTTCTGCAATTTTGCCCCAAAATAAGGGAAATTTCTGCCTTTTTGCCCCGAAATAAGGGGAATTTCAGCCTTTTTACCTCAAAATAAGGGAAATTTCTGCATTTTTGTTCCAAAATATGGGAAATTTCTTCCTTTTTGCCACAAAATAAGAAAAATTTCTGCAATTCTGTACCAAAATAAAAGAAATTTCTAAAATTTTGCCCCAAAATAAGGGATATTTTTGATTTTTGCCCCAAAATAAGGGGAATTTCTGCCTTTTTGCCCCAAAATAAAGAAAATTACTGCATGTTTTACCCCAAAATTAGGTAAATTTCTGCAATTTTGCTCTAAAATACGGGGATTTTCTGCCTTTTTCTCCGAAAATAAAGGGAATTTCTGCCATTTTGCCGCGAAATAAGTGAAATTTCTGCAGTTTTACCCCAAAATAAAGGGACGTTCTGCGTTTTTGCCCCAAAATTAGGGGAATTTCTGCAATTTTGCTCCAAATTACGGGGAATTTCTGCCTTTTTTCCCCATAATTAGGGGAATTTCTGCAATTTTGCTCGAAAATAAAAAGAATGTATACCTTTTTGCCATAAAAAAGGTTAATTTCTTCATTTTTTACCCCAAAATAAGGGGATTTTCCGCCTTTTTGACTCAAAATAAGTGCAATTTCTGACTTTTCCACAAAAATAAACGGAATTTCTGTCTTTTTCCTTTATAATAAGGGGAATTTCTAACTTTTTGCCCCAAAATAAGGGGAATTTCAGCCTTTTTACCTCAAAATAAGAGGAATTTCTGCATTTTTGTCGAAAAATATGGGAAATTTCTGCATTTTTGCCCAAATTAAGAAAAATTTCTGCAATTTTGTACCAAAATAAATGAAATTTCTGCCTTTTTGCCCCAAAATAAGAAAATTTGTGCTTTTTTTCTTTGAAATAAGTGAAATTTCTGCAATTTTGCTCCAAAATAAGGGAAATTTCTGAAATTTTGCCCCAAAATAAGTGGAATTTCTGAGTTGTGCCCCAAAATAAGGAGAATTTCTTTCTTATTGCCCCAACATATAGGGGATTTCTGCCTTTTTGCCCCACAATTAGGGGAATTTCTGCAATCTTGCTCCAAAATACAAAGAATTTCTGCCTTTTTGCCCGAAAATAAGAAGAATGCATACCTTTTTGCCATGAAAAAGAAAAATTTCTTCATTTTTGCTCCAAAATAAGGGGAATTTCTGCTTTTTTGCCTCTAAATAAGTGGAATTTCTGTTTTTTCCCCCAAAACAAAGGGAATTTCTGTCTTTTTTGCCCCAAAATAAAGAAAATTTCTGTAATTTTGCACCAAAATAAAAGAAATTTCTGCCTTTTTGCCCCCAAATAAGAAAATTTTTTCTTTTTTTTTTGAAATAAGTGAAATTTCTGCAATTTTGCCCCAAAATAAGAGAAATTTCTGCCTTTTTGCCCCCAAATAAGGGAAATTTCAGCCTTTTTACCTCAAAATAAAGAAAATTTCTACATTTTTGCCCCAAAATATGGGAAATTTATGCCTTTTTGCCCCAAAATAAGAAAAATTTCTGCAATTTTGCACCAAAATAAAAGAAATTTCTGCTTTTTTGCCACAGAATAAGAAAAATTTCTCCAATTCTGTACCAAAATAAAAGAAATTTCTAAAATTTTGCTCCAAAATAAGGGAAATTTCTGATTTTTGCCCAGATATAAGGAGAATTTCTGTATTTTTGCCCCAAAATAAAGGGAATTTCTGCCTTTTTGTCCCAAAATTAGGGGAGTTTCTGCAATTTTGCTTCAAAATAATGGGAATTTCTGCCTCTTTTCCTGAAAATAAGGGGAACTTCTGCCAATTTGCCCCAAATAAAGGGAATTTCTGCATTTTTGCCCCAATATTAGGAGAATTTCTGCAATTTTGCTCCAAAATACAGGGAATTTCTGCCTTTTTGCCCGAAATTAAGGGGATTTTCTGCCTTTTTGCCCCCAAACAAGGGTAATTTCTGCAATTTTATCCCAAAATAAGGGGAATTTCTGCCTTTTTGCCCCCAAATAAGGGCAATTTCTGCCTTTATGCCCTGAAATATGTGACATGTCTTCAATTTTACCCCAAAATAAGGTGAATTTCTGCCTTTTTGCCCCAAAATAATGGGAATTTCTGCATTTTGCCAAAAATAAGAAAGATTTTTGTTTTTTTCTCTGAAATAAGTGAAATTTCTGCAATTTTGCCTTAAAATAAAAGAAATATCTTCAATTTTTTCCCATAATAAAAAAATTTTCTGCAATTTTGCCCCAAAATAAAGGGAATTTCTGTTTTTTGTCCCCAAATAAAGGCAATTTCTGCAATTTTGCCATAAAATAAGGGGAATTTCTGCCTTTTGCCCCAAAATAAGAAAATTTCTCATTTTTATTCTGAAATAAGTGAAATTTCTGCAATTTTGCTCCAAAATACGGGGAATTTCTGCCTTTTTGTCCGAAAATAAAAAGAATGCATACCTTTTTGCCATAAAAAAGGGAAATCTCTTAATTTTTACTCCAAAATAAGTGGAATTTCTGCTTTTTTGCCTCTAAATAAGTGGAATTTCTGTCTTTTTATCCCAAAACAAAGGGAATTTCTGTCTTTTTTGCCCCAAAATAAGGAAAATTTCTGACTTATTACCCTGAAATAAGTAAAATTTCTGCAATTTTGCCCCAAAATAAGGGAAATTTATGCCTTTTTGCCCCCAAATAAGGGGAATTTCAGCCTTTTTACCTCAAAATAAGAGGAATTTCTGCCTTTTTGCCCCAAAATAAGGAAAATTTCTGCCTTTATTTCCATGAAAAAAGTGAAATTTCTGCAATTTCGCCCCAAAATAAGTGAAATTTCTGCAATTTTGCCCCAAAATAAGGGAAATTTCTGGAATTTTGCCCCAAAATAAGTGGAATTTCTGAGTTTTGCCCCAAAATAAGGAGAATTTCTGTCTTTTTGCCCCAACATATAGGGAATTTCTGCCTTTTTGCCCCACATTAGGGGAATTTCTGCAATTTTGCTCCAAAATACGGGGAATTTCTGCTTTTTAGCCCGAAAATTAGAGGAATGTATACCTTTTTCCACAAAAAAAGGAAAATTTCTTCATTTTTCCTCCAAAATAATAAGAATTTCTGCTTTTTAGCCTCTAAATAAGTGGAATATCAGTCTTTTTCCTTTAAAACAAAGAGAATTTCTGTTTTTTGCCCCAAAATAAGGAAAATTTCTGACTTATTATTCTGAAATAAGTGAAATTTCTGCAATTTTGCCTCAAAATAAGGGAAATTTCTGCCTTTTTGCCCCCAAATAAGGGGAATTTCAGCGTTTTTACCTCAAAATAAGGGAAATTTCTGATTTTTTGCCCCAAAATATGGGAGATTTCTGCCTTTTTGCCCCAAAATAAGAAACATTTCTGCAATTTTGTACCAAAATAAAAGAAATTTCTGCCTTTTTGCCCCAAAATAAGAAAATTTCTGCTTTTGTTCTCTGAAATAAGTGAAATTTCTGCAATTTTGCCTCAAAATAAGGGAAATTTCTGCCTTTTTGCCCCCAAATAAGGGGAATTTCAGCCTTTTTACCTAAAAATAAGAGGAATTTCTGCATTTTTGCCCCAAAATATGGGAGATTTCTGCCTTTTTGCCCTAAAATAAGAAAAATTTCTGCAATTTTGTACCAAAATATTAGAAATTTCTGCCTTTTTGCACCAAAATAAGAAAATTTCTGCTTTTTTTTCTGACATAAGTGAAATTTTTGCAATTTTGCCCCAAAATAAGTGAAATTTCTGCAATTTTGCCTCAAAGTAAGGGAAATTTCTGGAATTTTGCGCCAAAATAAGTGGAATTTCTGAGTTTTGCCCCAAAATAATGAGAATTTCTGTCTTTTTGCCCCAACATATAGGGAATTTCTGCCTTTTTGCCCCACAATTAGGAGAATTTCTGCAATTTTGCTCCAAAATACGGGGAATTTCTGCCTTTTTGCCCGAAAATAAGAAGAATGCATAACTTTTTGCCATAAAAAAGGGAAATTTCTTCATTTTTGCTCCAAAATAAGAGAAATTTCTGCTTTTTTGCCTCTAAATAAGTGGAATTTCTGTCTTTTTCCCCCAAAACAAAGGGAATTTTTGTCCTTTTGGCCCCAAAGTAAGGAAAATTTCTGACTTATTACCCTGAAATAAGTGAAATTTCTGCAATTTTGCCCCAAAATAAGGGAAATTTCTGCCTTTTTGCCCCGAAATAAGGGGAATTTCAGCATTTTTGCCCCAAAATATGGGAAATTTATGCCTTTTTGCCCCAAAATAAGAAAAATTTCTGCAATTTAGTACCAAAAAAAAGAAATTTCTAACTTTTTGCCCGAAAATAAGAAAATTTCTCCTTTATTTTCTGAAATAAGTGAAATTTCTGCAATTTTGCCCCAAAATAAGTGAAATTCCTTTTTGTGCCCCAAAATAAGGGGAATTTCAGCCTTTTTACCTCAAAATAAGGGGAATTTCTGCATTTTTGTTGCAAAATATGGGAAATTTCTTCCTTTTTGCCACAAAATAAGAAAAATTTCTGCAATTCTGTACCAAAATAAAAGAAATTTCTAAAATTTTGCCCCAAAATAAGGGATATTTTTGATTTTTGCCCCAAAATAAGGGGAATTTCTGCCTTTTTGCCCCAAAATAAAGAAAATTACTGCATGTTTTTCCCCAAAATTAGGTAAATTTCTGCAATTTTGCTCTAAAATACGGGGATTTTCTGCCTTTTTCTCCGAAAATAAAGGGAATTTCTGCCATTTTGCCGCGAAATAAGTGAAATTTCTGCAGTTTTACCCCAAAATAAAGGGACGTTCTGCGTTTTTGCCCCAAAATTAGGGGAATTTCTGCAATTTTGCTCCAAATTACGGGGAATTTCTGCCTTTTTTCCCCATAATTAGGGGAATTTCTGCAATTTTGCTCGAAAATAAAAAGAATGTATACCTTTTTGCCATAAAAAAGGTTAATTTCTTCATTTTTTACCCCAAAATAAGGGGATTTTCCGCCTTTTTGACTCAAAATAAGTGCAATTTCTGACTTTTCCACAAAAATAAACGGAATTTCTGTCTTTTTCCTTTATAATAAGGGGAATTTCTAACTTTTTGCCCCAAAATAAGGGGAATTTCAGCCTTTTTACCTCAAAATAAGAGGAATTTCTGCATTTTTGTCGAAAAATATGGGAAATTTCTGCATTTTTGCCCAAATTAAGAAAAATTTCTGCAATTTTGTACCAAAATAAATGAAATTTCTGCCTTTTTGCCCCAAAATAAGAAAATTTGTGCTTTTTTTTCTTTGAAATAAGTGAAATTTCTGCAATTTTGCTCCAAAATAAGGGAAATTTCTGAAATTTTGCCCCAAAATAAGTGGAATTTCTGAGTTTTGCCCCAAAATAAGGAGAATTTCTTTCTTTTTGCCCCAACATATAGGGGATTTCTGCCTTTTTGCCCCACAATTAGGGGAATTTCTGCAATCTTGCTCCAAAATACAAAGAATTTCTGCCTTTTTGCCCGAAAATAAGAAGAATGCATACCTTTTTGCCATAAGAAATAGAAATTTCTTCATTTTTGATTCAAAATAAGGGGAATATCTGCTTTTTTGCCTCTAAATAAGTGGAATTTCTGCCATTGTGCCCCAAAACAAAGGGAATTTCTGTCTTTTTTGCCTCAAAATAAGGAAAATTTCTGACTTATTTCCCTGAAATAAGTGAAATTTCTGCAATTTTGCCCCAAAATAAGAGAAATTTCTGCCTTTTTGCCCCCAAATAAGGGGAATTTCAGCCTTTTTACCTCAAAATAAGAAGAATTTCTGCATTTTTGCCCCAAAATATGGGAAATTTCTGCATTTTTGCCACAAAATAAGAAAAATTTCTGCAATTCTGTACCAAAATAAAAGAAATTTCTAAAATTTTGCTCCAAAATTAGGGAAATTTCTGATTTTTGCCCCGATATAAGGAGAATTTCTGTATTTTTGCCCCAAAATAAAGGGAATTTCTGCCTTTTTGCCCCAAAATTAGGGGAGTTTCTGCAATTTTGCTTCAAAATACAGGGAATTTCTGCCTCTTTTCCCAAAAATAAGAAGAACTTCTGCCGATTTGCCCCAAATAAAGGGAATTTCTGCATTTTTGCCCCAATATTAAAGGAATTTCTGCAATTTTGCTCCAAAATACGGGGAATTTCTGCCTTTTTGCTCTAAATTAAGGGGATTTTTTGCCTTTTTGCCCCCAAACAAGGGAAATTTCTTCAATTTTATCCCAAAATAAGGGGAATTTCTGCCTTTTTGCCCCCAAATAAGGGGAATTTCTGCCTATTTGCCCTGAAATATGTGACATGTCTTCAATTTTACCCAAAAATAAGGTGAATTTCTGCCTTTTTGTCCCAAAATAATGGGAATTTCTGCATTTTGCCCTAAAATAAGAAAAATTTTTGCTTTTTTTCTCTGAAATAAGTGAAATTTCTGCAATTTTGCATTAAAATAAAAGAAATATCTGCAATTTTTCCCCATAATAAAGGAATTTTCTGCAATTTTGCCCCAAAATAAAGGGAATTTCTGTTATTTGTCCCCAAATATGGAAAATTTCTGCAATTTTGCCCTAAAATAAGGGGAATTTCTGCCTTTTGCCCCAAAATAAGAAAATTTCTCCTTTTTTTCTGAAATAAGTAAAATTTCTGCAATTTTGCTCCAAAATACGGGGAATTTCTGCCTTTTTGCCCGAAAATAAAAAGAATGCATACCTTTTTGCCATAAAAAAAGGGAAATTTCTTAATTTTTGCTTCAAAATAATGGGAATTTCTGCTTTTTTGCCTCTATATAAGTGGAATTTCTGTCTTTTTCCCCCAAAACAAAGGGAATTTCTGTCTTTTTTGCCCCAAAATAAGGAAAATTTCTGACTTATTACCCTGAAATAAGTAAAATTTCTGTAATTTAGCCCCAAAATAAGGAAAATTTCTGCCTTTTTGCCCCCAAATAAGGGAAATTTCAGCCTTTTTACCTCAAAATAAGGGGAATTTTTGCATTTTTGCCCCAAAATATGGAAAATTTATGAATTTTTGCCCCAAAATAAGAAAAATTTCTGCAATTTTGTACCAAAATAAAAGAAATTTCTGCATTTTGCCCCAAAATAAGAAAATTTCTCCTTTATTTTCTGAAATAAGTGAAATTTCTGCGATTTTGCCCCAAAATAAATGAAATTTCTTCCTTTTTTCCCCAAAATAAGGGGAATTTCAGCCTTTTTACCTCAAAATAAGGGCAATTTCTGCATTTCTGTTCCAAAATATGGGAATTTTCTGCCTTTTTGTCACCAAATAAGAAAAATTTCTGCAATTCTGTACCAAAATAAAAGAAATTTCTAAAATTTTGCCCCAAAATAAAGGAAATTTTTGATTTTTGTCCCGAAATAAGGAGAATTTCTGTATTTTTGCCCCAAAATAAAGGGAATTTCTGCCTTTTGGCCCCAATATTAGGGGAATTTCTGCAATTTTTCTCAAAAATACGGGGAATTTCTGCCTTTTTGCCCAAAATTAAGAAGATTTTCTGCCTTTTTGCCCCCAAACAAGGGGAATTTCTGCAATTTTATAGAAAATAAGGGGAATTTCAGCCTTTTTGCCCCAAAAAAGGGGAATTTCTGCCTTTTTGCCCTGAAATATGTGAAATGTCTGCAATTTTACCCCAAAATAAGGTGAATTTCTGCTATTGTGCCCCAAAATAATGGGAATTTCTGCATTTTGCCCTAAAATAAGATAAAATTTTGCTTTTTTTCTCTGAAATAAGTGAAATTTCTGCAATTTTGCCTTAAAATAAAAGAAATATCTGCAATTTTCCCCCATAATAAAGGTATTTTCTGCAATTTTGCCACAAAATAAAGGGAATTTCTGTTTTTTGTTTCAAAATAAGGGAAATTTCTGCAATTTTGCCCTAAAATAAGGGGAATTTCTGCCTTTTGCCCCAAAATAAGAAAATTTCTCCTTTTTTTCTGAAATAAGTGAAATTTCTGCAATTTTGCCAAAAATAAGTGAAATTTCTGAATTTTGCCCTAAAATAAGGAGAATTTCTGTCTTTTTGCCCCAACATATTGGGAATTTTTGCCTTTTTGCCCCAACATATAGGGAATTTCTGCATTTTTGCCCCACAATTAGGGGAATTTCTGCAATTTTGCTCCAAAATACGGGTAATTTCTGCAATTTTGCCCCAAAATAAGTGGAATTTCTGCAATTTTGCCCCAAAGTAAGGGAAATTTCTGGAATTTTGCCCCAAAATAAGTGGAATTTCTGAGTTTTGACCCAAAATAAGGAGTATTTCTGTCTTTTTGCCCCAACATATAAGGAATTTCTGCCTTTTTGCCCCACAATAAGGGGAATTTCTGCAATTTTGCTCCAAAATACGGGGAATTTCTGCCTTTTTGCCCGAAAATAAGAAGAATGCATAACTTTTTGCCATAAAATAGCGAAATTTCTTCATTTTTGCTTCAAAATAATGGGAATTTCTGCTTTTTTGCCTCTAAATAAGTTGAATTTCTGTCCTTTTCCCCCAAAACAAAGGGAATTTCTGTCTTTTTTGCCCCAAAATAAGGTAAATTTCTGACTTATTACCCTGAAATAAGTGAAATTTCTCCAATTTTGCCCCAAAATAAGGAAAATTTCTGCCTTTTTGCCCCCAAATAAGGGAAATTTCAGCCTTTTTACCTCAAAATAAGGGGAATTTCTGCATTTTTGCCACAAAATAAAAGAAATTTCTGTTTTTTTGCCCCAAAATAAGGAAAATTTCTGCCTTTTTTCCCTGACATAAGTGAAATTTCTGCAATTTTGCCCCAAAATAAGTGAAATTTCTGCAATTTTGCCAAAAATAAGGGAAATTTCTGGAAGTTTGCCCCAAAATAAGTGGAATTTCTGAGTTTTGCCCCAAAATAAGGAGAATTTCTGTCTTTTTGCCCTAACATATAGGGAATTTCTGCATTTTTGCCCCACAATTAGGAGAATTTCTGCAATTTTGCTCCATAATACAAGGAATTTCTGCTTTTTAGCCCAAAAATAAGTGGAATGTATACCTTTTGCCACAAAAAAGGGAAATTTCTTCATTTTTACTCCAAAATAAAAGGAATTTCTGCTTTTTTGCCTCTAAAAGAGTGGAATTTCTGTGTTTTTCCCCCAAAACAAAGGGAATTTCTGTCTTTTTTGCCCCAAAATAAGGAAAATTTCTGACTTATTACAATGAAATAAGTGAAATTTCTCCAAATTTGCCTCAAAATAAGGGAAATTTTTGCTGTTTTCCCCCAAATAAGAGAAATTTCAGCCTTTTTACCTCAAAATAAGAGGAATTTCTGCATTTTTCCCCTAAATATGGGAGATTTCTGCCTTTTGCTCCAAAATAAGAAAAATTTCTGCAATTTTGTACCAAAATAAAAGAAATTTCTGCCTTTTTGCACCAAAATAGGAAAATTTCTGAATTTTTTTCTGAAATAAGTGAAATTTCTGCAATTTTGCCCCAAAATAAGTGAAATTTCTGCAATTTTGCCCCAAAATAAGGGAAATTTCTGGAATTTTGCCCCAAAATAAGTGGAATTTTGAGTTTTGCCCCAAAATAAGGAGAATTTCTGTATTTTTTCCCCAACATATAGGGAATTTCTGCCTTTTTGCCCCACAATTAGGGGAATTTCTGCAATTTTGCTCCAAAATACGGGGAATTTCTGCCTTTTTGCCCGAAAATAAGAAGAATGCATACTTTTTTGCCATAAAAAAGGGAAATTTCTTCAGTTTTGCTCCAAAATAAGGGGAATTTCTGCTTTTTTGCCTCTAAATAAGTGGAATTTCTGTCTTTATCCCCAAAAACAAAGGGAATTTCTGTCTTTTTTGCCCCAAAATAAGGAAAATTTCTGACTTATTACCCTGAAATAACTGAAATTTCTGCAATTTTGCTCGAAAATAAGGGAAATTTCTGCCTTTTTCCCGCCAAATAAGGGGAATTTAAGCCTTGTTACCTCAAAATAAGAGGAATTTCTGCATTTTTGCCCCAAAATATGGGAGATTTCTGCCTTTTTGTTCCAAAATAAGAATAATTTATCCAATTTTATACTAAAATAAAAGAAACTTCTGCCTTTTTGCACCAAAATAAGAAAATTTCTGCTTTTTTTCTGAAATAAGTGAAATTTCTGCAATTTTGCTCCAAAATAAGTGAAATTTCTGCAATTTTGACCCAAAATAAGGGAAATTTCTTCAGTTTTGCTCCAAAATAAGGGGAATTTCTGCTTTTTTGCCTCTAAATAAGTGGTATTTCTGTCTTTATCCCCCAAAACAAAGGGAATTTCTGTCTTTTTTGCCCCAAATTAAGGAAAATTTCTGACTTATTACTCTGAAATAAGTGAAATTTCTGCAATTTTGCTCCAAAATAAGGGAAATTTCTGCTTTTTGCCCCCAAATAAGGGGAATTTCAGCCTTTTTACCTCAAAATAAGAGGAATTTCTGCATTTTTGCCCCAAAATATGGGAGATTTCTGCTTTTTTGTTCCAGAATAAGAAAAATTTATGCTATTTTGTACCAAAATAAAAGAAATTTCTGGCTTTTTGCACCAAAATAAGAAAATTTCTGCTTTTTTTTCTGAAATAAGTAAAATTTCTGCAATTTTGCCCCAAAATAAGTGAAATTTCTGCCTTTTTGCCCCAAAATAAGGGAAATTTCAGCCTTTTTACCTCAAAATAAGAAGAATTTCTGCATTTTTGTTCCAAAATATGAGAAATTTGTGCCTTTTTGCCACAAAATAAGAAAAATTTCTGCAATTCTGTACCAAAATAAAAGAAATTTCTAAAATTTTGCCCCAAAATAAAAGAAATTTCTCATTTTTGCCTCGAAAAAATGAGAATTTCTGTATTTTTGCTCCAAAATTAGGGGAGTTTCTGCAATTTTGTTCAAAATACAGGGAATTTCTGCCTCTTTTCCCGAAAATAAAGGGAACTTCTGCCGATTTGCCCAAAAATAAAGGGAATTTCTGCATTTTTGCCCCAATATTAGGGGAATTTCTGCAATTTTGCTCCAAAATACGGGGAATTTCTGCTTTTTTGCCCGAAATTATGGGGATTTTCTGCATTTTGCCCCCAAACAAGGGACATTTCTGCAATTTTATCCCAAAATAAGGGGAATATCTGCTTTTTTGCCCCCAAATAAGGGGAATTTATGCCTTTTTGCCCCCAAAATAATGGGAATTTCTGCATTTTGCCCTAAAATAAGAAAAATTTTTGCTTTTTTTCTCCGAAATAAGTGAAATTTCTGCAATTTTGTCTCAAAATAAAAGAAATTTCTGCCTTTTTGCTTCCAAATAATGGGAATTTCAGCCGTTTTACCTCAAAATAAGAGGAATTTCTGCATTTTGCCCCAATATATGGGAGATTTCTGCATTTTTGCCCCACAATAAGAAAAATTTCTTCAATTTTGTACCAAAATAAAAAAAATTTCTGCCTTTTTGCACCAAAATAAATAAATTCTGCTTTTTTTCTGAAATAAGAGAAATTTCTGCAATTTTGCCCCAAAATAAGTGAAATTTCTGCAATTTTGCCCCAAAATAAGGGAAATTTCTGGCATTTTGCCCCAAAATAAGTGGAATTTCTGAGTTTTGCCCCAAAATTAGGAGAATTTCTGTCTTTTTGCCCAAACATATAGGAAATTTCTGCCTTTTTGCCCCACAATTAGGGGAATTTCTGCAATTTTTCTCCAAAATACTGGGAATTTCTGCCTTTTTGCCCGAAAATAAGAAGAATGTATACCTTTTTGCCATAAAAAAGGGAAATTTTTTCATTTTTGCTCCAAAATAAGGGGAATTTCTGCCTTTTTGCCCTGAAATATGTGAAATGTCTGCAATTTCACCCCAAAATAAGGTGAATTTCTGCCATTGTGCCCCAAAATAATGGGAATTTCTGCATTTTGCCCTAAAATAAGAAAAAGTTTTGCTTTTTTTCTCTGAAATAAGTGAAATTTCTGCAATTTATCCTTAAAATAAAAGAAATATCTGCAATTTTTCCCCATAATAAAAGTATTTCCTGTAATATTGCCCCAAAATAAAGAGAATTTCTGTTTTTTGTCACAAAATAAGGGAAATTTCTGCAATTTTGCCCTAAAATAAGGAGAATTTCTGCCTTTTGCCCCAAAATAAGAAAATTTCTCGTTTTTTTTCTCAAATAAGTGAAATTTCTGCAATTTTGCCCAAAAATAAGTGAAATTTCTGAATTTTGCCCCAAAATAAGATGAATTTCTGTCTTTTTGCCACAACATATAGGGAATTTTTGCCTTTTTGCACACAATTAGGGAAATTTCTGCAATTTTGCTCCAAAATACGCGGAATTTCTGCCTTTTTGTCTGAAAATAAGAAGAATGCATACCTTTTTTCCATAAAAAAGGAAAATTTCTTCATTTTTGCTCCAAAATAAGAAGAATTTCTGCTTTTTTGCCTCTAAATAAGTTGAATTTCTCTCTTTTTCCCCCAAAGCAAAGGGAATTTCTGTCTTTTTTGCCCCAAAATAAGAAAAATTTCTGCCTTTTTTCCCTGAAATAAGTGATATTTCTGCAATTTTGCCCCAAAATAAGTAAAATTTCTGCAATTTTGCCCCAAAATAAGGGAAATATCTGGAATTTTGCCCCAAAATAAGTAGAATTTCTGAGTTTTGCCCCAAAATGAAAAGAATTTCTTTCCTTTTGCCCTAACATATAGAGAATTTCTGCATTTTTGCCCCACAATTAGGGGAATTTTTGCAATTTTGCTCCAAAATACGGGGAATTTCTGCTTTATAGCCTGAAAATAAGGGGAATGTATACCTTTTGCCACAAAAAAGGGAAATTTCTTCATTTTTGCTCCAAAATAAGGAAAATTTCTGCCTTTTTACCATGAAATAAGTGAAATTTCTGCAATTTTGCCCCAAAATAAGTGAAATTTCTGCAATTTTGCCCCAAAATAAAGAATATTTCTGGAATTTTGCCCCAAAATAAGTGGAATTTCTGAGTTTTGCCCCAAAATAAGGAGAATTTCTGTCTTTTTGCCCCAACATATAGGGAATTTCTGTCTTTTTGCCCCACAATTAGGGGAATTTCTGCAATTTTGCTCCAAAATACGGGGAATTTCTGCCTTTTTGCCCGAAAATAAGAAGAATGCATACCTTTTTGCCATAAAAAAAGGGAAATTTCTTCATTTTTGCTTCAAAATAAGTGGAATTTCTGCTTTTTTGCCTCTAAATAAGTGGAATTTCTGTCTTTTCCTTCAAAACAAAGAGAATTTCTGTTATTTTGGCCCCAAAATAAGTAAAATTTCTTACTTATTACCCTGAAATAAGTGAAATTTCTCCAATTTTGCCCCAAAATAAAATAAATTTCTGCCTTTTTGCCATTAAATAAGGGAAATTTCAGCCTTTTTACCTCAAAAGAAAGGGAATTTCTGCATTTTTGCCACAAAATAAAAGAAATTTCTGTTTTTTTGCCCCAAAATAAGAAAAATTTCTGCCTTTTTTCCCTGAAATAAGTGAAATTTCTGCAATTTTGCCCCAAAATAAGTGAAATTTCTGCAATTTTGCCCCAAAATAAGGGAAATTTCTGGAATTTTGCCCCAAAATAAGTGGAATTTCTGAGTTTTGCCCCAAAATAAGGAGAATTTCTGTCTTTTTGCCCCAACATATAGGGATTTTCTGCCTTTTTGCCCCACAATTAGGGGAATTTCTGCAATTTTGCTCCAAAATACGGGGAATTTCTGCTTTTTAGCCCAAAAATAAGTGGAATGTATACCTTTTGCCACAAAAAAGGGAAATTTCTTCATTTTTACTCCAAAATAAAAGGAATTTCTGCTTTTTTGCCTCTAAAATAGTGGAATTTCTGTCTTTTTCCCCCAAAACAAAGGGAATTTTTGTCTTTTTGGCCCCATAATAAGGAAAATTTCTGACTTATTACAATGAAATAAGTGAAATTTCTGCAATTTTGCCTCAAAATAAGGGAAATTTCTGCCTTTTTGCCACCAAATAATGGGAATTTCAGCCTTTTTACCTCAAAATAAGGGGAATTTCTGCATTTTTGCCCCAAAATATGGGAGATTTCTGCCTTTTTGCCCCAAAATGAGAAAAATTTCTGCAATTTTGTACCAAAATCAAAGAAATTTCTGCCTTTTTGCACCAAAATAGGAAAATTTCTGAATTTTTTTTAAATAAGTGAAATTTCTGCAATTTTGCTTCAAAATAAGTGAAATTTCTGCAATTTTGCCCCAAAATAAAGGAAATTTCTGGAATTTTGCCCCAACATAAGTGGAATTTCTGAGTTTTGCCCCGAAATAAGGAGAATTTCTGTCTTTTTGCCCCAACATATAGGGAATTTCTGCCGTTTTGCCCCACAATTA
Organism: Micromys minutus; assembly: GCF_963924665.1. Taxonomy (NCBI): domain Eukaryota; kingdom Metazoa; phylum Chordata; class Mammalia; order Rodentia; family Muridae; genus Micromys; species Micromys minutus. Next base: position 817,242 of record NW_027667155.1, on the reverse strand, counting down.
GGGGAATTTCTGCAATTTTGATCCAAAATACGGGGAATTTCTGCCTTTTACCCGAAAATAAGAAGAATGCATACCTTTTTGCCATAAAAAAGAGAAATTTCTTCAGTTTTGCTCCAAAATAAGGGGAATTTCTGCTTTTTTGCCTCTAAATAAGTGGAATTTCTGTCTTTATCCTTCAAAACAAAGGGAATTTTTGTCTTTTTTGCCCCAAAATAAGGAAAATTTCTGACTTATTACCCTGAAATAAGTGAAATTTCTGCAATTTTGCCCCATAATAATTGGAATTTCTGAGTTTTGCCCCAAAATAAGGAGAATTTCTGTCTTTTTGCCTCAACATACAGGGAATTTCTGCCTTTTCGCCCCACAATTAGGGGAATTTCTGCAATTTTGCTCCAAAATACGGGGAATTTCTGCTTTTTTGCCCGAAAATATAAAGAATGCATACCTTTTTGCCATAAAAAAGGGAAATTTCTTCATTTTTGCTCCAAAATAAGGGGAATTTATGCTTTTTTGCCTCTAAATAAGAGGAATTTCTGTCTTTTCCCCCCAAAACAAAGAAAATTTCTGTCATTTGGCCCCAAAATAAGGAAAATTTCTGACTTATTACCCTGAAATAAGTGAAATTTCTGCAATTTTGCCCCAAAATAAGGGAAATTTCTGCCTTTTTGCCCCCAATGAAGGGGAATTTCAGCTTTTTTACCTCAAAATAAGGGGAATTTCTGCCTTTTTCCCACAAAATATTAGGAATTTCTGCCTTTTTGCACCAAAATAAGGAAAATTTCTGCTTTTTTTCTCTGAAATAAGTGAAATTTCTGCAATTTTGCCCCAAAATAAGTGAAATTTCTGCAATTTTGCCCCTAAATAAGGGAAATTTCTGGAATTTTGCCCCAAAATAAGTGGAATTTCTGAGTTTTGCCCCAAAATAAGGAGAATTTCTCTCTTTTTGTCCTAAAAATATAGGGAATTTCTGCATTTTTGCCCCACATTTAGGGGAATTTCTGCAATTTTGCTCCAAAATACGGGGAATTTCTGCCTTTTTGCACGAATATATAAAGAATGCATACCTTTTTGCCATAAAAAAAGGGAAATTTCTTCATTTTTGCTCCAAAATAAGGGGAATTTCTTCAATTTTGCTCCAAAATACGGGGAATTTCTTCTTTTTAGCCCGAAAATAAGGGGAATGTATACCTTTTGCCACAAAAAAGATAAATTTCTTCATTTTTGCTTCAAAATAATAAGAATTTCTGCTTTTTTGCCTCTAAATAAGTGGAATTTCTGTCTTTTTCCCCATAAACCAAGGAAATTTCTGTTTTTTGCCCCAAAATAAGGAAAATTTCTGACTTATTACCCTGAAATAAGTGAAATTTCTGCAATTTTGCCTCATAATAAGGGAAATTTCTGCCTTTTTGCCCCCAAATAAGGGGAATTTCAGCCTTTTTACCTCAAAATAAGAGTAATTTATGCATTTTTGCCCCAAAATATAAGAGATTTATGCCTTTTTGCACCCAAATAAGAAAAATTTCTGCAATTTTGTACCAAAATAAAAGAAATTTCTGCCTTTTGCATCAAAATAAGAAAATTTCTGCTTTTTTTTCTAAAATAAGTGAAATTTCTGCAATTTTGCCCCAAAATAAGTAAAATTTCTGCAATTTTGCCCCAAAATAAGGGAAATATCTGGAATTTTGCCCCAAAATAAGTAGAATTTCTGAGTTTTGCCCCAAAATGAAAAGAATTTCTTTCCTTTTGCCCTAACATATAGAGAATTTCTGCATTTTTGCCCCACAATTAGGGGAATTTTTGCAATTTTGCTCCAAAATACGGGGAATTTCTGCTTTATAGCCTGAAAATAAGGGGAATGTATACCTTTTGCCACAAAAAAGGGAAATTTCTTCATTTTTGCTCCAAAATAAGGGGAATTTCTGCTTTTTTGCCTCTAAATAAGTGGAATTTCTGTCTTTTTCTCCCAAAACAAATGGGATTTCTGTCTTTTTTGCCCCAAATAAGGAAAATTTCTTACTTATTACCCTGAAATAAGTGAAATTTCTGCAATTTTGCCCCAAAATAGAGGAAATTTCTGATTTTTTGTTCCCAAATAAGGGGAATTTAAGCCTTTTTACCTCAAAATAAGGGGAATTTCTGCATTTTTACCACAAAATATTAGGAATTTCTGCATTTTTGCCCCAAAATAAAGAAAATTTCTGCCTTTTTACCATGAAATAAGTGAAATTTCTGCAATTTTGCCCCAAAATAAGTGAAATTTCTGCAATTTTGCCCCAAAATAAAGAAAATTTCTGGAATTTTGCCCCAAAATAAGTGGAATTTCTGAGTTTTGCCCCAAAATAAGGAGAATTTCTGTCTTTTTGCCCCAACATATAGGGAATTTCTGTCTTTTTGCCCCACAATTAGGGGAATTTCTGCAATTTTGCTCCAAAATACGGGGAATTTCTGCCTTTTTGCCCGAAAATAAGAAGAATGCATACCTTTTTGCCATAAAAAAAAGGAAATTTCTTCATTTTTGCTTCAAAATAAGGGGAATTTCTGCTTTTTTGCCTCTAAATAAGTGGAATTTCTGTCTTTTCCTTCAAAACAAAGAGAATTTCTGTTATTTTGGCCCCAAAATAAGTAAAATTTCTGACTTATTACCCTGAAATAAGTGAAATTTCTCCAATTTTGCCCCAAAATAAAATAAATTTCTGCCTTTTTGCCATTAAATAAGGGAAATTTCAGCCTTTTTACCTCAAAAGAAAGGGAATTTCTGCATTTTTGCCACAAAATAAAAGAAATTTCTGTTTTTTTGCCCCAAAATAAGAAAAATTTCTGCCTTTTTTCCCTGAAATAAGTGAAATTTCTGCAATTTTGCCCCAAAATAAGTAAAATTTCTGCAATTTTGCCCCAAAATAAGGGAAATATCTGGAATTTTGCCCCAAAATAAGTAGAATTTTTGAGTTTTGCCCCAAAATGAAAAGAATTTCTTTCCTTTTGCCCTAACATATAGAGAATTTCTGCATTTTTGCCCCACAATTAGGGGAATTTTTGCAATTTTGCTCCAAAATACGGGGAATTTCTGCTTTATAGCCTGAAAATAAGGGGAATGTATACCTTTTGCCACAAAAAAGGGAATTTTCTTCATTTTTGCTTCAAAATAATAAGAATTTCTGCTTTTTTGCCTCTAAATAAGTGGAATTTCTGTCTTTTTCCCCCAAAACCAAGGAAATTTCTGTTTTTTGCCCCAAAATAAGGAAAATTTCTGACTTATTACCCTGAAATAAGTGAAATTTCTGCAATTTTGCCTCATAATAAGGGAAATTTCTGCCTTTTTGCCCCCAAATAAGGGGAATTTCAGCCTTTTTACCTCAAAATAAGAGGAATTTATGCATTTTTGCCCCAAAATATAAGAGATTTATGCCTTTTTGCACCCAAATAAGAAAAATTTCTGCAATTTTGTACCAAAATAAAAGAAATTTCTGCCTTTTGCATCAAAATAAGAAAATTTCTGCTTTTTTTTCTAAAATAAGTGAAATTTCTGCAATTTTGCCCCAAAATAAGTAAAATTTCTGCAATTTTGCCCCAAAATAAGGGAAATATCTGGAATTTTGCCCCAAAATAAGTAGAATTTCTGAGTTTTGCCCCAAAATGAAAAGAATTTCTTTCCTTTTGCCCTAACATATAGAGAATTTCTGCATTTTTGCCCCACAATTAGGGGAATTTTTGCAATTTTGCTCCAAAATACGGGGAATTTCTGCTTTATAGCCTGAAAATAAGGGGAATGTATACCTTTTGCCACAAAAAAGGGAAATTTCTTCATTTTTGCTCCAAAATAAGGGGAATTTCTGCTTTTTTGCCTCTAAATAAGTGGAATTTCTGTCTTTTTCTCCCAAAACAAATGGGATTTCTGTCTTTTTTGCCCCAAATAAGGAAAATTTCTTACTTATTACCCTGAAATAAGTGAAATTTCTGCAATTTTGCCCCAAAATAAGTGAAATTTCTGCAATTTTGCCCCAAAATAAGGGAAATTTCTGGAATTTTGCCCCAAAATAAGTGGAATTTCTGAGTTTTGCCCCAAAATAAGGAGAATTTCTGTCTTTTTGCCCCAACATATAGGGATTTTCTGCCTTTTTGCCCCACAATTAGGGGAATTTCTGCAATTTTGCTCCAAAATACGGGGAATTTCTGCTTTTTAGCCCAAAAATAAGTGGAATGTATACCTTTTGCCACAAAAAAGGGAAATTTCTTCATTTTTACTCCAAAATAAAAGGAATTTCTGCTTTTTTGCCTCTAAAATAGTGGAATTTCTGTCTTTTTCCCCCAAAACAAAGGGAATTTTTGTCTTTTTGGCCCCATAATAAGGAAAATTTCTGACTTATTACAATGAAATAAGTGAAATTTCTGCAATTTTGCCTCAAAATAAGGGAAATTTCTGCCTTTTTGCCACCAAATAATGGGAATTTCAGCCTTTTTACCTCAAAATAAGGGGAATTTCTGCATTTTTGCCCCAAAATATGGGAGATTTCTGCCTTTTTGCCCCAAAATGAGAAAAATTTCTGCAATTTTGTACCAAAATCAAAGAAATTTCTGCCTTTTTGCACCAAAATAGGAAAATTTCTGAATTTTTTTTAAATAAGTGAAATTTCTGCAATTTTGCTTCAAAATAAGTGAAATTTCTGCAATTTTGCCCCAAAATAAAGGAAATTTCTGGAATTTTGCCCCAACATAAGTGGAATTTCTGAGTTTTGCCCCGAAATAAGGAGAATTTCTGTCTTTTTGCCCCAACATATAGGGAATTTCTGCCGTTTTGCCCCACAATTAGGGGAATTTCTGCAATTTTGCTCCAAAATACGGGGAATTTCTGCTTTTTTGCCCGAAAATATAAAGAATGCATACCTTTTTGCCATAAAAAAGGGAAATTTCTTCATTTTTGCTCCAAAATAAGGGGAATTTATGCTTTTTTGCCTCTAAATAAGAGGAATTTCTGTCTTTTCCCCCCAAAACAAAGAAAATTTCTGTCATTTGGCCCCAAAATAAGGAAAATTTCTGACTTATTACCCTGAAATAAGTGAAATTTCTGCAATTTTGCCCCAAAATAAGGGAAATTTCTGCCTTTTTGCCCCCAATGAAGGGGAATTTCAGCTTTTTTACCTCAAAATAAGGGGAATTTCTGCCTTTTTCCCACAAAATATTAGGAATTTCTGCCTTTTTGCACCAAAATAAGGAAAATTTCTGCTTTTTTTCTCTGAAATAAGTGAAATTTCTGCAATTTTGCCCCAAAATAAGTGAAATTTCTGCAATTTTGCCCCTAAATAAGGGAAATTTCTGGAATTTTGCCCCAAAATAAGTGGAATTTCTGAGTTTTGCCCCAAAATAAGGAGAATTTCTCTCTTTTTGTCCTAAAAATATAGGGAATTTCTGCATTTTTGCCCCACATTTAGGGGAATTTCTGCAATTTTGCTCCAAAATACGGGGAATTTCTGCCTTTTTGCACGAATATATAAAGAATGCATACCTTTTTGCCATAAAAAAAGGGAAATTTCTTCATTTTTGCTCCAAAATAAGGGGAATTTCTTCAATTTTGCTCCAAAATACGGGGAATTTCTTCTTTTTAGCCCGAAAATAAGGGGAATGTATACCTTTTGCCACAAAAAAGATAAATTTCTTCATTTTTGCTTCAAAATAATAAGAATTTCTGCTTTTTTGCCTCTAAATAAGTGGAATTTCTGTCTTTTTCCCCATAAACCAAGGAAATTTCTGTTTTTTGCCCCAAAATAAGGAAAATTTCTGACTTATTACCCTGAAATAAGTGAAATTTCTGCAATTTTGCCTCATAATAAGGGAAATTTCTGCCTTTTTGCCCCCAAATAAGGGGAATTTCAGCCTTTTTACCTCAAAATAAGAGGAATTTATGCATTTTTGCCCCAAAATATAAGAGATTTATGCCTTTTTGCACCCAAATAAGAAAAATTTCTGCAATTTTGTACCAAAATAAAAGAAATTTCTGCCTTTTGCATCAAAATAAGAAAATTTCTGCTTTTTTTTCTAAAATAAGTGAAATTTCTGCAATTTTGCCCCAAAATAAGTAAAATTTCTGCAATTTTGCCCCAAAATAAGGGAAATATCTGGAATTTTGCCCCAAAATAAGTAGAATTTCTGAGTTTTGCCCCAAAATGAAAAGAATTTCTTTCCTTTTGCCCTAACATATAGAGAATTTCTGCATTTTTGCCCCACAATTAGGGGAATTTTTGCAATTTTGCTCCAAAATACGGGGAATTTCTGCTTTATAGCCTGAAAATAAGGGGAATGTATACCTTTTGCCACAAAAAAGGGAAATTTCTTCATTTTTGCTCCAAAATAAGGGGAATTTCTGCTTTTTTGCCTCTAAATAAGTGGAATTTCTGTCTTTTTCTCCCAAAACAAATGGGATTTCTGTCTTTTTTGCCCCAAATAAGGAAAATTTCTTACTTATTACCCTGAAATAAGTGAAATTTCTGCAATTTTGCCCCAAAATAGAGGAAATTTCTGATTTTTTGTTCCCAAATAAGGGGAATTTAAGCCTTTTTACCTCAAAATAAGGGGAATTTCTGCATTTTTACCACAAAATATTAGGAATTTCTGCATTTTTGCCCCAAAATAAAGAAAATTTCTGCCTTTTTACCATGAAATAAGTGAAATTTCTGCAATTTTGCCCCAAAATAAGTGAAATTTCTGCAATTTTGCCCCAAAATAAAGAAAATTTCTGGAATTTTGCCCCAAAATAAGTGGAATTTCTGAGTTTTGCCCCAAAATAAGGAGAATTTCTGTCTTTTTGCCCCAACATATAGGGAATTTCTGTCTTTTTGCCCCACAATTAGGGGAATTTCTGCAATTTTGCTCCAAAATATGGGGAATTTCTGCCTTTTTGCCCGAAAATAAGAAGAATGCATACCTTTTTGCCATAAAAAAAAGGAAATTTCTTCATTTTTGCTTCAAAATAAGGGGAATTTCTGCTTTTTTGCCTCTAAATAAGTGGAATTTCTGTCTTTTCCTTCAAAACAAAGAGAATTTCTGTTATTTTGGCCCCAAAATAAGTAAAATTTCTGACTTATTACCCTGAAATAAGTGAAATTTCTCCAATTTTGCCCCAAAATAAAATAAATTTCTGCCTTTTTGCCATTAAATAAGGGAAATTTCAGCCTTTTTACCTCAAAAGAAAGGGAATTTCTGCATTTTTGCCACAAAATAAAAGAAATTTCTGTTTTTTTGCCCCAAAATAAGAAAAATTTCTGCCTTTTTTCCCTGAAATAAGTGAAATTTCTGCAATTTTGCCCCAAAATAAGTAAAATTTCTGCAATTTTGCCCCAAAATAAGGGAAATATCTGGAATTTTGCCCCAAAATAAGTAGAATTTTTGAGTTTTGCCCCAAAATGAAAAGAATTTCTTTCCTTTTGCCCTAACATATAGAGAATTTCTGCATTTTTGCCCCACAATTAGGGGAATTTTTGCAATTTTGCTCCAAAATACGGGGAATTTCTGCTTTATAGCCTGAAAATAAGGGGAATGTATACCTTTTGCCACAAAAAAGGGAATTTTCTTCATTTTTGCTTCAAAATAATAAGAATTTCTGCTTTTTTGCCTCTAAATAAGTGGAATTTCTGTCTTTTTCCCCCAAAACCAAGGAAATTTCTGTTTTTTGCCCCAAAATAAGGAAAATTTCTGACTTATTACCCTGAAATAAGTGAAATTTCTGCAATTTTGCCTCATAATAAGGGAAATTTCTGCCTTTTTGCCCCCAAATAAGGGGAATTTCAGCCTTTTTACCTCAAAATAAGAGGAATTTATGCATTTTTGCCCCAAAATATAAGAGATTTATGCCTTTTTGCACCCAAATAAGAAAAATTTCTGCAATTTTGTACCAAAATAAAAGAAATTTCTGCCTTTTGCATCAAAATAAGAAAATTTCTGCTTTTTTTTCTAAAATAAGTGAAATTTCTGCAATTTTGCCCCAAAATAAGTAAAATTTCTGCAATTTTGCCCCAAAATAAGGGAAATATCTGGAATTTTGCCCCAAAATAAGTAGAATTTCTGAGTTTTGCCCCAAAATGAAAAGAATTTCTTTCCTTTTGCCCTAACATATAGAGAATTTCTGCATTTTTGCCCCACAATTAGGGGAATTTTTGCAATTTTGCTCCAAAATACGGGGAATTTCTGCTTTATAGCCTGAAAATAAGGGGAATGTATACCTTTTGCCACAAAAAAGGGAAATTTCTTCATTTTTGCTCCAAAATAAGGGGAATTTCTGCTTTTTTGCCTCTAAATAAGTGGAATTTCTGTCTTTTTCTCCCAAAACAAATGGGATTTCTGTCTTTTTTGCCCCAAATAAGGAAAATTTCTTACTTATTACCCTGAAATAAGTGAAATTTCTGCAATTTTGCCCCAAAATAGAGGAAATTTCTGATTTTTTGTTCCCAAATAAGGGGAATTTAAGCCTTTTTACCTCAAAATAAGGGGAATTTCTGCATTTTTACCACAAAATATTAGGAATTTCTGCATTTTTGCCCCAAAATAAAGAAAATTTCTGCCTTTTTACCATGAAATAAGTGAAATTTCTGCAATTTTGCCCCAAAATAAGTGAAATTTCTGCAATTTTGCCCCAAAATAAAGAAAATTTCTGGAATTTTGCCCCAAAATAAGTGGAATTTCTGAGTTTTGCCCCAAAATAAGGAGAATTTCTGTCTTTTTGCCCCAACATATAGGGAATTTCTGTCTTTTTGCCCCACAATTAGGGGAATTTCTGCAATTTTGCTCCAAAATACGGGGAATTTCTGCCTTTTTGCCCGAAAATAAGAAGAATGCATACCTTTTTGCCATAAAAAAAAGGAAATTTCTTCATTTTTGCTTCAAAATAAGGGGAATTTCTGCTTTTTTGCCTCTAAATAAGTGGAATTTCTGTCTTTTCCTTCAAAACAAAGAGAATTTCTGTTATTTTGGCCCCAAAATAAGTAAAATTTCTGACTTATTACCCTGAAATAAGTGAAATTTCTCCAATTTTGCCCCAAAATAAAATAAATTTCTGCCTTTTTGCCATTAAATAAGGGAAATTTCAGCCTTTTTACCTCAAAAGAAAGGGAATTTCTGCATTTTTGCCACAAAATAAAAGAAATTTCTGTTTTTTTGCCCCAAAATAAGAAAAATTTCTGCCTTTTTTCCCTGAAATAAGTGAAATTTCTGCAATTTTGCCCCAAAATAAGTAAAATTTCTGCAATTTTGCCCCAAAATAAGGGAAATATCTGGAATTTTGCCCCAAAATAAGTAGAATTTCTGAGTTTTGCCCCAAAATGAAAAGAATTTCTTTCCTTTTGCCCTAACATATAGAGAATTTCTGCATTTTTGCCCCACAATTAGGGGAATTTTTGCAATTTTGCTCCAAAATACGGGGAATTTCTGCTTTATAGCCTGAAAATAAGGGGAATGTATACCTTTTGCCACAAAAAAGGGAAATTTCTTCATTTTTGCTCCAAAATAAGGGGAATTTCTGCTTTTTTGCCTCTAAATATGTGGAATTTCTGTCTTTTTCCCCCAAAACAAATGGGATTTCTGTCTTTTTTGCCACAAATAAGGAAAATTTCTTACTTATTTCCCTGAAATAAGTGAAATTTCTGCACTTTTGCCCCAAAATAAGGGAAATTTCTGATTTTTTGTTCCCAAATAAGGGGAATTTAAGCCTTTTTACCTCAAAATAAGGGGAATTTCTGCATTTTTACCACAAAATATTAGGAATTTCTGCATTTTTGCCCCAAAATAAGGAAAATTTCTGCCTTTTTACCATGAAATAAGTGAAATTTCTGCAATTTTGCCCCAAAATAAGTGAAATTTCTGCAATTTTGCCCCAAAATAAAGAAAATTTCTGGAATTTTGCCCCAAAATAAGTGGAATTTCTGAGTTTTGCCCCAAAATAAGGAGAATTTCTGTCTTTTTGCCCCAACATATAGGGAATTTCTGTCTTTTTGCCCCACAATTAGGGGAATTTCTGCAATTTTGCTCCAAAATACGGGGAATTTCTGCCTTTTTGCCCGAAAATAAGAAGAATGCATACCTTTTTGCCATAAAAAAAAGGAAATTTCTTCATTTTTGCTTCAAAATAAGGGGAATTTCTGCTTTTTTGCCTCTAAATAAGTGGAATTTCTGTCTTTTCCTTCAAAACAAAGAGAATTTCTGTTATTTTGGCCCCAAAATAAGTAAAATTTCTGACTTATTACCCTGAAATAAGTGAAATTTCTCCAATTTTGCCCCAAAATAAAATAAATTTCTGCCTTTTTGCCATTAAATAAGGGAAATTTCAGCCTTTTTACCTCAAAAGAAAGGGAATTTCTGCATTTTTGCCACAAAATAAAAGAAATTTCTGTTTTTTTGCCCCAAAATAAGAAAAATTTCTGCCTTTTTTCCCTGAAATAAGTGAAATTTCTGCAATTTTGCCCCAAAATAAGTGAAATTTCTGCAATTTTGCCCCAAAATAAGGGAAATTTCTGGAATTTTGCCCCAAAATAAGTGGAATTTCTGAGTTTTGCCCCAAAATAAGGAGAATTTCTGTCTTTTTGCCCCAACATATAGGGAATTTCTGCCTTTTTGCCCCACAATTAGGGGAATTTCTGCAATTTTGCTCCAAAATACGGGGAATTTCTGCTTTTTAGCCCAAAAATAAGTGGAATGTATACCTTTTGCCACAAAAAAGGGAAATTTCTTCATTTTTACTCCAAAATAAAAGGAATTTCTGCTTTTTTGCCTCTAAAATAGTGGAATTTCTGTCTTTTTCCCCCAAAACAAAGGGAATTTCTGTCTTTTTTGCCCCATAATAAGGAAAATTTCTGACTTATTACAATGAAATAAGTGAAATTTCTGCAATTTTGCCTCAAAATAAGGGAAATTTCTGCCTTTTTGCCACCAAATAATGGGAATTTCAGCCTTTTTACCTCAAAATAAGGGGAATTTCTGCATTTTTGCCCCAAAATATGGGAGATTTCTGCCTTTTTGCCCCAAAATGAGAAAAATTTCTGCAATTTTGTACCAAAATCAAAGAAATTTCTGCCTTTTTGCACCAAAATAGGAAAATTTCTGAATTTATTTTAAATAAGTGAAATTTCTGCAATTTTGCTTCAAAATAAGTGAAATTTCTGCAATTTTGCCCCAAAATAAAGGAAATTTCTGGAATTTTGCCCTAAAATAAGTGGAATTTCTGAGTTTTGCCCCGAAATAAGGAGAATTTCTGTCTTTTTGCCCCAACATATAGGGAATTTCTGCCGTTTTGCCCCACAATTAGGGGAATTTCTGCAATTTTGATCCAAAATACGGGGAATTTCTGCCTTTTGCCCGAAAATAAGAAGAATGCATACCTTTTTGCCATAAAAAAGAGAAATTTCTTCAGTTTTGCTCCAAAATAAGGGGAATTTCTGCTTTTTTGCCTCTAAATAAGTGGAATTTCTGTCTTTATCCTTCAAAACAAAGGGAATTTTTGTCTTTTTTGCCCCAAAATAAGGAAAATTTCTGACTTATTACCCTGAAATAAGTGAAATTTCTGCAATTTTGCCCCATAATAAGTGGAATTTCTGAGTTTTGCCCCAAAATAAGGAGAATTTCTGTCTTTTTGCCTCAACATACAGGGAATTTCTGCCTTTTCGCCCCACAATTAGGGGAATTTCTGCAATTTTGCTCCAAAATACGGGGAATTTCTGCTTTTTTGCCCGAAAATATAAAGAATGCATACCTTTTTGCCATAAAAAAGGGAAATTTCTTCATTTTTGCTCCAAAATAAGGGGAATTTATGCTTTTTTGCCTCTAAATAAGAGGAATTTCTGTCTTTTCCCCACAAAACAAAGAAAATTTCTGTCATTTGGCCCCAAAATAAGGAAAATTTCTGACTTATTACCCTGAAATAAGTGAAATTTCTGCAATTTTGCCCCAAAATAAGGGAAATTTCTGCCTTTTTGCCCCCAATGAAGGGGAATTTCAGCTTTTTTACCTCAAAATAAGGGGAATTTCTGCCTTTTTCCCACAAAATATTAGGAATTTCTGCCTTTTTGCACCAAAATAAGGAAAATTTCTGCTTTTTTTCTCTGAAATAAGTGAAATTTCTGCAATTTTGCCCCAAAATAAGTGAAATTTCTGCAATTTTGCCCCTAAATAAGGGAAATTTCTGGAATTTTGCCCCAAAATAAGTGGAATTTCTGAGTTTTGCCCCAAAATAAGGAGAATTTCTCTCTTTTTGTCCTAAAAATATAGGGAATTTCTGCATTTTTGCCCCACATTTAGGGGAATTTCTGCAATTTTGCTCCAAAATACGGGGAATTTCTGCCTTTTTGCACGAATATATAAAGAATGCATACCTTTTTGCCATAAAAAAAGGGAAATTTCTTCATTTTTGCTCCAAAATAAGGGGAATTTCTTCAATTTTGCTCCAAAATACGGGGAATTTCTTCTTTTTAGCCCGAAAATAAGGGGAATGTATACCTTTTGCCACAAAAAAGATAAATTTCTTCATTTTTGCTTCAAAATAATAAGAATTTCTGCTTTTTTGCCTCTAAATAAGTGGAATTTCTGTCTTTTTCCCCCAAAACCAAGGAAATTTCTGTTTTTTGCCCCAAAATAAGGAAAATTTCTGACTTATTACCCTGAAATAAGTGAAATTTCTGCAATTTTGCCTCATAATAAGGGAAATTTCTGCCTTTTTGCCCCCAAATAAGGGGAATTTCAGCCTTTTTACCTCAAAATAAGAGGAATTTATGCATTTTTGCCCCAAAATATAAGAGATTTATGCCTTTTTGCACCCAAATAAGAAAAATTTCTGCAATTTTGTACCAAAATAAAAGAAATTTCTGCCTTTTGCATCAAAATAAGAAAATTTCTGCTTTTTTTTCTAAAATAAGTGAAATTTCTGCAATTTTGCCCCAAAATAAGTAAAATTTCTGCAATTTTGCCCCAAAATAAGGGAAATATCTGGAATTTTGCCCCAAAATAAGTAGAATTTCTGAGTTTTGCCCCAAAATGAAAAGAATTTCTTTCCTTTTGCCCTAACATATAGAGAATTTCTGCATTTTTGCCCCACAATTAGGGGAATTTTTGCAATTTTGCTCCAAAATACGGGGAATTTCTGCTTTATAGCCTGAAAATAAGGGGAATGTATACCTTTTGCCACAAAAAAGGGAAATTTCTTCATTTTTGCTCCAAAATAAGGGGAATTTCTGCTTTTTTGCCTCTAAATAAGTGGAATTTCTGTCTTTTTCTCCCAAAACAAATGGGATTTCTGTCTTTTTTGCCCCAAATAAGGAAAATTTCTTACTTATTACCCTGAAATAAGTGAAATTTCTGCAATTTTGCCCCAAAATAGAGGAAATTTCTGATTTTTTGTTCCCAAATAAGGGGAATTTAAGCCTTTTTACCTCAAAATAAGGGGAATTTCTGCATTTTTACCACAAAATATTAGGAATTTCTGCATTTTTGCCCCAAAATAAAGAAAATTTCTGCCTTTTTACCATGAAATAAGTGAAATTTCTGCAATTTTGCCCCAAAATAAGTGAAATTTCTGCAATTTTGCCCCAAAATAAAGAAAATTTCTGGAATTTTGCCCCAAAATAAGTGGAATTTCTGAGTTTTGCCCCAAAATAAGGAGAATTTCTGTCTTTTTGCCCCAACATATAGGGAATTTCTGTCTTTTTGCCCCACAATTAGGGGAATTTCTGCAATTTTGCTCCAAAATATGGGGAATTTCTGCCTTTTTGCCCGAAAATAAGAAGAATGCATACCTTTTTGCCATAAAAAAAAGGAAATTTCTTCATTTTTGCTTCAAAATAAGGGGAATTTCTGCTTTTTTGCCTCTAAATAAGTGGAATTTCTGTCTTTTCCTTCAAAACAAAGAGAATTTCTGTTATTTTGGCCCCAAAATAAGTAAAATTTCTGACTTATTACCCTGAAATAAGTGAAATTTCTCCAATTTTGCCCCAAAATAAAATAAATTTCTGCCTTTTTGCCATTAAATAAGGGAAATTTCAGCCTTTTTACCTCAAAAGAAAGGGAATTTCTGCATTTTTGCCACAAAATAAAAGAAATTTCTGTTTTTTTGCCCCAAAATAAGAAAAATTTCTGCCTTTTTTCCCTGAAATAAGTGAAATTTCTGCAATTTTGCCCCAAAATAAGTGAAATTTCTGCAATTTTGCCCCAAAATAAGGGAAATTTCTGGAATTTTGCCCCAAAATAAGTGGAATTTCTGAGTTTTGCCCCAAAATAAGGAGAATTTCTGTCTTTTTGCCCCAACATATAGGGAATTTCTGCCTTTTTGCCCCACAATTAGGGGAATTTCTGCAATTTTGCTCCAAAATACGGGGAATTTCTGCTTTTTAGCCCAAAAATAAGTGGAATGTATACCTTTTGCCACAAAAAAGGGAAATTTCTTCATTTTTACTCCAAAATAAAAGGAATTTCTGCTTTTTTGCCTCTAAAATAGTGGAATTTCTGTCTTTTTCCCCCAAAACAAAGGGAATTTCTGTCTTTTTTGCCCCATAATAAGGAAAATTTCTGACTTATTACAATGAAATAAGTGAAATTTCTGCAATTTTGCCTCAAAATAAGGGAAATTTCTGCCTTTTTGCCACCAAATAATGGGAATTTCAGCCTTTTTACCTCAAAATAAGGGGAATTTCTGCATTTTTGCCCCAAAATATGGGAGATTTCTGCCTTTTTGCCCCAAAATGAGAAAAATTTCTGCAATTTTGTACCAAAATCAAAGAAATTTCTGCCTTTTTGCACCAAAATAGGAAAATTTCTGAATTTTTTTTAAATAAGTGAAATTTCTGCAATTTTGCTTCAAAATAAGTGAAATTTCTGCAATTTTGCCCCAAAATAAAGGAAATTTCTGGAATTTTGCCCTAAAATAAGTGGAATTTCTGAGTTTTGCCCCGAAATAAGGAGAATTTCTGTCTTTTTGCCCCAACATATAGGGAATTTCTGCCGTTTTGCCCCACAATTAGGGGAATTTCTGCAATTTTGATCCAAAATACGGGGAATTTCTGCCTTTTGCCCGAAAATAAGAAGAATGCATACCTTTTTGCCATAAAAAAGAGAAATTTCTTCAGTTTTGCTCCAAAATAAGGGGAATTTCTGCTTTTTTGCCTCTAAATAAGTGGAATTTCTGTCTTTATCCTTCAAAACAAAGGGAATTTTTGTCTTTTTTGCCCCAAAATAAGGAAAATTTCTGACTTATTACCCTGAAATAAGTGAAATTTCTGCAATTTTGCCCCATAATAAGTGGAATTTCTGAGTTTTGCCCCAAAATAAGGAGAATTTCTGTCTTTTTGCCTCAACATACAGGGAATTTCTGCCTTTTCGCCCCACAATTAGGGGAATTTCTGCAATTTTGCTCCAAAATACGGGGAATTTCTGCTTTTTTGCCCGAAAATATAAAGAATGCATACCTTTTTGCCATAAAAAAGGGAAATTTCTTCATTTTTGCTCCAAAATAAGGGGAATTTATGCTTTTTTGCCTCTAAATAAGAGGAATTTCTGTCTTTTCCCCACAAAACAAAGAAAATTTCTGTCATTTGGCCCCAAAATAAGGAAAATTTCTGACTTATTACCCTGAAATAAGTGAAATTTCTGCAATTTTGCCCCAAAATAAGGGAAATTTCTGCCTTTTTGCCCCCAATGAAGGGGAATTTCAGCTTTTTTACCTCAAAATAAGGGGAATTTCTGCCTTTTTCCCACAAAATATTAGGAATTTCTGCCTTTTTGCACCAAAATAAGGAAAATTTCTGCTTTTTTTCTCTGAAATAAGTGAAATTTCTGCAATTTTGCCCCAAAATAAGTGAAATTTCTGCAATTTTGCCCCTAAATAAGGGAAATTTCTGGAATTTTGCCCCAAAATAAGTGGAATTTCTGAGTTTTGCCCCAAAATAAGGAGAATTTCTCACTTTTTGTCCTAAAAATATAGGGAATTTCTGCATTTTTGCCCCACATTTAGGGGAATTTCTGCAATTTTGCTCCAAAATACGGGGAATTTCTGCCTTTTTGCACGAATATATAAAGAATGCATACCTTTTTGCCATAAAAAATGGAAATTTCTTCATTTTTGCTCCAAAATAAGGGGAATTTCTTCAATTTTGCTCCAAAATACGGGGAATTTCTTCTTTTTAGCCCGAAAATAAGGGGAATGTATACCTTTTGCCACAAAAAAGATAAATTTCTTCATTTTTGCTTCAAAATAATAAGAATTTCTGCTTTTTTGCCTATAAATAAGTGGAATTTCTGTCTTTTTCCCCCAAAACCAAGGAAATTTCTGTTTTTTGCCCCAAAATAAGGAAAATTTCTGACTTATTACCCTGAAAAAAGTGAAATTTCTGCAATTTTGCCTCAAAATAAGGGAAATTTCTGCCTTTTTGCCCCCAAATAAGGGGAATTTCAGCCTTTTTACCTCAAAATAAGAGGAATTTATGCACTTTTGCCCCAAAATATAAGAGATTTATGCCTTTTTGCCCCCAAATAAGAAAAATTTCTGCAATTTTGTACCAAAATAAAAGAAATTTCTGCCTTTTGCATCAAAATAAGAAAATTTCTGCTTTTTTTCTGAAATAAGTGAAATTTCTGCAATTTTGCCCCAAAATAAGTGAAATTTCTGCAATTTTGGCCCAAAATAAGTGATATTTCTGGAATTTTGCCCCAAAATAAGTGGAATTTCTGAGTTTTGCCCC
The DNA here is from genome assembly GCF_963924665.1 of Micromys minutus. Classification (NCBI taxonomy): domain Eukaryota; kingdom Metazoa; phylum Chordata; class Mammalia; order Rodentia; family Muridae; genus Micromys; species Micromys minutus. The sequence goes on along the minus strand of NW_027667155.1, from coordinate 800,542 downwards.
AAAATAAAGAGAATTTCTGTCTTTTTGCCCCAACATATAGGGAATTTCTGCCTTTTTGCCCCACAATTAGGGGAATTTATGCAATTTTGCTCCAAAATACGGGGAATTTCTGCTTTTTAGCCTGAAAATAAGGGGAATGTATACCTTTTGCCACAAAAAAGGGAAATTTCTTCATTTTTGCACCAAAATAAGGGAAATTTCTGCTTTTTTGCTTCTAAATAAGTGGAATTTCTGTCTTTTTTTCCCAAAACAAAGGGAATTTCTGTCTTTTTTGCCCCAAATAAGGAAAATTTCTGACTTATTACCCTGAAATAAGTGAAATTTCTGCAATTTTGCCCCAGAATAAGGAAAATTTCTGCTTTTTGCCCCCAAATAAGGGGAATTTCTGCCTTTTTACCTCAAAATAAGGGGAATTTTTGCATTTTTACCACAAAATATTTGGAATCTCTGCATTTTTGCCCAAAAATAAGGAAAATTTCTGCCTTTTTACTATGAAATAATTGAAATTTCTGCAATTTTGCCCCAAGATAAGTGAAATTTCTGCAATTTTGCTACAAAATTAGGGAAATTTCTGGAATTTTGCCCCAAAATAAGTGGAATTTCTGAGTTTTGCCCCAAAATAAGGAGAATTTCTGTCTTTTTGCCCTAACATATAGGGAATTTCTGCATTTTGCCCCACAATTAGGGGAATATCTGCAATTTTGCTCCAAAATACGGGTAATTTCTGCTTTCTAGCCCAAATATAAGTGGAATGTATACCTTTTGCCACAAAAAAGGGAAATTTCTTCATTTTTACTCCAAAATAAAAGGAATTTCTGCTTTTTTGCCTCTAAAAAAGTGGAATTTCTGTCTTTTTCCCCCAAAACAAAGGGAATTTTTGTCTTTTTTGCCCCAAAATAAGGAAAATTTCTGACTTATTACACTGAAATAAGTGAAATTTCTGCAATTTTGCCTCAAAATAAGGGAAATTTCTGCCTTTTTGCCCCCAAATAAGGGAAATTTCGCCTTTTTTCCTCAAAATAAGAGGAATTTCTGCATTTTTGCCCCAATATATAGTGATTTCTGCGTTTTTGCCCCCAAAAAAGAAAAATTTCTGCAATTTTGTATCAAAATAAAAAAAATTTCTGCCTTTTTGCACCAAAATAGGAAAATTTCTGAATTTTTTTCTTAAATAAGTTCAATTTCTGCAATTTTGCCCCAAAATAAGTGAAATTTCTTCAATTTTGCTTCCAAATAAGGGAAATTTCTGGAATTTTGCACCAAAATAAGTGGAATTTCTGAGTTTTGCCCCAAAATAAGGAGAATTTCTGTCTTTTTGCCCCAAAATATAGGGAATTTCTCCCTTCTTGCCCCACCATTAGGGGAATTTCTGCAATTTTGCTTCAAAATACGGGGAATTTCTGCCTTTTTGCCCGAAAATAAGAAGAATGCATACCTTTTTGCCATAAAAAAATGAAATTTCTTCAGTTTTACTCCAAAATAAGGGGAATTTCTGCTTTTGTGCCTCTAAATAAGTGGAATTTCTGTCTTTTTCCCCCAAAACAAAGAGAATTTCTGTCTTTTTTGCCCCAAAGTAAAAACAATTTCTGACTTATTACCCTGAAATAAGTGAAAGTTCTGCAATTTTGCCCCAAAATAAGGGAAATTTCTGCCTTTTTGCCCCCAAATAAGGGGAATTTCAGCCTTTTTACCTCAAAATAAGAGAAATTTCTGCATTTTTGCCACAAAATATGGGAGATTTCTGCCTTTTCGCCCCAAAATAAGAAAAATTTCTGCAATTTTGTACCAAAATAAAAGAAATTTCTGCCTTTTTGCACCAAAATAAATAAATTCTCCTTTTTTTTCTGAAATAAGTGAAATTTCTGCAATTTTGCCCCAAAATAAGTGAAATTTCTGCAATTTTGCCCTAAAATAAGGGAAATTTCTGGAATTTTGCCCCAAAATAAGTGGAATTTCTGAGTTTTGCCCCGAAATATGGAGAATTTCTGTCTTTTTGCCCCAACATATTTGGAATTTCTGCCTTTTTGCCCCACAATTAGGGGAATTTCTGCAATTTTGCTCCAAAATACGGGGAATTTCTGCCTTTTTGCCCGAAAATAAGAAGAATGCATAGCTTTTTGCCATAAAAAAGGGAAATTTCTTTATTTTTGCTCCAAAATAAAGGGAATTTCTGCAATTTTGATCCAAAATACGGGGAATTTCTGCTTTTTAGCCCGAAAATAAGCGGAATGTATACTTTTTGCCACAAAATGATAAATTTCTTCATTTTTGCTCCAATAAGGAAGAATTTCTGCTTTTTTGCCTCAAAATAAGTGGAATTTCTGTCTTTTTCCCCAAAAACAAAGGGAATTTCTGTTTTTTGCCCCAAAGTAAGATGAATTTCTGACTTATTACCCTGAAATATGTGAAATTTCTGCAATTTTGCCTCAAAATAAGGGAAATTTCTGTCTTTTTGCCCCCAAATAAGGGAAATTTCAGCCTTTTTACCTCAAAATAAGAGGAATTTATGCATTTTTGCCCCAAAATATAGGGGATTTCTGCTTTTTGCCCCAAAATAAGAAAAATTTCTGCAATTTTGTACCAAAATAAAAGAAATTTCTGCCTTTTTGCACCAAAATAAGAAAATTTCTGCTTTTTTTCTGAAATAATTGAAATTTCTGCAATTTTGCCAAAATAAGTGAAATTTCTGCAATTTTGCCCCAAAATAAGTGAAATTTCTGGAATTTTGTCCCAAAATAAGTGGAATTTCTGAGTTTTGCCCCAAAATAAAAAGAATTTCTGTCTTTTTGCCCCACAATTAGGGGAATTTCTGCAATTTTGCTCCAAAATACGGGGAATTTCTGCTTTTTAGCCTGAAAATAAGAAGAATGCATACCTTTTGCCACAAAAAAAAATTTCTTCATTTTTGCTCCAAAATAAGGGGAATTTCTGCTTTTTTGCTTCTAAATAAGTGGAATTTCTGACTTTTTCCCCCAAAACAAAAGGAATTTCTGTCTTTTTTGCCCCAAATAAGGAAAATTTCTGACTTATTACCCTGAAATAAGTGAAATTTCTTCAATTTTGCCCCCAAGTAAGGGAAATTTCTGCTTTTTGCCCCCAAATAAGGGAAATTTCTGCCTTTTTATCACAAAATAAGGGGAATTTTTGCATTTTTGCCACAAAATATTTGGAATTTCTTCATTTTTGCCCCAAAATGAGGAAAATTTCTGCCTTTTTACCATGAAATAAGTGAAATATCTGCAATTTTGCCCCAAAATAAGTGAAATTTCGGCAATTTTGCCACAAAATAAGGGAAATTTCTGGAATTTTGCCCCAAAATAAGGGGAATTTCTGAGTTTTGCCCCAAAATAAGGAGAATTTCTGTCTTTTTGCCCTAACATATAGGGAATTTCTGCCTCTTTACCACACAATTAGGGGATTTTCTGCAATTTTGCTCCAAAATACGGGTAATTTCTGCATTTTAGCCCAATAATAAGTGGAATGTATACATTTTGCCACAAAAAAGGGAAATTTCTTCATTTTTACTCCAAAATAAAAGGAATTTCTGCTTTTTTGCCTCTAAAAATGTGGAATTTCTGTCTTTTTCCCCCAAAACAAAGGGAATTTCTGTGTTTTTTGCCTCAAAAAAAGGAAAATTTCTGACTTATTACTCTGAAATAAGTGAAATTTCTGCAATTTTGCCTCAAAATAAAGGAAATTTCTGCCTTTTTGCCCCCAAATAAGGGAAATTTCAGCCTTTTTACCTCAAAATAAGAGGAATTTCTGCTTTTTTGCCCCAAAATATGGGGATTTATGCCTTTTTGCCCCAAAATAAGAAAAATTTCTGCAATTTTGTACCAAAATAAAAGACATTTCTGCCTTTTTGCACCAAAATAGGAAAATTTCTGAATTTTTTTCTGAAATAAGTTAAATTTCTGCAATTTTGCCCCAAAATAAGTGAAATTTCTGCAATTTTTCCCCAAAATAAGGGAAATTTCTGGAATTTTGCACCAAAATAAGTGGAATTTCTGAGTTTTGCCCCAAAATAAGGAGAATTTCTGTCTTTTTGCCCCAACATATAGGGAATTTCTCCCTTTTTGCCCCACCATTAGGGGAATTTCTGCAATTTTGCTCCAAAATAGGGGAATTTCTGCCTTTTTGCCCGAAAATAAGAATAATGCATACCTTTTTGCCATAAAAAAGGGAAATTTCTTCAGTTTTGCTCCAAAATAAGGGGAATTTCTGCTTTTTTGCCTCTAAATAAGTGGAATTTCTGTCTTTATCCCCAAAAACAAAGGGAATTTCTGTCTTTTTTGCCCCAAAATAAGAAAAATTTCTGACTTATTACCCTGAAATAAGTGAAATTTCTGCAATTTTGCTCGAAAATAAGGGAAATTTCTGCCTTTTTCCCCCCAAATAAGGGGAATTTAAGCCTTGTTACCTCAAAATAAGAGGAATTACTGCATTTTTGCCCCAAAATATGGGAGATTTCTGACTTTTTCTTCCAAAATAAGAATAATTTATGCAATTTTGTACCAAAATAAAAGAAATTTCTGCCTTTTTGCACCAAAATAAGAAAATTTCTGCTTTTTTTCTGAAATAAGTGAAATTTCTGCAATTTTGCTCCAAAATAAGTGAAATTTCTGCAATTTTGCCCCAAAATAAGGGAAATTTCTGGAATTTTGCCCTAAAATAAGTGGAATTTCTGAGTTTTGCCCCAAAATAAGGAGAATTTCTGTCTTTTTGCCACAACATATAGGGAATTTCTCCCTTTTTGCCCCACAATTAGGGGAATTTCTGCAATTTTGCTCCAAAATAGGGGAATTTCTGCCTTTTTGCCCGAAAATAAGAAGAATGCATACCTTTTTGCCATAAAAGAAGAAAATTTCTTCAGTTTTGCCCCAAAATAAGGGAAATTTCTGCAATTTTGCCCCAATGTAAAGGAAATTTCTGCAATTTTGCCCCAAAATAAGGGGAATTTCTGACTGTTTGCTCCCGAAAAAGAAGATTTTCTGTCTTTTTGCCCCATAATAAGGAGCATTTCTGCCTTTTTGCCCAAAAATTATGAGAATTTCTGCAATTTTGCTTCAAAATACAGGGAATTTCTGTTTTTTAGCCCCAAAATAAAGGGAATTTCTGCATTTTACCTCAAATTGAGAATAATTTCTGCTTTTTGCCTCAAAATAAGGGGAATTTCCTGCCTTTTTGTTTCAAAATAAGAAAATTTCTTCAATTTTATACCATAATAAAAGAAATTTCTGCACTTTGCCCCAAAATAAAAGGAATTTCTGACTTTTTGCCCTGAAATAAATGAAATTTCTGCAATTTTGCCCGAAAATAAGAGAAATTTGTGCCTCTTTGCCCCAAAATAAGAAGAAGTTTTTCCTTTTGCCCCAAAATATGGGGAATTTCAGCATTTTACCTCAAAATAAGAATTTCAGCTTTTTTGCCCCAAAATAAGGAAAATTTCTGCAATTTTGCCCCAAAATAAGGGGAATTTCTTCCTTTTTGCCTCAAAATAAAGGATATTTCAGCCTTTTTACCTGAAAATAAGTGAAATTTCTGCAATTTTGCCCCAAATAAGGGAAATTTCTGCAATTTTGCCTCAAAATAAGGTAAATTCCTGCAATTTTGCCCCAAAATAAGTGGAATTTCTGAGTTTTGTTTCAAAATAAGAAGAATTTCTGTCTTTTTGCCCCAACATATAGGGAATTTCTGCCTTTTTGCCCAACAATTAGGGGAATTTCTTCATTTTTGCTTCAAAATAAGGGGAATTTCTGCCTTTTTGCCTCTAAAGAAGTGGAATTTCTGTATTTTCCTTCCAAAACAAAGGGAATTTCTGTGTTTTTTGCCCCAAAATAAGGAAAATTTCTGACTTATTACCCTGAAATAAGTGAAATGTTTGCAATTTTGCCCCAAAATAAGGGAAATTTCTGCCTTTTTGCCCCCAAATAAGGGGAATTTCAGCCTTTTTACCTCAAAATAAGGGGAATTTCTGCATTTTTGCCACAAAATATTAGGAATTTCTGCCTTTTTGCCACAAAATAAGAAAAATTTCTGCCATTTTTACCTGAAATAAGTGAAATTTCTGCAATTTTGCCCCAAAATAAGTAAAATTTCTGCAATTTTGCCCCAAAATAAGGCAAATTTCTGGAATTTTGCCTCAAAATAAGTGGAATTTCTGAGTTTTGCCCCAAAATAAGGAGAATTTCTGTCTTTTTGCCCCAACATATAGGGAATTTCTGCCTTTTTGCCCCACAATTAGGGGATTTTCTGCAATTGTGCTCCATTAAACGGGATATTTCTGCTTTTTTGCCCGAAAATAAGGGGAATATATACCTTTTGCCACAAAAAAGGGAAATTTCTTCATTTTTGCCCCAAAATAAGAGGAATTTCTGCCTATTTACCTCAAAATAAGTGAAATTTCTGCCTTTTTACCCAAAAATAAACGGAATTTCTGACTTTTAGCCCCAAAATAAAAGGAATTTTTGAATTTTGCCCTGAAATAAGTGAAATTTTTGCAATTTTGACCCAAAATAAGGGAAATTTCTGCCTTTTTGCCCCCAAATAAGGGGAATTTCAGCCTTTTTACCTCAAAATAAAGGGAATTTCTGCATTTTTGCCACAAAATATTAGGAATTTCTGCCTTTTTGCCCCAAAATAAGAAAAATTTCTGCCTTTTTTTTATCTGAAATAAGTGAAATTTCTGCAATTTTGCCCCAAAATAAGTGAAATTTCTGCAAATTTGCCCCAAAATAAGGGAAATTTCTGGAATTTTGCCCCAAAATAAGTGGAATTTCTGAGTTTTGCCCCAAAATAAGGAGAATTTCTGTCTTTTTGCCCCAACATATAGGGAATTTCTGCCTTTTTGCCCCACAATTAGGGGATTTTCTGCAATTGTGCTCCAAAAAACGGGATATTTCTGCTTTTTTGCCCGAAAATAAGGAGAATATATACCTTTTGCCACAAAAAAGGGAAATTTCTTCATTTTTGCCCCAAAATAAGAGGAATTTCTGCCTTCTTACCTCACAATAAGTTAAATTTCTGCCTTTTTTCCCAAAAATAAACAAAATTTCTCTTTTTGCCCAAAAATAAAAGGAATTTTTGAATTTTGCCCTGAAATAAGTGAAATTTCTGCAATTTTGCCCCAAAATAAGGGAAATTTTTGCCTTTTTGCCACAAAATAAAGGGAATTTCTGTCTTTTTGCCCCAAAATAAGGGATATTTCTGCATTTTACCTCATGATAAGGGGAATCTCTTCCTTTTTGCCTCAAAATATGGGGAATTTCTTCATTTTTGCCCCAAAATAAAGAAAATTTCTGCAATTTTGTACCAAAATAAAAGAAATTTCTGCCTTTTTGCCCCAAAATAAGAGAAATTTCTGTGCTTTTTCCCTGAAATAAGTGAAATTTCTGCAATTTTGCCCCAAAATAAGGGAAATTTCTGCAATTTTGCCCCAAAATAAAGGAAATTTCTGCAATTTTGCCCCAAAATAATAGGAATTTTTGCCTTTTTGCCGAAAAAAAGGGGAATTTCATCATTTTACCTCCAAATAAGGGGAATTTCTGCCTTTTTGCCACAAAATAAGGGGAATTTCTGCCCTATTGCCCTTAAATAAGGAAAATTTCGCTTTTCTGCCCCAATTAACGGGAATTTCTGCCTTTTTGCCACAAAGTAAAGGGAATTTCTGTCTTTTTGCCCCAAAATAACGGGAATTTCAGCCTTTTTACCTCAAAATAAGGGGAATTTCTGCCTTTTTCCCCAAAATATGGGTAATTTTTGCCTTTTTGTTCCAAAATAAGGAAAATTTCTACAATTTTGTATCAAAATAAAAGAAATTTCTGCTTTTTGCCCCAAAATAAAAGGAATTTCTGACTTTTTGCCCTGAAATAAATGAAATTCCTGCAATTATGCCCGAAAATAAGGGAAATTTGTTTATTTTTGCCTCCAAATGAGGGGAATTTCTGCCTTTTTGCCCCAAAATATGGGGAATTTCAGGATTTTACCTCATAATAAAGGAAATTTTAGGCTTTTTGCACCAAAATATGGGAAATTTCTGCCTTTTTGCCACAAAATAAGAAAAATTTCTGCAAGTCTGTAACAACATAAAAGAAATTTCTAAAATTTTGACCCGAAATAAGGGAAATTTCTGATTTTTGCCCCAAAATAATGAGAATTTCTCTATTTTTGCCCCAAAATAAAGGGAATTTCTGCCTTTATGCCCCAAAATTAGGGGAGTTTCTGCAATTTTGCTCCAAAATAAGAGGAATTTCTGTTTTTTACCCGAAATTAAGTGGATTTTCTGCCTTTTTGCCCCTAAAGAAAAAAAATTTCTGCAACTTTATTCCAAAATAAGGGAAATTTCTGCCTTTCTGCCTTAAAATAAGGGGAATTTCTGTCTTTTTGCCCTGAAATATGTGAAATTTCTGCAATTTTACCCCAAAATAAGGTGAATTTCTGCCTTTTTGCCCCAAAATAATGGGAATTTCTGCCTTTTTGCCCCAAAATAAGGAAAATTTTGCTTTTTTTTCTCTGAAATAAGTGAAATTTCTGCAATTTTGCCCTAAAATAAGGGAAATTTCTGCAATTTTTCCCCATAATAAGGGAAATTTCTGCAATTTTGCCCCAAAATAAGGGGAATTTCTGTTTTTTGCCCCCAAATAAGGAAAATTTCTGCAATTTTGCCCTAAAATAAGAAGAATTTCTGCCTTTTTGCCCTAAAATAAGGAGAATTTCTGCCTTTTTGCCCAAAAATAAAGAAAATTACTGTATTTTTTTACCCTAAAATTAGGTGAATTTCTGCAATTTATTCTCCAAAATACGGGAATTTTCTGCCTTTTTTGCCGAAAATAAGGGGAATTTCTGACATTTTGCCGCGAAATAAGTGAAATTTCTGCAATTTTGCCCCAAAATAAGAGAAATTTCTGCAATTTTTCCCTAAAATAAGGGGATTATCTGATTTTTTTGCCGAAAATAAGGGGAATTTCTGACATTTTGCTGCAAAAAAGTGAAATTTCTGCAGTTTTACCCCAAAATAAGGGGAATTTCTGCCTTTTTGCCCAAAAATTAGGGGAATTTCTGCAATGTTGCTCCAAAATACGGGGAATTTGTGCCATTTTGCCCAAAAATAAAGGGAATGTATACCTTTTTGCCATAAAAAAAGCAAATTTCTTCATTTTTGCCCCAAAATAAGGGGATTTTCCACCTTTTTGACTCAAAATAAGTGCAATTTCTGCCTTTTCCCCAAAATAAACGAAATTTCTGTCTATTTGCCCCAAAATAAGGGGAATTACAGCCTTTTTACCTCAAAATAAGGGGAATTTCTGCCTTTTTGCCCAAAAATATGAGGAATTTCTGACTTTTTGCCCCAAAATAAGAAAAATTTCTGCAATTTTGTACCAAAATAAGAAAAATTTCTGCCTTTTTGCCCCCCAAAAAAAATTTTCGCCTTTTTTCCCTGAAATAAGTGAAATTTCTGCAATTTTGCCCCAAAATATGGAAATTTCTGCAATTTTGCCCCAATGTAAAGGAAATTTCTGCAATTTTGCCCCAAAATAAGGAAAATTTCTGACTGTTTGCTCCCAAAAAAGGAGATTTTCTGTCTTTTTGCCCCAAAATAAGGAGAATTTTTGCCTTTTGCCCGAAAATTATGAGAATTTCTGCAATTTTGCTTCAAAATATGGGGAATTTCTGCTTTCTAGCCCCAAAATAAAGGGAATTTCTGCATTTTACCACAAAATAAGAATAGTTTCTGCCTTTTGCCTCAAAATAAGGGGAATTTTCTGCCTTTTTGTTTCAAAATAAGAAAAATTTCTTCAATTTTGTACCATAATAAAAGAAATTTCTGCTCTTTGCCCCAAAATAAAAGGAATTTCTGAATTTTTGCCCTGAAATAAATGAAATTTCTGCAATTTTGCCCGAAAATAAGGGAAATTTGTGTCTTTTTGCCCCAAAATAAGAAGAATTTTTTCCTTTTGCCCCAAAATATAGGGAATTTCAGCATTTTACCTCAAAATAAGAAGAATTTCAGCCTTTTTGCCCCAAAATAAGAAAAATTTCTGCAATTTTGCCCCAAAATAAGGGGAATTTCTTCCTTTTTGCCCCAAAATAAAGGATATTTCAGTCTTTTTACCTGAAAATAAGTGAAATTTCTGCAATTTTGCCCCAAATAAGGAAAATTTCTGCAATTTTAGCCCAAAATAAGGTAAATTCCTGCAATTTTGCCCCAAAATAAGTGGAATTTTTGAGTTTTGCCCCAACATATAGGGAATTTCTGCATTTTTGCCCCACAATTAGGGGAATTTCTGTCTTTTTTGCCCCAAAATAAGGAAAATTTCTGACTTATTACCCTGAAATAAGTGAAATGTCTGCAATTTTGCCCCAAAATAAGAAAAATTTCTGCCTTTTTGCACCCAAATAAGGGGAATTTCAGCCTTTTTACCTCAAAATAAGGGGAATTTCTGCATTTTTGCCACAAAATATTAGGAATTTCTGCCTTTTTGCCCCAAAATAAGAAAAATTTCTGCCATTTTTACCTGAAATAAGGGAAATTTTTGCAATTTTGCCCCAAAATAAGTGAAATTTCTGCAATTTTGCCCCAAAATAAGGGAAATTTCTGGAATTTTGCCCCAAAATAAGTGGAAATTCTGAGTTTTGTCCCAAAATAAGGAGAATTTTTGACTTTTTGCCCCAACATATAGGGAATTTCTGCCTTTTTGCCCCACAATTTGGGGATTTTCTGCAATTGTGCTCCAAAATACGGGGAATTTCTGCCTTTTTGCCCAAAAATAAGGGGAATGTATACCTTTTGCCTCAAAAAAGGGAAATTTCTTCATTTTTGCCACAAAATAAAAGGCATTTCTGCCTTCTTACCTCAAAATAACTGAAATTTCTGCCTTTTTACCCAAAAATAAACGGAATTTCTCTCTTTTTGTTCCAAAATAAAAGGAATTTTTGAATATTTCCCTGAAATAGGTGAAATTTCTGCAATTTTGCCCCAAAATAAGGGAAATTTCTGCCTTTTTGCCACAAAAGAAAGGGAATTTCTGTCTTTTTGCCTCAAAATAAGGGTTTCTCTGCCTTTTTGTCCAAAAATATGGGGAATTTCTGCATTTTCCCCAAAATAAAGAAAATTTCTGCAATTTTGTACCAAAATAAAAGAAATTTCTGCCTTTTCCCCAAAATAAGAGAAATTTCTGTGCTTTTTCTCTGAAATAAGTGAAATTTCTGCAATTTTGCCCCAAAATAAGGGGAATTTCTGACTTCTTGTACTGAAATAAGGAGAATTTCTGTCTTTTTGTTCCAAAATAATGTGAATTTCTGCATTTTCCCTCAAAATTAGGGGAATATGTGCAATTTTGCTTCAAAATACGGGGAAATCTGCCTTATTGCACAAAAATAAAAGGAATTTCTGCATTTTTGCACCAATATAAGGGGAATTTCTGAAATTTAGCTTTAAAATACGGGGAATTTCTGCGTTATTGTCCGAAATAAAGTGGAATTTCTGCCTTTTTGCCCTGAAATATTTGAAATTTCTGCAATTTTACCCCAAAATAAGGGGAATTTCTGTTTTTGGCCCCAAAATTAGGGGAATTTCTGCTTTTTGCCCCAAAATAAGGCAAATTTCTGACTTTTTGCCCTGAAATAATTGAAATTTCTGCAATTTTGCCCCAAAATAATAGGAATTTCTGCCTTTTTGCCGAAAATAAGGGGAATTTCATCATTTTACCTCTAAATAAGGGGAATTTCTGCATTTTTGCCACAAAATATAAGGAATTTCTGCCCTATTGCCCTTAAATAAGGAAAATTTCTGCTTTTCTGCCCCAATTAACGGGAATTTCTGCCTTTTTGCCACAAAGTAAAGAGAATTTCTGCCTTTTTGCCCCAAAATAACGGGAATTTCAGCCTTTTTACCTCAAAATAAGAAGAATTTCTGCCTTTTTCCTCAAAATATGGGTAATTTTTGCCTTTTTGTTCCAAAATAAGGAAAATTTCTACAATTTTGTATCAAAATAAAAGAAATTTCTGCTTTTTGCCCCAAAATAAAAGGAATTTCTGACTTTTTGCCCTGAAATAAATGAAATTCCTGCAATTATGCCTGAAAATAAGGGAAATTTGTGCCTTTTTGCCCCCAAATGAGGGGAATTTCTGCCTTTTTGCCCCAAAATATGGGGAATTTCAGGATTTTACCTCATAATAAAGGAAATTTTAGGCTTTTTGCACCAAAATATGGGAAATTTCTGCCTTTTTGCCACTAAATAAGAAAAATTTCTGCAAGTCTGTAACAATATAAAAGAAATTTCTAAAATTTTGACCCGAAATAAGGGAAATTTCTGATTTTTGCCCCAAATTAAAAAGAATTTTGCACCAAAATATGGGGAATTTCTGACTCTTTGCCCCAAAATAATAAAAATTTCTGCAATTTTGTACCAAAATAAAAAAAATTTCTGTTTTTTTTCCCCGCAAAAAAAATTTCCGCCTTTTTTCCCTGAAATAAGTGAAATTTCTGCAATTTTGCCTCAAAATAAGGGAAATTTCTGCAATATTGCCCCAATGTAAAGGAAATTTCTGCAATTTTGCCCCAAAATAAGGGGAATTTCTGACTGTTTGCTCCCGAAAAAGGAGATTTTGTGTCTTTTTGCCCCAAAATAGGGAGAATTTCTGCCTTTTTGCCCGAAAATTATGAGAATTTCTGCAATTTTGCTTCAAAATACGAGGAATTTCTGCCTTTTATCCCCAAAATAAAAAGAATTTCTGCATTTTACCTCAAAATAAGAATAATTTCTGCCTTTTACCTCAAAATAAGGGGAATTTTCTGCCTTTTTGTTTCAAAATACGAAAAATTTCTTCAATTTTGTACCATAATAAAAGAAATTTCTGCTTTTTGCCCCAAAATAAAAGGAATTTCTGACTTTTTGCCCTGAAATAAATGAAATTCCTGCAATTATGCCCGAAAATAAGGGAAATATGTGCCTTTTTGCCCCCAAATGAGGGGAATTTCTGCCTTTTTGCCCCAAAATATGTGGAATTTCAGGATTTTACCTCAAAATAAGAAGAATTTTAGCCTTTTTGCCACAAAATAAGAAAAATTTCTGCAAGTCTGTAACAAAATAAAAGAAATTTCTATAATTTTGCCCCAAAATAAGGGAAATTTCTGATTTTTGCACCAAAATAAGGAGAATTTCTCTATTTTTGCCCCAAAATAAAGGGAATTTCTGCCTTTTTGCCCCAAAATTATGGGAGTTTCTGCAATTTTGCTTCAAAATACGAGGAATTTCTGCGTTTTTACCCGAAATTAAGTGGATTTTCTGCCTTTTTGCCCCAAAAGAAGGGAAATTTCTGCAATTTTATCCCAAAAGAAGGGAAATTTCTGCCTTATTGCCCCCAAATAAGGGGAATTTCTGCCATTTTGCCCTGAAATATGTGAAATTTCTGATATTTTAACCCAAAATAAGGTGAATTTCTGCCTTTTTGCCCCAAAATAATTGGAATTTCTGCCTTTTTGCCCCAAAATAAGAAAAATTTTTGCATTTTTTCTCTGAAATAAGTGAAATTTCTGCAATTTTGTCCTAAAATAAGGGAATTTTCTGCAATTTTTCCCCATAATAAGGGAAATTTCTGCAATTTTGCCTCAAAAGAAGGGGAATTTCTGTTTTTGCCCCCAAATAAGGGAAATTTCTGCAATTTTGCCCTAAAATAAGGGGATTTTCTGCCTTTTTTGCCGAAAATAAAAGGAATTTCTGACATTTTGCCGTAAAAAAAGTGAAATTTCTGCAGTTTTACCCCAAAATAAGGGGAATTTCTGACTTTTTGCCCAAAAATTAGAGGAATTTCTGCAATTTTGCTCCAAAATACGGGTAATTTCTGACTTTTTGCCCGAAAATAAAGGGAATGTATACCTTTTTGCCATAAAAAAAGCAAATTTCTTCATTTTTGCCCCAAAATAAGGGGATTTTCCACCTTTTTGACTCAAAATAAGTGCAATTTCTGCCTTTTCCCCAAAATAAACGAAATTTCTGTCTTTTTGCCCCAAAATAAGGGGAATTTCAGCCTTTTTACCTAAAAATAAGGGGAATTTATGCCGTTTTGCCCCAAAATATGGGGAATTTCTGACTTTTTGCCCCAAAATAAGAAAAATTTCTGCAATTTTGTACCAAAATAAAAGAAATTTCTGCCTTTTTGCCCCCCAAAAAAAATTTCCGCCTTTTTTCCCTGAAATAAGTGAAATTTCTGCAATTTTGCCCCAAAATAAGGGAAATTTCTGCAATTTTGCCCCAAAATAAGGAAAATTTCTGCAAATTTGCCCCAAAATAAGGGAAATTTCTGCAATTTTGCCCCAATGTAAAGGAAATTTCTGCAATTTTGCCCCAAAATAAGGGGAATTTCTGACTGTTTGCTTCCGATAAAGGAGATTTTCTGTATTTTTGCCCCAAAATAAGGGGAATTTCTGCCTTTTTGCCCGAAAATTATGAGAATTTCTGCAATTTTGCTTCAAAATACGGGGAATTTCTGCCTTTTAGCCCCAAAATAAAAAGAATTTCTGCATTTTACCTCAAAATAAGAATAATTTCTGCTTTTTGCCTCAAAATAAGGGGAATTTTCTGCCTTTTTGTTTCATAATAAGAAAAATTTCTTCAATTTTGTACCATAATAAAAGAAATTTCTGCTCTTTGCCCCAAAATAAAAGGAATTTCTGACTTTTTGTCCTGAAATAAATGAAATTTCTGCAATTTTGCCCGAAAATAAGGGAAATTTGTGCCTCTTTGCCCCAAAATAAGAAGAAGTTTTGCCTTTTGCCCCAAAATATGGGGAATTTCAGCATTTTACCTCAAAATAAGAATTTCAGCCTTTTTGCCCCAAAATAAGGAAAATTTCGGCAATTTTGCCCCAAAATAAGGGGAATTTCTTCCTTTTTGCCCCAAAATAAAGGATATTTCAGCCTTTTTACCTGAAAATTAGTGAAATTTCTGCTATTTTGCCCCAAATAAGGGAAATTTCTGCAATTTTGCCCCAAATTAAGGTAAATTCCTGCAATTTTGCCCCAAAATAAGTGGAATTTCTGAGTTTTGCCCCAAAATAAGGAGAATTTCTGTCTTTTTGCCCCAACATATAGGGAATTTCTGCCTTTTTGCCCAACAATTAGGGGAATTTCTTCATTTTTGCTCCAAAATAAGGGGAATTTCTGCCTTTTTGCCTTCAAAGAAGTGGAATTTCTGTATTTTCCCCCCAAAACAAAGGGAATTTCTGTCTTTTTTGCCCCAAAATAAGGAAAATTTCTGACTTATTACCCTGAAATAAGTGAAATGTCTGCAATTTTGCCCCAAAATAAGAAAAATTTCTGCCTTTTTGCCCCCAAATAAGGGGAATTTAAGCCTTTTTACCTCAAAATAAGGGGAATTTCTGCATTTTTGCCACAAAATATTAGGAAATTCTGCCTTTTTGCCCCAAAATAAGAAAAATTTCTGCCTTTTTTACCTGAAATAAGTGAAATTTCTGCAATTTTGCCCCAAAATAAGTGAAATTTCTGCAATTTTGCCCCAAAATAAGGGAAATTTCTGGAATTTTGCCCCAAAATAAGTGGAATTTCTGAGTTTTGCCCCAAAATAAAGAGAATTTCTGCCTTTTTGCCCCACAATTAGGGGAATTTCTGCAATTTTGCTCCAAAATACGGGGAATTTCTGCCTTTTTGCCGAAAATAAGGGGAATGCATACCTTTTTGCCATAAAAAAGGGAAATTTCATCATTTTTGCCCCAAATGAAGGGAAATTTCTGCCTTTTTGCCCTGAAATATGTGAAATTTCTGCAATTTTAGCCCAAAATAAGGTGAATTCCTGCCTTTTTGCCATCAAAATAATGGGAATTTCTGCCTTTTTGCCCCACAATTAGGGGATTTTCTGCAATTGTGCTCCAAAATACGGGGAATTTCTGCTTTTTTGCCCGAAAATAAGGGGAATATATACCTTTTGCCACAAAAAAGGGAAATTTCTTCATTTTTGCCGCAAAATAAGAGGAATTTCTGCCTTCTTACCTCAAAATAAGTGAAATTTCTGCCTTTTTACCCAAAAGTAAACGGAATTTCTGTCTTTTTGCCCCAAAATAAAAGCAATTTTTAAATTTTGCCCTGAAATAAGTGAAATTTCTGCAATTTTGCCCTAAAATAAGGGAAATTTCTGGAATTTTGCACCAAAATAAGTGGAATTTCTGAGTTTTGCCCGAAAATAAGGAGAATTTCTGTCTTTTTGCCCCAACATATCGGGAATTTCTGCCTTTTTGCCCCACAATTAGGGGAATTTCTGCAATTTTGCTCCAAAATACGGGGAATTTCTGCCTTTTTGCCCGAAATTAAGGGGATTTTCTGCCTTTTTGTCCCCAAACAAGGGAAATTTCTTCAATTTTAACCCAAAATATGAAGAATTTCTGCCTTTTTACCCCAAATAAGGGGAATTTCTGCCTTTTTGCCCTGAAATATGTGAAATGTTTGAAATTTTACCCCAAAAGAAGGTGAATTTCTGTCTTTGTGCCCCAAAATAATGGAAATTTCTGCATTTTGCCCTAAAATAAAAAAAATTTTTTGTTTTTTCTCTGAAATAAATGAAATTTCTGCAATTTTGCCTTACAATAAAAGAAATTTCTGCAATTTTTCCCCATAATAAAGGAAATTTCTGCAATTTTTTCTAAAATAAGGGGAATTTCTGATTTTTGCCACAAAATAAGGGGAATTTCTGCCTTTTTGCCTTAAAATAAAGAAAATTACTGCATGTTTTACCCCAAAATTAGGTGAATTTCTGCAATTTTGCTCCAAAATACGGGAATTTTCTCCCTTTTCGCCGAAATGAAGTGAATTTCTGCCATTTTGCCGCGAAATAAGTGAAATTTCTGCAGTTTTACCCCAAAATAAGGGGAAGTTCTGCGTTTTTGCCCCAAAATTAGAGGAATTTCTGCAATTTTGCTCCAAAATACAGGGAATTTCTGCCTTTTTGCCCGAAAATAAAAAGAATGTATACCTTTTGCCATAAAAAAGGGAAATTTCTTCATTTTTACTCCAAAATAAGGGGATTTTCCGCCTTTTTGACTCAAAATAAGTGCAATTTCTGACTTTTCCCCAAAAATAAACGGAATTTCTGACTTTTTGCCCTGAAATAAAGGGAAATATCTGCTTTTTGCCCCAAAATAAGGGGAATTTCTGACTTTTTGCCCCAAAATAAGGGGAATTTCTGCATATTTGTTCCAAATATTGGGAAATTTCTGACTTTTTGCCCCAAAATAAGAAAAATTTCTGCAATTTAGTACCAAAAAAAAAAAAATTTCTGCCTTTTTGCCCCAAAATAAGAAAATTTCTGCTTTTTTTTCTGAAATAAGTAAAATTTCTGCAATTTTGCCTCAAAATAAGTGAAATTTCTGCAATTTTGCCCCAAAAGAAGGGAAATTTCTGGAATTGTGCCCCAAAATAAGTGGAATTTCTGAGTTTTGCCCCAAAATAAGATGAATTTCTGTCTTTTTGCTCCAACATATAGGGAATTTATGCCTTTTTGCCCCACAATTAGGGGAATTTCTGCAATTTTGCTCTAAAATACGGGGAATTTCTGCCTTTTTGCCCGAAAATAATAAGAGTGCATACCTTTTGCCATAAAAAAATGAAATTTCTTAATTTTTGCTGCAAAATAAGGGGAATTTCTGCTTTTTTGCCTCTAAATAAGTGGAATTTCTGTTTTTTCCCCCAAACAAAGGGAATTTCTGTCTTTTTTTCCCCCCAAATAAAAAAAATTTCTGAATTATTATTCTGAAATAAGTGAAATTTCTGCAATTTTGCCCCAAAATACGGGAAATTTCTGCCTTTTTGCCTCCAAAAAAGGGGAATTTCAGCCTTTTTACCTCAAAACAAGGGGAATTTTCTCATTTTTACCCCAAAATAATTGGATTTTCTGCCTTTTTGACTCAAAATAAGTGAAATTTCTGCAATTTTTGCCCAAAATAAGGGAAATGTCTGCTTTTTGCCCCAAAATAAGGGGAATTTCAGCATTTTTACCTCAAAATAAGGGAAATTTCTGCATTTTTGCCCCAAAATATGGGAAATTTCTGCCTTTTTGCCAAAAATAAAAAAAATTTCTGCAATTTTGTACCAAAATAAAAGAAATTTCTGTCTTTTTTTCCCTGAAATAAGTGAAATTTCTGCAATTTTGCCCCAAAATAAGTGAAATTTCTGCAATTTTGCCCCAAAATAAGGGAAATTTTTGGAATTTTGCCCCAAAATAAGTGGAATTTCTGAGTTTTGCCCCAAAATAAGTAGAATTTCTGTCTTTTTGCCCCAACACATAGGGAATTTCTGCCTTTTTGCCCCACAATTAGAAGAATTTCTGCAATTTTGCTCAAAAATACGGGGAATTTCTGTCTTTTTGCCCGAAATTAAGAAGAATGCATACCTTTTTGCCATAAAAAAGGAAATTTCTTCATTTTCGCTCCAAAATAAGGGGAATTTCTGCTTTTTTGCCTCTAAATAAGTGGAATTTCTGTCTTTTTCCCCCAAAACATAGAGAATTTGTGTCTTTTTTGCCCCAAAATAAGGAAAATTTCTGACTTATTACCCTGAAATAAATGAAATATCTGCAATTTTGCCCCAAAATAAGGGAAATTTCTGCTTTTTGCAACCAAATAAGGGGAATTTTAGACTTTTTACCTCAAAATAAGGGGATTTTCTGCATTTTTACCCCAAAATATGAGAAATTTCTGCCTTTTTGCCCCAAATTAAGAAAATTTCTGCTTTTTTTTCTGAAATAAGTGAAATTTCTGCAATTTTGCGTCAAAATAAGTGAAATTTCTGAGTTTTGCTCTAAAATAAGGAGAATTTCTGTCTTTTTGCCCAAACATATAGGGAATTTCTGCCGTTTTGTCCCACAATTAGGGGAATTTTTGCAATTTTGCTCCAAAATACGGGGAATTTCTGCTTTTTAGCCTGAAAATAAGAAGAATGCATACCTTTTGCCACAAAAAAAGGAAATTTCTTCATTTTTGCTCCAAAATAAGGGGAATTTCTGCTTTTTTGCTTCTAAATAAGTGGAATTTCTGACTTTTTCCCCCAAAACAAAAGGAATTTCTGTCTTTTTTGCCCCAAATAAGGAAAATTTCTGACTTATTACCCTGAAATAAGTGAAATTTCTGCAATTTTGTCCCAGAATAAGGGAAATTTCTGCTTTTTGCCCCCAAATAAGGGGAATTTCTGCCTTTTTACCTCAAAATAAGGGGATTTTTTGCAATTTTACCACAAAATATTTGGAATCTCTGCATTTTTGCCCCAAAATGAAGAAAATTTCTGCCTTTTTACCATGAAATAAGTGAAATTTCTGCAATTTTGCCCCAAAATAAGTATAATTTCTGCAATTTTGCCCCAAAATAAGGGAAATTTCTGCAATTTTGCCCCAAAATAAGGGAATTTTCTGGAATTTTGCCCCAAAATAAGTGGAATTTCTGAGTTTTGCCCCAAAATTAGGAGAATTTCTGTCTTTTTGCCCCAACATATAGGCAATTTCTGCCTTTTTGCCCCACAAATAGGGGAATTTCTGCAATTTTGCTCCAAAATATGGGGAATTTCTGCTTTTTAGCCTGAAAATAAGGGGAATGTATACTTTTTGCCACAAAAAAAAAAAGAAATTTCTTCATTTTTACTCCAAAATAAAATGAATTTTTGCTTTTTTGCCGCTAAAAAAGTGGAATTTCTGCCTTTTTCCCTCAAAACAAAAAGAATTTCTGTCTTTTTTGCCCCAAAATAAAGAAAATTTCTGACTTATTACACTGAAATAAGTGAAATTTCTGCAATTTTGCCTCAAAATAAGGGAAATTTCTGCCTTTTTGCCCCCAAATAATGGGAATTTCAGCCTTTTTACCTCAAAATAAGAGAAATTTCTTCATTTTTGCCCCAAAATATGGGATTTTTCTGCCTTTTTGCCCCAAAATAAGAAAAATTTCTGCAATTTTGTACCAAAATAAAAGAAATTTCCACCTTTTTGCACCAAATATGAAAATTTCTGCTTTTTTTTCTGAAATAAGTGAAATTTCTGCAATTTTGCCCCAAAATAAGTGAAATTTCTGCAATTTTGCCCCAAAATAAGGGAAATTTCTGGAATTTTGCCCCAATATCAGTGGAATTTCTGAGTTTTGACCCAAAATAAGGAGAATTTGTTTCTTTTTGCCCCAACATATAGGGAATTTCTGCCTTTTTGCCCCACAATTAGGGGAATTTCTGCAATTTTGCTCCAAAATACTGGGAATTTCTGCCTTTTTGCCCGAAAATAAGAAGAATGCATACCTTTTTGCCATAAAAAAAGGAAATTTCTTCATTTTTGCTCCAAAATAAGAGGAATTTCTGCTTTTTTGCCTCTAAATAAGTGGAATTTCTATATTTTTCACCCCAAAACAAAGGAAATTTCTGTCTTTTTGGCTCCAAAATAAGGAAAATTTCTGCCTTTTTTCCCTGAAATAAGTGAAATTTCTGCAATTTTGCACCAAAATAAGTGAAATTTCTGCAATTTTGCCCCAAAATAAGGGAAATTTCTTGAATTTTGCCCCAAAATAAGTGGAATTTCTGAGTTTAGCCCCAAAATAAAAAGCATTTCTCTCTTTTTGCCCTAACATATCGGAAATTTCTGCCTTTTTGCCCCACAATTAGGGGAATTTCTGCAATTTTGCTCCAAAATACGGGGAATTTCTGCTTTTTAGCCTGAAAATAAGGGGAATGTATATCTTTTGCCACAAAAAAAGAAATTTCTTCATTTTTACTCCAAAATAAAATGAATTTCTGCTTTTTTGCCGCTAAAAAAGTGGAATTTCTGTCTTTTTCCCCCAAAACAAAGGGAATTTCTGTCTTTTTTGCCCCAAAATAAGGAAAGTTTCTGACTTATTACACTGAAATAAGTGAAATTTCTGCAATTTTGCCTCAAAATAAGGAAAATTTCTGCCTTTTTCCCCCAAATAAGGGAAATTTCTACCTTTTTACCTCAAAATAAGAGGAATTTCTGCATTTTTTCCCCAAAATATAAGAGATTTGTGCCTTTTTGCCCCAAAAAAAGAAAAATTTCTGCAATTTTGTACCAAAATAGAAATTTCTGCCTTTTTGCACCAAAATAGGAAAATTTCTGAATTTTTTTCTGAAATAAGTGAAATTTCTGCAATTTTGCCCCAAAATAAGTGAAATTTCTGCAATTTTGCCCCAAAATAAGGGAAATTTCTGTTTTTTACCCCCAAATAAGGGGAATTTCTGCCTTTTTACCTTAAAATAAGGGGAATTTCTGCATTTTTGCCACAAAATATTTGGAATTTCTGCAATTTTGCCCCAAAATAAGTGAAATTACTGTAATTTTGCCCCAAAATAAGTGAAATTTCGGCTTTTTTGCCCCAAAATAAGAAAAATTTCTGCAATTTTGTACCAAAATAAAAGATAATTCTGCCTTTTTGCACCAAAATAGGAAAATTTCTGAATTTTTTTCTGAAATAAGTTAAATTTCTGCAATTTTGCACCAAAATAAGTGAAATTTCTGCAATTTTGCCCCAAAATAAGGGAAATTTCTGGAATTTTGACCAAAAAAGTGTGGAATTTCTGAGTTTTTGCCCCAAAATAAGTGAAATTTCTTTTTTTTGCCCCCAAATAACGGGAATTTCTGCCTTTTTACCTCATAATAAAGAGAATTTCTTCATTTTTGCCACAAAATATTTGGAATTTCTGCATTTTTGCATCAAAATAAGGATAATTTCTGCCTTTTTACCATGAAATAAGTGAAATTTCTGCAATTTTGTCCCAAAATAAGTGAAATTTCTGCAATTTTGCCCCAAAATAAGAGAAATTTCTGGAATTTTGCCCGAAAATAAGGGAAATTTCTGGAATTTTGACCAAAAAAGTGTGGAATTTCTGAGTTTTTGCCCCAAAATAAGTGAAATTTCTTTTTTTTGCCCCCAAATAAGGGGAATTTCTGCAATTTTGCCCCAAAATAAGAGAAATTTCTGGAATTTTGCCCCAAAATAAGAGAAATTTCTGGAATTTTGCCCCAAAATAAATGGAATTTCTAAGTTTTGCCCCAAAAATAAAGAGAATTTCTGTCTTTTTGCCCCAACATATAGGGAATATCTGCCTTTTTGCCCCACAATTAGGGGAATTTCTGCAATTTTGCTCCAAAATAAGAGGAATTTCTGCTTTTTTGCCTCTAAATAAGTGGAATTTCTGTCTTTTTCCCCCAAAACAAAGGGAATTTCTGTCTTTTTTGCCCCAAAATAAAGAAAATTTCTGTAATTTTGCACCAAAATAAAAGAAATTTCTGCCTTTTTGCCCCCAAATAAGAAAATTTTTCCTTTTTTTCTGAAATAAGTGAAATTTCTGCAATTTTGCCCCAAAATAAGAGAAATTTCTGCCTTTTTGCCCCCAAATAAGGGAAATTTCATCCTTTTTACCTCAAAATAAAGAAAATTTCTACATTTTTGCCCCAAAATATGGGAAATTTATGCCTTTTTGCCCCAAAATAAGAAAAATTTCTGCAATTTTGCACCAAAATAAAAGAAATTTCTGCCTTTTTGCCACAGAATAAGAAAAATTTCTCCAATTCTGTACCAAAATAAAAGAAATTTCTAAAATTTTGCTCCAAAATAAGGGAAATTTCTGATTTTTGCCCAGATATAAGGAGAATTTCTGTATTTTTGCCCCAAAATAAAGGGAATTTCTGCCTTTTTGCCCCAAAATTAGGGGAGTTTCTGCAATTTTGCTTCAAAATAATGGGAATTTCTGCCTCTTTTCCTGAAAATAAGGGGAACTTCTGCCAATTTGCCCCAAATAAAGGGAATTTCTGCATTTTTGCCCCAATATTAGGAGAATTTCTGCAATTTTGCTCCAAAATACAGGGAATTTCTGCCTTTTTGCCCGCAATTAAGGGGATTTTTTGCCTTTTTGCCCCAAAACAACTGACATTTCTGCAATTTTATCCCAATATAAGGGGAATTTCTGCCTTTTTGCCCCCAAATAAGGGCAATTTCTGCCTTTATGCACTGAAATATGTGACATGTCTTCAATTTTACCCCAAAATAAGGTGAATTTCTGCCTTTTTGCCCCAAAATAATGGGAATTTCTGCATTTTGCCAAAAATAAGAAAGATTTTTGTTTTTTTCTCTGAAATAAGTGAAATTTCTGCAATTTTGCCCCAAAATAAGGGAAATTTATGCTTTTTTGCCCCCAAATAAGGGGAATTTCAGCCTTTTTACCTCAAAATAAGAGGAATTTCTGAATTTTTGCCACAAAATATTAGGAATTTCTGCCTTTTTGCCCCAAAATAAGGAAAATTTCTGCCTTTTTTCCATGAAAAAAGTGAAATTTCTGCAATTTCGCCCCAAAATAAGTGAAATTTCTGCAATTTTGCCCCAAAATAAGGGAAATTTCTGGAATTTTGCCCCAAAATAAGTGGAATTTCTGAGTTTTGCCCCAAAATAAGGAGAATTTCTGTCTTTTTGCTCCAACATATAGAGAATTTCTGCATTTTTGCCCCACAATTAGGGGAATTTCTGCAATTTTGCTCCAAAATACGGGGAATTTCTGCTTTTTAGCCCGAAAATTAGAGGAATGCATAACTTTTTCCACAAAAAAAGGAAAATTTCTTCATTTTTGCTCCAAAATAATAAGAATTTCTGCTTTTTAGCCTCTAAATAAGTGGAATATCAGTCTTTTTCCTTTAAAACAAAGAGAATTTCTGTTTTTTGCCCCAAAATAAGGAAAATTTCTGACTTATTATTCTGAAATAAGTGAAATTTCTGCAATTTTGCCTCAAAATAAGGGAAATTTCTGCCTTTTTGCCCCCAAATAAGGGGAATTTCAGCGTTTTTACCTCAAAATAAGGGAAATTTCTGCTTTTTGCCCCAAAATATTGGAGATTTCTGCCTTTTTGCCCCAAAATTAGAAACATTTCTGCAATTTTGTACCAAAATAAAAGAAATTTCTGCCTTTTTGCCCCAAAATAAGAAAATTTCTGCTTTTGTTCTCTGAAATAAGTGAAATTTCTGCAATTTTGCCTCAAAATAAGGGAAATTTCTGCCTTTTTGCCCCCAAATAAGGGGAATTTCAGCCTTTTTACCTAAAAATAAGAGGAATTTCTGCATTTTTGCCCCAAAATATTAGGAATTTCTGCCTTTTTGCCCTAAAATAAGAAAAATTTCTGCAATTTTGTACCAAAATATTAGAAATTTCTGCAATTTTGCACCAAAATAAGAAAATTTCTGCTTTTTTTTCTGACATAAGTGAAATTTTTGCAATTTTGCCCCAAAATAAGTGAAATTTTTGCAATTTTGCCTCAAAATAAGGGAAATTTCTGGAATTTTGCGCCAAAATAAGTGGAATTTCTGAGTTTTGCCCCAAAATAATGAGAATTTCTGTTTTTTTGCCCCAACATATAGGGAATTTCTGCCTTTTTGCCCAAAAATTAGGGGAATTTCTGCAATGTTGCTCCAAAATACGGGGAATTTGTGCCATTTTGCCCAAAAATAAAGGGAATGTATACCTTTTTGCCATAAAAAAAGCAAATTTCTTCATTTTTGCCCCAAAATAAGGGGATTTTCCACCTTTTTGACTCAAAATAAGTGCAATTTCTGCCTTTTCCCCAAAATAAACGAAATTTCTGTCTTTTTGCCCCAAAATAAGGGGAATTACAGCCTTTTTACCTCAAAATAAGGGGAATTTCTGCCTTTTTGCCCCAAAATATGAGGAATTTCTGACTTTTTGCCCCAAAATAAGAAAAATTTCTGCAATTTTGTACCAAAATAAAAAAAAATTTCTGCCTTTTTGCCCCCCAAAAAAAATTTTCGCCCTTTTTCCCTTAAATAAGTGAAATTTCTGCAATTTTGCCCCAAAATATGGAAATTTCTGCAATTTTGCCCCAATGTAAAGGAAATTTCTGCAATTTTGCCCCAAAATAAGGAAAATTTCTGACTGTTTGCTCCCAAAAAAGGAGATTTTCTGTCTTTTTGCCCCAAAATAAGGAGAATTTTTGCCTTTTGCCCGAAAATTATGAGAATTTCTGCAATTTTGCTTCAAAATACGGGGAATTTCTGCTTTCTAGCCCCAAAATAAAGGGAATTTCTGCATTTTACCACAAAATAAGAATAGTTTCTGCCTTTTGCCTCAAAATAAGGGGAATTTTCTGCCTTTTTGTTTCAAAATAATAAAAATTTCTTCAATTTTGTACCATAATAAAAGAAATTTCTGCTCTTTGCCCCAAAATAAAAGGAATTTCTGAATTTTTGCCCTGAAATAAATGAAATTTCTGCAATTTTGCCCGAAAATAAGGGAAATTTGTGCCTTTTTCCCCAAAATAAGAAGAATTTTTTCCTTTTGCCCCAAAATATGGGGAATTTCAGCATTTTACCTCAAAATAAGAATTTCAGCCTTTTTGCACCAAAATAAGAAAAATTTCTGCAATTTTGCCCCAAAATAAGGGGAATTTCTTCCTTTTTGCCCCAAAATAAAGGATATTTCAGTCTTTTTACCTGAAAATAAGTGAAATTTCTGCAATTTTGCCCCAAATAAGGAAAATTTCTGCAATTTTGCCTCAAAATAAGGTAAATTCCTGCAATTTTGCCCCAAAATAAGTGGAATTTTTGAGTTTTGCCCCAAAATAAGGAGAATTTCTGTCTTTTTGCCCCAACATATAGGGAATTTCTGCCTTTTTGCCCCACAATTAGGGGAATTTCTGTTTTTTTTGCCCCAAAATAAGGAAAATTTCTGACTTATTACCCTGAAATAAGTGAAATGTCTGCAATTTTGCCCCAAAATAAGAAAAATTTCTGCCTTTTTGCACCCAAATAAGGGGAATTTCAGCCTTTTTACCTCAAAATAAGGGGAATTTCTGCATTTTTGCCACAAAATATTTGGAATTTCTGCATTTTTGCCCCCAAAATAAGGATAATTTCTGCCTTTTTACCATGAAATAAGTGAAATTTCTGCAATTTTGCCACAAAATAAGTGAAATTTCTGCAATTTTGCCCCAAAATAAGGGAAATTTCTGGAATTTTGCCCCCAAAATAAGTGGAATTTCTGAGTTTTGCCCCAAAATAAGGAGAATTTCTGTCTTTTTGCCCCAACATATAGGGAATTTCTGCCTTTTTGCCCCACAATTAGGGAAATTTCTGCAATTTTGCTCCAAAATACGGGTAATTTCTGCTTTTTAGCCCAAAAATAAGTGGAATGTATACCTTTTGACACAAAAAAAGGGAAATTTGTTCATTTTTACTCCAAAGTAAAAGGAATTTCTGCTTTTTTGCCTCTAAAAAAGTGGAATTTCTGTCTTTTTCCCCCAAAACAAAGGGAATTTCTGTCTTTTTTGCCCCAAAATAAGGAAAATTTCTGACTTATTACACTGAAATAAGTGAAATTTCTGCAATTTTGCCTCAAAATAAGGGAAATTTCTGCCCTTTTGCCCCCAAATAAGGGAAATTTCAGCCTTTTTACCTCAAAATAAGAGGAATTTCTGCATTTTTGCCCCAAAATATGGGGATTTCTGCCTTTTTGCTTCAAAATAAGAAAAATTTCTGCAATTTTGTACCAAAATAAAAGAAATTTCTGCCTTTTTGCACCAAAATAGGAAAATTTCTGAATTTTTTTCTGAAATAAGTTAAATTTCTGCAATTTTGCCCCAAAATAAGTGAAATTTCTGCAATTTTGCCCCAAAATAAGGGAAATTTCTGGAATTTTGCCCCAAAATAAATGGAATTTCTGAGTTTTGCCCCAAAATAAGGAGAATTTCTGTCTTTTTGCCCCAACATATAGAGAATTTCTCACTTTTTGCCCCACAATTAGGGGAATTTCTGCAATTTGCTCGAAAATACGGGGAATTTCTGCCTTTTTGCCCGAAAATAAGATGAATGCATACCTTTTTGCCATAAAAAAGGGAAATTTCTTCAGTTTTGCTCCAAAATAAGGGGAATTTCTGCTTTTTTGCCTCTAAATAAGTGGAATTTCTATCTTTATCCCTCAAAACAAAAGAAATTTCTGTCTTTATTGCCCCAAAATAAGGAAAACTTCTGACTTATTACCCTGAAATAAGTGAAATTTCTGCAATTTTGCCCCAAAATAAGGGAAATTTCTGCTTTTTTGCCCCCACATACGGGGAATTTCAGCCTTTTTACCTCAAAATAAGAGGAATTTCTGCATTTTTGCCCCAAAATATGGGAGATTTCTGCCTTTTTGCCCCAAAATAAGAAAAATTTCTGCAATTTTGTACCAAAATAAATTTCTGCCTTTTTGCACCAAAATAAGAAAATTTCTGCTTTTTTTTCTGAAATAAGTGAAATGTCTGCAATTTTGCCCCAAAATAAGTGAAATTTCTGCAATTTTGCCTGAAAATAAGGGAAATTTCTGGAATTTTGCCCGAAAATAAATGGAATTTCTGAGTTTTGCCCCAAAATAAGCAGAATTTCTGTCTTTTTGCCCCAACATATAGGGAATTTCTGCGTTTTTGTTCCACAATTAAGGGAATTTCTGCAATTTTCTCCAAAATACGGGGAATTTCTGCCTTTTTGCCCGAAAATAAGAAGAATGCATACCTTTTTGCCATAAAAAAAGGAAATTTCTTCATTTTTGCTCCAAAATAAGGGGAATTTCTGCTTTTTTGCCTCTAAATAAGTGAAATTTCTGTCTTTTTCCCCCAAAACAAAGGGAATTTCTGTCCTTTTGGCCCCAAAATAAGAAAAATTTCTGACTTATTACCTTGAAATAAGTGAAATTTCTGCAATTTTGCCCCAAAATAATGGAAATTTCTGGAATTTTGCCCAAAATAAGTGGAATTTCTGAGTTTTGCCCCAAAATAAGGAGAATTTCTGTCTTTTTGCCCTAACATAAAGGAAATTTCTGCATTTTGCCCCACAATTAGGGGAATTTCTGCAATTTTGCTCCAAAATACGGGGAATTTCTTCTTTTTAGCCTGAAAATAAGGGGAATGTATACCTTTTGCCACAAAAAAAAAAAGAAATTTCTTCATTTTTACTCCAAAATAAAATGAATTTCTGCTTTTTTACCGCTAAAAAAGTGGAATTTCTGTTTTTTTCCCCCAAAACAAAGGGAATTTCTGTCTTTTTTGCCCCAAAATAACGAAAATTTCTGACTTATTACACTGAAATAAGTGAAATTCCTGCAATTTTGCATCAAAATAATGGAAATTTCTGCATTTTGCCCCCAAATAAGGGAAATTTCTACCTTTTTACCTCAAAATAAGCAGAATTTCTGCATTTTTGCCCAAAAATATGGGAGCTTTCTGCCCTTTTGCCCCAAAATAAAAAAAATTTCTGCAATTTTGTACCAAAATAGAAATTTCTGCCTTTTTGAACCAAAATAGGAAAATTTCTGAATTTTTGTCTGAAATAAGTGAAATTTCTGCAATTTTGCCCCAAAATAAGTGAAGTTTCTGCAATTTTGCCCCAAAATAAGGGAAATTTCTGTTTTTTGCCCCAAAATAAGGAGAATTTCTGTCTTTTTGCCCTAACATATAGGGAATTTCTGCATTTTGCCCCACAATTAGGGGAATTTCTGCAATTTTGCTCCAAAATACGGGGAATTTCTGCTTTTTAGCCTGAAAATAAGAAGAATGCATACCTTTTGCCACAAAAAAAAAATTTCTTCATTTTTGCTCCAAAATAAGGGGAATTTCTGCTTTTTTGCTTCTAAATAAGTGGAATTTCTGACTTTTTCCCCCAAAACAAAAGGAATTTCTGTCTTTTTTGCCCCAAATAAGGAAAATTTCTGACTTATTACCCTGAAATAGGTGAAATTTCTGCAATTTTGTCCCAGAATAAGGGAAATTTCTGCTTTCTGCCCCCAAATAAGGGGAATTTCTGCCTTTTTACCTCAAAATAACGGGAATTTTTGCAATTTTACCACAAAATATTTGGAATCTCTGCATTTTTGCCCAAAATGAGGAAAATTTCTGCCTTTTTACCATGATATAAGTGAAATTTCTGCAATTTTGCCCCAAAATAAGTGAAATTTCGGCAATTTTGCCACAAAATAAGGGAAATTTCTGGAATTTTGCCCCAAAATAAGTGGAATTTCTGAGTTTTGCCCCAAAATAAGGAGAATTTCTGTCTTTTTGCTCTAACATATAGGGAATTTCTGCATTTTGCCCCACAATTAGGGGAATTTCTGCAATTTTGCTCCAAAATACGGGTAATTTCAGCTTTTTAGCCCAAAAATAAGTGGAATGTATACATTTTGCCACAAAAAAGGGAAATTTCTTCATTTTTACTCCAAAATAAAAGGAATTTCTGCTTTTTTGCCTCTAAAAAAGTGGAATTTCTGTCTTTTTCCCCCAAAACAAAGGGAATTTCTGTGTTTTTTGCCCCAAAATAAGGAAAATTTCTGACTTATTACCCTGAAATAAGTGAAATTTCTGCAATTTTGCCTCAAAATAAGGGAAATTTCTGCCTTTTTGCCCCCAAATAAGGGGAATTTCAGCCTTTTTACCTCAAAATAAGAGAAATTTCTGCATTTTGCCACAAAATATGGGAGATTTCTGCCTTTTTGCCCCAAAATAAGAAAAATTTCTGCAATTTTGTACCAAAATAAAAGAAATTTCTGCCTTTTTGCACCAAAATAAATACATTCTGCTTTTTTTCTGAAATAAGTGAAATTTCTGCAATTTTGCCCCAAAATAAGTGAAATTTCTGCAATTTTGCCCTAAAATAAGGGAAATTTCTGGAATTTTGCACCAAAATAAGTGGAATATCTGAGTTTTGCCCCAAAATAAGGAGAATTTTGTCTTTTTGCCCCAACATATAGGGAATTTCTGCCTTTTTGCCCCACAATTAGGGGAATTTCTGCAATTTTGCTCCAAAATACGGGGAATTTCTGCCTTTTTGCCCGAAAATAAGAAGAATGCATACCTTTTTACCATAAAAAAGGGAAATTTCTTTATTTTTGCTCCAAAATAAGGGGAATTTCTGCAATTTTGATACAAAATACGGGGAATTTCTGCTTTTTAGCCCGAAAATAAGCGGAATGTATACCTTTTGCCACAAAAAAAGATAAATTTCTTCATTTTTGCTCCAATAAAGAAGAATTTCTGCTTTTTTGCCTCTAAATAAGTGGAATTTCTGTCTTTTTCCCCCAAAACAAAGGGAATTTCTGTTTTTTGCCTCAAAGTAAGAAAAATTTCTGCTTATTACCCTGAAATAAGTGAAATTTCTGCAATTTTGCCTCAAAATAAGGGAAATTTCTTTCTTTTTGCCCCCAAATAAGGGAAATTTCAGCCTTTTTACCTCAAAATAAGAGGAATTTATGCATTTTTGCCCCAAAATACAGGGGATTTCTGCTTTTTGCCCCCAAATAAGAAAAATTTCTGCAATTTTGTACCAAAATTTAAGAAATTTCTGCCTTTTTGCACCAAAATAAGAAAATTTCTGCTTTTTTTCTGAAATAATTGAAATTTCTGCAATTTTGCCAAAATAAGTGAAATTTCTGCAATTTTGCCCCAAAATAAGTGAAATTTCTGGAATTTTGTCCCAAAATAAGTGGAATTTCTGAGTTTTGCCCCAAAATAAAAAGAATTTCTGTCTTTTTGCCCCAACATATAGCAAATTTCTGCCTTTTTGTCCCACAATTAAAGGAATTTCTGCAATTTTGCTCCAAAATACGGGGAATTTCTGCTTTTTAGCCTGAAAATAAGAAGAATGCATACCTTTTGCCACAAAAAAAGGAAATTTCTTCATTTTTGCTCCAAAATAAGGGGAATTTCTGCTTTTTTGCTTCTAAATAAGTGGAATTTCTGACTTTTTCCCCCAAAACAAAAGGAATTTCTATCTTTTTTGCCCCAAATAAAAAAAATTTCTGACTTATTACCCTGAAATAAGTGAAATTTCTGCAATTTTGTCCCAGAATAAGGGAAATTTCTGCTTTTTGCCCCCAAATAAGGGGAATTTCTGCCTTTTTCCTCAAAATAAGGGGAATTTTTGCAATTTTACCACAAAATATTTGGAATCTCTGCATTTTTGCCCCAAAATAAGAAAAATTTCTGCCTTTATACCATGAAATAAGTGAAATTTCTGCAATTTTGCCCCAAAATAAGGGAAATTTCTGCAATTTTGCCCCAATGTAAAGGAAATTTCTGCAATTTTGCCACAAAATAAGGGAAATTTCTGGAATTTTTCCCCAAAATAAGTGGAATTTCTGAGTTTTGCCCCAAAATAAAAAGAATTTCTGTCTGTTTGCCCTAACATATAGGGAATTTCTGCATTTTGCCACACAATTAAGGGAATTTCTGCAATTTTTCTCAAAAATACGGGTAATTTCAGCTTTTTAGCCCAAAAATAAGTGGAATGTATACATTTTGCCACAAAAAAGGGAAATTTCTTCATTTTTACTCCAAAATAAAAGGAATTTCTGCTTTTTTGCCTCTAAAAAAGTGGAATTTCTGTCTTTTTCCCCCAAAACAAAGGGAATTTCTGTGTTTTTTGCCCCAAAATAAGGAAAATTTCTGACTTATTACACTGAAATAAGTGAAATTTCTGCAATTTTGCCTCAAAATAAGGGAAATTTCTGCCCTTTTGCCCCCAAATAAGGGAAATTTCAGCCTTTTTACCTCAAAATAAGAGGAATTTCTGCATTTTTGCCCCAAAATATGGGGATTTCTGCCTTTTTGCTTCAAAATAAGAAAAATTTCTGCAATTTTGTACCAAAATAAAAGAAATTTCTGCCTTTTTGCACCAAAATAGGAAAATTTCTGAATTTTTTCCTGAAATAAGTTAAATTTCTGCAATTTTGCCCCAAAATAAGTGAAATTTCTGCAATTTTGCCCCAAAATAAGGGAAATTTCTGGAATTTTACCCCAAAATAAATGGAATTTCTGAGTTTTGCCCCAAAATAAGGAGAATTTCTGTCTTTTTGCCCCAACATATAGAGAATTTCTCACTTTTTGCCCCACAATTAGGGGAATTTCTGCAATTTTGCTCGAAAATACGGGGAATTTCTGCCTTTTTGCCCGAAAATAAGAAGAATGCATACCTTTTTGCCATAAAAAAGGGAAATTTCTTCAGTTTTGCTCCAAAATAAGGGGAATTTCTGCTTTTTTGCCTCTAAATAAGTGGAATTTCTGTCTTTATCCCTCAAAACAAAAGAAATTTCTGTCTTTATTGCCCCAAAATAAGGAAAATTTCTGACTTATTACCCTGAAATAAGTAAAATTTCTGCAATTTTGCCTCAAAATAAGGGAAATTTCTGCCTTTTTGCCCCCACATAAGGGGAATTTCAGCCTTTTTACCTCAAAATAAGAGGAATTTCTGCATTTTTGCCCCAAAATATGGGAGATTTCTGGCTTTTTGCCCCAAAATAAGAAAAATTTCTGCAATTTTGTACCAAAATAAAAGAAATTTCTGCCTTTTTGCACCAAAATAAGAAAATTTCTGCTTTTTTTTCTGAAATAAGTGAAATGTCTGCAATTTTGCCCCAAAATAAGTGAAATTTCTGCAATTTTGCCTGAAAATAAGGGAAATTTCTGGAATTTTGCCCGAAAATAAGTGGAATTTCTGAGTTTTGCCCCAAAATAAGCAGAATTTCTGTCTTTTTGCCCCAACATATAGGGAATTTCTGCGTTTTTGTTCCACAATTAAGGGAATTTCTGCAATTTTCTACAAAATACGGGGAATTTCTGCCTTTTTGCCCGAAAATAAGAAGAATGCATACCTTTTTGCCATAAAAAAAGGAAATTTCTTCATTTTTGCTCCAAAATAAGGGGAATTTCTGCTTTTTTGCCTCTAAATAAGTGAAATTTCTGTCTTTTTCCCCCAAAACAAAGGGAATTTCTGTCCTTTTGGCGCCAAAATAAGAAAAATTTCTGACTTATTACCTTGAAATAAGTGAAATTTCTGCAATTTTGCCCCAAAATAACGGAAATTTCTGGAATTTTGCCCCAAAATAAGTGGAATTTCTGAGTTTTGCCCCAAAATAAGGAGAATTTCTGTCTTTTTGCCCTAACATAAAGGAAATTTCTGCATTTTGCCCCACAATTAGGGGAATTTCTGCAATTTTGCTCCAAAATACGTAGAATTTCTTCTTTTTAGCCTGAAAATAAGGGGAATGTATACCTTTTGCCACAAAAAAAAGAAATTTCTTCATTTTTACTACAAAATAAAATGAATTTCTGCTTTTTTACCGCTAAAAAAGTGGAATTTCTGTTTTTTTCCCCCAAAACAAAGGGAATTTCTGTCTTTTTTGCCCAAAAATAACGAAAATTTCTGACTTATTACACTGAAATAAGTGAAATTCCTGCAATTTTGCATCAAAATAATGGAAATTTCTGCATTTTGCCCCCAAATAAGGGAAATTTCTACCTTTTTACCTCAAAATAAGCAGAATTTCTGCATTTTTGCCCAAAAATATGGGAGCTTTCTGCCCTTTTGCCCCAAAATAAAAAAAATTTCTGCAATTTTGTACCAAAATAGAAATTTCTGCCTTTTTGAACCAAAATAGGAAAATTTCTGAATTTTTGTCTGAAATAAGTGAAATTTCTGCAATTTTGCCCCAAAATAAGTGAAGTTTCTGCAATTTTGCCCCAAAATAAGGGAAATTTCTGTTTTTTGCCCCAAAATAAGGAGAATTTCTGTCTTTTTGCCCTAACATATAGGGAATTTCTGCATTTTGCCCCACAATTAGGGGAATTTCTGCAATTTTGCTCCAAAATACGGGGAATTTCTGCTTTTTAGCCTGAAAATAAGAAGAATGCATACCTTTTGCCACAAAAAAAAAATTTCTTCATTTTTGCTCCAAAATAAGGGGAATTTCTGCTTTTTTGCTTCTAAATAAGTGGAATTTCTGACTTTTTCCCCCAAAACAAAAGGAATTTCTGTCTTTTTTGCCCCAAATAAGGAAAATTTCTGACTTATTACCCTGAAATAGGTGAAATTTCTGCAATTTTGTCCCAGAATAAGGGAAATTTCTGCTTTCTGCCCCCAAATAAGGGGAATTTCTGCCTTTTTACCTCAAAATAACGGGAATTTTTGCAATTTTACCAAAAAATATTTGGAATCTCTGCATTTTTGCCCCAAAATGAGGAAAATTTCTGCCTTTTTACCATGATATAAGTGAAATTTCTGCAATTTTGCCCCAAAATAAGTGAAATTTCGGCAATTTTGCCACAAAATAAGGGAAATTTCTGGAATTTTGCCCCAAAATAAGTGGAATTTCTGAGTTTTGCCCCAAAATAAGGAGAATTTCTGTCTTTTTGCTCTAACATATAGGGAATTTCTGCATTTTGCCCCACAATTAGGGGAATTTCTGCAATTTTGCTCCAAAATACGGGTAATTTCAGCTTTTTAGCCCAAAAATAAGTGGAATGTATACATTTTGCCACAAAAAAGGGAAATTTCTTCATTTTTACTCCAAAATAAAAGGAATTTCTGCTTTTTTGCCTCTAAAAAAGTGGAATTTCTGTCTTTTTCCCCCAAAACAAAGGGAATTTCTGTGTTTTTTGCCCCAAAATAAGGAAAATTTCTGACTTATTACCCTGAAATAAGTGAAATTTCTGCAATTTTGCCTCAAAATAAGGGAAATTTCTGCCTTTTTGCCCCCAAATAAGGGGAATTTCAGCCTTTTTACCTCAAAATAAGAGAAATTTCTGCATTTTGCCACAAAATATGGGAGATTTCTGCCTTTTTGCCCCAAAATAAGAAAAATTTCTGCAATTTTGTACCAAAATAAAAGAAATTTCTGCCTTTTTGCACCAAAATAAATACATTCTGCTTTTTTTCTGAAATAAGTGAAATTTCTGCAATTTTGCCCCAAAATAAGTGAAATTTCTGCAATTTTGCCCTAAAATAAGGGAAATTTCTGGAATTTTGCACCAAAATAAGTGGAATTTCTGAGTTTTGCCCCAAAATAAGGAGAATTTCTGTCTTTTTGCCCCAACATATAGGGAATTTCTGCCTTTTTGCCCCACAATTAGGGGAATTTCTGCAATTTTGCTCCAAAATACGGGGAATTTCTGCCTTTTTGCCCGAAAATAAGAAGAATGCATACCTTTTTACCATAAAAAAGGGAAATTTCTTTATTTTTGCTCCAAAATAAGGGGAATTTCTGCAATTTTGATACAAAATACGGGGAATTTCTGCTTTTTAGCCCGAAAATAAGCGGAATGTATAACTTTTGCCACAAAAAAGATAAATTTCTTCATTTTTGCTCCAATAAAGAAGAATTTCTGCTTTTTTGCCTCTAAATAAGTGGAATTTCTGTCTTTTTCCCCCAAAACAAAGGGAATTTCTGTTTTTTGCCCCAAAGTAAGAAAAATTTCTGCTTATTACCCTGAAATAAGTGAAATTTCTGCAATTTTGCCTCAAAATAAGGGAAATTTCTGTCTTTTTGCCCCCAAATAAGGGAAATTTCAGCCTTTTTACCTCAAAATAAGAGGAATTTATGCATTTTTGCCCCAAAATACAGGGGATTTCTGCTTTTTGCCCCCAAATAAGAAAAATTTCTGCAATTTTGTACCAAAATTTAAGAAATTTCTGCCTTTTTGCACCAAAATAAGAAAATTTCTGCTTTTTTTCTGAAATAATTGAAATTTCTGCAATTTTGCCAAAATAAGTGAAATTTCTGCAATTTTGCCCCAAAATAAGTGAAATTTCTGGAATTTTGTCCCAAAATAAGTGGAATTTCTGAGTTTTGCCCCAAAATAAAAAGAATTTCTGTCTTTTTGCCCCAACATATAGCAAATTTCTGCCTTTTTGTCCCACAATTAGGGGAATTTCTGCAATTTTGCTCCAAAATACGGGGAATTTCTGCTTTTTAGCCTGAAAATAAGAAGAATGCATACCTTTTGCCACAAAAAAAGGAAATTTCTTCATTTTTGCTCCAAAATAAGGGGAATTTCTGCTTTTTTGCTTCTAAATAAGTGGAATTTCTGACTTTTTCCCCCAAAACAAAAGGAATTTCTGTCTTTTTTGCCCCAAATAAGGAAAATTTCTGACTTATTACCCTGAAATAAGTGAAATTTCTGCAATTTTGTTCCAGAATAAGGGAAATTTCTGCTTTTTGCCCCCAAATAAGGGGAATTTCTGCCTTTTTCCTCAAAATAAGGGGAATTTTTGCAATTTTACCACAAAATATTTGGAATCTCTGCATTTTTGCCCCAAAATGAGAAAAATTTCTGCCTTTTTACCATGAAATAAGTGAAATTTCTGCAATTTTGCCCCAAAATAAGGGAAATTTCTGCAATTTTGCCCCAATGTAAAGGAAATTTCTGCAATTTTGCCACAAAATAAGGGAAATTTCTGGAATTTTGCCCCAAAATAAGTGGAATTTCTGAGTTTTGCCCCAAAATAAAAAGAATTTCTGTCTGTTTGCCCTAACATATAGGGAATTTCTGCATTTTGCCCCACAATTAGGGGAATTTCTGCAATTTTTCTCAAAAATACGGGTAATTTCAGCTTTTTAGCCCAAAAATAAGTGGAATGTATACATTTTGCCACAAAAAAGGGAAATTTCTTCATTTTTACTCCAAAATAAAAGGAATTTCTGCTTTTATGCCTCTAAAAAAATGGAATTTCTGTCTTTTTTCCCCCAAAACAAAGGGAATTTCTGTGTTTTTTGCCCCAAAATAAGGAAAATTTCTGACTTATTACCCTGAAATAAGTGAAATTTATGCAATTTTGCCTTAAATTAAGTGAAATTTCTGCAATTTTGGTCCAAAATAAGGGAAATTTTTGGAATTTTGCCCCAAAGTAAGTGGAATTTCTGAGTTTTGCCCCAAAATAAGGAGATTTTCTGTTTTTTTGCTCTAACTTACAGGGAATTTCTGCCTTTTTGCCCCACAATTAGCGGAATTTTTGCAATTTTGCTCCAAAATACGGGTAATTTCTGCTTTTTAGCCTGAAAATAAGGGGAATGTATACCATTTGCCACAAAAAAGAAATTTCTTCATTTTTACTCCAAAATAAAAGGAATTTCTGCTTTTTTGCCCCAAAATAAGAAAAATTTCTGACTGACTACTCTGAAATAAGTGAAATTTCTGCAATTTTGCCCCAAAATAAGAAAAATTTCTGCCTTTTTGCCTCCAAATAAGGGGAATTTCAGCCTTTTTACCTCAAAATAAGAAAAATTTCTGCATTTTTGCCCCAAAATATGGGAGATTTCTGCCTTTTTGCCCCAAAATAAGAAAAATTTCTGCAATTTTGTACCAAAATAAAAGAAATTTCCGCCTTTTTGCACCAAAATAAGAAAATTTCTGCTTTTTTTCTGAAATAAGTGAAATTTCTGCAATTTTGCCCCAAAATAACAGAAATTTCTGCAATTTTGCTCCCAAATAAAGGAAATTTCTGGAATTTTGCCTTAAAATAAGTGGAATTTCTGAGTTTTGCCCCAAAATAAGGAGAATTTCTGTCTTTTTGCCCCAACATATAGGGAATTTCTGCCTTTTCACCCCACAATTAGGGGAATTTCTGCAATTTTGCTCCAAAATACGGGGAATTTCTGCCTTTTTGCCCGAAAATAAGAAGAATGCATACCTTTTTGCCATAAAAAAGGGAAAGTTCTTCATTTTTGCTCCAAAATAAGGGGAATTTCAGCTTTTTTGCCTCTAAATAAGTGGAATTTCTGTCTTTTTCCCCCAAAACAAAGGGAATTTCTGTTTTTTTGCTCCAAAATAAGGAAAATTTCTGACTTATTACCCTGAAATAAGTGAAATTTCTGCAATTTTGCCCCAAAATAAGTGAAATTTCTGCAATTTTGCCCCAAAATAAGGGAAATTTCTGGAATTTTGCCCCAAAATAAGTGGAATTTCTGAGTTTTGCCCCAAAATTAGGAGAATTTCTGTTTTTTGCCCCAACATATAGGCAATTTCTGCCTTTTGCCCCACAATTAGGGGAATTTCTGCAATTTTGCTCCAAAATACGGGGAATTTCTGCTTTTTAGCCTGAAAATAAGGGGAATGTATACTTTTTGCCACAAAAAAAAAAAAGAAATTTCTTCATTTTTACTCCAAAATAAAATTAATTTTTGCTTTTTTGCCGCTAAAAAAGTGGAATTTCTGCCTTTTTCCCTCAAAACAAAAAGAATTTCTGTCATTTTTGCCCCAAAATAAAGAAAATTTCTGACTTATTACACTGAAATAAGTGAAATTTCTGCAATTTTGCCTCAAAATAAGGGAAATTTCTGCCTTTTTGCCCCCAAATAATGGGAATTTCAGCCTTTTTACCTCAAAATAAGAAAAATTTCTTCATTTTTGCCCCAAAATATGGGAAATTTCTGCATTTTGCCCCAAAATAAGAAAAATTTCTGCAATTTTGTACCAAAATAAAAGAAATTTTCGCCTTTTTGCACCAAAATAAGAAAATTTCTTCTTTTTTTTCTGAAATAAGTGAAATTTCTGCAATTTTGCCCCAAAATAAGTGAAATTTCTGCAATTTTGCCCCAAAATAAGGGAAATTTCTGGAATTTTGCCCCAATATCAGTGGAATTTCTGAGTTTTGACCCAAAATAAGGAGAATTTGTTTCTTTTTGCCCTAACATATAGGGAATTTCTGCCTTTTTGCCCCACAATTAGGGGAATTTCTGCAATTTTGCTCCAAAATACTGGGAATTTCTGCCTTTTTGCCGGAAAATAAGAAGAATGCATACCTTTTTGCCATAAAAAAAGGAAATTTCTTCATTTTTGCTCCAAAATAAGAGGAATTTTTGCTTTTTTGCCTCTAAATAAGTGGAATTTCTATCTTTTTCACCCCAAAACAAAGAAAATTTCTGTCTTTTTGGCCCCAAAATAAGGAAAATTTCTGACTTATTACCCTGAAATAAGTGAAATTTCTGCAATTTTGCCCCAAAATAAGTGAACTTTCTGCAATTTTGCCCCAAAATAAGGGAAATTTCTGTTTTTTGCCCCAAAATAAGGAGAATTTCTGTCTGTTTGCCCTAACATATAGGGAATTTCTGCATTTTGCCCCACAATTAGGGGAATTTCTGCAATTTTGCTCCAAAATACGGGGAATTTCTGCTTTTTAGCCTGAAAATAAGAAGAATGCATACCTTTTGCCACAAAAAAAAATTTCTTCATTTTTGCTCCAAAATAAGGGGAATTTCTGCTTTTTTGCTTCTAAATAAGTGGAATTTCTGACTTTTTCCCCCAAAACAAAAGGAATTTCTGTCTTTTTTGCCCCAAATAAGGAAAATTTCTGACTTATTACCCTGAAATAAGTGAAATTTCTGCAATTTTGTCCCAGAATAAGGGAAATTTCTGCTTTTTGCCCCCAAATAAGGGGAATTTCTGCCTTTTTCCTCAAAATAAGGGGAATTTTTGCAATTTTACCACAAAATATTTGGAATCTCTGCATTTTTGCCCCAAAATGAGAAAAATTTCTGCCTTTTTACCATGAAATAAGTGAAATTTCTGCAATTTTGCCCCAAAATAAGGGAAATTTCTGCAATTTTGCCCCAATGTAAAGGAAATTTCTGCAATTTTGCCACAAAATAAGGGAAATTTCTGGAATTTTGCCCCAAAATAAGTGGAATTTCTGAGTTTTGCCCCAAAATAAAAAGAATTTCTGTCTGTTTGCCCTAACATATAGGGAATTTCTGCATTTTGCCCACAATTAGGGGAATTTCTGCAATTTTTCTCAAAAATACGGGTAATTTCAGCTTTTTAGCCCAAAAATAAGTGGAATGTATACATTTTGCCACAAAAAAGGGAAATTTCTTCATTTTTACTCCAAAATAAAAGGAATTTCTGCTTTTTTGCCTCTAAAAAAGTGGAATTTCTGTCTTTTTTCCCCCAAAACAAAGGGAATTTCTGTGTTTTTTGCCCCAAAATAAGGAAAATTTCTGACTTATTACCCTGAAATAAGTGAAATTTATGCAATTTTGCCTCAAATTAAGTGAAATTTCTGCAATTTTGGTCCAAAATAAGGGAAATTTTTGGAATTTTGCCCCAAAGTAAGTGGAATTTCTGAGTTTTGCCCCAAAATAAGGAGATTTTCTGTTTTTTTGCTCTAACTTACAGGGAATTTCTGCCTTTTTGCCCCACAATTAGCGGAATTTTTGCAATTTTGCTCCAAAATACGGGTAATTTCTGCTTTTTAGCCTGAAAATAAGGGGAATGTATACCATTTGCCACAAAAAAGAAATTTCTTCATTTTTACTCCAAAATAAAAGGAATTTCTGCTTTTTTGCCCCAAAATAAGAAAAATTTCTGACTGACTACTCTGAAATAAGTGAAATTTCTGCAATTTTGCCCCAAAATAAGAAAAATTTCTGCCTTTTTGCCTCCAAATAAGGGGAATTTCAGCCTTTTTACCTCAAAATAAGAAAAATTTCTGCATTTTTGCCCCAAAATATGGGAGATTTCTGCCTTTTTGCCCCAAAATAAGAAAAATTTCTGCAATTTTGTACCAAAATAAAAGAAATTTCCGCCTTTTTGCACCAAAATAAGAAAATTTCTGCTTTTTTTCTGAAATAAGTGAAATTTCTGCAATTTTGCCCCAAAATAACAGAAATTTCTGCAATTTTGCTCCCAAATAAAGGAAATTTCTGGAATTTTGCCTTAAAATAAGTGGAATTTCTGAGTTTTGCCCCAAAATAAGGAGAATTTCTGTCTTTTTGCCCCAACATATAGGGAATTTCTGCCTTTTCACCCCACAATTAGGGGAATTTCTGCAATTTTGCTCCAAAATACGGGGAATTTCTGCCTTTTTGCCCGAAAATAAGAAGAATGCATAACTTTTTGCCATAAAAAAGGGAAAGTTCTTCATTTTTGCTCCAAAATAAGGGGAATTTCAGCTTTTTTGCCTCTAAATAAGTGGAATTTCTGTCTTTTTCCCCCAAAACAAAGGGAATTTCTGTTTTTTTGCTCCAAAATAAGGAAAATTTCTGACTTATTACCCTGAAATAAGTGAAATTTCTGCAATTTTGCCCCAAAATAAGTGAAATTTCTGCAATTTTGCCCCAAAATAAGGGAAATTTCTGGAATTTTGCCCCAAAATAAGTGGAATTTCTGAGTTTTGCCCCAAAATTAGGAGAATTTCTGTTTTTTGCCCCAACATATAGGCAATTTCTGCCTTTTGCCCCACAATTAGGGGAATTTCTGCAATTTTGCTCCAAAATACGGGGAATTTCTGCTTTTTAGCCTGAAAATAAGGGGAATGTATACTTTTTGCCACAAAAAAAAAGAAATTTCTTCATTTTTACTCCAAAATAAAATTAATTTTTGCTTTTTTGCCGCTAAAAA
Organism: Micromys minutus; assembly: GCF_963924665.1. Lineage (NCBI taxonomy): Eukaryota > Metazoa > Chordata > Mammalia > Rodentia > Muridae > Micromys > Micromys minutus. The sequence goes on along the minus strand of NW_027667155.1, from coordinate 759,359 downwards.
AGTGGAATTTCTGCCTTTTTCCCTCAAAACAAAAAGAATTTCTGTCATTTTTGCCCCAAAATAAAGAAAATTTCTGACTTATTACACTGAAATAAGTGAAATTTCTGCAATTTTGCCTCAAAATAAGGGAAATTTCTGCCTTTTTGCCCCCAAATAATGGGAATTTCAGCCTTTTTACCTCAAAATAAGAAAAATTTCTTCATTTTTGCCCCAAAATATGGGAGATTTCTGCATTTTGCCCCAAAATAAGAAAAATTTCTGCAATTTTGTACCAAAATAAAAGAAATTTTCGCCTTTTTGTACCAAAATAAGAAAATTTCTTCTTTTTTTTCTGAAATAAGTGAAATTTCTGCAATTTTGCCCCAAAATAAGTGAAATTTCTGCAATTTTGCCCCAAAATAAGGGAAATTTCTGGAATTTTGCCCCAATATCAGTGGAATTTCTGAGTTTTGACCCAAAATAAGGAGAATTTGTTTCTTTTTGCCCTAACATATAGGGAATTTCTGCCTTTTTGCCCCACAATTAGGGGAATTTCTGCAATTTTGCTCCAAAATACTGGGAATTTCTGCCTTTTTGCCGGAAAATAAGAAGAATGCATACCTTTTTGCCATAAAAAAAGGAAATTTCTTCATTTTTGCTCCAAAATAAGAGGAATTTTTGCTTTTTTGCCTCTAAATAAGTGGAATTTCTATCTTTTTCACCCCAAAACAAAGAAAATTTCTATCTTTTTGGCCCCAAAATAAGGAAAATTTCTGACTTATTACCATGAAATAAGTGAAATTTCTGCAATTTTGCCCCAAAATAAGTGAACTTTCTGCAATTTTGCCCCAAAATAAGGGAAATTTCTGTTTTTTGCCCCAAAATAAGGAGAATTTCTGTCTGTTTGCCCTAACATATAGGGAATTTCTGCATTTTGCCCCACAATTAGGGGAATTTCTGCAATTTTGCTCCAAAATACGGGGAATTTCTGCTTTTTAGCCTGAAAATAAGAAGAATGCATACCTTTTGCCACAAAAAAATAATTTCTTCATTTTTGCTCCAAAATAAGGGGAATTTCTGCTTTTTTGCTTCTAAATAAGTGGAATTTCTGACTTTTTCCCCCAAAACAAAAGGAATTTCTGTCTTTTTTGCCCCAAATAAGGAAAATTTCTGACTTATTACCCTGAAATAAGTGAAATTTCTGCAATTTTGTCCCAGAATAAGGGAAATTTCTGCTTTCTGCCCCCAAATAAGGGGAATTTCTGCCTTTTTACCTCAAAATAACGGGAATTTTTGCAATTTTACCACAAAATATTTGGAATCTCTGCATTTTTGCCCCAAAATGAGGAAAATTTCTGCCTTTTTACCATGATATAAGTGAAATTTCTGCAATTTTGCCCCAAAATAAGTGAAATTTCGGCAATTTTGCCACAAAATAAGGGAAATTTCTGGAATTTTGCCCCAAAATAAGTGGAATTTCTGAGTTTTGCCCCAAAATAAGGAGAATTTCTGTCTTTTTGCTCTAACATATAGGGAATTTCTGCATTTTGCCCCACAATTAGGGGAATTTCTGCAATTTTGCTCCAAAATACGGGTAATTTCAGCTTTTTAGCCCAAAAATAAGTGGAATGTATACATTTTGCCACAAAAAAGGGAAATTTCTTCATTTTTACTCCAAAATAAAAGGAATTTCTGCTTTTTTGCCTCTAAAAAAGTGGAATTTCTGTCTTTTTCCCCCAAAACAAAGGGAATTTCTGTGTTTTTTGCCCCAAAATAAGGAAAATTTCTGACTTATTACCCTGAAATAAGTGAAATTTCTGCAATTTTGCCTCAAAATAAGGGAAATTTCTGCCTTTTTGCCCCCAAATAAGGGGAATTTCAGCCTTTTTACCTCAAAATAAGAGAAATTTCTGCATTTTGCCACAAAATATGGGAGATTTCTGCCTTTTTGCCCCAAAATAAGAAAAATTTCTGCAATTTTGTACCAAAATAAAAGAAATTTCTGCCTTTTTGCACCAAAATAAATACATTCTGCTTTTTTTCTGAAATAAGTGAAATTTCTGCAATTTTGCCCCAAAATAAGTGAAATTTCTGCAATTTTGCCCTAAAATAAGGGAAATTTCTGGAATTTTGCACCAAAATAAGTGGAATTTCTGAGTTTTGCCCCAAAATAAGGAGAATTTCTGTCTTTTTGCCCCAACATATAGGGAATTTCTGCCTTTTTGCCCCACAATTAGGGGAATTTCTGCAATTTTGCTCCAAAATACGGGGAATTTCTGCCTTTTTGCCCGAAAATAAGAAGAATGCATACCTTTTTACCATAAAAAAGGGAAATTTCTTTATTTTTGCTCCAAAATAAGGGGAATTTCTGCAATTTTGATACAAAATACGGGGAATTTCTGCTTTTTAGCCCGAAAATAAGCGGAATGTATAACTTTTGCCACAAAAAAAGATAAATTTCTTCATTTTTGCTCCAATAAAGAAGAATTTCTGCTTTTTTGCCTCTAAATAAGTGGAATTTCTGTCTTTTTCCCCCAAAACAAAGGGAATTTCTGTTTTTTGCCCCAAAGTAAGAAAAATTTCTGCTTATTACCCTGAAATAAGTGAAATTTCTGCAATTTTGCCTCAAAATAAGGGAAATTTCTTTCTTTTTGCCCCCAAATAAGGGAAATTTCAGCCTTTTTACCTCAAAATAAGAGGAATTTATGCATTTTTTCCCCAAAATACAGGGGATTTCTGCTTTTTGCCCCCAAATAAGAAAAATTTCTGCAATTTTGTACTAAAATTTAAGAAATTTCTGCCTTTTTGCACCAAAATAAGAAAATTTCTGCTTTTTTTCTGAAATAATTGAAATTTCTGCAATTTTGCCAAAATAAGTGAAATTTCTGCAATTTTGCCCCAAAATAAGTGAAATTTCTGGAATTTTGTCCCAAAATAAGTGGAATTTCTGAGTTTTGCCCCAAAATAAAAAGAATTTCTGTCTTTTTGCCCCAACATATAGCAAATTTCTGCCTTTTTGTCCCACAATTAGGGATATTTCTGCAATTTTGCTCCAAAATACGGGGAATTTCTGCTTTTTAGCCTGAAAATAAGAAGAATGCATACCTTTTGCCACAAAAAAAGGAAATTTCTTCATTTTTGCTCCAAAATAAGGGGAATTTCTGCTTTTTTGCTTCTAAATAAGTGGAATTTCTGACTTTTTCCCCCAAAACAAAAGGAATTTCTGTCTTTTTTGCCCCAAATAAGGAAAATTTCTGACTTATTCCCCTGAAATAAGTGAAATTTCTGCAATTTTGTCCCAGAATAAGGGAAATTTCTGCTTTCTGCCCCCAAATAAGGGGAATTTCTGCCTTTTTACCTCAAAATAACGGGAATTTTTGCAATTTTACCACAAAATATTTGGAATCTCTGCATTTTTGCCCCAAAATGAGGAAAATTTCTGCCTTTTTACCATGATATAAGTGAAATTTCTGCAATTTTGCCCCAAAATAAGTGAAATTTCGGCAATTTTGCCACAAAATAAGGGAAATTTCTGGAATTTTGCCCCAAAATAAGTGGAATTTCTGAGTTTTGCCCCAAAATAAGGAGAATTTCTGTCTTTTTGCTCTAACATATAGGGAATTTCTGCATTTTGCCCCACAATTAGGGGAATTTCTGCAATTTTGCTCCAAAATACGGGTAATTTCAGCTTTTTAGCCCAAAAATAAGTGGAATGTATACATTTTGCCACAAAAAAGGGAAATTTCTTCATTTTTACTCCAAAATAAAAGGAATTTCTGCTTTTTTGCCTCTAAAAAAGTGGAATTTCTGTCTTTTTCCCCCAAAACAAAGGGAATTTCTGTGTTTTTTGCCCCAAAATAAGGAAAATTTCTGACTTATTACCCTGAAATAAGTGAAATTTCTGCAATTTTGCCTCAAAATAAGGGAAATTTCTGCCTTTTTGCCCCCAAATAAGGGGAATTTCAGCCTTTTTACCTCAAAATAAGAGAAATTTCTGCATTTTGCCACAAAATATGGGAGATTTCTGCCTTTTTGCCCCAAAATAAGAAAAATTTCTGCAATTTTGTACCAAAATAAAAGAAATTTCTGCCTTTTTGCACCAAAATAAATACATTCTGCTTTTTTTCTGAAATAAGTGAAATTTCTGCAATTTTGCCCCAAAATAAGTGAAATTTCTGCAATTTTGCCCTAAAATAAGGGAAATTTCTGGAATTTTGCACCAAAATAAGTGGAATTTCTGAGTTTTGCCCCAAAATAAGGAGAATTTCTGTCTTTTTGCCCCAACATATAGGGAATTTCTGCCTTTTTGCCCCACAATTAGGGGAATTTCTGCAATTTTGCTCCAAAATACGGGGAATTTCTGCCTTTTTGCCTGAAAATAAGAAGAATGCATACCTTTTTACCATAAAAAAGGGAAATTTCTTTATTTTTGCTCCAAAATAAGGGGAATTTCTGCAATTTTGATACAAAATACGGGGAATTTCTGCTTTTTAGCCCGAAAATAAGCGGAATGTATAACTTTTGCCACAAAAAAAGATAAATTTCTTCATTTTTGCTCCAATAAAGAAGAATTTCTGCTTTTTTGCCTCTAAATAAGTGGAATTTCTGTCTTTTTCCCCCAAAACAAAGGGAATTTCTGTTTTTTGCCCCAAAGTAAGAAAAATTTCTGCTTATTACCCTGAAATAAGTGAAATTTCTGCAATTTTGCCTCAAAATAAGGGAAATTTCTTTCTTTTTGCCCCCAAATAAGGGAAATTTCAGCCTTTTTACCTCAAAATAAGAGGAATTTATGCATTTTTGCCCCAAAATACAGGGGATTTCTGCTTTTTGCCCCCAAATAAGAAAAATTTCTGCAATTTTGTACCAAAATTTAAGAAATTTCTGCCTTTTTGCACCAAAATAAGAAAATTTCTGCTTTTTTTCTGAAATAATTGAAATTTCTGCAATTTTGCCAAAATAAGTGAAATTTCTGCAATTTTGCCCCAAAATAAGTGAAATTTCTGGAATTTTGTCCCAAAATAAGTGGAATTTCTGAGTTTTGCCCCAAAATAAAAAGAATTTCTGTCTTTTTGCCCCAACATATAGCAAATTTCTGCCTTTTTGTCCCACAATTAGGGATATTTCTGCAATTTTGCTCCAAAATACGGGGAATTTCTGCTTTTTAGCCTGAAAATAAGAAGAATGCATACCTTTTGCCACAAAAAAAGGAAATTTCTTCATTTTTGCTCCAAAATAAGGGGAATTTCTGCTTTTTTGCTTCTAAATAAGTGGAATTTCTGACTTTTTCCCCCAAAACAAAAGGAATTTCTGTCTTTTTTGCCCCAAATAAGGAAAATTTCTGACTTATTACCCTGAAATAAGTGAAATTTCTGCAATTTTGTCCCAGAATAAGGGAAATTTCTGCTTTTTGCCCCCAAATAAGGGGAATTTCTGCCTTTTTCCTCAAAATAAGGGGAATTTTTGCAATTTTACCACAAAATATTTGGAATCTCTGCATTTTTGCCCCAAAATGAGAAAAATTTCTGCCTTTTTACCATGAAATAAGTGAAATTTCTGCAATTTTGCCCCAAAATAAGGGAAATTTCTGCAATTTTGCCCCAATGTAAAGGAAATTTCTGCAATTTTGCCACAAAATAAGGGAAATTTCTGGAATTTTGCCCCAAAATAAGTGGAATTTCTGAGTTTTGCCCCAAAATAAAAAGAATTTCTGTCTGTTTGCCCTAACATATAGGGAATTTCTGCATTTTGCCCCACAATTAGGGGAATTTCTGCAATTTTTCTCAAAAATACGGGTAATTTCAGCTTTTTAGCCCAAAAATAAGTGGAATGTATACATTTTGCCACAAAAAAGGGAAATTTCTTCATTTTTACTCCAAAATAAAAGGAATTTCTGCTTTTTTGCCTCTAAAAAAGTGGAATTTCTGTCTTTTTCCCCCAAAACAAAGGGAATTTCTGTGTTTTTTGCCCCAAAATAAGGAAAATTTCTGACTTATTACCCTGAAATAAGTGAAATTTATGCAATTTTGCCTCAAATTAAGTGAAATTTCTGCAATTTTGGTCCAAAATAAGGGAAATTTTTGGAATTTTGCCCCAAAGTAAGTGGAATTTCTGAGTTTTGCCCCAAAATAAGGAGATTTTCTGTTTTTTTGCTCTAACTTACAGGGAATTTCTGCCTTTTTGCCCCACAATTAGCGGAATTTTTGCAATTTTGCTCCAAAATACGGGTAATTTCTGCTTTTTAGCCTGAAAATAAGGGGAATGTATACCATTTGCCACAAAAAAGAAATTTCTTCATTTTTACTCCAAAATAAAAGGAATTTCTGCTTTTTTGCCCCAAAATAAGAAAAATTTCTGACTGACTACTCTGAAATAAGTGAAATTTCTGCAATTTTGCCCCAAAATAAGAAAAATTTCTGCCTTTTTGCCTCCAAATAAGGGGAATTTCAGCCTTTTTACCTCAAAATAAGAAAAATTTCTGCATTTTTGCCCCAAAATATGGGAGATTTCTGACTTTTTGCCCCAAAATAAGAAAAATTTCTGCAATTTTGTACCAAAATAAAAGAAATTTCCGCCTTTTTGCACCAAAATAAGAAAATTTCTGCTTTTTTTCTGAAATAAGTGAAATTTCTGCAATTTTGCCCCAAAATAACAGAAATTTCTGCAATTTTGCTCCCAAATAAAGGAAATTTCTGGAATTTTGCCTTAAAATAAGTGGAATTTCTGAGTTTTGCCCCAAAATAAGGAGAATTTCTGTCTTTTTGCCCCAACATATAGGGAATTTCTGCCTTTTCACCCCACAATTAGGGGAATTTCTGCAATTTTGCTCCAAAATACGGGGAATTTCTGCCTTTTTGCCCGAAAATAAGAAGAATGCATAACTTTTTGCCATAAAAAAGGGAAAGTTCTTCATTTTTGCTCCAAAATAAGGGGAATTTCAGCTTTTTTGCCTCTAAATAAGTGGAATTTCTGTCTTTTTCCCCCAAAACAAAGGGAATTTCTGTTTTTTTGCTCCAAAATAAGGAAAATTTCTGACTTATTACCCTGAAATAAGTGAAATTTCTGCAATTTTGCCCCAAAATAAGTGAAATTTCTGCAATTTTGCCCCAAAATAAGGGAAATTTCTGGAATTTTGCCCCAAAATAAGTGGAATTTCTGAGTTTTGCCCCAAAATTAGGAGAATTTCTGTTTTTTGCCCCAACATATAGGCAATTTCTGCCTTTTGCCCCACAATTAGGGGAATTTCTGCAATTTTGCTCCAAAACACGGGGAATTTCTGCTTTTTAGCCTGAAAATAAGGGGAATGTATACTTTTTGCCACAAAAAAAAAAAGAAATTTCTTCATTTTTACTCCAAAATAAAATGAATTTTTGCTTTTTTGCCGCTAAAAAAGTGGAATTTCTGCCTTTTTCCCTCAAAACAAAAAGAATTTCTGTCATTTTTGCCCCAAAATAAAGAAAATTTCTGACTTATTACACTGAAATAAGTGAAATTTCTGCAATTTTGCCTCAAAATAAGGGAAATTTCTGCCTTTTTGCCCCCAAATAATGGGAATTTCAGCCTTTTTACCTCAAAATAAGAAAAATTTCTTCATTTTTGCCCCAAAATATGGGAGATTTCTGCATTTTGCCCCAAAATAAGAAAAATTTCTGCAATTTTGTACCAAAATAAAAGAAATTTTCGCCTTTTTGCACCAAAATAAGAAAATTTCTTCTTTTTTTTCTGAAATAAGTGAAATTTCTGCAATTTTGCCCCAAAATAAGTGAAATTTCTGCAATTTTGCCCCAAAATAAGGGAAATTTCTGGAATTTTGCCCCAATATCAGTGGAATTTCTGAGTTTTGACCCAAAATAAGGAGAATTTGTTTCTTTTTGCCCTAACATATAGGGAATTTCTGCCTTTTTGCCCCACAATTAGGGGAATTTCTGCAATTTTGCTCCAAAATACTGGGAATTTCTGCCTTTTTGCCCGAAAATAAGAAGAATGCATACCTTTTTGCCATAAAAAAAGGAAATTTCTTCATTTTTGCTCCAAAATAAGAGGAATTTTTGCTTTTTTGCCTCTAAATAAGTGGAATTTCTATCTTTTTCACCCCAAAACAAAGAAAATTTCTGTCTTTTTGGCCCCAAAATAAGGAAAATTTCTGACTTATTACCCTGAAATAAGTGAAATTTCTGCAATTTTGCCCCAAAATAAGTGAACTTTCTGCAATTTTGCCCCAAAATAAGGGAAATTTCTGTTTTTTGCCCCAAAATAAGGAGAATTTCTGTCTGTTTGCCCTAACATATAGGGAATTTCTGCATTTTGCCCCACAATTAGGGGAATTTCTGCAATTTTGCTCCAAAATACGGGGAATTTCTGCTTTTTAGCCTGAAAATAAGAAGAATGCATACCTTTTGCCACAAAAAAATAATTTCTTCATTTTTGCTCCAAAATAAGGGGAATTTCTGCTTTTTTGCTTCTAAATAAGTGGAATTTCTGACTTTTTCCCCCAAAACAAAAGGAATTTCTGTCTTTTTTGCCCCAAATAAGGAAAATTTCTGACTTATTACCCTGAAATAAGTGAAATTTCTGCAATTTTGTCCCAGAATAAGGGAAATTTCTGCTTTCTGCCCCCAAATAAGGGGAATTTCTGCCTTTTTACCTCAAAATAACGGGAATTTTTGCAATTTTACCACAAAATATTTGGAATCTCTGCATTTTTGCCCCAAAATGAGGAAAATTTCTGCCTTTTTACCATGATATAAGTGAAATTTCTGCAATTTTGCCCCAAAATAAGTGAAATTTCGGCAATTTTGCCACAAAATAAGGGAAATTTCTGGAATTTTGCCCCAAAATAAGTGGAATTTCTGAGTTTTGCCCCAAAATAAGGAGAATTTCTGTCTTTTTGCTCTAACATATAGGGAATTTCTGCATTTTGCCCCACAATTAGGGGAATTTCTGCAATTTTGCTCCAAAATACGGGTAATTTCAGCTTTTTAGCCCAAAAATAAGTGGAATGTATACATTTTGCCACAAAAAAGGGAAATTTCTTCATTTTTACTCCAAAATAAAAGGAATTTCTGCTTTTTTGCCTCTAAAAAAGTGGAATTTCTGTCTTTTTCCCCCAAAACAAAGGGAATTTCTGTGTTTTTTGCCCCAAAATAAGGAAAATTTCTGACTTATTACCCTGAAATAAGTGAAATTTCTGCAATTTTGCCTCAAAATAAGGGAAATTTCTGCCTTTTTGCCCCCAAATAAGGGGAATTTCAGCCTTTTTACCTCAAAATAAGAGAAATTTCTGCATTTTGCCACAAAATATGGGAGATTTCTGCCTTTTTGCCCCAAAATAAGAAAAATTTCTGCAATTTTGTACCAAAATAAAAGAAATTTCTGCCTTTTTGCACCAAAATAAATACATTCTGCTTTTTTTCTGAAATAAGTGAAATTTCTGCAATTTTGCCCCAAAATAAGTGAAATTTCTGCAATTTTGCCCTAAAATAAGGGAAATTTCTGGAATTTTGCACCAAAATAAGTGGAATTTCTGAGTTTTGCCCCAAAATAAGGAGAATTTCTGTCTTTTTGCCCCAACATATAGGGAATTTCTACCTTTTTGCCCCACAATTAGGGGAATTTCTGCAATTTTGCTCCAAAATACGGGGAATTTCTGCCTTTTTGCCCGAAAATAAGAAGAATGCATACCTTTTTACCATAAAAAAGGGAAATTTCTTTATTTTTGCTCCAAAATAAGGGGAATTTCTGCAATTTTGATACAAAATACGGGGAATTTCTGCTTTTTAGCCCGAAAATAAGCGGAATGTATAACTTTTGCCACAAAAAAAGATAAATTTCTTCATTTTTGCTCCAATAAAGAAGAATTTCTGCTTTTTTGCCTCTAAATAAGTGGAATTTCTGTCTTTTTCCCCCAAAACAAAGGGAATTTCTGTTTTTTGCCCCAAAGTAAGAAAAATTTCTGCTTATTACCCTGAAATAAGTGAAATTTCTGCAATTTTGCCTCAAAATAAGGGAAATTTCTTTCTTTTTGCCCCCAAATAAGGGAAATTTCAGCCTTTTTACCTCAAAATAAGAGGAATTTATGCATTTTTGCCCCAAAATACAGGGGATTTCTGCTTTTTGCCCCCAAATAAGAAAAATTTCTGCAATTTTGTACCAAAATTTAAGAAATTTCTGCCTTTTTGCACCAAAATAAGAAAATTTCTGCTTTTTTTCTGAAATAATTGAAATTTCTGCAATTTTGCCAAAATAAGTGAAATTTCTGCAATTTTGCCCCAAAATAAGTGAAATTTCTGGAATTTTGTCCCAAAATAAGTGGAATTTCTGAGTTTTGCCCCAAAATAAAAAGAATTTCTGTCTTTTTGCCCCAACATATAGCAAATTTCTGCCTTTTTGTCCCACAATTAGGGGAGTTTCTGCAATTTTGCTCCAAAATACGGGGAATTTCTGCTTTTTAGCCTGAAAATAAGAAGAATGCATACCTTTTGCCACAAAAAAAGGAAATTTCTTCATTTTTGCTCCAAAATAAGGGGAATTTCTGCTTTTTTGCTTCTAAATAAGTGGAATTTCTGACTTTTTCCCCCAAAACAAAAGGAATTTCTGTCTTTTTTGCCCCAAATAAGGAAAATTTCTGACTTATTACCCTGAAATAAGTGAAATTTCTGCAATTTTGTCCCAGAATAAGGGAAATTTCTGCTTTTTGCCCCCAAATAAGGGGAATTTCTGCCTTTTTCCTCAAAATAAGGGGAATTTTTGCAATTTTACCACAAAATATTTGGAATCTCTGCATTTTTGCCCCAAAATGAGAAAAATTTCTGCCTTTTTACCATGAAATAAGTGAAATTTCTGCAATTTTGCCCCAAAATAAGGGAAATTTCTGCAATTTTGCCCCAATGTAAAGGAAATTTCTGCAATTTTGCCACAAAATAAGGGAAATTTCTGGAATTTTGCCCCAAAATAAGTGGAATTTCTGAGTTTTGCCCCAAAATAAAAAGAATTTCTGTCTGTTTGCCCTAACATATAGGGAATTTCTGCATTTTGCCCCACAATTAGGGGAATTTCTGCAATTTTTCTCAAAAATACGGGTAATTTCAGCTTTTTAGCCCAAAAATAAGTGGAATGTATACATTTTGCCACAAAAAAGGGAAATTTCTTCATTTTTACTCCAAAATAAAAGGAATTTCTGCTTTTTTGCCTCTAAAAAAGTGGAATTTCTGTCTTTTTTCCCCCAAAACAAAGGGAATTTCTGTGTTTTTTGCCCCAAAATAAGGAAAATTTCTGACTTATTACCCTGAAATAAGTGAAATTTATGCAATTTTGCCTCAAAATAAGTGAAATTTCTGCAATTTTGGTCCAAAATAAGGGAAATTTTTGGAATTTTGCCCCAAAGTAAGTGGAATTTCTGAGTTTTGACCCAAAATAAGGAGATTTTCTGTTTTTTTGCTCTAACTTACAGGGAATTTCTGCCTTTTTGCCCCACAATTAGCGGAATTTTTGCAATTTTGCTCCAAAATACGGGTAATTTCTGCTTTTTAGCCTGAAAATAAGGGGAATGTATACCATTTGCCACAAAAAAGAAATTTCTTCATTTTTACTCCAAAATAAAAGGAATTTCTGCTTTTTTGCCCCAAAATAAGAAAAATTTCTGACTGACTACTCTGAAATAAGTGAAATTTCTGCAATTTTGCCCCAAAATAAGAAAAATTTCTGCCTTTTTGCCTCCAAATAAGGGGAATTTCAGCCTTTTTACCTCAAAATAAGAAAAATTTCTGCATTTTTGCCCCAAAATATGGGAGATTTCTGACTTTTTGCCCCAAAATAAGAAAAATTTCTGCAATTTTGTACCAAAATAAAAGAAATTTCCGCCTTTTTGCACCAAAATAAGAAAATTTCTGCTTTTTTTCTGAAATAAGTGAAATTTCTGCAATTTTGCCCCAAAATAACAGAAATTTCTGCAATTTTGCTCCCAAATAAAGGAAATTTCTGGAATTTTGCCTTAAAATAAGTGGAATTTCTGAGTTTTGCCCCAAAATAAGGAAAATTTCTGTCTTTTTGCCCCAACATATAGGGAATTTCTGCCTTTTCGCCCCACAATTAGGGGAATTTCTGCAATTTTGCTCCAAAATACGGGGAATTTCTGCCTTTTTGCCCGAAAATAAGAAGAATGCATACCTTTTTGCCATAAAAAAGGGAAAGTTCTTCATTTTTGCTCCAAAATAAGGGGAATTTCAGCTTTTTTGCCTCTAAATAAGTGGAATTTCTGTCTTTTTCCCCCAAAACAAAGGGAATTTCTGTTTTTTTGCTCCAAAATAAGGAAAATTTCTGACTTATTACCCTGAAATAAGTGAAATTTCTGCAATTTTGCCCCAAAATAAGTGAAATTTCTGCAATTTTGCCCCAAAATAAGGGAAATTTCTGGAATTTTGCCCCAAAATAAGTGGAATTTCTGAGTTTTGCCCCAAAATTAGGAGAATTTCTGTTTTTTGCCCCAACATATAGGCAATTTCTGCCTTTTGCCCCACAATTAGGGGAATTTCTGCAATTTTGCTCCAAAACACGGGGAATTTCTGCTTTTTAGCCTGAAAATAAGGGGAATGTATACTTTTTGCCACAAAAAAAAAAGGAATTTCTGCATTTTTACTCCAAAATAAAATGAATTTTTGCTTTTTTGCCGCTAAAAAAGTGGAATTTCTGCCTTTTTCCCTCAAAACAAAAAGAATTTCTGTCATTTTTGCCCCAAAATAAAGAAAATTTCTGACTTATTACACTGAAATAAGTGAAATTTCTGCAATTTTGCCTCAAAATAAGGGAAATTTCTGCCTTTTTGCCCCCAAATAATGGGAATTTCAGCCTTTTTACCTCAAAATAAGAAAAATTTCTTCATTTTTGCCCCAAAATATGGGAGATTTCTGCATTTTGCCCCAAAATAAGAAAAATTTCTGCAATTTTGTACCAAAATAAAAGAAATTTTCGCCTTTTTGCACCAAAATAAGAAAATTTCTTCTTTTTTTTCTGAAATAAGTGAAATTTCTGCAATTTTGCCCCAAAATAAGTGAAATTTCTGCAATTTTGCCCCAAAATAAGGGAAATTTCTGGAATTTTGCCCCAATATCAGTGGAATTTCTGAGTTTTGACCCAAAATAAGGAGAATTTGTTTCTTTTTGCCCTAACATATAGGGAATTTCTGCCTTTTTGCCCCACAATTAGGGGAATTTCTGCAATTTTGCTCCAAAATACTGGGAATTTCTGCCTTTTTGCCCGAAAATAAGAAGAATGCATACCTTTTTGCCATAAAAAAAGGAAATTTCTTCATTTTTGCTCCAAAATAAGAGGAATTTTTGCTTTTTTGCCTCTAAATAAGTGGAATTTCTATCTTTTTCACCCCAAAACAAAGAAAATTTCTGTCTTTTTGGCCCCAAAATAAGGAAAATTTCTGACTTATTACCCTGAAATAAGTGAAATTTCTGCAATTTTGCCCCAAAATAAGTGAACTTTCTGCAATTTTGCCCCAAAATAAGGGAAATTTCTGTTTTTTGCCCCAAAATAAGGAGAATTTCTGTCTGTTTGCCCTAACATATAGGGAATTTCTGCATTTTGCCCCACAATTAGGGGAATTTCTGCAATTTTGCTCCAAAATACGGGGAATTTCTGCTTTTTAGCCTGAAAATAAGAAGAATGCATACCTTTTGCCACAAAAAAATAATTTCTTCATTTTTGCTCCAAAATAAGGGGAATTTCTGCTTTTTTGCTTCTAAATAAGTGGAATTTCTGACTTTTTCCCCCAAAACAAAAGGAATTTCTGTCTTTTTTGCCCCAAATAAGGAAAATTTCTGACTTATTACCCTGAAATAAGTGAAATTTCTGCAATTTTGTCCCAGAATAAGGGAAATTTCTGCTTTCTGCCCCCAAATAAGGGGAATTTCTGCCTTTTTACCTCAAAATAACGGGAATTTTTGCAATTTTACCACAAAATATTTGGAATCTCTGCATTTTTGCCCCAAAATGAGGAAAATTTCTGCCTTTTTACCATGATATAAGTGAAATTTCTGCAATTTTGCCCCAAAATAAGTGAAATTTCGGCAATTTTGCCACAAAATAAGGGAAATTTCTGGAATTTTGCCCCAAAATAAGTGGAATTTCTGAGTTTTGCCCCAAAATAAGGAGAATTTCTGTCTTTTTGCTCTAACATATAGGGAATTTCTGCATTTTGCCCCACAATTAGGGGAATTTCTGCAATTTTGCTCCAAAATACGGGTAATTTCAGCTTTTTAGCCCAAAAATAAGTGGAATGTATACATTTTGCCACAAAAAAGGGAAATTTCTTCATTTTTACTCCAAAATAAAAGGAATTTCTGCTTTTTTGCCTCTAAAAAAGTGGAATTTCTGTCTTTTTCCCCCAAAACAAAGGGAATTTCTGTGTTTTTTGCCCCAAAATAAGGAAAATTTCTGACTTATTACCCTGAAATAAGTGAAATTTCTGCAATTTTGCCTCAAAATAAGGGAAATTTCTGCCTTTTTGCCCCCAAATAAGGGGAATTTCAGCCTTTTTACCTCAAAATAAGAGAAATTTCTGCATTTTGCCACAAAATATGGGAGATTTCTGCCTTTTTGCCCCAAAATAAGAAAAATTTCTGCAATTTTGTACCAAAATAAAAGAAATTTCTGCCTTTTTGCACCAAAATAAATACATTCTGCTTTTTTTCTGAAATAAGTGAAATTTCTGCAATTTTGCCCCAAAATAAGTGAAATTTCTACAATTTTGCCCTAAAATAAGGGAAATTTCTGGAATTTTGCACCAAAATAAGTGGAATTTCTGAGTTTTGCCCCAAAATAAGGAGAATTTCTGTCTTTTTGCCCCAACATATAGGGAATTTCTACCTTTTTGCCCCACAATTAGGGGAATTTCTGCAATTTTGCTCCAAAATACGGGGAATTTCTGCCTTTTTGCCCGAAAATAAGAAGAATGCATACCTTTTTACCATAAAAAAGGGAAATTTCTTTATTTTTGCTCCAAAATAAGGGGAATTTCTGCAATTTTGATACAAAATACGGGGAATTTCTGCTTTTTAGCCCGAAAATAAGCGGAATGTATAACTTTTGCCACAAAAAAAGATAAATTTCTTCATTTTTGCTCCAATAAAGAAGAATTTCTGCTTTTTTGCCTCTAAATAAGTGGAATTTCTGTCTTTTTCCCCCAAAACAAAGGGAATTTCTGTTTTTTGCCCCAAAGTAAGAAAAATTTCTGCTTATTACCCTGAAATAAGTGAAATTTCTGCAATTTTGCCTCAAAATAAGGGAAATTTCTTTCTTTTTGCCCCCAAATAAGGGAAATTTCAGCCTTTTTACCTCAAAATAAGAGGAATTTATGCATTTTTGCCCCAAAATACAGGGGATTTCTGCTTTTTGCCCCCAAATAAGAAAAATTTCTGCAATTTTGTACCAAAATTTAAGAAATTTCTGCCTTTTTGCACCAAAATAAGAAAATTTCTGCTTTTTTTCTGAAATAATTGAAATTTCTGCAATTTTGCCAAAATAAGTGAAATTTCTGCAATTTTGCCCCAAAATAAGTGAAATTTCTGGAATTTTGTCCCAAAATAAGTGGAATTTCTGAGTTTTGCCCCAAAATAAAAAGAATTTCTGTCTTTTTGCCCCAACATATAGCAAATTTCTGCCTTTTTGTCCCACAATTAGGGGAGTTTCTGCAATTTTGCTCCAAAATACGGGGAATTTCTGCTTTTTAGCCTGAAAATAAGAAGAATGCATACCTTTTGCCACAAAAAAAGGAAATTTCTTCATTTTTGCTCCAAAATAAGGGGAATTTCTGCTTTTTTGCTTCTAAATAAGTGGAATTTCTGACTTTTTCCCCCAAAACAAAAGGAATTTCTGTCTTTTTTGCCCCAAATAAGGAAAATTTCTGACTTATTACCCTGAAATAAGTGAAATTTCTGCAATTTTGTCCCAGAATAAGGGAAATTTCTGCTTTTTGCCCCCAAATAAGGGGAATTTCTGCCTTTTTCCTCAAAATAAGGGGAATTTTTGCAATTTTACCACAAAATATTTGGAATCTCTGCATTTTTGCCCCAAAATGAGAAAAATTTCTGCCTTTTTACCATGAAATAAGTGAAATTTCTGCAATTTTGCCCCAAAATAAGGGAAATTTCTGCAATTTTGCCCCAATGTAAAGGAAATTTCTGCAATTTTGCCACAAAATAAGGGAAATTTCTGGAATTTTGCCCCAAAATAAGTGGAATTTCTGAGTTTTGCCCCAAAATAAAAAGAATTTCTGTCTGTTTGCCCTAACATATAGGGAATTTCTGCATTTTGCCCCACAATTAGGGGAATTTCTGCAATTTTTCTCAAAAATACGGGTAATTTCAGCTTTTTAGCCCAAAAATAAGTGGAATGTATACATTTTGCCACAAAAAAGGGAAATTTCTTCATTTTTACTCCAAAATAAAAGGAATTTCTGCTTTTTTGCCTCTAAAAAAGTGGAATTTCTGTCTTTTTTCCCCCAAAACAAAGGGAATTTCTGTGTTTTTTGCCCCAAAATAAGGAAAATTTCTGACTTATTACCCTGAAATAAGTGAAATTTATGCAATTTTGCCTCAAAATAAGTGAAATTTCTGCAATTTTGGTCCAAAATAAGGGAAATTTTTGGAATTTTGCCCCAAAGTAAGTGGAATTTCTGAGTTTTGACCCAAAATAAGGAGATTTTCTGTTTTTTTGCTCTAACTTACAGGGAATTTCTGCCTTTTTGCCCCACAATTAGCGGAATTTTTGCAATTTTGCTCCAAAATACGGGTAATTTCTGCTTTTTAGCCTGAAAATAAGGGGAATGTATACCATTTGCCACAAAAAAGAAATTTCTTCATTTTTACTCCAAAATAAAAGGAATTTCTGCTTTTTTGCCCCAAAATAAGAAAAATTTCTGACTGACTACTCTGAAATAAGTGAAATTTCTGCAATTTTGCCCCAAAATAAGAAAAATTTCTGCCTTTTTGCCTCCAAATAAGGGGAATTTCAGCCTTTTTACCTCAAAATAAGAAAAATTTCTGCATTTTTGCCCCAAAATATGGGAGATTTCTGACTTTTTGCCCCAAAATAAGAAAAATTTCTGCAATTTTGTACCAAAATAAAAGAAATTTCCGCCTTTTTGCACCAAAATAAGAAAATTTCTGCTTTTTTTCTGAAATAAGTGAAATTTCTGCAATTTTGCCCCAAAATAACAGAAATTTCTGCAATTTTGCTCCCAAATAAAGGAAATTTCTGGAATTTTGCCTTAAAATAAGTGGAATTTCTGAGTTTTGCCCCAAAATAAGGAAAATTTCTGTCTTTTTGCCCCAACATATAGGGAATTTCTGCCTTTTCGCCCCACAATTAGGGGAATTTCTGCAATTTTGCTCCAAAATACGGGGAATTTCTGCCTTTTTGCCCGAAAATAAGAAGAATGCATACCTTTTTGCCATAAAAAAGGGAAAGTTCTTCATTTTTGCTCCAAAATAAGGGGAATTTCAGCTTTTTTGCCTCTAAATAAGTGGAATTTCTGTCTTTTTCCCCCAAAACAAAGGGAATTTCTGTTTTTTTGCTCCAAAATAAGGAAAATTTCTGACTTATTACCCTGAAATAAGTGAAATTTCTGCAATTTTGCCCCAAAATAAGTGAAATTTCTGCAATTTTGCCCCAAAATAAGGGAAATTTCTGGAATTTTGCCCCAAAATAAGTGGAATTTCTGAGTTTTGCCCCAAAATTAGGAGAATTTCTGTTTTTTGCCCCAACATATAGGCAATTTCTGCCTTTTGCCCCACAATTAGGGGAATTTCTGCAATTTTGCTCCAAAACACGGGGAATTTCTGCTTTTTAGCCTGAAAATAAGGGGAATGTATACTTTTTGCCACAAAAAAAAAAGGAATTTCTGCATTTTTACTCCAAAATAAAATGAATTTTTGCTTTTTTGCCGCTAAAAAAGTGGAATTTCTGCCTTTTTCCCTCAAAACAAAAAGAATTTCTGTCATTTTTGCCCCAAAATAAAGAAAATTTCTGACTTATTACACTGAAATAAGTGAAATTTCTGCAATTTTGCCTCAAAATAAGGGAAATTTCTGCCTTTTTGCCCCCAAATAATGGGAATTTCAGCCTTTTTACCTCAAAATAAGAAAAATTTCTTCATTTTTGCCCCAAAATATGGGAGATTTCTGCATTTTGCCCCAAAATAAGAAAAATTTCTGCAATTTTGTACCAAAATAAAAGAAATTTTCGCCTTTTTGCACCAAAATAAGAAAATTTCTTCTTTTTTTTCTGAAATAAGTGAAATTTCTGCAATTTTGCCCCAAAATAAGTGAAATTTCTGCAATTTTGCCCCAAAATAAGGGAAATTTCTGGAATTTTGCCCCAATATCAGTGGAATTTCTGAGTTTTGACCCAAAATAAGGAGAATTTGTTTCTTTTTGCCCTAACATATAGGGAATTTCTGCCTTTTTGCCCCACAATTAGGGGAATTTCTGCAATTTTGCTCCAAAATACTGGGAATTTCTGCCTTTTTGCCCGAAAATAAGAAGAATGCATACCTTTTTGCCATAAAAAAAGGAAATTTCTTCATTTTTGCTCCAAAATAAGAGGAATTTTTGCTTTTTTGCCTCTAAATAAGTGGAATTTCTATCTTTTTCACCCCAAAACAAAGAAAATTTCTGTCTTTTTGGCCCCAAAATAAGGAAAATTTCTGACTTATTACCCTGAAATAAGTGAAATTTCTGCAATTTTGCCCCAAAATAAGTGAACTTTCTGCAATTTTGCCCCAAAATAAGGGAAATTTCTGTTTTTTGCCCCAAAATAAGGAGAATTTCTGTCTGTTTGCCCTAACATATAGGGAATTTCTGCATTTTGCCCCACAATTAGGGGAATTTCTGCAATTTTGCTCCAAAATACGGGGAATTTCTGCTTTTTAGCCTGAAAATAAGAAGAATGCATACCTTTTGCCACAAAAAAATAATTTCTTCATTTTTGCTCCAAAATAAGGGGAATTTCTGCTTTTTTGCTTCTAAATAAGTGGAATTTCTGACTTTTTCCCCCAAAACAAAAGGAATTTCTGTCTTTTTTGCCCCAAATAAGGAAAATTTCTGACTTATTACCCTGAAATAAGTGAAATTTCTGCAATTTTGTCCCAGAATAAGGGAAATTTCTGCTTTCTGCCCCCAAATAAGGGGAATTTCTGCCTTTTTACCTCAAAATAACGGGAATTTTTGCAATTTTACCACAAAATATTTGGAATCTCTGCATTTTTGCCCCAAAATGAGGAAAATTTCTGCCTTTTTACCATGATATAAGTGAAATTTCTGCAATTTTGCCCCAAAATAAGTGAAATTTCGGCAATTTTGCCACAAAATAAGGGAAATTTCTGGAATTTTGCCCCAAAATAAGTGGAATTTCTGAGTTTTGCCCCAAAATAAGGAGAATTTCTGTCTTTTTGCTCTAACATATAGGGAATTTCTGCATTTTGCCCCACAATTAGGGGAATTTCTGCAATTTTGCTCCAAAATACGGGTAATTTCAGCTTTTTAGCCCAAAAATAAGTGGAATGTATACATTTTGCCACAAAAAAGGGAAATTTCTTCATTTTTACTCCAAAATAAAAGGAATTTCTGCTTTTTTGCCTCTAAAAAAGTGGAATTTCTGTCTTTTTCCCCCAAAACAAAGGGAATTTCTGTGTTTTTTGCCCCAAAATAAGGAAAATTTCTGACTTATTACCCTGAAATAAGTGAAATTTCTGCAATTTTGCCTCAAAATAAGGGAAATTTCTGCCTTTTTGCCCCCAAATAAGGGGAATTTCAGCCTTTTTACCTCAAAATAAGAGAAATTTCTGCATTTTGCCACAAAATATGGGAGATTTCTGCCTTTTTGCCCCAAAATAAGAAAAATTTCTGCAATTTTGTACCAAAATAAAAGAAATTTCTGCCTTTTTGCACCAAAATAAATACATTCTGCTTTTTTTCTGAAATAAGTGAAATTTCTGCAATTTTGCCCCAAAATAAGTGAAATTTCTACAATTTTGCCCTAAAATAAGGGAAATTTCTGGAATTTTGCACCAAAATAAGTGGAATTTCTGAGTTTTGCCCCAAAATAAGGAGAATTTCTGTCTTTTTGCCCCAACATATAGGGAATTTCTACCTTTTTGCCCCACAATTAGGGGAATTTCTGCAATTTTGCTCCAAAATACGGGGAATTTCTGCCTTTTTGCCCGAAAATAAGAAGAATGCATACCTTTTTACCATAAAAAAGGGAAATTTCTTTATTTTTGCTCCAAAATAAGGGGAATTTCTGCAATTTTGATACAAAATACGGGGAATTTCTGCTTTTTAGCCCGAAAATAAGCGGAATGTATAACTTTTGCCACAAAAAAAGATAAATTTCTTCATTTTTGCTCCAATAAAGAAGAATTTCTGCTTTTTTGCCTCTAAATAAGTGGAATTTCTGTCTTTTTCCCCCAAAACAAAGGGAATTTCTGTTTTTTGCCCCAAAGTAAGAAAAATTTCTGCTTATTACCCTGAAATAAGTGAAATTTCTGCAATTTTGCCTCAAAATAAGGGAAATTTCTTTCTTTTTGCCCCCAAATAAGGGAAATTTCAGCCTTTTTACCTCAAAATAAGAGGAATTTATGCATTTTTGCCCCAAAATACAGGGGATTTCTGCTTTTTGCCCCCAAATAAGAAAAATTTCTGCAATTTTGTACCAAAATTTAAGAAATTTCTGCCTTTTTGCACCAAAATAAGAAAATTTCTGCTTTTTTTCTGAAATAATTGAAATTTCTGCAATTTTGCCAAAATAAGTGAAATTTCTGCAATTTTGCCCCAAAATAAGTGAAATTTCTGGAATTTTGTCCCAAAATAAGTGGAATTTCTGAGTTTTGCCCCAAAATAAAAAGAATTTCTGTCTTTTTGCCCCAACATATAGCAAATTTCTGCCTTTTTGTCCCACAATTAGGGGAGTTTCTGCAATTTTGCTCCAAAATACGGGGAATTTCTGCTTTTTAGCCTGAAAATAAGAAGAATGCATACCTTTTGCCACAAAAAAAGGAAATTTCTTCATTTTTGCTCCAAAATAAGGGGAATTTCTGCTTTTTTGCTTCTAAATAAGTGGAATTTCTGACTTTTTCCCCCAAAACAAAAGGAATTTCTGTCTTTTTTGCCCCAAATAAGGAAAATTTCTGACTTATTACCCTGAAATAAGTGAAATTTCTGCAATTTTGTCCCAGAATAAGGGAAATTTCTGCTTTTTGCCCCCAAATAAGGGGAATTTCTGCCTTTTTCCTCAAAATAAGGGGAATTTTTGCAATTTTACCACAAAATATTTGGAATCTCTGCATTTTTGCCCCAAAATGAGAAAAATTTCTGCCTTTTTACCATGAAATAAGTGAAATTTCTGCAATTTTGCCCCAAAATAAGGGAAATTTCTGCAATTTTGCCCCAATGTAAAGGAAATTTCTGCAATTTTGCCACAAAATAAGGGAAATTTCTGGAATTTTGCCCCAAAATAAGTGGAATTTCTGAGTTTTGCCCCAAAATAAAAAGAATTTCTGTCTGTTTGCCCTAACATATAGGGAATTTCTGCATTTTGCCCCACAATTAGGGGAATTTCTGCAATTTTTCTCAAAAATACGGGTAATTTCAGCTTTTTAGCCCAAAAATAAGTGGAATGTATACATTTTGCCACAAAAAAGGGAAATTTCTTCATTTTTACTCCAAAATAAAAGGAATTTCTGCTTTTTTGCCTCTAAAAAAGTGGAATTTCTGTCTTTTTTCCCCCAAAACAAAGGGAATTTCTGTGTTTTTTGCCCCAAAATAAGGAAAATTTCTGACTTATTACCCTGAAATAAGTGAAATTTATGCAATTTTGCCTCAAAATAAGTGAAATTTCTGCAATTTTGGTCCAAAATAAGGGAAATTTTTGGAATTTTGCCCCAAAGTAAGTGGAATTTCTGAGTTTTGACCCAAAATAAGGAGATTTTCTGTTTTTTTGCTCTAACTTACAGGGAATTTCTGCCTTTTTGCCCCACAATTAGCGGAATTTTTGCAATTTTGCTCCAAAATACGGGTAATTTCTGCTTTTTAGCCTGAAAATAAGGGGAATGTATACCATTTGCCACAAAAAAGAAATTTCTTCATTTTTACTCCAAAATAAAAGGAATTTCTGCTTTTTTGCCCCAAAATAAGAAAAATTTCTGACTGACTACTCTGAAATAAGTGAAATTTCTGCAATTTTGCCCCAAAATAAGAAAAATTTCTGCCTTTTTGCCTCCAAATAAGGGGAATTTCAGCCTTTTTACCTCAAAATAAGAAAAATTTCTGCATTTTTGCCCCAAAATATGGGAGATTTCTGACTTTTTGCCCCAAAATAAGAAAAATTTCTGCAATTTTGTACCAAAATAAAAGAAATTTCCGCCTTTTTGCACCAAAATAAGAAAATTTCTGCTTTTTTTCTGAAATAAGTGAAATTTCTGCAATTTTGCCCCAAAATAACAGAAATTTCTGCAATTTTGCTCCCAAATAAAGGAAATTTCTGGAATTTTGCCTTAAAATAAGTGGAATTTCTGAGTTTTGCCCCAAAATAAGGAAAATTTCTGTCTTTTTGCCCCAACATATAGGGAATTTCTGCCTTTTCGCCCCACAATTAGGGGAATTTCTGCAATTTTGCTCCAAAATACGGGGAATTTCTGCCTTTTTGCCCGAAAATAAGAAGAATGCATACCTTTTTGCCATAAAAAAGGGAAAGTTCTTCATTTTTGCTCCAAAATAAGGGGAATTTCAGCTTTTTTGCCTCTAAATAAGTGGAATTTCTGTCTTTTTCCCCCAAAACAAAGGGAATTTCTGTTTTTTTGCTCCAAAATAAGGAAAATTTCTGACTTATTACCCTGAAATAAGTGAAATTTCTGCAATTTTGCCCCAAAATAAGTGAAATTTCTGCAATTTTGCCCCAAAATAAGGGAAATTTCTGGAATTTTGCCCCAAAATAAGTGGAATTTCTGAGTTTTGCCCCAAAATTAGGAGAATTTCTGTTTTTTGCCCCAACATATAGGCAATTTCTGCCTTTTGCCCCACAATTAGGGGAATTTCTGCAATTTTGCTCCAAAACACGGGGAATTTCTGCTTTTTAGCCTGAAAATAAGGGGAATGTATACTTTTTGCCACAAAAAAAAAGGAATTTCTGCATTTTTACTCCAAAATAAAATGAATTTTTGCTTTTTTGCCGCTAAAAAAGTGGAATTTCTGCCTTTTTCCCTCAAAACAAAAAGAATTTCTGTCATTTTTGCCCCAAAATAAAGAAAATTTCTGACTTATTACACTGAAATAAGTGAAATTTCTGCAATTTTGCCTCAAAATAAGGGAAATTTCTGCCTTTTTGCCCCCAAATAATGGGAATTTCAGCCTTTTTACCTCAAAATAAGAAAAATTTCTTCATTTTTGCCCCAAAATATGGGAGATTTCTGCATTTTGCCCCAAAATAAGAAAAATTTCTGCAATTTTGTACCAAAATAAAAGAAATTTTCGCCTTTTTGCACCAAAATAAGAAAATTTCTTCTTTTTTTTCTGAAATAAGTGAAATTTCTGCAATTTTGCCCCAAAATAAGTGAAATTTCTGCAATTTTGCCCCAAAATAAGGGAAATTTCTGGAATTTTGCCCCAATATCAGTGGAATTTCTGAGTTTTGACCCAAAATAAGGAGAATTTGTTTCTTTTTGCCCTAACATATAGGGAATTTCTGCCTTTTTGCCCCACAATTAGGGGAATTTCTGCAATTTTGCTCCAAAATACTGGGAATTTCTGCCTTTTTGCCCGAAAATAAGAAGAATGCATACCTTTTTGCCATAAAAAAAGGAAATTTCTTCATTTTTGCTCCAAAATAAGAGGAATTTTTGCTTTTTTGCCTCTAAATAAGTGGAATTTCTATCTTTTTCACCCCAAAACAAAGAAAATTTCTGTCTTTTTGGCCCCAAAATAAGGAAAATTTCTGACTTATTACCCTGAAATAAGTGAAATTTCTGCAATTTTGCCCCAAAATAAGTGAACTTTCTGCAATTTTGCCCCAAAATAAGGGAAATTTCTGTTTTTTGCCCCAAAATAAGGAGAATTTCTGTCTGTTTGCCCTAACATATAGGGAATTTCTGCATTTTGCCCCACAATTAGGGGAATTTCTGCAATTTTGCTCCAAAATACGGGGAATTTCTGCTTTTTAGCCTGAAAATAAGAAGAATGCATACCTTTTGCCACAAAAAAATAATTTCTTCATTTTTGCTCCAAAATAAGGGGAATTTCTGCTTTTTTGCTTCTAAATAAGTGGAATTTCTGACTTTTTCCCCCAAAACAAAAGGAATTTCTGTCTTTTTTGCCCCAAATAAGGAAAATTTCTGACTTATTACCCTGAAATAAGTGAAATTTCTGCAATTTTGTCCCAGAATAAGGGAAATTTCTGCTTTCTGCCCCCAAATAAGGGGAATTTCTGCCTTTTTACCTCAAAATAACGGGAATTTTTGCAATTTTACCACAAAATATTTGGAATCTCTGCATTTTTGCCCCAAAATGAGGAAAATTTCTGCCTTTTTACCATGATATAAGTGAAATTTCTGCAATTTTGCCCCAAAATAAGTGAAATTTCGGCAATTTTGCCACAAAATAAGGGAAATTTCTGGAATTTTGCCCCAAAATAAGTGGAATTTCTGAGTTTTGCCCCAAAATAAGGAGAATTTCTGTCTTTTTGCTCTAACATATAGGGAATTTCTGCATTTTGCCCCACAATTAGGGGAATTTCTGCAATTTTGCTCCAAAATACGGGTAATTTCAGCTTTTTAGTCCAAAAATAAGTGGAATGTATACATTTTGCCACAAAAAAGGGAAATTTCTTCATTTTTACTCCAAAATAAAAGGAATTTCTGCTTTTTTGCCTCTAAAAAAGTGGAATTTCTGTCTTTTTCCCCCAAAACAAAGGGAATTTCTGTGTTTTTTGCCCCAAAATAAGGAAAATTTCTGACTTATTACCCTGAAATAAGTGAAATTTCTGCAATTTTGCCTCAAAATAAGGGAAATTTGTGCCTTTTTGCCCCCAAATAAGGGGAATTTCAGCCTTTTTACCTCAAAATAAGAGAAATTTCTGCATTTTGCCACAAAATATGGGAGATTTCTGCCTTTTTGCCCCAAAATAAGAAAAATTTCTGCAATTTTGTACCAAAATAAAAGAAATTTCTGCCTTTTTGCACCAAAATAAATACATTCTGCTTTTTTTCTGAAATAAGTGAAATTTCTGCAATTTTGCCCCAAAATAAGTGAAATTTCTGCAATTTTGCCCTAAAATAAGGGAAATTTCTGGAATTTTGCACCAAAATAAGTGGAATTTCTGAGTTTTGCCCCAAAATAAGGAGAATTTCTGTCTTTTTGCCCCAACATATAGGGAATTTCTGCCTTTTTGCCCCACAATTAGGGGAATTTCTGCAATTTTGCTCCAAAATACGGGGAATTTCTGCCTTTTTGCCCGAAAATAAGAAGAATGCATACCTTTTTACCATAAAAAAGGGAAATTTCTTTATTTTTGCTCCAAAATAAGGGGAATTTCTGCAATTTTGATACAAAATACGGGGAATTTCTGCTTTTTAGCCAGAAAATAAGCGGAATGTATAACTTTTGCCACAAAAAAAGATAAATTTCTTCATTTTTGCTCCAATAAAGAAGAATTTCTGCTTTTTTGCCTCTAAATAAGTGGAATTTCTGTCTTTTTCCCCCAAAACAAAGGGAATTTCTGTTTTTTGCCCCAAAGTAAGAAAAATTTCTGCTTATTACCCTGAAATAAGTGAAATTTCTGCAATTTTGCCTCAAAATAAGGGAAATTTCTTTCTTTTTGCCCCCAAATAAGGGAAATTTCAGCCTTTTTACCTCAAAATAAGAGGAATTTATGCATTTTTGCCCCAAAATACAGGGGATTTCTGCTTTTTGCCCCCAAATAAGAAAAATTTCTGCAATTTTGTACCAAAATTTAAGAAATTTCTGCCTTTTTGCACCAAAATAAGAAAATTTCTGCTTTTTTTCTGAAATAATTGAAATTTCTGCAATTTTGCCAAAATAAGTGAAATTTCTGCAATTTTGCCCCAAAATAAGTGAAATTTCTGGAATTTTGTCCCAAAATAAGTGGAATTTCTGAGTTTTGCCCCAAAATAAAAAGAATTTCTGTCTTTTTGCCCCAACATATAGCAAATTTCTGCCTTTTTGTCCCACAATTAGGGATATTTCTGCAATTTTGCTCCAAAATACGGGGAATTTCTGCTTTTTAGCCTGAAAATAAGAAGAATGCATACCTTTTGCCACAAAAAAAGGAAATTTCTTCATTTTTGCTCCAAAATAAGGGGAATTTCTGCTTTTTTGCTTCTAAATAAGTGGAATTTCTGACTTTTTCCCCCAAAACAAAAGGAATTTCTGTCTTTTTTGCCCCAAATAAGGAAAATTTCTGACTTATTACCCTGAAATAAGTGAAATTTCTGCAATTTTGTCCCAGAATAAGGGAAATTTCTGCTTTTTGCCCCCAAATAAGGGGAATTTCTGCCTTTTTCCTCAAAATAAGGGGAATTTTTGCAATTTTACCACAAAATATTTGGAATCTCTGCATTTTTGCCCCAAAATGAGAAAAATTTCTGCCTTTTTACCATGAAATAAGTGAAATTTCTGCAATTTTGCCCCAAAATAAGGGAAATTTCTGCAATTTTGCCCCAATGTAAAGGAAATTTCTGCAATTTTGCCACAAAATAAGGGAAATTTCTGGAATTTTGCCCCAAAATAAGTGGAATTTCTGAGTTTTGCCCCAAAATAAAAAGAATTTCTGTCTGTTTGCCCTAACATATAGGGAATTTCTGCATTTTGCCCCACAATTAGGGGAATTTCTGCAATTTTTCTCAAAAATACGGGTAATTTCAGCTTTTTAGCCCAAAAATAAGTGGAATGTATACATTTTGCCACAAAAAAGGGAAATTTCTTCATTTTTACTCCAAAATAAAAGGAATTTCTGCTTTTTTGCCTCTAAAAAAGTGGAATTTCTGTCTTTTTCCCCCAAAACAAAGGGAATTTCTGTGTTTTTTGCCCCAAAATAAGGAAAATTTCTGACTTATTACCCTGAAATAAGTGAAATTTATGCAATTTTGCCTCAAATTAAGTGAAATTTCTGCAATTTTGGTCCAAAATAAGGGAAATTTTTGGAATTTTGCCCCAAAGTAAGTGGAATTTCTGAGTTTTGCCCCAAAATAAGGAGATTTTCTGTTTTTTTGCTCTAACTTACAGGGAATTTCTGCCTTTTTGCCCCACAATTAGCGGAATTTTTGCAATTTTGCTCCAAAATACGGGTAATTTCTGCTTTTTAGCCTGAAAATAAGGGGAATGTATACCATTTGCCACAAAAAAGAAATTTCTTCATTTTTACTCCAAAATAAAAGGAATTTCTGCTTTTTTGCCCCAAAATAAGAAAAATTTCTGACTGACTACTCTGAAATAAGTGAAATTTCTGCAATTTTGCCCCAAAATAAGAAAAATTTCTGCCTTTTTGCCTCCAAATAAGGGGAATTTCAGCCTTTTTACCTCAAAATAAGAAAAATTTCTGCATTTTTGCCCCAAAATATGGGAGATTTCTGACTTTTTGCCCCAAAATAAGAAAAATTTCTGCAATTTTGTACCAAAATAAAAGAAATTTCCGCCTTTTTGCACCAAAATAAGAAAATTTCTGCTTTTTTTCTGAAATAAGTGAAATTTCTGCAATTTTGCCCCAAAATAACAGAAATTTCTGCAATTTTGCTCCCAAATAAAGGAAATTTCTGGAATTTTGCCTTAAAATAAGTGGAATTTCTGAGTTTTGCCCCAAAATAAGGAGAATTTCTGTCTTTTTGCCCCAACATATAGGGAATTTCTGCCTTTTCACCCCACAATTAGGGGAATTTCTGCAATTTTGCTCCAAAATACGGGGAATTTCTGCCTTTTTGCCCGAAAATAAGAAGAATGCATAACTTTTTGCCATAAAAAAGGGAAAGTTCTTCATTTTTGCTCCAAAATAAGGGGAATTTCAGCTTTTTTGCCTCTAAATAAGTGGAATTTCTGTCTTTTTCCCCCAAAACAAAGGGAATTTCTGTTTTTTTGCTCCAAAATAAGGAAAATTTCTGACTTATTACCCTGAAATAAGTGAAATTTCTGCAATTTTGCCCCAAAATAAGTGAAATTTCTGCAATTTTGCCCCAAAATAAAGGAAATTTCTGGAATTTTGCCCCAAAATAAGTGGAATTTCTGAGTTTTGCCCCAAAATTAGGAGAATTTCTGTTTTTTGCCCCAACATATAGGCAATTTCTGCCTTTTGCCCCACAATTAGGGGAATTTCTGCAATTTTGCTCCAAAACACGGGGAATTTCTGCTTTTTAGCCTGAAAATAAGGGGAATGTATACTTTTTGCCACAAAAAAAAAGAAATTTCTTCATTTTTACTCCAAAATAAAATGAATTTTTGCTTTTTTGCCGCTAAAAAAGTGGAATTTCTGCCTTTTTCCCTCAAAACAAAAAGAATTTCTGTCATTTTTGCCCCAAAATAAAGAAAATTTCTGACTTATTACACTGAAATAAGTGAAATTTCTGCAATTTTGCCTCAAAATAAGGGAAATTTCTGCCTTTTTGCCCCCAAATAATGGGAATTTCAGCCTTTTTACCTCAAAATAAGAAAAATTTCTTCATTTTTGCCCCAAAATATGGGAGATTTCTGCATTTTGCCCCAAAATAAGAAAAATTTCTGCAATTTTGTACCAAAATAAAAGAAATTTTCGCCTTTTTGCACCAAAATAAGAAAATTTCTTCTTTTTTTTCTGAAATAAGTGAAATTTCTGCAATTTTGCCCCAAAATAAGTGAAATTTCTGCAATTTTGCCCCAAAATAAGGGAAATTTCTGGAATTTTGCCCCAATATCAGTGGAATTTCTGAGTTTTGACCCAAAATAAGGAGAATTTGTTTCTTTTTGCCCTAACATATAGGGAATTTCTGCCTTTTTGCCCCACAATTAGGGGAATTTCTGCAATTTTGCTCCAAAATACTGGGAATTTCTGCCTTTTTGCCCGAAAATAAGAAGAATGCATACCTTTTTGCCATAAAAAAAGGAAATTTCTTCATTTTTGCTCCAAAATAAGAGGAATTTTTGCTTTTTTGCCTCTAAATAAGTGGAATTTCTATCTTTTTCACCCCAAAACAAAGAAAATTTCTGTCTTTTTGGCCCCAAAATAAGGAAAATTTCTGACTTATTACCCTGAAATAAGTGAAATTTCTGCAATTTTGCCCCAAAATAAGTGAACTTTCTGCAATTTTGCCCCAAAATAAGGGAAATTTCTGTTTTTTGCCCCAAAATAAGGAGAATTTCTGTCTGTTTGCCCTAACATATAGGGAATTTCTGCATTTTGCCCCACAATTAGGGGAATTTCTGCAATTTTGCTCCAAAATACGGGGAATTTCTGCTTTTTAGCCTGAAAATAAGAAGAATGCATACCTTTTGCCACAAAAAAATAATTTCTTCATTTTTGCTCCAAAATAAGGGGAATTTCTGCTTTTTTGCTTCTAAATAAGTGGAATTTCTGACTTTTTCCCCCAAAACAAAAGGAATTTCTGTCTTTTTTGCCCCAAATAAGGAAAATTTCTGACTTATTACCCTGAAATAAGTGAAATTTCTGCAATTTTGTCCCAGAATAAGGGAAATTTCTGCTTTCTGCCCCCAAATAAGGGGAATTTCTGCCTTTTTACCTCAAAATAACGGGAATTTTTGCAATTTTACCACAAAATATTTGGAATCTCTGCATTTTTGCCCCAAAATGAGGAAAATTTCTGCCTTTTTACCATGATATAAGTGAAATTTCTGCAATTTTGCCCCAAAATAAGTGAAATTTCGGCAATTTTGCCACAAAATAAGGGAAATTTCTGGAATTTTGCCCCAAAATAAGTGGAATTTCTGAGTTTTGCCCCAAAATAAGGAGAATTTCTGTCTTTTTGCTCTAACATATAGGGAATTTCTGCATTTTGCCCCACAATTAGGGGAATTTCTGCAATTTTGCTCCAAAATACGGGTAATTTCAGCTTTTTAGCCCAAAAATAAGTGGAATGTATACATTTTGCCACAAAAAAGGGAAATTTCTTCATTTTTACTCCAAAATAAAAGGAATTTCTGCTTTTTTGCCTCTAAAAAAGTGGAATTTCTGTCTTTTTCCCCCAAAACAAAGGGAATTTCTGTGTTTTTTGCCCCAAAATAAGGAAAATTTCTGACTTATTACCCTGAAATAAGTGAAATTTCTGCAATTTTGCCTCAAAATAAGGGAAATTTCTGCCTTTTTGCCCCCAAATAAGGGGAATTTCAGCCTTTTTACCTCAAAATAAGAGAAATTTCTGCATTTTGCCACAAAATATGGGAGATTTCTGCCTTTTTGCCCCAAAATAAGAAAAATTTCTGCAATTTTGTACCAAAATAAAAGAAATTTCTGCCTTTTTGCACCAAAATAAATACATTCTGCTTTTTTTCTGAAATAAGTGAAATTTCTGCAATTTTGCCCCAAAATAAGTGAAATTTCTGCAATTTTGCCCTAAAATAAGGGAAATTTCTGGAATTTTGCACCAAAATAAGTGGAATTTCTGAGTTTTGCCCCAAAATAAGGAGAATTTCTGTCTTTTTGCCCCAACATATAGGGAATTTCTACCTTTTTGCCCCACAATTAGGGGAATTTCTGCAATTTTGCTCCAAAATACGGGGAATTTCTGCCTTTTTGCCCGAAAATAAGAAGAATGCATACCTTTTTACCATAAAAAAGGGAAATTTCTTTATTTTTGCTCCAAAATAAGGGGAATTTCTGCAATTTTGATACAAAATACGGGGAATTTCTGCTTTTTAGCCCGAAAATAAGCGGAATGTATAACTTTTGCCACAAAAAAAGATAAATTTCTTCATTTTTGCTCCAATAAAGAAGAATTTCTGCTTTTTTGCCTCTAAATAAGTGGAATTTCTGTCTTTTTCCCCCAAAACAAAGGGAATTTCTGTTTTTTGCCCCAAAGTAAGAAAAATTTCTGCTTATTACCCTGAAAT
Source organism: Micromys minutus (assembly GCF_963924665.1). Taxonomy (NCBI): domain Eukaryota; kingdom Metazoa; phylum Chordata; class Mammalia; order Rodentia; family Muridae; genus Micromys; species Micromys minutus. The sequence goes on along the minus strand of NW_027667155.1, from coordinate 728,283 downwards.
AAGTGAAATTTCTGCAATTTTGCCTCAAAATAAGGGAAATTTCTTTCTTTTTGCCCCCAAATAAGGGAAATTTCAGCCTTTTTACCTCAAAATAAGAGGAATTTATGCATTTTTGCCCCAAAATACAGGGGATTTCTGCTTTTTGCCCCCAAATAAGAAAAATTTCTGCAATTTTGTACCAAAATTTAAGAAATTTCTGCCTTTTTGCACCAAAATAAGAAAATTTCTGCTTTTTTTCTGAAATAATTGAAATTTCTGCAATTTTGCCAAAATAAGTGAAATTTCTGCAATTTTGCCCCAAAATAAGTGAAATTTCTGGAATTTTGTCCCAAAATAAGTGGAATTTCTGAGTTTTGCCCCAAAATAAAAAGAATTTCTGTCTTTTTGCCCCAACATATAGCAAATTTCTGCCTTTTTGTCCCACAATTAGGGGAGTTTCTGCAATTTTGCTCCAAAATACGGGGAATTTCTGCTTTTTAGCCTGAAAATAAGAAGAATGCATACCTTTTGCCACAAAAAAAGGAAATTTCTTCATTTTTGCTCCAAAATAAGGGGAATTTCTGCTTTTTTGCTTCTAAATAAGTGGAATTTCTGACTTTTTCCCCCAAAACAAAAGGAATTTCTGTCTTTTTTGCCCCAAATAAGGAAAATTTCTGACTTATTACCCTGAAATAAGTGAAATTTCTGCAATTTTGTCCCAGAATAAGGGAAATTTCTGCTTTTTGCCCCCAAATAAGGGGAATTTCTGCCTTTTTCCTCAAAATAAGGGGAATTTTTGCAATTTTACCACAAAATATTTGGAATCTCTGCATTTTTGCCCCAAAATGAGAAAAATTTCTGCCTTTTTACCATGAAATAAGTGAAATTTCTGCAATTTTGCCCCAAAATAAGGGAAATTTCTGCAATTTTGCCCCAATGTAAAGGAAATTTCTGCAATTTTGCCAAAAAATAAGGGAAATTTCTGGAATTTTGCCCCAAAATAAGTGGAATTTCTGAGTTTTGCCCCAAAATAAAAAGAATTTCTGTCTGTTTGCCCTAACATATAGGGAATTTCTGCATTTTGCCCCACAATTAGGGGAATTTCTGCAATTTTTCTCAAAAATACGGGTAATTTCAGCTTTTTAGCCCAAAAATAAGTGGAATGTATACATTTTGCCACAAAAAAGGGAAATTTCTTCATTTTTACTCCAAAATAAAAGGAATTTCTGCTTTTTTGCCTCTAAAAAAGTGGAATTTCTGTCTTTTTTCCCCCAAAACAAAGGGAATTTCTGTGTTTTTTGCCCCAAAATAAGGAAAATTTCTGACTTATTACCCTGAAATAAGTGAAATTTATGCAATTTTGCCTCAAAATAAGTGAAATTTCTGCAATTTTGGTCCAAAATAAGGGAAATTTTTGGAATTTTGCCCCAAAGTAAGTGGAATTTCTGAGTTTTGCCCCAAAATAAGGAGATTTTCTGTTTTTTTGCTCTAACTTACAGGGAATTTCTGCCTTTTTGCCCCACAATTAGCGGAATTTTTGCAATTTTGCTCCAAAATACGGGTAATTTCTGCTTTTTAGCCTGAAAATAAGGGGAATGTATACCATTTGCCACAAAAAAGAAATTTCTTCATTTTTACTCCAAAATAAAAGGAATTTCTGCTTTTTTGCCCCAAAATAAGAAAAATTTCTGACTGACTACTCTGAAATAAGTGAAATTTCTGCAATTTTGCCCCAAAATAAGAAAAATTTCTGCCTTTTTGCCTCCAAATAAGGGGAATTTCAGCCTTTTTACCTCAAAATAAGAAAAATTTCTGCATTTTTGCCCCAAAATATGGGAGATTTCTGCCTTTTTGCCCCAAAATAAGAAAAATTTCTGCAATTTTGTACCAAAATAAAAGAAATTTCCGCCTTTTTGCACCAAAATAAGAAAATTTCTGCTTTTTTTCTGAAATAAGTGAAATTTCTGCAATTTTGCCCCAAAATAACAGAAATTTCTGCAATTTTGCTCCCAAATAAAGGAAATTTCTGGAATTTTGCCTTAAAATAAGTGGAATTTCTGAGTTTTGCCCCAAAATAAGGAGAATTTCTGTCTTTTTGCCCCAACATATAGGGAATTTCTGCCTTTTCACCCCACAATTAGGGGAATTTCTGCAATTTTGCTCCAAAATACGGGGAATTTCTGCCTTTTTGCCCGAAAATAAGAAGAATGCATACCTTTTTGCCATAAAAAAGGGAAAGTTCTTCATTTTTGCTCCAAAATAAGGGGAATTTCAGCTTTTTTGCCTCTAAATAAGTGGAATTTCTGTCTTTTTCCCCCAAAACAAAGGGAATTTCTGTTTTTTTGCTCCAAAATAAGGAAAATTTCTGACTTATTACCCTGAAATAAGTGAAATTTCTGCAATTTTGCCCCAAAATAAGTGAAATTTCTGCAATTTTGCCCCAAAATAAGGGAAATTTCTGGAATTTTGCCCCAAAATAAGTGGAATTTCTGAGTTTTGCCCCAAAATTAGGAGAATTTCTGTTTTTTGCCCCAACATATAGGCAATTTCTGCCTTTTGCCCCACAATTAGGGGAATTTCTGCAATTTTGCTCCAAAACACGGGGAATTTCTGCTTTTTAGCCTGAAAATAAGGGGAATGTATACTTTTTGCCACAAAAAAAAAGAAATTTCTTCATTTTTACTCCAAAATAAAATGAATTTTTGCTTTTTTGCCGCTAAAAAAGTGGAATTTCTGCCTTTTTCCCTCAAAACAAAAAGAATTTCTGTCATTTTTGCCCCAAAATAAAGAAAATTTCTGACTTATTACACTGAAATAAGTGAAATTTCTGCAATTTTGCCTCAAAATAAGGGAAATTTCTGCCTTTTTGCCCCCAAATAATGGGAATTTCAGCCTTTTTACCTCAAAATAAGAAAAATTTCTTCATTTTTGCCCCAAAATATGGGAGATTTCTGCATTTTGCCCCAAAATAAGAAAAATTTCTGCAATTTTGTACCAAAATAAAAGAAATTTTCGCCTTTTTGCACCAAAATAAGAAAATTTCTTCTTTTTTTTCTGAAATAAGTGAAATTTCTGCAATTTTGCCCCAAAATAAGTGAAATTTCTGCAATTTTGCCCCAAAATAAGGGAAATTTCTGGAATTTTGCCCCAATATCAGTGGAATTTCTGAGTTTTGACCGAAAATAAGGAGAATTTGTTTCTTTTTGCCCTAACATATAGGGAATTTCTGCCTTTTTGCCCCACAATTAGGGGAATTTCTGCAATTTTGCTCCAAAATACTGGGAATTTCTGCCTTTTTGCCCGAAAATAAGAAGAATGCATACCTTTTTGCCATAAAAAAAGGAAATTTCTTCATTTTTGCTCCAAAATAAGAGGAATTTTTGCTTTTTTGCCTCTAAATAAGTGGAATTTCTATCTTTTTCACCCCAAAACAAAGAAAATTTCTGTCTTTTTGGCCCCAAAATAAGGAAAATTTCTGACTTATTACTCTGAAATAAGTGAAATTTCTGCAATTTTGCCCCAAAATAAGTGAACTTTCTGCAATTTTGCCCCAAAATAAGGGAAATTTCTGTTTTTTGCCCCAAAATAAGGAGAATTTCTGTCTGTTTGCCCTAACATATAGGGAATTTCTGCATTTTGCCCCACAATTAGGGGAATTTCTGCAATTTTGCTCCAAAATACGGGGAATTTCTGCTTTTTAGCCTGAAAATAAGAAGAATGCATACCTTTTGCCACAAAAAAATAATTTCTTCATTTTTGCTCCAAAATAAGGGGAATTTCTGCTTTTTTGCTTCTAAATAAGTGGAATTTCTGACTTTTTCCCCCAAAACAAAAGGAATTTCTGTCTTTTTTGCCCCAAATAAGGAAAATTTCTGACTTATTACCCTGAAATAAGTGAAATTTCTGCAATTTTGTCCCAGAATAAGGGAAATTTCTGCTTTCTGCCCCCAAATAAGGGGAATTTCTGCCTTTTTACCTCAAAATAACGGGAATTTTTGCAATTTTACCACAAAATATTTGGAATCTCTGCATTTTTGCCCCAAAATGAGGAAAATTTCTGCCTTTTTACCATGATATAAGTGAAATTTCTGCAATTTTGCCCCAAAATAAGTGAAATTTCGGCAATTTTGCCACAAAATAAGGGAAATTTCTGGAATTTTGCCCCAAAATAAGTGGAATTTCTGAGTTTTGCCCCAAAATAAGGAGAATTTCTGTCTTTTTGCTCTAACATATAGGGAATTTCTGCATTTTGCCCCACAATTAGGGGAATTTCTGCAATTTTGCTCCAAAATACGGGTAATTTCAGCTTTTTAGCCCAAAAATAAGTGGAATGTATACATTTTGCCACAAAAAAGGGAAATTTCTTCATTTTTACTCCAAAATAAAAGGAATTTCTGCTTTTTTGCCTCTAAAAAAGTGGAATTTCTGTCTTTTTCCCCCAAAACAAAGGGAATTTCTGTGTTTTTTGCCCCAAAATAAGGAAAATTTCTGACTTATTACCCTGAAATAAGTGAAATTTCTGCAATTTTGCCTCAAAATAAGGGAAATTTGTGCCTTTTTGCCCCCAAATAAGGGGAATTTCAGCCTTTTTACCTCAAAATAAGAGAAATTTCTGCATTTTGCCACAAAATATGGGAGATTTCTGCCTTTTTGCCCCAAAATAAGAAAAATTTCTGCAATTTTGTACCAAAATAAAAGAAATTTCTGCCTTTTTGCACCAAAATAAATACATTCTGCTTTTTTTCTGAAATAAGTGAAATTTCTGCAATTTTGCCCCAAAATAAGTGAAATTTCTGCAATTTTGCCCTAAAATAAGGGAAATTTCTGGAATTTTGCACCAAAATAAGTGGAATTTCTGAGTTTTGCCCCAAAATAAGGAGAATTTCTGTCTTTTTGCCCCAACATATAGGGAATTTCTGCCTTTTTGCCCCACAATTAGGGGAATTTCTGCAATTTTGCTCCAAAATACGGGGAATTTCGGCCTTTTTGCTTAAAATAAGAAGAATGCATACCCTTTTGCCATAAAAAATAGAAATTTCTTCAGTTTTGCTCCAAAATAAGGGGAATTTCTGCTTTTTTGCCTCTAAATAAGTGGTATTTCTGTTTTTATCCCCCAAAACAAAGGAAATTTCTGTCTTTTTTGCCCCAAAATAAGGAAAATTTCTGACTTATTAGCCTGAAATAAGTGAAATTTCTGCAATTTTGCCCCAAAATAAAGGAAATTTCTGCCTTTTTGCCCCCAAATAAGGGGAATTTCAGCCTTTTTACCTCAAAATAAGAGAAATTTCTGCATTTTTGCCCCAAAATATGGGAGATTTCTGCCTTTTTGCCCCAAAATAAGAAAAATTTCTGCAATTTTGTACCAAAATAAAAGAAATTTCCGCCTTTTTGCACCAAAATAAGAAAATTCCTGCTTTTTTTTCTGAAATAAGTGAAATTTCTGCAATTTTGCCCCAAAATAAGTGAAATTTCTGCAATTTTGCCCCAAAATACGGGAAATTTCTGGAATTTTGCCCCAATATCAGTGGAATTTCTGAGTTTTGACCCAAAATAAGGAGAATTTGTTTCTTTTTGCCCCAACATATAGGGAATTTCTGCCTTTTTGCCCCACAATTAGGGGAATTTCTGCAATTTTGCTCCAAAATAAGAGGAATTTCTGCTTTTTTGCCTCTAAATAAGTGGAATTTCTGTCTTTTTCCCCCAAAACAAAGGGAATTTCTGTCTTTTTGGCCCCAAAATAAGGAAAATTTCTGACTTATTACCCTGAAATAAGTGAAATTTCTGCAATTTTGCCCCAAAATAAGTGAAATTTCTGCAATTTTGCCCCAAAATAAGGGAAATTTCTGGAATTTTGCCCCAAAATAAGTAGAATTTCTGAGTTTTGCCCCAAAATAAAGAGAATTTCTGTCTTTTTGCCCTAACATATAGGGAATTTCTCCCTTCATGCCCCACAATTAGGGGAATTTCTGCAATTTTGCTCCAAAATACGGGTAATTTCTGCTTTTTAGCCCAAAAATAAGTGGAATGTATACCTTTTGCCACAAAAAAGGGAAATTTCTTCATTTTTACTCCAAAATAAAAGGAATTTCTGTTTTTTTTGCCTCTAAAAAAGTGGAATTTCTGTTTTTTTCCCTGAAAACAAAGGGAATTTCTGTCTCTTTTGCCCCAAAATAACGAAAATTTCTGACTTATTATCCTAAAATAAGTGAAATTTCTGCAATTTTGCCTCAAAATAAGGGAAATTTCTTCTTTTTTGCCCCCAAATAAGGGAAATTTCAGCCTTTTTACCTCAAAATAAGAGGAATTTCTGCATTTTTGCCCCAAAATATGAAGATTTCTGCCTTTTTGCCCCAAAATAAGAAAAATTTCTGCAATTTGTACCAAAATAAAAGAAATTTCTGCCTTTTTACACCAAAATAAATAAATTCTGCTTATTTTTCTGAAATAAGTGAAATTTCTGCAATTTTGCCCCAAAATAAGTAAAATTTCTGCAATTTTGCCCCAAAATAAGGGAAATTTCAGGAATTTTGCCCCAAAAATAAGTGGAATTTCTGAGTTTTACCCCAAAATAAGGAGAATTTCTGTCTTTTTGCCCCAACATATAGGGAATTTCTGTTTTTTTGCCCCACAATTAGGGGAATTTCTGCAATTTTGCTTCAAAATACGGGGAATTTCTGCCTTTTTGCCCGAAAATAAGAAGAATGCATACCTTTTTGCCATAAAAAAGGGAAATTTCTTCATTTTTGCTCCAAAATAAGAGGAATTTCTGCTTTTTTGCCTCTAAATAAGTGGAATTTCTTTTTTTTCCCCCAAAACAAAGGGAATTTTTGTCCTTTTGGCCCCAAAATAAGGAAAATTTCTGACTTATTACCCTGAAATAATTGAAATTTCTGCAATTTTGCCCCAAAATAAGGGAAATTTCTGCCTTTTTGCCCCCAAATAAGGGAAATTTCAGCTTTTTTACCTCAAAATAAGGGGAATTTCGGCATTTTGCCACAAAATATTAGGAAATTTTTCCTTTTTGCCGCAAAATAAGAAAAATTTCTGCCTTTTTTCCCTGAAATAAGTGAAATTTCTGCAATTTTACCCCAAAATAAGTGAAATTTCTGCAATTTTGCTTTAAAATAAGAAAAATTTCTAGAATTTTGCCCCAAAATAAGTAAAATTTCTGAGTTTTGCCCCAAAATAAGGAGAATTTCTGTCTTTTTGCCCCAACATATAGGGAATTTCTGCCTTTTTGCCCTAAAATTAGGGGAATTTTTGCAATTTTGCTCGAAAATACGGGGAATTTCTGCCTTTTTGCCCGAAAATAAGAAGAATGCATAACTTTTTGCCATAAAAAAGGGAAATTTCTACATTTTTACTCCAAAATAAAAGTTATTTCTGCTTTTTTGCCTCTAAAAAAGTGGAATTTCTGTCTTTTCCCCCCAAAACAAAGGGAATTTCTGTTTTTTTGCCCCAAAATAACGAAAATTTCTGACTTATTACTCTGAAATAAGTGAAATTTCTGCAATTTTGCCCCAAAATAAGAGAAATTCTTCTTTTTTGCCCCTAAATAAGGGGAATTTCAGCCTTTTTACCTCAAAATAAGAAAAATTTCTGCATTTTTGCCCCAAAATATGAGAAATTTATGCCTTTTTGCCCCAAAATTAGGGGAGTTTCTGCAATTTTGCTTCAAAATACAGGGAATTTCTGCCTCTTTTTCTGAAAATAAGGGGAACTTCTGCCGATTTGCCCCAAATAATAGGAATTTCTGTATTTTTGCCCCAATATTAGGGGAATTTCTGCAATTTTGCTCCAAAATACGGGAAATTTCTGCTTTTTTGCCAAAAATTAAGGGGATTTTCTGCCTTTTTGCCCCCAAACAAGGGACATTTCTGCAATTTTATCCCAAAATAAGGGGAATTTCTGCCTTTTTGCCCCCAAATAAGGGGAATTTCTAACTTTTTGCCCTGAAATATGTGAAATGTCTGCAATTTTACCACAAAATAAGGTGAATTTCTGCCTTTTGCCCCAAAATAATGGGAATTTCTGCATTTTGCCCTAAAATAAGAAAAGTTTTTGCTTTTTTTCTCTGAAATAAGTGAAATTTTTGCAATTTTGCCTCAAAATAAGGGAAATTTCTGCCCTTTTGCCCCCAAATAAGGGGAATTTCAGCCTTTTTACCTCAAAATAAGAGAAATTTCTGCATTTTTGCCCCAAAATATGGGAGATTTCTGCCTTTTTGCCCCAAAATAAGAAAAATTTCTGCAATTTTGTAACAAAATAAAAGAAATTTCTGCCTTTTTGCACCAAAATAAGAAAATTCTGCTTTTTTTCTGAAATAAGTGAAATTTATGTAATTTTGCCTGAAAATAAGTGAAATTTCTGCAATTTTGCCCCAAAATAAGGGAAATTTCTGGAATTTTGCCCCAAAATAAGTGGAATTTCTGAGTTTTGCCCCAAAATAAGGAGAATTTCTGTCTTTTTGCCCCAACATATAGGGAATTTCTGCCTTTTTGCCCCACAATTAGGGGAATATCTGCAAGTTTGCTCCAAAATACGGGGAATTTCTGCCTTTTTGCCCGAAAATAAAGGAAATGTATACCTTTTGCCACAAAAAAAAGAAATTTCTTCATTTTTACTCCAAAATAAAAGGAATTTCTGCTTTTTTGCCTCTAAAAAAGTGGAATTACTGTCTTTTTCTCCCAGAACATAGGGAATTTCTGTCTTTTTTGCCCCAAAATAAGGAAAATTTCTGACTTATTACCCTGAAAAAAGTGAAATTTCTGCAATTTTGCCCCAAAATAAGTGAAATTTCTGCAATTTTGCCCCAAAATAAGGGAAATTTCTGCAATTTTGTCCCAAAATAAGTGGAATTTCTGAGTTTTTCACCAAAATAAGGAGAATTTCTGTATTTTGCCCCAACATATAGGGAATTTCTGCCTTTTTGCCCCACAATTAGGGGAATTTCTGCAATTTTGCTCTAAAATAGGGGGAATTTCTGCCTTTTTGCTCGAAAATAAGAAGAATGCATAACTTTTTGCCATAAAAAAGGGAAATTTCTTCATTTTTGCTCCAAAATAAGGGGAATTTCTGCATTTTTGCCTCTAAATAAGTGGAATTTCTGTCTTTTTCCCTGAAAACAAAGGGAATTTCTGTCTTTTTTGCCCCAAAGTAAGAAAAATTTCTGACTTAGTACTCTGAAATAAGTGAAATTTCTGCAATATTGCCCCAAAATATGGGAAATTTCTGCCTTTTTGCCCCCAAATAAGGGGAATTTCAGCCTTTTTACCTCAAAATAAGGGGAATTTCTGCATTTTTGCCTCAAAATATGGGAAATTTCTGCCTTTTTGCCCCAAAATAAGAAAATTTCTGCTTTTTTTCCCTGAAATAAGTGAAATTTCTGCAATTTTGCCCCAAAATAAGTGAAATTTCTGCAATTTTGGCCAAAAATAAGGGAAATTTCTGAAATTTTGTTCCAAAATAAGTGGAATTTCTGAGTTTTGCCCCAAAATAAGGAGAATTTCTGTCTTTTTGCCCCAACATATAGGGAATTTCTGCAATTTTACTCCAAAATACGGGGAATTTCTGCCTTTTTGCCTGAAAATAAGAAGAATGCATACCTTTTGGCTATAAACAGGGAAATTTCTGCAATTTTGCTCCAAAATAAGGGGAATTTTTGCTTTTTTGCCTCTAAATAAATGGAATTTCTGTCTTTTTCCACCCATACAAATGGAATTTCTGTATTTTTTTCCCCAAAATAAGGAAAATTTCTAAATTATTACACTGAAATAAGTGAATTTTCTGCAATTTTGCCCCAGTATAAGAGAAATTTCTGCATTTTTGCTCCCAAATAAGGGGAATTTCAGCCTTTTTACCTCAAAATAAGAGGAATTTCTGCATTTTTGCCTCAAAATATTAGGAATTTCTGACTTTTTGCCCCTAAAAACGGAAAATTTCGGCCTTTTTTCCATGAAAAAAGTGAAATTTCTGCAATTTTGCCCCAAAATAATTGAAATTTCTGCAATTTTGCCCCAAAATAAGGGGAATTTTGGGAATTTTGCCCCAAAATAAATGGAATTTCTGAATTTTGCCCCTAAATGAGGAGAATTTCTGTCGTTTTGCCCTAACATATAGGGAATTTCTGCCTTTTTGCCCCACAATTAGGGGAATTTCTGCAATTTTGCTCCAAAATATGGGGAATTTCTGCTTTTTTGCCTCTAAATAAGTGGAATTTCTGTCTTTTTCCCTCAAAACAAAGGGAATTTCTGCCTTTTTGCCCGAAAATAAGAAGAATGCATACCTTTTTGCCACAAAAAAGGGAAATTTCTTCATTTTTGCTCCAAAATAAGGGGAATTTCTGCTTTTTGCCTCTAAATAAGTGGAATTTCTGTCTTTTTCCCTGAAAACAAAGGGAATTTCTGTCTTTTTTGCCCAAAAGTAAGAAAAACTTCTGACTTATTACCCTGAAATAAGTGAAATTTCTGCAATTTTTCCCCAAAATAAGGAAAATTTCTGCCTTTTTGCAACCAAATAAGGGGAATTTTAGCCTTTTTACCTCAAAATAAGGAAATTTTCTGCAATTTTGCCCCAAAATATGAGAAATTTCTGCTTTTTTGCTTCAAAATAATAATAATTTCTGCAATTTTGTACCAAAATAAAAGAAATTTTTGCCTTTTTGCCCCAAAATAAGAAAATTTCTGCTTTTTTTTTGAAATAAGTGAAATTTCTGTAATTTTGCCTCAAAATAAGTGAAATTTCTGAGTTTTGCTTTAAAATAAGGAGAATTTCTGTCTTTTTGCCCCAACATATAGGGAATTTCTGACTTTTTGCCCCACAATTAGAGGGAATTTCTGCAATTTTGCTCCAAAATACGGGGAATTTCTGCCTTTTTGCCCGAAAATAAGAAGAATGCATACCTTTTTGCCATAAAAAAGGGAAATTTCTTCATTTTTGCTCCAAAATAAGGGGAATTTCTGCATTTTTGCCTCTAAATAAGTGGAATTTCTGTCTTTTCCCCTGAAAACAAAGGGAATTTCTGTCTTTTTTGCCCCAAAGTAAGAAAAATTTCTGACTTAGTACCCTGAAATAAGTGAAATTTCTGCAATTTTGCCCCAAAATATGGGAAATTTCTGCCTTTTTGCCCCCAAATAAGGAGAATTTCAGCCTTTTTACCTCAAAATAAGGGGAATTTCTGCATTTTTGCCTCAAAATATGGGAAATTTCTGCCTTTTTGCCCCAAAATAAGAAAATTTCTGCTTTTTTTCCCTGAAATAAGTGAAATTTCTGCAATTTTGCCCCAAAATAAGTGAAATTTTTGCAATTTTGGCCAAAAATAAGGGAAATTTCTGAAATTTTGTTCCAAAATAAGTGGAATTTCTGCGTTTTGCCCCAAAATAAGGAGAATTTCTGTCTTTTTGCCCTACAATTAAGGGAATTTCTGCAATTTTACTCCAAAATACGGGAAATTTCTGCCTTTTTGCCTGAAAATAAGAAGAATGCATACCTTTTTGCTATAAAAAGTGAAATTTCTGCAATTTTGCCCCAAAATAAGTGAAATTTCTGCAATTTTGGCCAAAAATAAGGGAAATTTCTGAAATTTTGTTCCAAAATAAGTGGAATTTCTGAGTTTTGCCCCAAAATAAGGAGAATTTCTGTCTTTTTGCCCCAACATATAGGGAATTTCTGCAATTTTACTCCAAAATACGGGAAATTTCTGCCTTTTTGCCTGAAAATAAGAAGAATGCATACCTTTTTGGCTATAAAAAGGGAAATTTCTGCAATTTTGCTCCAAAATAAGGGGAATTTCTGCTTTTTTGCCTCTAAATAAATGGAATTTCTGTCTTTTTCCACCTATACAAATGGAATTTCTGTATTTTTTGCCCCAAAATAAGGAAAATTTTTGAATTATTACCCTGAAATAAGTGAAATTTCTGCAATTTTGCCCCAGTATAAGAGAAATTTCTGCATTTTTGCCCCCAAATAAGGGGAATTTCAGCCTTTTTACCTCAAAATAAGAGGAATTTCTGTATTTTTGCCTCAAAATATTAGGAATTTCTGATTTTTGCCCCTAAAACCGGAAAATTTCGTCCTTTTTTCCCTGAAAAAAGTGAAATTTCTGCAATTTTGCCCCAAAATAATTGAAATTTCTGCAATTTTGCCCCAAAATAAGGGGAATTTTGGGAATTTTGCCCCAAAATAAATGGAATTTCTGAATTTTGCCCCCAAATGAGGAGAATTTCTGTCGTTTTGCCCTAACATATAGGGAATTTCTGCCTATTTGCCCCACAATTAGGGGAATTTCTGCAATTTTGCTCCAAAATATGGGGAATTTCTGCTTTTTTGCCTCTAAATAAGTGGAATTTCTGTCTTTTTCCCCCAAAACAAAGGGAATTTCTGCCTTTTTGCCCGAAAATAAGAAGAATGCATACCTTTTTGCCATAAAAAAGGGAAATTTCTTCATTTTTGCTCCAAAATAAGGGGAATTTCTGCATTTTTGCCTCTAAATAAGTGGAATTTCTGTCTTTTTCCCTGAAAACAAAGGGAATTTCTGTCTTTTTTGCCCCAAAGTAAGAAAAACTTCTGACTTATTACCCTGAAATAAGTGAAATTTCTGCAATTTTTCCCCAAAATAAGGAAAATTTCTGCCTTTTTGCAACCAAATAAGGGGAATTTTAGCCTTTTTACCTCAAAATAAGGAAATTTTCTGCAATTTTGCCCCAAAATATGAGAAATTTCTGCTTTTTTGCTTCAAAATAAGAAAATTTCTGCTTTTTTTTTGAAATAACTGAAATTTCTGTAATTTTGCCCCAAAATAAGTGAAATTTCTGAGTTTTGCTTTAAAATAAGGAGAATTTCTGTCTTTTTGCCCCAACATATAGGGAATTTCTGACTCTTTGCCCCACAATTAGGGGAATTTCTGCAATTTTGCTCCAAAATACGGGGAATTTCTGCCTTTTTGCCCGGAAATAAGAAGAATGCATACCTTTTTGCCATAAAAAAGGGAAATTTCTTCATTTTTGCTCCAAAATAAGGGGAATTTCTGCATTTTTGCCTCTAAATAAGTGGAATTTCTGTCTTTTCCCCTGAAAACAAAGGGAATTTCTGTCTTTTTTGCCCCAAAGTAAGAAAAATTTCTGACTTAGTACCCTGAAATAAGTGAAATTTCTGCAATTTTGCCCCAAAATATGGGAAATTTCTGCCTTTTTGCCCCCAAATAAGGGGAATTTCAGCCTTTTTACCTCAAAATAAGTGGAATTTCTGCATTTTTGCCTCAAAATATGGGAAATTTCTGCCTTTTTGCCCCAAAATAAGAAAATTTCTGCTTTTTTTCCCTGAAATAAGTGAAATTTCTGCAATTTTGCCCCAAAATAAGTGAAATTTCTGCAATTTTGCCCCAAAATAAGTGAAATTTCTGCAATTTTGGCCAAAAATAAGGGAAATTTCTGAAATTTTGTTCCAAAATAAGTGGAATTTCTGCGTTTTGCCACAAAATAAGGTGAATTTCTGCCTTTTGGCCCTACAATTAAGGGAATTTCTGCAATTTTACTCCAAAATACGGGAAATTTCTGCCTTTTTGCCTGAAAATAAGAAGAATGCATACCTTTTTGCTATAAAAAGGGAAATTTCTGCAATTTTGCTCCAAAATAAGGGGAATTTCTGCTTTTTTGCCTCTAAATAAATGGAATTTCTGTCTTTTTCCCCCCATACAAATGGAATTTCTGTATTTTTTGCCCCAAAATAAGGAAAATTTCTGAATTATTACCCTGAAATAAGTGAAATTTCTGCAATTTTGCCCCAGTATAAGAGAAATTTCTGCATTTTTGCCCCCAAATAAGGGGAATTTCAGCCTTTTTACCTCAAAATAAGGGAAATTTCTGCATTTTTGCCACAAAATATTAGGAATTTCTGCCTTTTTGCCCCCAAAAACGGAAAATTTCGGCCTTTTTTCCCGGAAAAAAGTGAAATTTCTGCAATTTTGCCCCAAAATAATTGAAATTTCTGTAATTTTGCCCCAAAATAAGGGAAATTTTGGGAATTTTGCCCCAAAATAAATGGAATTTCTGAATTTTGCCCCAAAATAAGGAGAATTTCTGTCGTTTTGCCCTAACATATAGGGAATTTCTGCCTTTTTGCCCCAAAATTAGGGGAATTTCTGCAATTTTGCTCCAAAAAACGGGGAATTTCTGCCTTTTTGCCCGAAAACAAGAAGAATGCATACCTTTTTGCCATAAAAAAGGGAAATTTCTTCATTTTTGCTCCAAAATAAGGGGAATTTCTGCATTTTTGCCTCTTAATAAGTGGAATTTCTGTCTTTTTCCCCCAAAACAAAGGCAATTTCTGTCTTTTTTGCCCCAAAATAAGGAAAATTTCTGACTTATTACCCTGATATAAGTGAAATTTCTGCAATTTAGCCCCAAAATAAGGGAAATTTCTGCCTTTTTGCAACCAAATAAGGGGAATTTTAGCCTTTTTACCTCAAAATAAGGGGATTTTCTGCATTTTTGCCCCAAAATATGAGAAATTTCTGCCTTTTTGCCCCAAAATAAGAAAATTTTCTGCAATTTTGTATTAAAATAAAAGAAATTTCTGCCTTTTTGCCCCAAAATAAGAAAATTTCTGCTTTTTTTTCTGAAATGAGTGAAATTTCTGCAATTTTGCCCCAAAATAAGTGAAATTTCTGAGTTTTGCTCTAAAATAAGGAGAATTTCTGTCTTTTCCCCCCAACATATAGGGAATTTCTGCCTTTTTGCCCCACAATAAGGGGAATTTCTGCAATTTTGCTCTAAAATAGGGGGAATTTCTGACTTTTTGCCTGAAAATAAGAAGAATGCATAGCTTTTTGCCATAAAAAAGGATAATTTCTTCATTTTTGCTCCAAAATAAGGGGAATTTCTGCATTTTTGCCTCTAAAGAATTGGAATTTCTGTCTTTTTCCACCAAAACAAAGGGAATTTCTGTCTTTTTTGCGCCAAAGTAATGAAAATTTCTGACTTATTACCCTGAAATAAGTGAAATTTCTGCATTTTTGCCTCAAAATATGGGAAATTTCTGCCTTTTGCCCAAAATAAGAAAAATTTCTGCAATTTTGTACCAAAATCAAAGAAATTTCTGTCTTTTTCCCCTGAAATAAGTGAAATTTCTGCAATTTTGTCCCTAAATAAGTGAAATTTCTGCAATTTTGCCCCAAAATAAGGGAAATTTTTGGAATTTTGCCCCAAAATAAGTGGAATTTCTGAGTTTTGCCCCAAAATATGGAGAATTTCTGTCTTTTTGCCCCAACATATAGGGAATTTCTGTTTTTTTGCCCCACAATTAGAAGAATTTCTGCAATTTTGCTCTAAAATAGGGGGAATTTCTGACTTTTTGCCCGAAATTAAGAAGAATGCATACCTTTTTGCCATAAAAAAGGGAAATTTCTTCATTTTTGCTCCAAAATAAGGGGAATTTCTGCATTTTTGCCTCTAAATAAGTGGAATTTCTGTCTTTTTCCCTGAAAACAAAGGGAATTTCTGTCTTTTTTGCCCCAAAGTAAGAAAAATTTCTGACTTAGTACCCTGAAATAAGTGAAATTTCTGCAATTTTGCCCCAAAATATGGGAAATTTCTGCCTTTTTGCCCCCAAATAAGGAGAATTTCAGCCTTTTTACCTCAAAATAAGGGGAATTTCTGCATTTTTGCCTCAAAATATGGGAAATTTCTGCCTTTTTGCCCCAAAATAAGAAAATTTCTGCTTTTTTTCCCTGAAATAAGTGAAATTGATGCAATTTTGCCCCAAAATAAGTGAAATTTCTGCAATTTTGGCCAAAAATAAGGGAAATTTCTGAAATTTTGTTCCAAAATAAGTGGAATTTCTGAGTTTTGCCCCATAATAAGGAGAATTTCTGTCTTTTTGCCCTACAGTTAAGGGAATTTCTGCAATTTTACTCCAAAATACAGGGAATTTCTGCCTTTTTGCCTGAAAATAAGAAGAATGCATACCTTTTGGCTATAAAAAGGGAAATTTCTGCAATTTTGCTCCAAAATAAGGGGAATTTCTGCTTTTTTGCCTCTAAATAAATGGAATTTCTGTCTTTTTCCCCCCATACAAATGGAATTTCTGTATTTTTTGCCCCAAAATAAGGAAAATTTCTGAATTATTACCCTGAAATAAGTGAAATTTCTGCAATTTTGCCCCAGTATTAGAGAAATTTCTGCATTTTTGCCCCCAAATAAGGGGAATTTCAGCCTTTTTACCTCAAAATAAGAGGAATTTCTGCATTTTTGCCTCAAAATATTAGGAATTTCTGCCTTTTTGCCCCCAAAAACGAAAAATTTCGGCCTTTTTTCCCTGAAAAAATTGAAATTTCTGCAATTTTGCCCCAAAATAATTGAAATTTCTGCAATTTTGCCCCAAAATAAGGGGAATTTTGGGAATTTTGCCCCAAAATAAATGGAATTTCTGAATTTTGCCCCCAAATGAGGAGAATTTCTGTCGTTTTGCCCTAACATATAGGGAATTTCTTCCTTTTTGCCCCACAATTAGGGGAATTTCTGCAATTTTGCTCCAAAATATGGGGAATTTCTGCTTTTTTGCCCCTAAATAAGTGGAATTTCTGTCTTTTTCCCCCAAAACAAGGAATTTCTGTTTTTTTGCCCCAAAATAAGGAAAATTTCTGACTTATTACCTTGAAATAAGTGAAATTTCTGCAATTTTGCCCCAAAATAAGGAAAACTTCTGCCATTTTGCCCCAATATAAGGGGAATTTCAGCCTTTTTACATCAAAATAAGTGAAATTTCTGCAATTTTGCCCCAAAATAAGGGAAATTTCTTCTTTTTTGCCCCAAAATAAGAAAAATTTCTATAATTTTGTACCAAAATAAAAGAAATTTCTGCCTTTTTGCCCCAAAATAAAAAATTTTTGACTTAGTACCCTAAAATAAGTGAAATTTCTGGAATTTTGCCACAAAATCAGGGCAATTTCTGCCTTTTTGCTCCCAAATAAAGAGAATTTCAGCCTTTTTACCTAAAAATAAGGGGAATTTCTGAATTTTTGCCCCAAAATATAGGAAATTTCTGCCTTCTTGCCCCAAAATAAGAAAAATTTCTGCAATTTTGTACAAAAATAAAAGAAATTTCTCCCTTTTTGCCCCAAAACAAGAAAATTTCTGCTTTTTTCTTCTGAAATAAGTGAAATTTCTCCAATTTTGCCTTAAAATAAGTGATATTTCTGCAATTTTGCCCCAAAATAAGGGAAATTCATGGAATTTTGCCCCAAAATATGTGGAATATCTGAGTTTTGCCCCAAAATAAGGAGAATTTCTGTCTTTTTGCCCCAACATATAGGGTATTTCTGCCTTTTTGCCCGAAAATAAGAAGAATGCATACCTATTTGCCATGAAAAAGGGAAATTTCTTCATTTTTGCTCCAAAATAAGGGGAATTTCTGCTTTTTTGCCTCTAAATAAGTGGAATTTCTGTCTTTTTCCCCCAAAACAAAGGGAATTTCTGTCTTTTTTGCCACAAAATAAAGAAAATTTCTGTAATTTTGCACCAAAATAAAAGAAATTTCTGCCTTTTTGCCCCCAAATAAGAAAATTTTTTCTTTTTTTCTGAAATAAGTGAAATTTCTGCAATTGTGCCCCAAAATAAGAGAAATTTCTGCCTTTTTGCCCCCAAATAAGGAAAATTTCAGCCTTTTTACCTCAAAATAAAGAAAATTTCTACATTTTTGCCCCAAAATATGGGAAATTTATGCCTTTTTGCCCCAAAATAAGAAAAATTTCTGCAATTTTGCACCAAAATAAAAGAAATTTCTGCCTTTTTGACACAGAATAAGAAAAATTTCTCCAATTCTGTACCAAAATAAAAGAAATTTCTAAAATTTTGCTCCAAAATAAGGGAAATTTCTGATTTTTGCCCAGATATAAGGAGAATTTCTGTATTTTTGCCCCAAAATAAAGGGAATTTCTGCCTTTTTGCCCCAAAATTAGGGGAGTTTCTGCAATTTTGCTTCAAAATAATGGGAATTTCTGCCTCTTTTCCTGAAAATAAGGGGAACTTTTGCCAATTTGCCCCAAATAAAGGGAATTTCTGCATTTTTGCTCCAATATTAGGAGAATTTCTGCAATTTTGCTCCAAAATACAGGGAATTTCTGCCTTTTTGCCCGAAATTAAGGGGATTTTCTGCCTTTTTGCCCCCAAACAAGGGTAATTTCTGCAATTTTATCCCAAAATAAGGGGAATTTCTGCCTTTTTGCCCCCAAATAAGGGCAATTTCTGCCTTTATGCCCTGAAATATGTGACATGTCTTCAATTTTACCCCAAAATAAGGTGAATTTCTGCCTTTTTGCCCCAAAATAATGGGAATTTCTGCATTTTGCCAAAAATAAGAAAGATTTTTGTTTTTTTCTCTGAAATAAGTGAAATTTCTGCAATTTTGCCTTAAAATAAAAGAAATATCTTCAATTTTTTCCCATAATAAAAAAATTTTCTGCAATTTTGCCCCAAAATAAAGGGAATTTCTGTTTTTTGTCCCCAAATAAAGGCAATTTCTGCAATTTTGCCATAAAATAAGGGGAATTTCTGCCTTTTGCCCCAAAATAAGAAAATTTCTCATTTTTATTCTGAAATAAGTGAAATTTCTGCAATTTTGCTCCAAAATACGGGGAATTTCTGCCTTTTTGTCCGAAAATAAAAAGAATGCATACCTTTTTGCCATAAAAAAGGGAAATCTCTTAATTTTTACTCCAAAATAAGTGGAATTTCTGCTTTTTTGCCTCTAAATAAGTGGAATTTCTGTCTTTTTATCCCAAAACAAAGGGAATTTCTGTCTTTTTTGCCCCAAAATAAGGAAAATTTCTGACTTATTACCCTGAAATAAGTGAAATTTCTGCAATTTTGCCCCAAAATAAGGGAAATTTATGCTTTTTTGCCCCCAAATAAGGGGAATTTCAGCCTTTTTACCTCAAAATAAGAGGAATTTCTGCCTTTTTGCACCAAAATAAGGAAAATTTCTGCCTTTTTTTCCATGAAAAAAGTGAAATTTCTGCAATTTCGCCCCAAAATAAGTGAAATTTCTGCAATTTTGCCCCAAAATAAGGGAAATTTCTGGAATTTTGCCCCAAAATAAGTGGAATTTCTGAGTTTTGCCCCAAAATAAGGAGAATTTCTGTCTTTTTGCCCCAACATATAGGGAATTTCTGCCTTTTTGCCCCACAATTAGGGGAATTTCTGCAATTTTGCTCCAAAATACGGGGAATTTCTGCTTTTTAGCCCGAAAATTAGAGGAATTTATACCTTTTTCCACAAAAAAAGGAAAATTTCTTCATTTTTGCTCCAAAATAATAAGAATTTCTGCTTTTTAGCCTCTAAATAAGTGGAATATCAGTCTTTTTCCTTTAAAACAAAGAGAATTTCTGTTTTTTGCCCCAAAATAAGGAAAATGACTGACTTATTATTCTGAAATAAGTGAAATTTCTGCAATTTTGCCTCAAAATAAGGGAAATTTCTGCCTTTTTGCCCCCAAATAAGGGGAATTTCAGCGTTTTTACCTCAAAATACGGGAAATTTCTGCTTTTTTGCCCCAAAATATGGGAGATTTCTGCCTTTTTGCCCCAAAATAAGAAACATTTCTGCAATTTTGTACCAAAATAAAAGAAATTTCTGCCTTTTTGCCCCAAAATAAGAAAATTTCTGCTTTTGTTCTCTGAAATATGTGAAATTTCTGCAATTTTGCCTCAAAATAAGGGAAATTTCTGCCTTTTTGCCCCCAAATAAGGGGAATTTCAGCCTTTTACCCAAAAATAAGAGGAATTTCTGCATTTTTGCCCCAAAATATGGGATATTTCTGCCTTTTTGCCCTAAAATAAGAAAAATTTCTGCAATTTTGTACCAAAATATTAGAAATTTCTGCCTTTTTGCACCAAAATAAGAAAATTTCTGCTTTTTTTTTCTGACATAAGTGAAATTTTTGCAATTTTGCCCCAAAATAAGTGAAATTTCTGCAATTTTGCCTCAAAATAAGGGAAATTTCTGGAATTTTGCGCCAAAATAAGTGGAATTTCTGAGTTTTTCCCCAAAATAATGAGAATTTCTGTCTTTTTGCCCCAACATATAGGGAATTTCTGCCTTTTTGCCCCACAATTAGGGGAATTTCTGCAATTTTGCTCCAAAATACGGGGAATTTTTGCCTTTTTGCCCGAAAATAAGAAGAATGCATAACTTTTTGCCATAAAAAAGGGAAATTTCTTCATTTTTGCTCCAAAATAAGAGAAATTTCTGCTTTTTTGCCTCTAAATAAGTGGAATTTCTGTCTTTTTCCCCCAAAACAAAGGGAATTTCTGTTTTTTTGCTCCAAAATAAGGAAAATTTCTGACTTATTACCCTGAAATAAGTGAAATTTCTGCAATTTTGCCCCAAAATAAGGGAAATTTCTGCCTTTTTGCCCCAAAATAAGAAGAATTTCAGCCTTTTTACCTCAAAATAAGGGGAATTTCTGCATTTTTGTTCCAAAATATGGGAAATTTCTTCCTTTTTGCCACAAAATAATAAAAATTTCTGCAATTCTGTACCAAAATAAAAGAAATTTCTAAAATTTTGCCCCAAAAGAAGGGATATTTTTGATTTTTGCCCCAAAATAAGGGGAATTTCTGCCTTTTTGCCCCAAAATAAAGAAAATTACTGCATGTTTTACCCCAAAATTAGGTAAATTTCTGCAATTTTGCTCTAAAATACGGGGATTTTCTGCCTTTTTCTCCGATAATAAAGGGAATTTCTGCCATTTTGCCCTGAAATTATTGAAATTTCTGCAGTTTTACCTCAAAATAAAGGGACGTTCTGCGTTTTTGCCCCAAAATTAGGGGAATTTCTGCAATTTTGCTCCAAATTACGGGGAATTTCTGCCTTTTTCCCCCATAATTAGGGGAATTTCTGCAATTTTGCTAGAAAATAAAAAGAATGTATACCTTTTTGCCATAAAAAAGGTTAATTTCTTCATTTTTTACCCCAAAATAAGTGGATTTTCCGCCTTTTTGACTCAAAATAAGTGCAATTTCTGACTTTTCCACAAAAATAAACGGAATTTCTGTCTTTTTCCTTTAAAATAAGGGGAATTTCTAACTTTTTGCCCCAAAATAAGGGGAATTTCAGCCTTTTTACCTCAAAATAAGGGTAATTTCTGCATTTTTGTCGAAAAATATGGGAAATTTCTGCATTTTTGCCCAAATTAAGAAAAATTTCTGTAATTTTGTACCAAAATAAATGAAATTTCTGCCTTTTTGCCCCAAAATAAGAAAATTTGTGCTTTTTTTTCTTTGAAATAAGTGAAATTTCTGCAATTTTGCTCCAAAATAAGGGAAATTTCTGAAATTTTGCCCCAAAATAAGTGGAATTTCTGAGTTTTGCCCCAAAATAAGGAGAATTTCTTTCTTTTTGCCCCAACATATAGGGGATTTCTGCCTTTTTGCCCCACAATTAGGGGAATTTCTGCAATCTTGGTCCAAAATACAAAGAATTTCTGCCTTTTTGCCCGAAAATAAGAAGAATGCATACCTTTTTGCCATAAGAAATAGAAATTTCTTCATTTTTGCTTCAAAATAAGGGGAATATCTGCTTTTTTGCCTCTAAATAAGTGGAATTTCTGCCATTGTGCCTCAAAACAAAGGGAATTTCTCTCTTTTTTACCTCAAAATAAGGAAAATTTCTGACTTATTACCCTGAAATAAGTGAAATTTCTGCAATTTTGCCCCAAAATAAGAGAAATTTCTGCCTTTTTGCCCCCAAATAAGGGGAATTTCAGCCTTTTTACCTCAAAATAAGAAGAATTTCTGCATTTTTGCCCCAAAATATGGGAAATTTCTGCATTTTTGCCACAAAATAAGAAAAATTTCTGCAATTCTGTACCAAAATAAAAGAAATTTCTAAAATTTTGCTCCAAAATTAGGGAAATTTCTGATTTTTGCCTTGATATAAGGAGAATTTCTGTATTTTTGCCCCAAAATAAAGGGAATTTCTGGCTTTTTTGCCCCAAAATTAGGGGAGTTTCTGCAATTTTGCTTCAAAATACAGGGAATTTCTGCCTCTTTTCCCAAAAATAAGAAGAACTTCTGCCGATTTGCCCCAAATAAAGAAATTTCTGCATTTTTGCCCCAATATTAGGGGAATTTCTGCAATTTTGCTCCAAAATACGGGGAATTTCTGCCTTTTTGCTCGAAATTAAGGGGATTTTTTGCCTTTTTGCCCCCAAACAAGGGAAATTTCTGCAATTTTATAGAAAATAAGGGGAATTTCAGCCTTTTTGCCCCAAAAAAGGGGAATTTCTACCTTTTTGCCCTGAAATATGTGAAATGTCTGCAATTTTACCCAAAAATAAGGTGAATTTCTGCCTTTTTGTCCCAAAATAATGGGAATTTCTGCATTTTGCCCTAAAATAAGAAAAATTTTTGCTTTTTTTCTCTGAAATAAGTGAAATTTCTGCAATTTTGCATTAAAATAAAAGAAATATCTGCAATTTTTCCCCATAATAAAGGAATTTTCTGCAATTTTGCCCCAAAATAAAGGGAATTTCTGTTTTTTGTCCCCAAATATGGAAAATTTCTGCAATTTTGCTCTAAAATAAGGGGAATTTCTGCCTTTTGCCCCAAAATAAGAAAATTTCTCCTTTTTTTTCTGAAATAAGTAAAATTTCTGCAATTTTGCTCCAAAATACGGGGAATTTCTGCCTTTTTGCCCGAAAATAAAAAGAATGCATACCTTTTTGCCATAAAAAAGGGAAATTTCTTAATTTTTGCTTCAAAATAATGGGAATTTCTGCTTTTTTGCCTCTATATAAGTGGAATTTCTGTCTTTTTCCCCCAAAACAAAGGCAATTTCTGTCTTTTTTGCCCCAAAATAAGGAAAATTTCTGACTTATTACCCTGAAATAAGTAAAATTTCTGCAATTTAGCCCCAAAATAAGGAAAATTTCTGCCTTTTTGCCCCCAAATAAGGGGAATTTCAGCCTTTTTACCTCAAAATAAGGGGAATTTTTGCATTTTTGCCCCAAAATATGGAAAATTTATGAATTTTTGCCCCAAAATAAGAAAAATTTCTGCAATTTTGTACCAAAATAAAAGAAATTTCTGCATTTTGCCCCAAAATAAGAAAATTTCTCCTTTATTTTCTGAAATAAGTGAAATTTCTGCGATTTTGCCCCAAAATAAATGAAATTTCTTCCTTTTTTCCCCAAAATAAGAGGAATTTCAGCCTTTTTACCTCAAAATAAGGGCAATTTCTGCATTTCTGTTCCAAAATATGGGAATTTTCTGCCTTTTTGTCACCAAATAAGAAAAATTTCTGCAATTCTGTACCAAAATAAAAGAAATTTCTAAAATTTTGCCCCAAAATAAAGGAAATTTTTGATTTTTGTCCCGAAATAAGGAGAATTTCTGTAATTTTGCCCCAAAATAAAGGGAATTTCTGCCTTTTTGCCCCAATATTAGGGGAATTTCTGCAATTTTTCTCCAAAATACGGGGAATTTCTGCCTTTTTGCCCAAAATTAAGAAGATTTTCTGCCTTTTTGCCCCCAAACAATGGGAATTTCTGCAATTTTATAGAAAATAAGGGGAATTTCAGCCTTTTGGCCCCAAAAAAGGGGAATTTCTGCCTTTTTGCCCTGAAATATGTGAAATGTCTGCAATTTTACCCCAAAATAAGGTGAATTTCTGCTATTGTGCCCCAAAATAATGGGAATTTCTGCATTTTGCCCTAAAATAAGATAAATTTTTGCTTTTTTTCTCTGAAATAAGTGAAATTTCTGCAATTTTGCCTTAAAATAAAAGAAATATCTGCAATTTTCCCCCATAATAAAGATATTTTCTGCAATTTTGCCACAAAATAAAGGGAATTTCTGTTTTTTGTTTCAAAATAAGGGAAATTTCTGCAATTTTGCCCTAAAATAAGGGGAATTTCTGCCTTTTGCCCAAAAATAAGAAAATTTCTCCTTTTTTTCTGAAATAAGTGAAATTTCTGCAATTTTGCCCAAAAATAAGTGAAATTTCTGAATTTTGCCCTAAAATAAGGAGAATTTCTGTCTTTTTGCCCCAACATATTGGGAATTTTTGCTTTTTTGCCCCAACATATAGGGAATTTCTGCATTTTTGCCCCACAATTAGGGGAATTTCTGCAATTTTGCTCCAAAATACGGGTAATTTCTGCAATTTTGCCCCAAAATAAGTGGAATTTCTGCAATTTTGCCCCAAAGTAAGGGAAATTTCTGGAATTTTGCCCCAAAATAAGTGGAATTTCTGAGTTTTGCCCCAAAATAAGGAGTATTTCTGTCTTTTTGCCCCAACATATAGGGAATTTCTGGCTTTTTGCCCCACAATAAGGGGAATTTCTGCAATTTTGCTCCAAAATATGGGGAATTTCTGCCTTTTTGCCCGAAAATAAGAAGAATGCATAACTTTTTGCCATAAAATAGCGAAATTTCTTCATTTTTGCTTCAAAATAATGGGAATTTCTGCTTTTTTGCCTCTAAATAAGTAGAATTTCTGTCCTTTTCCCCCAAAACAAAAGGAATTTCTGTCTTTTTTGCCCCAAAAAAGGTAAATTTCTGACTTATTACCCTGAAATAAGTGAAATTTCTCCAATTTTGCCCCAAAATAAGGAAAATTTCTGCCTTTTTGCCCCAAAATAAGGGAAATTTCAGCCTTTTTACCTCAAAATAAGGGGAATTTCTGCATTTTTGCCACAAAATAAAAGAAATTTCTGATTTTTGCCCCAAAATAAGGAAAATTTCTGCCTTTTTTCCCTGACATAAGTGAAATTTCTGCAATTTTGCCCCAAAATAAGTGAAATTTCTGCAATTTTGCCACAAAATAAGGGAAAATTCTGGAAGTTTGCCCCAAAATAAGTGGAATTTCTGAGTTTTGCCCCAAATTAAAGGAGAATTTCTGTCTTTTTGCCCTAACATATAGGGAATTTCTGCATTTTTGTTCCACAATTAGGAGAATTTCTGCAATTTTGCTCCATAATACAAGGAATTTCTGCTTTTTAGCCCAAAAATAAGTGGAATGTATACCTTTTGCCACAAAAAAGGGAAATTTCTTCATTTTTACTCCAAAATAAAAGGAATTTCTGCTTTTTTCCTCTAAAAAAGTGGAATTTCTGTGTTTTTCCCCCGAAAAAAATGGAATTTCTGTCTTTTTTGCCCCAAAATAAGGAAAATTTCTGACTTATTACAATGAAATAAGTGAAATTTCTGCAATTTTGCCTCAAAATAAGGGAAATTTTTGCTTTTTTCCCCCAAATAAGAGAAATTTCAGCCTTTTTACCTCAAAATAAGAGGAATTTCTGCATTTTTCCCCTAAATATGGGAGATTTCTGCCTTTTGCCCCAAAATAAGAAAAATTTCTGCAATTTTGTACCAAAATAAAAGAAATTTCTGCCTTTTTGCACCAAAATAGGAAAATTTCTGAATTTTTTTTTGAAATAAGTGAAATTTCTGCAATTTTGCCCCAAAATAAGTGAAATTTCTGCAATTTTGCCCCAAAATAAGGGAAATTTCTGGAATTTTGCCCCAAAATAAGTGGAATTTCTGAGTTTTGCCCCAAAATAAGGAGAATTTCTGTCTTTTTGCCCCAACATATAGGGAATTTCTGCCTTTTTGCCCCACAATTAGGGGAATTTCTGCAATTTTGCTCCAAAATACGGGGAATTTCTGCCTTTTTGCCCAAAAATAAGAAGAATGCATACTTTTTTGCCATAAAAAAGGGAAATTTCTTCAGTTTTTCTCCAAAATAAGGGGAATTTCTGCTTTTTTGCCTCTAAATAAGTGGAATTTCTGTCTTTATCCCCAAAAACAAAGGGAATTTCTGTCTTTTTTGCCCCAAAATAAGGAAAATTTCTGACTTATTACCCTGAAATAACTGAAATTTCTGCAATTTTGCTCGAAAATAAGGGAAATTTCTGCCTTTTTCTCGCCAAATAAGGGGAATTTAAGCCTTGTTACCTCAAAATAAGAGGAATTTCTGCATTTTTGCCCCAAAATATGGGAGATTTCTGCCTTTTTGTTCCAAAATAAGAATAATTTATGCAATTTTGTACCAAAATAAAAGAAACTTCTGCCTTTTTGCACCAAAATAAGAAAATTTCTGCTTTTTTTTCTGAAATAAGTGAAATTTCTGCAATTTTGCTCCAAAATAAGTGAAATTTCTGCAATTTTGCCCCAAAATAAGGGAAATTTCTTCAGTTTTGCTCCAAAATAAGGGGAATTTCTGCTTTTTTGCCTCTAAATAAGTGGAATTTCTGTCTTTATCCCCCAAAACAAAGGGAATTTCTGTCTTTTTTGCCCCATAATAAGGAAAATTTCAGACTTATTACTCTGAAATAAGTGAAATTTCTGCAATTTTGCTCCAAAATAAGGGAAATTTCTGCTTTTTGCCCCCAAATAAGGGGAATTTCAGCCTTTTTACCTCAAAATAAGAGGAATTTCTGCATTTTGCCCCAAAATATGGGAGATTACTGCTTTTTTGTTCCAGAATAAGAAAAATTTATGCAATTTTGTACCAAAATAAAAGAAATTTCTGCCTTTTTGCACCAAAATAAGAAAATTTCTGCTTTTTTTTCTGAAATAAGTAAAATTTCTGCAATTTTGCCCCAAAATAAGTGAAATTTCTGCCTTTTTGCCCCAAAATAAGGGGAATTTCAGCCTTTTTACCTCAAAATAAGAAGAATTTCTGCATTTTTGTTCCAAAATATGAGAAATTTGTGCCTTTTTGCCACAAAATAAGAAAAATTTCTGCAATTCTGTACCAAAATAAAAGAAATTTCTAAAATTTTGCCCCAAAATAAAAGAAATTTCTGATTTTTGCCTCGAAAAAATGAGAATTTCTGTATTTTTGCTCCAAAATTAGGGGAGTTTCTGCAATTTTGTTCAAAATACAGGGAATTTCTGCCTTTTTTCCCGAAAATAAGGGGAACTTCTGCCGATTTGCCCCAAATAAAGGGAATTTCTGCATTTTTGCCCCAATATTAGGGGAATTTCTGCAATTTTGCTCCAAAATACGGGGAATTTCTGCTTTTTTGCCCGAAATTATGGGGATTTTCTGCATTTTGCCCCCAAACACGGGACATTTCTGCAATTTTATCCCAAAATAAGGGGAATATCTGCCTTTTTGCCCCCAAATAAGGGGAATTTATGCCTTTTTGCCCCCAAAATAATGGGAATTTCTGCATTTTGCCCTAAAATAAGAAAAATTTTTGCTTTTTTCTCCGAAATAAGTGAAATTTCTGCAATTTTGTCTCAAAATAAGGGAAATTTCTGCCTTTTTGCTTCCAAATAATGGGAATTTCAGCCTTTTTACCTCAAAATAAGAGGAATTTCTGCATTTTGCCCCAATATATGGGAGATTTCTGCATTTTTGCCCCACAATAAGAAAAATTTCTGCAATTTTGTACCAAAATAAAAGAAATTTCTGCCTTTTTGCACCAAAATAAATAAATTCTGCTTTTTTTCCGAAATAAGAGAAATTTCTGCAATTTTGCCCCAAAATAAGTGAAATTTCTGCAATTTTGCCCCAAAATAAGTGAAATTTCTGGCATTTTGCCCCAAAATAAGTGCAATTTCTGAGTTTTGCCCCAAAATAAAGAGAATTTCTGTCTTTTTGCCCCAACATATAGGAAATTTTTGCCTTTTTGCCCCACAATTAGGGGAATTTCTGCAATTTTTCTCCAAAATACAGGGAATTTCTGCCTTTTTGCCCGAAAATAAGAAGAATGCATACCTTTTTGCCATAAAAAAGGGAAATTTTTTCATTTTTGCTCCAAAATAAGGGGAATTTCTGCCTTTTTGCCCTGAAATATGTGAAATGTCTGCAATTTCACCCCAAAATAAGGTGAATTTCTGCCATTGTGCCCCAAAATAATGGGAATTTCTGCATTTTGCCCTAAAATAAGAAAAAGTTTTGCTTTTTTTCTCTGAAATAAGTGAAATTTCTGCAATTTATCCTTAAAATAAAAGAAATATCTGCAATTTTTCCCCATAATAAAGGTATTTTCTGTAATATTGCCCCAAAATAAAGAGAATTTCTGTTTTTTGTCACAAAATAAGGGAAATTTCTGCAATTTTGTTCTAAAATAAGGAGAATTTCTGCCTTTTGCCCCAAAATAAGAAAATTTCTCCTTTTTTTTCTGAAATAAGTGAAATTTCTGCAATTTTGCCCAAAAATAAGTGAAATTTCTGAATTTTGCCCCAAAATAAGGAGAATTTCTGTCTTTTTGCCACAACATATATGGAATTTTTGCCTTTTTGCACACAATTAGGGAAATTTCTGCAATTTTGCTCCAAAATACGGGGAATTTCTGCCTTTTTGTCTGAAAATAAGAAGAATGCATACCTTTTTTCCATAAAAAAGGAAAATTTCTTCATTTTTGCTCCAAAATAAGAAGAATTTCTGCTTTTTTGCCTCTAAATAAGTTGAATTTCTCTCTTTTTCCCCCAAAGCAAAGGGAATTTCTGTCTTTTTTGCCCCAAAATAAGAAAAATTTCTGCCTTTTTTCCCTGAAATAAGTGATATTTCTGCAATTTTGCCCCAAAATAAGTAAAATTTCTGCAATTTTGCCCCAAAATAAGGGAAATATCTGGAATTTTGCCCCAAAATAAGTAGAATTTCTGAGTTTTGCCCCAAAATAAAAAGAATTTCTTTCCTTTTGCCCTAACATATAGAGAATTTCTGCATTTTTGCCCCACAATTAGGGGAATTTTTGCAATTTTGCTCCAAAATACGGGGAATTTCTGCTTTTTAGCCTGAAAATAAGGGGAATGTATACCTTTTGCCACAAAAAAGGGAAATTTCTTCATTTTTGCTCCAAAATAAGGGGAATTTCTGCTTTTTTGCCTCTAAATAAGTGGAATTTCTCTCTTTTTCCCGCAAAACAAATGGGATTTCTGTCTTTTTTGCCCCAAAAAAGGAAAATTTCTTACTTATTACCCTGAAATAAGTGAAATTTCTTCAATTTTGCCCCAAAATAAGAGAAATTTCTGCTTTTTTGTTCCCAAATAAGGGGAATTTCAGCCTTTTTACCTCAAAATAAGGGGAATTTCTGCATTTTTACCACAAAATATTAGGAATTTCTGCATTTTTGCCCCAAAATAAGGAAAATTTCTGCCTTTTTACCATGAAATAAGTGAAATTTCTGCAATTTTGCCCCAAAATAAGTGAAATTTCTGCAATTTTGCCCCAAAATAAAGAAAATTTCTGGAATTTTGCCCCAAAATAAGTGGAATTTCTGAGTTTTGCCCCAAAATAAGGAGAATTTCTGTCTTTTTGCCCCAACATATTGGGAATTTCTGCCTTTTTGCCCCACAATTAGGGGAATTTCTGCAATTTTGCTCCAAAATACGGGGAATTTCTGCCTTTTTGCCCGAAAATAAGAAGAATGCATAACTTTTTGCCATAAAAAAAGGAAATTTCTTCATTTTTGCTTCAAAATAAGGGGAATTTCTGCTTTTTTGCCTCTAAATAAGTGGAATTTCTGTCTTTTCCTTCAAAACAAAGAGAATTTCTGTTATTTTGGCCCCAAAATAAGTAAAATTTCTGACTTATTATTCTGAAATAAGTGAAATTTCTCCAATTTGCCCCAAAATAAAGGAAATTTCTGCCTTTTTGCCCCCAAATAATGGGAATTTCAGCCTTTTTACCTCAAAATAAGGGGAATTTCTGCATTTTTGCCCCAAAATATGGGAGATTTCTGCCTTTTTGCCCCAAAATGAGAAAAAATTCTGCAATTTTGTACCAAAATCAAAGAAATTTCTGCCTTTTTGCACCAAAATAGGAAAATTTCTGAATTTTTTTTAAATAAGTGAAATTTCTGCAATTTTGCTTCAAAATAAGTGAAATTTCTGCAATTTTGCCCCAAAATAAGGGAAATTTCTGGAATTTTGCCCCAAAATAAGTGGAATTTCTGAGTTTTGCCCCGAAATAAGGAGAATTTCTGTCTTTTTGCCTCAACATATAGGGAATTTCTGCCGTTTTGCCCCACAATTAGGGGAATTTCTGCATTTTTGATCCAAAATACGGGGAATTTCTGCCTTTTGCCCGAAAATAAGAAGAATGCATACCTTTTTGCCATAAAAAAGAGAAATTTCTTCAGTTTTGCTCCAAAATAAGGGGAATTTCTGCTTTTTTGCCTCTAAATAAGTGGAATTTCTGTCTTTTTCCTTCAAAACAAAGGGAATTTTTGTCTTTTTTGCCCCAAAATAAGGAAAATTTCTGACTTATTACCCTGAAATAAGTGAAATTTCTGCAATTTTGCCCCAAAATAAGGGAAATTTCTGCCTTTTTGCCCCCAATGAAGGGGAATTTCAGCTTTTTTACCTCAAAATAAGGGGAATTTCTGCCTTTTTCAGACAAAATATTAGGAATTTCTGCCTTTTTGCACCAAAATAAGAAAAATTTCTGCTTTTTTTCTCTGAAATAAGTGAAATTTCTGCAATTTTGCCCCAAAATAAGTGAAATTTCTGCAATTTTGCCCCTAAATAAGGGAAATTTCTGGAATTTTGCCCCAAAATAAGTGGAATTTCTGAGTTTTGCCCCAAAATAAGGAGAATTTCTCTCTTTTTGTCCTAAAAATATATGGAATTTCTGCATTTTTGCCCCACATTTAAGGGAATTTCTGCAATTTTGCTCCAAAATACGGGGAATTTCTGCCTTTTTGCACGAATATATAAAGAATGCATACCTTTTTGCCATAAAAAAGGGAAATTTCTTCATTTTTGCTCCAAAATAAGGGGAATTTCTTCAATTTTGCTCCAAAATATGGGGAATTTCTTCTTTTTAGCCCGAAAATAAGGGGAATGTATACCTTTTGCCACAAAAAAGATAAATTTCTTCATTTTTGCTTCAAAATAATAAGAATTTCTGCTTTTTTGCCTCTAAATAAGTGGAATTTCTGTCGTTTTCCCCCAAAACCAAGGAAATTTCTGTTTTTTGCCCCAAAATAAAGAAAATTTCTGACTTATTACCCTGAAATAAGTAAAATTTCTGCAATTTTGCCTCAAAATAAGGGAAATTTCTGCCTTTTTGCCCCCAAATAAGGGGAATTTCAGCCTTTTTACCTCAAAATAAGAGGAATTTATGCATTTTTGCCCCAAAATATAAGAGATGTATGCCTTTTTGCCCCCAAATAAGAAAAATTTCTGCAATTTTGTACCAAAATAAAAGAAATTTCTGCCTTTTGCATCAAAATAAGAAAATTTCTGCTTTTTTTTCTGAAATAAGTGAAATTTCTGCAATTTTGCCCCAAAATAAGTGAAATTTCTGCAATTTTGCCCCAAAATAAGTGATATTTCTGGAATTTTGCCCCAAAATAAGTGGAATTTCTGAGTTTTGCCCCAAAATAAAGAGAATTTCGGTCTTTTTGCCCCAACATATAGGGAATTTCTGACTTTTTGCCCCACAATTAGGGGAATTTATGCAATTTTGCTCCAAAATACGGGGAATTTCTGCTTTTTAGCCTGAAAATAAGAGGAATGTATACCTTTTGCCACAAAAAAGGGAAATTTCTTCATTTTTGCACCAAAATAAGGGAAATTTCTGCTTTTTTGCTTCTAAATAAGTGGAATTTCTGTCTTTTTTTCCCAAAACAAAGGGAATTTCTGTCTTTTTTGCCCCAAATAAGGAAAATTTCTGAATTATTACCCTGAAATAAGTGAAATTTCTGCAATTTTGCCCCAGAATAAAAAAAATTTCTGCTTTTTGCCCCCAAATAAGTGGAATTTCTGCCTTTTTACCTCAAAATAAGGGGAATTTTTGCATTTTTACCACAAAATATTTGGAATCTCTGCATTTTTGCCCAAAAATAAGGAAAATTTCTGCCTTTTTACTATGAAATAAGTGAAATTTCTGCAATTTTGCCCCAAGATAAGTGAAATTTCTGCAATTTTGCTACAAAATTAGGGAAATTTCTGGAATTTTGCCCCAAAATAAGTGGAATTTCTGAGTTTTGCCCCAAAATAAGGAGAATTTCTGTCTTTTTGCTCCAACATATAGAGAATTTCTGCCTTTTTGCCCCACAATTAGGGGAATTTCTGCTATTTTGCTCCAAAATACGGGTAATTTCTGCTTTCTAGCCCAAATATAAGTGGAATGTATACCTTTTGCCACAAAAAAGGGAAATTTCTTCATTTTTACTCCAAAATAAAAGGAATTTCTGCTTTTTTGCCTCTAAAAAAGTGGAATTTCTGTCTTTTTCCCCCAAAACAAAGGGAATTTTTGCCTTTTTTGCCCCAAAATAAGGAAAATTTCTGACTTATTACACTGAAATAAGTGAAATTTCTGCAATTTTGCCTCAAAATAAGGGAAATTTCTGCCTTTTGGCCCCCAAATAAGGGAAATTTCGCCTTTTTTCCTCAAAATAAGAGGAATTTCTGCATTTTTGTCCCAATATATAGTGATTTCTTCCTTTTTGCCCCAAAAAAAGAAAAATTTCTGCAATTTTGTATCAAAATAAAAAAAATTTCTGCCTTTTTGCACCAAAATAGGAAAATTTCTGAATTTTTTTCTTAAATAAGTTAAATTTCTGCAATTTTGCCCCCAAATAAGGGAAATTTCTGGAATGTTGCACCAAAATAAGTGGAATTTCTGAGTTTTGCCCCAAAATAAGGAGAATTTCTGTCTTTTTTCCCCAAAATATAGGGAATTTCTCCCTTCTTGCCCCACCATTAGGGGAATTTCTGCAATTTTTCTTCAAAATACGGGGAATTTCTGCCTTTTTGCCAGAAAATAAGAAGAATGCATACCTTTTTGCCATAAAAAAGGGAAATTTCTTCAGTTTTGCTCCAAAATAAGGGGAATTTCTGCTTTTGTGCCTCTAAATAAGTAAAATTTCTGTCTTTTTCCCACAAAACAAAGAGAATTTCTGTCTTTTTTGCCCCAAAGTAAAAACAATTTCTGACTTATTACCCTGAAATAAGTGAAATTTCTGCAATTTTGCCCCAAAATAAGGGAAATTTCTGCCTTTTTGCCCCCAAATAAGGGGAATTTCAGCCTTTTTACCTCAAAATAAGAGAAATTTCTGCATTTTTGCCACAAAATATGGGAGATTTCTGCCTTTTCGCCCCAAAATAAGAAAAATTTCTGCAATTTTGTACCAAAATAAAAGAAATTTCTGCCTTTTTGCACCAAAATAAATAAATTCTGCTTTTTTTTCTGAAATAAGTGAAATTTCTGCAATTTTGCCCTAAAATAAGTGAAATTTCTGCAATTTTGCCCTAAAATAAGGGAAATTTCTGGAATTTTGCCCCAAAATAAGTGGAATTTCTGAGTTTTGCCCCGAAATAAGGAGAATTTCTGTCTTTTTGCCTGAACATATAGGGAATTTCTGCCGTTTTGCCCCACAATTAGGGGAATTTCTACAATTTTGCTCCAAAATACGGGGAATTTCTGCCTTTTTGCCCGAAAATAAGAAGAATGCATAGCTTTTTGCCATAAAAAAGGGAAATTTCTTTATTTTTGCTCCAAAATAAGGGGAATTTCTGCAATTTTGATCAAAAATACGGGGAATTTCTGCTTTTTAGCCCGAAAATAAGCGGAATGTATACCTTTTGCCTCAAAAATAGATAAATTTCTTCATTTTTGCTCCAATAAAGAAGAATTTCTGCTTTTTTGCCTCTAAATAAGTGGAATTTCTGTCTTTTTCCCCCAAAACAAAGGGAATTTCTGTTTTTTGCCCCAAAGTAACAAAAATTTCTGACTTATTACCCTGAAATAAGTGAAATTTCTGCAATTTTGCCTCAAAATAAGGGAAATTTCTGTCTTTTTGCCCCCAAATAAGGGAAATTTCAGCCTTTTTACCTCAAAATAAGAGGCATTTATGCATTTTTGCCCCAAAATATAGGGGATTTCTTTTTTTTGCCCCCAAATAAGAAAAATTTCTGCAATTTTGTACCAAAATAAAAGAAATTTCTGCCTTTTTGCACCAAAATAAGAAAATTTCTGCTTTTTTTCTGAAATAATTGAAATTTCTGCAATTTTGCCAAAATAAGTGAAATTTCTGCAATTTTGCCCCAAAATAAGTGAAATTTCTGGAATTTTGTCCCAAAATAAGTGGAATTTCTGAGTTTTGCCCCAAAATAGAAAAATTTCTGTCTTTTTGCCCCACAATTAGGGGAATTTCTGCAATTTTGCTCCAAAATACGGGGAATTTCTGCTTTTTAGCCTGAAAATAAGAAGAATGCATACCTTTTGCCACAAAAAAAAATTTCTTCATTTTTGCTCCAAAATAAGGAGAATTTCTGCTTTTTTGCTTCTAAATAAGTGGAATTTCTGACTTTTTCCCCCTAAACAAAAGGAATTTCTGTCTTTTTTGCCCCAAATAAGGAAAATTTCTGACTTATTACCCTGAAATAAGTGAAATTTCTTCAATTTTGCCCCCAAATAAGGGAAATTTCTGCTTTTTGCCCCCAAATAAGGGAAATTTCTGCCTTTTTATCACAAAATAAGGGGAATTTTTGCATTTTTGCCACAAAATATTTGGAATTTCTTCATTTTTGCCCCAAAATGAGGAAAATTTCTGCCTTTTTACCATGAAATAAGTGAAATTTCTGCAATTTTGCCCCAAAATAAGGGAAATTTCTGCAATTTTGCCCTAAAATAAAGGAAATTTCTGCAATTTTGCCCCAAAATAATAGGAATTTCTGCCCTTTTGCCGAAAAAAAGGGGAATTTCATCATTTTACCTCCAAATAAGGGGAATTTCTGCCTTTTTGCCACAAAATATGGGGAATATCTGCCCTATTGCCCTTAAATAAGGAAAATTTCTGCTTTTCTGCCCCAATTAACGGGAATTTCTGCCTTTTTGCCACAAAGTAAAGGGAATTTCTGCCTTTTTACCCCAAAATAACGGGAATTTCAGCCTTTTTACCTCAAAATAAGGGGAATTTCTGCCTTTTTCCCCAAAATATGGGTAATTTTTGCCTTTTTGTTCCAAAATAAGGAAAATTTCTATAATTTTGTATCAAAATAAAAGAAATTTCTGCTTTTTGCCCCAAAATAAAAGGAATTTCTGACTTTTTGCCCTGAAATAAATGAAATTCCTGCAATTATGCCCGAAAATAAGAGAAATTTGTGTATTTTTGCCTCCAAATGAGGGGAATTTCTGCCTTTTTGCCCCAAAATATGGGGAATTTCAGGATTTTACCTCATAATAAAGGAAATTT
Source organism: Micromys minutus (assembly GCF_963924665.1). Lineage (NCBI taxonomy): Eukaryota > Metazoa > Chordata > Mammalia > Rodentia > Muridae > Micromys > Micromys minutus. The sequence goes on along the minus strand of NW_027667155.1, from coordinate 693,147 downwards.
TAGGCTTTTTGCACCAAAATATGGGAAATTTCTGCCTTTTTGCCACAAAATAAGAAAAATTTCTGCAAGTCTGTAACAATATAAAAGAAATTTCTAAAATTTTGACCCGAAATAAGGGAAATTTCTGATTTTTGCCCCAAAATAATGAGAATTTCTCTATTTTTGCCCCAAAATAAAGGGAATTTCTGCCTTTATGCCCCAAAATTAGGGGAGTTTCTGCAATTTTGCTCCAAAATAAGAGGAATTTCTGCTTTTTTACCCGAAATTAAGTGGATTTTCTGCTTTTTGCCCCTAAAGAAAAAAAATTTCTGCAATTTTATTCCAAAATAAGGGGAATTTCTGCCTTTCTGCCTTAAAATAAGGGGAATTTCTGTCTTTTTGCCCTGAAATATGTGAAATTTCTGCAATTTTACCCCAAAATAAGGTGAATTTCTGCCTTTTTGCCCCAAAATAATGGGAATTTCTGCCTTTTTGCCCCAAAATAAGAAAAATTTTGCTTTTTTTCTCTGAAATAAGTGAAATTTCTGCAATTTTGCCCTAAAATAAGGGAAATTTCTGCAATTTTTCCCCATAATAAGGGAAATTTCTGCAATTTTGCCCCAAAATAAGGGGAATTTCTGCCTTTTTGCCCCAAAATATGAGGAATTTCTGACTTTTTGCCCCAAAATAAGAAAAAATTCTGCAATTTTGTACCAAAATAAAAAAAATTTCTGCCTTTTTGCCCCCCAAAAAAAATTTTCGCTTTTTTTCCCTGAAATAAGTGAAATTTCTGCAATTTTGCCCCAAAATATGGAAATTTCTGCAATTTTGCCCCAATGTAAAGGAAATTTCTGCAATTTTGCCCCAAAATAAGGAAAATTTCTGACTGTTTGCTCCCAAAAAAGGAGATTTTCTGTCTTTTTGCCCCAAAATAAGGAGAATTTTTGCCTTTTGCCCGAAAATTATGAGAATTTCTGCAATTTTGCTTCAAAATACGGGGAATTTCTGCTTTCTAGCCCCAAAATAAAGGGAATTTCTGCATTTTACCACAAAATAAGAATAGTTTCTGCCTTTTGCCTCAAAATAAGGGGAATTTTCTGCCTTTTTGTTTCAAAATAAGAAAAATTTCTTCAATTTTGTACCATAATAAAAGAAATTTCTGCTCTTTGCCCCAAAATAAAAGGAATTTCTGAATTTTTGCCCTGAAATAAATGAAATTTCTGCAATTTTGCCCGAAAATAAGGGAAATTTGTGCCTTTTTGCCCCAAAATAAGAAGAATTTTTGCCTTTTGCCCCAAAATATGGGGAATTTCAGCATTTTACCTCAAAATAAGAAGAATTTCAGCCTTTTTGCCCCAAAATAAGAAAAATTTCTGCAATTTTGCCCCAAAATAAGGGGAATTTCTTCCTTTTTGCCCCAAAATAAAGGATATTTCAGTCTTTTTACCTGAAAATAAGTGAAATTTCTGCAATTTTGCCCCAAATAAGGAAAATTTCTGCAATTTTGCCCCAAAATAAGGTAAATTCCTGCAATTTTGCCCCAAAATAAGTGGAATTTTTGAGTTTTGCCCCAAAATAAGGAGAATTTCTGTCTTTTTGCCCCAACATATAGGGAATTTCTGCCTTTTTGCCCCACAATTAGAAAAATTTCTGTCTTTTTTGCCCCAAAATAAGGAAAATTTCTGACTTATTACCCTGAAATAAGTGAAATGTCTGCAATTTTGCCCCAAAATAAGAAAAATTTCTGCCTTTTTGCACCCAAATAAGGGGAATTTCAGCCTTTTTACCTCAAAATAAGGGGAATTTCTGCATTTTTGCCACAAAATATTAAGAATTTCTGCCTTTTTGCCCAAAATAAGAAAAATTTCTGCCATTTTTACCTGAAATAAGGGAAATTTCTGCAATTTTGCCCCAAAATAAGTGAAATTTCTGCAATTTTGCCCCAAAATAAGGGAAATTTCTGGAATTTTGCCCCAAAATAAGTGGAAATTCTGAGTTTTGCCCCAAAATAAAGAGAATTTCTGCCTTTTTGCCCCACAATTAGGGGAATTTCTGCAATTTTGCTCCAAAATACGGGGAATTTCTGCATTTTTGCCGAAAATAAGGGGAATGCATACCTTTTTGCCATAAAAAAGGGAAATTTCTTCATTTTTGCCCCAAATGAAGGGAAATTTCTGCCTTTTTGCCCTGAAATATGTGAAATTTCTGCAATTTTAGCCCAAAATAAGGTGAATTCCTGCCTTTTTGCCATCAAAATAATGGGAATTTCTGCCTTTTTGCCCCACAATTAGGGGATTTTCTGCAATTGTGCTCCAAAATACAAGGAATTTCTGCTTTTTTGCCCGAAAATAAGGGGAATGTATACCTTTTGCCACAAAAAAGGGAAATTTCTTCATTTTTGCCGCAATATAATTAGAATTTCTGCCTTCTTACCTCAAAATAAGTGATTTTTCTGCCTTTTTACCCAAAAGTAAACGGAATTTCTGTCTTTTTGCCCCAAAATAAAAGCAATTTTTAAATTTTGCCCTGAAATAAGTGAAATTTCTGCAATTTTGCCCCAAATTAAGGGAAATTTCTGGAATTTTGCCCCAAAATAAATGGAATTTCTGAGTTTTGCCCGAAAATAAGGAGAATTTCTGTCTTTTTGCCCCAACATATCGGGAATTTCTGCCTTTTTGCCCCACAATTAGGGGAATTTCTGCAATTTTGCTCCAAAATACGGGGAATTTCTGCCTTTTTGCCCAAAATTAAGGGGATTTTCTGCCTTTTTGCCCCCAAACAAGGGAAATTTCTGCAATTTTAACCCAAAATATGAAGAATTTCTGCCTTTTTACCCCCAAATAAGGGGAATTTCTGCCTTTTTGCCCTGAAATATGTGAAATGTTTGAAATTTTACCCCAAAAGAAGGTGAATTTCTGTCTTTGTGCCCCAAAATAATGGAAATTTCTGCATTTTGCCCTAAAATAAAAAAAATTTTTGTTTTTTTCTCTGAAATAAATGAAATTTCTGCAATTTTGCCTTACAATAAAAGAAATTTCTGCAATTTTTCCCCATAATAAAGGAAATTTCTGCAATTTTTTCTAAAATAAGGGGAATTTCTGATTTTTGCCACAAAATAAGGGGAATTTCTGCCTTTTTGCCTTAAAATAAAGAAAATTACTGCATGTTTTACCCCAAAATTAGGTGAATTTCTGCAATTTTGCTCCAAAATACGGGAATTTTCTCCCTTTTCGCCGAAAATGAAGTGAATTTCTGCCATTTTGCCGCGAAATAAGTGAAATTTCTGCAGTTTTACCCCAAAATAAGGGGAAGTTCTGCGTTTTTGCCCCAAAATTAGAGGAATTTCTGCAATTTTGCTCCAAAATACAGGGAATTTCTGCCTTTTTGCCCGAAAATAAAAAGAATGTATACCTTTTGCCATAAAAAGGGAAATTTCTTCATTTTTACTCCAAAATAAGGGGATTTTCCGCCTTTCTGACTCAAAATAAGTGCAATTTCTGACTTTTCCCCAAAAATAAATGGAATTTCTGACTTTTTGCCCTGAAATAAGTTAAATTTCTAAAATTTTTCCCCAAAAATAAGGGAAATATCTGCTTTTTGCCCCAAAATAAGGGGAATTTCTGACTTTTTGCCCCAAAATAAGGGGAATGTCAGCCTTTTTTCCTCAAAATAAGGGGAATTTCTGCATATTTGCCCCAAATAATGGGAAATTTCTGACTTTTTGCCCAAAAATAAAAAAAATTTCTGCAATTTAGTACCAAAATAAAAAAAATTTCTGCCTTTTTGCCCCAAAATAAGAAAATTTCTGCTTTTTTTTCTGAAATAAGTAAAATTTCTGCAATTTTGCCTCAAAATAAGTGAAATTTCTGCAATTTTGCCCCAAAATAAGTGATATTTCTGGAATTTTGCACCAAAATAAGTGGAATTTCTGAGTTTTGCCCCAAAATAAGGAGAATTTCTGTCTTTTTGCCCCAAAATATAGGGAATTTCTCCCTTCTTGCCCCACCATTAGGGGAATTTCTGCAATTTTGCTTCAAAATACGGGGAATTTCTGCCTTTTTGCCCGAAAATAAGAAGAATGCATACCTTTTTGCCATAAAAAAGGGAAATTTCTTCAGTTTTGCTCCAAAATAAGGGGAATTTCTGCTTTTTTGCCTCTAAATAAGTGGAATTTCTGTCTTTATCCCCCAAAACAAAGAGAATTTCTGTCTTTTTTGCCCCAAAGTAAAAACAATTTCTGACTTATTACCCTGAAATAAGTGAAATTTCTGCAATTTGTCCCAAAATAAGGGAAATTTCTGCCTTTTTGCCCCCAAATAAGGGGAATTTCAGCCTTTTTACCTCAAAATAAGAGGAAATTCTGCATTTTTGCCACAAAATATGGGAGATTTCTGCCTTTTCGCCCCAAAATAAGAAAAATTTCTGCAATTTTGTACCAAAATAAAAGAAATTTCTGCCTTTTTGCACCAAAATAAATAAATTCTGCTTTTTTCTGAAATAAGTGAAATTTCTGCAATTTTGCCCCAAAATAAGTGAAATTTCTGCAATTTTGCCCTAAAATAAGGGAAATTTCTGGAATTTTGCCCCAAAATAAGTGGAATTTCTGAGTTTTGCCCCGAAATAAGGAGAATTTCTGTCTTTTTGCCCCAACATATAGGGAATTTCTGCCTTTTTGCCCCACAATTAGGGGAATTTCTGCAATTTTGCTCCAAAATACGGGGAATTTCTGCCTTTTTGCCCGAAAATAAGAAGAATGCATAGCTTTTTGCCATAAAAAAGGGAAATTTCTTTATTTTTGCTCCAAAATAAGGGGAATTTCTGCAATTTTGATCCAAAATACGGGGAATTTCTGCTTTTTAGCCCGAAAATAAGCGGAATGTATACCTTTTGCCACAAAAAAAGATAAATTTCTTCATTTTTGCTCCAATAAAGAAGAATTTCTGCTTTTTTGCCTCTAAATAAGTGGAATTTCTGTCTTTTTCCCCCAAAACAAAGGGAATTTCTGTTTTTTGCCCCAAAGTAAGATGAATTTCTGACTTATTACCCTGAAATAAGTGAAATTTCTGCAATTTTGCCTCAAAATAAGGGAAATTTCTGTCTTTTTGCCCCCAAATAAGGGAATTTTCAGCCTTTTTACTTCAAAATAAGAGGAATTTATGCATTTTTGCCCCAAAATATAGGGGATTTCTGCTTTTTGCCCCCAAATAAGAAAAATTTCTGCAATTTTGTACCAAAATAAAAGAAATTTCTGCCTTTTTGCACCAAAATAAGAAAATTTCTGCTTTTTTCTGAAATAATTGAAATTTCTGCAATTTTGCCAAAATAAGTGAAATTTCTGCAATTTTGCCCCAAAATAAGTGAAATTTCTGGAATTTTGTCCCAAAATAAGTGGAATTTCTGAGTTTTGCCCCAAAATAAAAAGAATTTCTGTCTTTTTGCCCCACAATTAGGGGAATTTCTGCAATTTTGCTCCAAAATACGGGGAATTTCTGCCTTTTTGCCCAAAATTAAGGGGATTTTCTGCCTTTTTGCCCCCAAACAAGGGAAATTTCTGCAATTTTAACCCAAAATATGAAGAATTTCTGCCTTTTTACCCCCAAATAAGGGGAATTTCTGCCTTTTTGCCCTGAAATATGTGAAATGTTTGAAATTTTACCCCAAAAGAAGGTGAATTTCTGTCTTTGTGCCCCAAAATAATGGAAATTTCTGCATTTTGCCCTAAAATAAAAAAAAATTTTGTTTTTTTCTCTGAAATAAATGAAATTTCTGCAATTTTGCCTTACAATAAAAAAAATTTCTGCAATTTTTCCCCATAATAAAGGAAATTTCTGCAATTTTTTCTAAAATAAGGGGAATTTCTGATTTTTGCCACAAAATAAGGGGAATTTCTGCCTTTTTGCCTTAAAATAAAGAAAATTACTGCATGTTTTACCCCAAAATTAGGTGAATTTCTGCAATTTTGCTCCAAAATACGGGAATTTTCTCCCTTTTCGCCGAAAATGAAGTGAATTTCTGCCATTTTGCCGCGAAATAAGTGAAATTTCTGCAGTTTTACCCCAAAATAAGGGGAAGTTCTGCGTTTTTGCCCCAAAATTAGAGGAATTTCTGCAATTTTGCTCCAAAATACAGGGAATTTCTGCCTTTTTGCCCGAAAATAAAAAGAATGTATACCTTTTGCCATAAAAAAGGGAAATTTCTTCATTTTTACTCCAAAATAAGGGGATTTTCCGCCTTTTTGACTCAAAATAAGTGCAATTTCTGACTTTTCCCCAAAAATAAACGGAATTTCTGACTTTTTGCCCTGAAATAAGTTAAATTTCTAAAATTTTTCCCCAAAAATAAGGGAAATATCTGCTTTTTGCCCCAAAATAAGGGGAATGTCAGCCTTTTTTCCTCAAAATAAGGGGAATTTCTGCATATTTGCCCCAAATAATGGGAAATTTCTGACTTTTTGCCCCAAAATAAGAAAAATTTCTGCAATTTAGTACCAAAATAAAAAAAATTTCTGCCTTTTTGCCCCAAAATAAGAAAATTTCTGCTTTTTTTTCTGAAATAAGTAAAATTTCTGCAATTTTGCCTCAAAATAAGTGAAATTTCTGCAATTTTGCCCCAAAATAAGTGATATTTCTGGAATTTTGCACCAAAATAAGTGGAATTTCTGAGTTTTGACCCAAAATAAGGAGAATTTCTGTCTTTTTGCCCCAAAATATAGGGAATTTCTCCCTTCTTGCCCCACCATTAGGGGAATTTCTGCAATTTTGCTTCAAAATACGGGGAATTTCTGCCTTTTTGCCCGAAAATAAGAAGAATGCATACCTTTTTGCCATAAAAAAGGGAAATTTCTTCAGTTTTGCTCCAAAATAAGGGGAATTTCTGCTTTTTTGCCTCTAAATAAGTGGAATTTCTGTCTTTATCCCCCAAAACAAAGAGAATTTCTGTCTTTTTTGCCCCAAAGTAAAAACAATTTCTGACTTATTACCCTGAAATAAGTGAAATTTCTGCAATTTTGCCCCAAAATAAGGGAAATTTCAGCCTTTTTGCCCCCAAATAAGGGGAATTTCAGCCTTTTTACCTCAAAATAAGAGGAATTTCTGCATTTTTGCCACAAAATATGGGAGATTTCTGCCTTTTCGCCCCAAAATAAGAAAAATTTCTGCAATTTTGTACCAAAATAAAAGAAATTTCTGCCTTTTTGCACCAAAATAAATAAATTCTGTTTTTTTCTGAAATAAGTGAAATTTCTGCAATTTTGCCCCAAAATAAGTGAAATTTCTGCAATTTTGCCCTAAAATAAGGGAAATTTCTGGAATTTTGCCCCAAAATAAGTGGAATTTCTGAGTTTTGCCCCGAAATAAGGAGAATTTCTGTCTTTTTGCCCCAACATATAGGGAATTTCTGCCTTTTTGCCCCACAATTAGGGGAATTTCTGCAATTTTGCTCCAAAATACGGGGAATTTCTGCCTTTTTGCCCAAAAATAAAAAGAATGCATAGCTTTTTGCCATAAAAAAGGGAAATTTCTTTATTTTTGCGCCAAAATAAGGGGAATTTCTGCAATTTTGATCCAAAATACGGGGAATTTCTGCTTTTTAGCCCGAAAATAAGCGGAATGTATACCTTTTGCCACAAAAAAAGATAAATTTCTTCATTTTTGCTCCAATAAAGAAGAATTTCTGCTTTTTTGCCTCTAAATAAGTGGAATTTCTGTCTTTTTCCCCCAAAACAAAGGGAATTTCTGTTTTTTGTCCCAAAGTAAGATGAATTTCTGACTTATTACCCTGAAATAAGTGAAATTTCTGCAATTTTGCCTCAAAATAAGGGAAATTTCTGTCTTTTTGCCCCCAAATAAGGGAATTTTCAGCCTTTTTACCTCAAAATAAGAGGAATTTATGCATTTTTGCCCCAAAATATAGGGGATTTCTGCTTTTTGCCCCCAAATAAGAAAAATTTCTGCAATTTTGTACCAAAATTTAAGAAATTTCTGCCTTTTTGCACCAAAATAAGAAAATTTCTGCTTTTTTTCTGAAATAATTGAAATTTCTGCAATTTTGCCAAAATAAGTGAAATTTCTGCAATTTTGCCCCAAAATAAGTGAAATTTCTGGAATTTTGTCCCAAAATAAGTGGAATTTCTGAGTTTTGCCCCAAAATAAAAAGAATTTCTGTCTTTTTGCCCCACAATTAGGGGAATTTCTGCAATTTTGCTCCAAAATACGGGGAATTTCTGCTTTTTAGCCTGAAAATAAGAAGAATGCATACCTTTTGCCACAAAAAAAATTTCTTTATTTTTGCTCCAAAATAAGGGGAATTTCTGCTTTTTTGCTTCTAAATAAGTGGAATTTCTGACTTTTTCCCCCAAAACAAAAGGAATTTCTGTCTTTTTTGCCCCAAATAAGGAAAATTTCTGAATTATTACCCTGAAATAAGTGAAATTTCTTCAATTTTGCCCCATAATAAGGGAAATTTCTGCTTTTTGCCCCCAAATAAGGGAAATTTCTGCCTTTTTATCACAAAATAAGGGGAATTTTTGCATTTTTGCCACAAAATATTTGTAATTTCTTCATTTTTGCCCCAAAATTAGGAAAATTTCTGCCTTTTTTCCCTGAAATAAGTGAAATTTCTGCAATTTTGCCCCAAAATAAGGGAAATTTCTGCAATTTTGCCCCAATGTAAAGGAAATTTCTGCAATTTTGCCCCAAAATAAGGGGAATTTCTGACTGTTTGCTCCCGAAAAAGGAGATTTTCTGTCTTTTTGCCCCAAAATAAGGAGAATTTCTGCCTTTTTGCCCGAAAATTATGAGAATTTCTGCAATTTTGCTCCAAAATACAAAGAATTTCTGCCTTTTTGCCCGAAAATAAAGGGAATGTATATCTTTTTGCCATAAAAAAGCAAATTTCTTCATTTTTGCCCCAAAATAAGGGGAATTTCTGACTGTTTGCTCCCAAAAAAGGAGATTTTCTGTCTTTTTGCCCCATAATAAGGAGAATATCTGCCTTTTTGCCCAAAAATTATGAGAATTTCTGCAATTTTGCTTCAAAATACAGGGAATTTCTGTTTTTTAGCCCCAAAATAAAGGGAATTTCTGCATTTTACTTCAAATTGAGAATAATTTCTGCCTTTTGCCTCAAAATAAGTGGAATTTTCTGCCTTTTTGTTTCAAAATAAGAAAAATTTCTTCAATTTTGTACCATAATAAAAGAAATTTCTGCTCTTTGCCCCAAAATAAAAGGAATTTCTGACTTTTTGCCCTGAAATAAATGAAATTTCTGCAATTTTGCCCGAAAATAAGAGAAATTTGTGCCTCTTTGCCCCAAAATAAGAAGAAGTTTTGCCTTTTGCCCCAAAATATGGGGAATTTCAGCATTTTACCTCAAAATAAGAATTTCAGCCTTTTTGCCCCAAAATAAGGAAAATTTCTGCAATTTTGCCCCAAAATAAGGGGAATTTCTTCCTTTTTGCCCCAAAATAAAGGATATTTCAGCCTTTTTACCTGAAAATAAGTGAAATTTCTGCAATTTTGCCCCAAATAAGGGAAATTTCTGCAATTTTGCCTCAAAATAAGGTAAATTCCTGCAATTTTGCCCCAAAATAAGTGGAATTTCTGAGTTTTGTCCCAAAATAAGAAGAATTTCTGTCTTTTTGCCCCAACATATAAGGAATTTCTGCCTTTTTGCCCAACAATTAGGGGAATTTCTTCATTTTTGCTTCAAAATAAGGGGAATTTCTGCCTCTTTTGCCTCTAAAGAAGTGGAATTTCTGTATTTTCCTTCCAAAACAAAGGGAATTTCTGTCTTTTTTGCCCCAAAATAAGGAAAATTTCTGACTTATTACCCTGAAATAAGTGAAATGTCTGCAATTTTGCCCCAAAATAAGAAAAATTTCTGCCTTTTTGCCCCCAAATAAGGGGAATTAAAGCCTTTTTACCTCAAAATAAGGGGAATTTCTGCATTTTTGCCACAAAATATTAGGAAATTCTGCCTTTTTGCCCCAAAATAAGAAAAATTTCTGCCATTTTTACCTGAAATAAGTGAAATTTCTGCAATTTTGCCCCAAAATAAGTGAAATTTCTGCAATTTTGCCCCAAAATAAGGGAAATTTCTGGAATTTTGCCCCAAAATAAGTGGAATTTCTGAGTTTTGCCCCAAAATAAAGAGAATTTCTGCCTTTTTGCCCCACAATTAGGGGAATTTCAGCAATTTTGCTCCAAAATACGGGGAATTTCTGCCTTTTTGCCGAAAATAAGGGGAATGCATACCTTTTTGCCATAAAAAAGGGAAATTTCTTCATTTTTGCCCCAAATGAAGGGAAATTTCTGCCTTTTTGCCCTGAAATATGTGAAATTTCTGCAATTTTAGCCCAAAATAAGGTGAATTCCTGCCTTTTTGCCATCAAAATAATGGGAATTTCTGCCTTTTTGCCCCACAATTAGGGGATTTTCTGCAATTGTGCTCCAAAATACGGGGAATTTCTGCTTTTTTGCCCGAAAATAAGCGGAATGTATACCTTTTGCCACAAAAAAGGGAAATTTCTTCATTTTTGCCGCAAAATAAGAGGAATTTCTGCCTTCTTACCTCAAAATAAGTGAAATTTCTGCCTTTTTACCCAAAAGTAAACGGAATTTCTGTCTTTTTGCCCCAAAATAAAAGCAATTTTTGAATTTTGCCCTGAAATAAGTGAAATTTCTGCAATTTTGCCCCAAAATAAGGGAAATTTCTGGAATTTTGCCCCAAAATAAATGGAATTTCTGAGTTTTGCCCGAAAATAAGGAGAATTTCTGTCTTTTTGCCCCAACATATCGGGAATTTCTGCCTTTTTGCCCCACAATTAGGGGAATTTCTGCAATTTTGCTCCAAAATACGGGGAATTTCTGCCTTTTTGCCCAAAATTAAGGGGATTTTCTGCCTTTTTGCCCCCAAACAAGGGAAATTTCTGCAATTTTAACCCAAAATATGAAGAATTTCTGCCTTTTTACCCCCAAATAAGGGGAATTTCTGCCTTTTTGCCCTGAAATATGTGAAATGTTTGAAATTTTACCCCAAAAGAAGGTGAATTTCTGTCTTTGTGCCCCAAAATAATGGAAATTTCTGCATTTTGCCCTAAAATAAAAAAAATTTTTGTTTTTTTCTCTGAAATAAATGAAATTTCTGCAATTTTGCCTTACAATAAAAGAAATTTCTGCAATTTTTCCCCATAATAAAGGAAATTTCTGCAATTTTTTCTAAAATAAGGGGAATTTCTGATTTTTGCCACAAAATAAGGGGAATTTCTGCCTTTTTGCCTTAAAATAAAGAAAATTACTGCATGTTTTACCCCAAAATTAGGTGAATTTCTGCAATTTTGCTCCAAAATACGGGAATTTTCTCCCTTTTCGCCGAAAATGAAGTGAATTTCTGCCATTTTGCCGCGAAATAAGTGAAATTTCTGCAGTTTTACCCCAAAATAAGGGGAAGTTCTGCGTTTTTGCCCCAAAATTAGAGGAATTTCTGCAATTTTGCTCCAAAATACAGGGAATTTCTGCCTTTTTGCCCGAAAATAAAAAGAATGTATACCTTTTGCCATAAAAAAGGGAAATTTCTTCATTTTTACTCCAAAATAAGGGGATTTTCCGCCTTTTTGACTCAAAATAAGTGCAATTTCTGACTTTTCCCCAAAAATAAACGGAATTTCTGACTTTTTGCCCTGAAATAAGTTAAATTTCTAAAATTTTTCCCCAAAAATAAGGGAAATATCTGCTTTTTGCCCCAAAATAAGGGGAATTTCTGACTTTTTGCCCCAAAATAAGGGGAATGTCAGCCTTTTTTCCTCAAAATAAGGGGAATTTCTGCATATTTGCCCCAAATAATGGGAAATTTCTGACTTTTTGCCCCAAAATAAGAAAAATTTCTGCAATTTAGTACCAAAATAAAAGAAATTTCTGCCTTTTTGCACCAAAATAAATAAATTCTGCTTTTTTCTGAAATAAGTGAAATTTCTGCAATTTTGCCCCAAAATAAATGAAATTTCTGCAATTTTGCCCTAAAATAAGGGAAATTTCTGGAATTGTGCCCCAAAATAAGTGGAATTTCTGAGTTTTGCCCCGAAATAAGGAGAATTTCTGTCTTTTTGCCCCAACATATAGGGAATTTCTGCCTTTTTGCCCCACAATTAGGGGAATTTCTGCAATTTTGCTCCAAAATACGGGGAATTTCTGCCTTTTTGCCCGAAAATAAGAAGAATGCATAGCTTTTTGCCATAAAAAAGGGAAATTTCTTTATTTTTGCTCCAAAATAAGGGGAATTTCTGCAATTTTGATCCAAAATACGGGGAATTTCTGCTTTTTAGCCCGAAAATAAGCGGAATGTATACCTTTTGCCACAAAAAAAGATAAATTTCTTCATTTTTGCTCCAATAAAGAAGAATTTCTGCTTTTTTGCCTCTAAATAAGTGGAATTTCTGTCTTTTTCCCCCAAAACAAAGAGAATTTCTGTTTTTTGCCCCAAAGTAAGATGAATTTCTGACTTATTACCCTGAAATAAGTGAAATTTCTGCAATTTTGCCTCAAAATAAGGGAAATTTCTGTCTTTTTGCCCCCAAATAAGGGAATTTTCAGCCTTTTTACCTCAAAATAAGAGGAATTTATGCATTTTTGCCCCAAAATATAGGGGATTTCTGCTTTTTGCCCCCAAATAAGAAAAATTTCTGCAATTTTGTACCAAAATTTAAGAAATTTCTGCCTTTTTGCACCAAAATAAGAAAATTTCTGCTTTTTTTCTGAAATAATTGAAATTTCTGCAATTTTGCCAAAATAAGTGAAATTTCTGCAATTTTGCCCCAAAATAAGTGAAATTTCTGGAATTTTGTCCCAAAATAAGTGGAATTTCTGAGTTTTGCCCCAAAATAAAAAGAATTTCTGTCTTTTTGCCCCACAATTAGGGGAATTTCTGCAATTTTGCTCCAAAATACGGGGAATTTCTGCTTTTTAGCCTGAAAATAAGAAGAATGCATACCTTTTGCCACAAAAAAAATTTCTTTATTTTTGCTCCAAAATAAGGGGAATTTCTGCTTTTTTGCTTCTAAATAAGTGGAATTTCTGACTTTTTCCCCCAAAACAAAAGGAATTTCTGTCTTTTTTGCCCCAAATAAGGAAAATTTCTGAATTATTACCCTGAAATAAGTGAAATTTCTTCAATTTTGCCCCATAATAAGGGAAATTTCTGCTTTTTGCCCCCAAATAAGGGAAATTTCTGCCTTTTTATCACAAAATAAGGGGAATTTTTGCATTTTTGCCACAAAATATTTGTAATTTCTTCATTTTTGCCCCAAAATTAGGAAAATTTCTGCCTTTTTTCCCTGAAATAAGTGAAATTTCTGCAATTTTGCCCCAAAATAAGGGAAATTTCTGCAATTTTGCCCCAATGTAAAGGAAATTTCTGCAATTTTGCCCCAAAATAAGGGGAATTTCTGACTGTTTGCTCCCGAAAAAGGAGATTTTCTGTCTTTTTGCCCCAAAATAAGGAGAATTTCTGCCTTTTTGCCCGAAAATTATGAGAATTTCTGCAATTTTGCTCCAAAATACAAAGAATTTCTGCCTTTTTGCCCGAAAATAAAGGGAATGTATACCTTTTTGCCATAAAAAAGCAAATTTCTTCATTTTTGCCCCAAAATAAGGGGAATTTCTGACTGTTTGCTCCCAAAAAAGGAGATTTTCTGTCTTTTTGCCCCATAATAAGGAGAATATCTGCCTTTTTGCCCAAAAATTATGAGAATTTCTGCAATTTTGCTTCAAAATACAGGGAATTTCTGTTTTTTAGCCCCAAAATAAAGGGAATTTCTGCATTTTACTTCAAATTGAGAATAATTTCTGCCTTTTGCCTCAAAATAAGTGGAATTTTCTGCCTTTTTGTTTCAAAATAAGAAAAATTTCTTCAATTTTGTACCATAATAAAAGAAATTTCTGCTCTTTGCCCCAAAATAAAAGGAATTTCTGACTTTTTGCCCTGAAATAAATGAAATTTCTGCAATTTTGCCCGAAAATAAGAGAAATTTGTGCCTCTTTGCCCCAAAATAAGAAGAAGTTTTGCCTTTTGCCCCAAAATATGGGGAATTTCAGCATTTTACCTCAAAATAAGAATTTCAGCCTTTTTGCCCCAAAATAAGGAAAATTTCTGCAATTTTGCCCCAAAATAAGGGGAATTTCTTCCTTTTTGCCCCAAAATAAAGGATATTTCAGCCTTTTTACCTGAAAATAAGTGAAATTTCTGCAATTTTGCCCCAAATAAGGGAAATTTCTGCAATTTTGCCTCAAAATAAGGTAAATTCCTGCAATTTTGCCCCAAAATAAGTGGAATTTCTGAGTTTTGTCCCAAAATAAGAAGAATTTCTGTCTTTTTGCCCCAACATATAAGGAATTTCTGCCTTTTTGCCCAACAATTAGGGGAATTTCTTCATTTTTGCTTCAAAATAAGGGGAATTTCTGCCTTTTTGCCTCTAAAGAAGTGGAATTTCTGTATTTTCCTTCCAAAACAAAGGGAATTTCTGTCTTTTTTGCCCCAAAATAAGGAAAATTTCTGACTTATTACCCTGAAATAAGTGAAATGTCTGCAATTTTGCCCCAAAATAAGAAAAATTTCTGCCTTTTTGCCCCCAAATAAGGGGAATTAAAGCCTTTTTACCTCAAAATAAGGGGAATTTCTGCATTTTTGCCACAAAATATTAGGAAATTCTGCCTTTTTGCCCCAAAATAAGAAAAATTTCTGCCATTTTTACCTGAAATAAGTGAAATTTCTGCAATTTTGCCCCAAAATAAGTGAAATTTCTGCAATTTTGCCCCAAAATAAGTGGAATTTCTGAGTTTTGCCCCAAAATAAAGAGAATTTCTGCCTTTTTGCCCCACAATTAGGGGAATTTCAGCAATTTTGCTCCAAAATACGGGGAATTTCTGCCTTTTTGCCGAAAATAAGGGGAATGCATACCTTTTTGCCATAAAAAAGGGAAATTTCTTCATTTTTGCCCCAAATGAAGGGAAATTTCTGCCTTTTTGCCCTGAAATATGTGAAATTTCTGCAATTTTAGCCCAAAATAAGGTGAATTCCTGCCTTTTTGCCATCAAAATAATGGGAATTTCTGCCTTTTTGCCCCACAATTAGGGGATTTTCTGCAATTGTACTCCAAAATACGGGGAATTTCTGCTTTTTTGCCCGAAAATAAGGGGAATGTATACCTTTTGCCACAAAAAAGGGAAATTTCTTCATTTTTGCCGCAAAATAAGAGGAATTTCTGCCTTCTTACCTCAAAATAAGTGAAATTTCTGCCTTTTTACCCAAAAGTAAACGGAATTTCTGTCTTTTTGCCCCAAAATAAAAGCAATTTTTGAATTTTGCCCTGAAATAAGTGAAATTTCTGCAATTTTGCCCCAAAATAAGGGAAATTTCTGGAATTTTGCCCCAAAATAAATGGAATTTCTGAGTTTTGCCCGAAAATAAGGAGAATTTCTGTCTTTTTGCCCCAACATATCGGGAATTTCTGCCTTTTTGCCCCACAATTAGGGGAATTTCTGCAATTTTGCTCCAAAATACGGGGAATTTCTGCCTTTTTGCCCAAAATTAAGGGGATTTTCTGCCTTTTTGCCCCCAAACAAGGGAAATTTCTGCAATTTTAACCCAAAATATGAAGAATTTCTGCCTTTTTACCCCCAAATAAGGGGAATTTCTGCCTTTTTGCCCTGAAATATGTGAAATGTTTGAAATTTTACCCCAAAAGAAGGTGAATTTCTGTCTTTGTGCCCCAAAATAATGGAAATTTCTGCATTTTGCCCTAAAATAAAAAAAATTTTTGTTTTTTTCTCTGAAATAAATGAAATTTCTGCAATTTTGCCTTACAATAAAAGAAATTTCTGCAATTTTTCCCCATAATAAAGGAAATTTCTGCAATTTTTTCTAAAATAAGGGGAATTTCTGATTTTTGCCACAAAATAAGGGGAATTTCTGCCTTTTTGCCTTAAAATAAAGAAAATTACTGCATGTTTTACCCCAAAATTAGGTGAATTTCTGCAATTTTGCTCCAAAATACGGGAATTTTCTCCCTTTTCGCCGAAAATGAAGTGAATTTCTGCCATTTTGCCGCGAAATAAGTGAAATTTCTGCAGTTTTACCCCAAAATAAGGGGAAGTTCTGCGTTTTTGCCCCAAAATTAGAGGAATTTCTGCAATTTTGCTCCAAAATACAGGGAATTTCTGCCTTTTTGCCCGAAAATAAAAAGAATGTATACCTTTTGCCATAAAAAAGGGAAATTTCTTCATTTTTACTCCAAAATAAGGGGATTTTCCGCCTTTTTGACTCAAAATAAGTGCAATTTCTGACTTTTCCCCAAAAATAAACGGAATTTCTGACTTTTTGCCCTGAAATAAGTTAAATTTCTAAAATTTTTCCCCAAAAATAAGGGAAATATCTGCTTTTTGCCCCAAAATAAGGGGAATTTCTGACTTTTTGCCCCAAAATAAGGGGAATGTCAGCCTTTTTTCCTCAAAATAAGGGGAATTTCTGCATATTTGCCCCAAATAATGGGAAATTTCTGACTTTTTGCCCCAAAATAAGAAAAATTTCTGCAATTTAGTACCAAAATAAAAGAAATTTCTGCCTTTTTGCACCAAAATAAATAAATTCTGCTTTTTTCTGAAATAAGTGAAATTTCTGCAATTTTGCCCCAAAATAAGTGAAATTTCTGCAATTTTGCCCTAAAATAAGGGAAATTTCTGGAATTGTGCCCCAAAATAAGTGGAATTTCTGAGTTTTGCCCCGAAATAAGGAGAATTTCTGTCTTTTTGCCCCAACATATAGGGAATTTCTGCCTTTTTGCCCCACAATTAGGGGAATTTCTGCAATTTTGCTCCAAAATACGGGGAATTTCTGCCTTTTTGCCCGAAAATAAGAAGAATGCATAGCTTTTTGCCATAAAAAAGGGAAATTTCTTTATTTTTGCTCCAAAATAAGGGGAATTTCTGCAATTTTGATCCAAAATACGGGGAATTTCTGCTTTTTAGCCCGAAAATAAGCGGAATGTATACCTTTTGCCACAAAAAAAGATAAATTTCTTCATTTTTGCTCCAATAAAGAAGAATTTCTGCTTTTTTGCCTCTAAATAAGTGGAATTTCTGTCTTTTTCCCCCAAAACAAAGGGAATTTCTGTTTTTTGCCCCAAAGTAAGATGAATTTCTGACTTATTACCCTGAAATAAGTGAAATTTCTGCAATTTTGCCTCAAAATAAGGGAAATTTCTGTCTTTTTGCCCCCAAATAAGGGAATTTTCAGCCTTTTTACCTCAAAATAAGAGGAATTTATGCATTTTTGCCCCAAAATATAGGGGATTTCTGCTTTTTGCCCCCAAATAAGAAAAATTTCTGCAATTTTGTACCAAAATAAAAGAAATTTCTGCCTTTTTGCACCAAAATAAGAAAATTTCTGCTTTTTTTCTGAAATAATTGAAATTTCTGCAATTTTGCCAAAATAAGTGAAATTTCTGCAATTTTGCCCCAAAATAAGTGAAATTTCTGGAATTTTGTCCCAAAATAAGTGGAATTTCTGAGTTTTGCCCCAAAATAAAAAGAATTTCTGTCTTTTTGCCCCACAATTAGGGGAATTTCTGCAATTTTGCTCCAAAATACGGGGAATTTCTGCTTTTTAGCCTGAAAATAAGAAGAATGCATACCTTTTGCCACAAAAAAAAATTTCTTTATTTTTGCTCCAAAATAAGGGGAATTTCTGCTTTTTTGCTTCTAAATAAGTGGAATTTCTGACTTTTTCCCCCAAAACAAAAGGAATTTCTGTCTTTTTTGCCCCAAATAAGGAAAATTTCTGAATTATTACCCTGAAATAAGTGAAATTTCTTCAATTTTGCCCCATAATAAGGGAAATTTCTGCTTTTTGCCCCCAAATAAGGGAAATTTCTGCCTTTTTATCACAAAATAAGGGGAATTTTTGCATTTTTGCCACAAAATATTTGTAATTTCTTCATTTTTGCCCCAAAATGAGGAAAATTTCTGCCTTTTTTCCCTGAAATAAGTGAAATTTCTGCAATTTTGCCCCAAAATAAGGGAAATTTCTGCAATTTTGCCCCAATGTAAAGGAAATTTCTGCAATTTTGCCCCAAAATAAGGGGAATTTCTGACTGTTTGCTCCCGAAAAAGGAGATTTTCTGTCTTTTTGCCCCAAAATAAGGAGAATTTCTGCCTTTTTGCCCGAAAATTATGAGAATTTCTGCAATTTTGCTCCAAAATACAAAGAATTTCTGCCTTTTTGCCCGAAAATAAAGGGAATGTATACCTTTTTGCCATAAAAAAGCAAATTTCTTCATTTTTGCCCCAAAATAAGGGGAATTTCTGACTGTTTGCTCCCAAAAAAGGAGATTTTCTGTCTTTTTGCCCCATAATAAGGAGAATATCTGCCTTTTTGCCCAAAAATTATGAGAATTTCTGCAATTTTGCTTCAAAATACAGGGAATTTCTGTTTTTTAGCCCCAAAATAAAGGGAATTTCTGCATTTTACTTCAAATTGAGAATAATTTCTGCCTTTTGCCTCAAAATAAGTGGAATTTTCTGCCTTTTTGTTTCAAAATAAGAAAAATTTCTTCAATTTTGTACCATAATAAAAGAAATTTCTGCTCTTTGCCCCAAAATAAAAGGAATTTCTGACTTTTTGCCCTGAAATAAATGAAATTTCTGCAATTTTGCCCGAAAATAAGAGAAATTTGTGCCTCTTTGCCCCAAAATAAGAAGAAGTTTTGCCTTTTGCCCCAAAATATGGGGAATTTCAGCATTTTACCTCAAAATAAGAATTTCAGCCTTTTTGCCCCAAAATAAGGAAAATTTCTGCAATTTTGCCCCAAAATAAGGGGAATTTCTTCCTTTTTGCCCCAAAATAAAGGATATTTCAGCCTTTTTACCTGAAAATAAGTGAAATTTCTGCAATTTTGCCCCAAATAAGGGAAATTTCTGCAATTTTGCCTCAAAATAAGGTAAATTCCTGCAATTTTGCCCCAAAATAAGTGGAATTTCTGAGTTTTGTCCCAAAATAAGAAGAATTTCTGTCTTTTTGCCCCAACATATAAGGAATTTCTGCCTTTTTGCCCAACAATTAGGGGAATTTCTTCATTTTTGCTTCAAAATAAGGGGAATTTCTGCCTTTTTGCCTCTAAAGAAGTGGAATTTCTGTATTTTCCTTCCAAAACAAAGGGAATTTCTGTCTTTTTTGCCCCAAAATAAGGAAAATTTCTGACTTATTACCCTGAAATAAGTGAAATGTCTGCAATTTTGCCCCAAAATAAGAAAAATTTCTGCCTTTTTGCCCCCAAATAAGGGGAATTAAAGCCTTTTTACCTCAAAATAAGGGGAATTTCTGCATTTTTGCCACAAAATATTAGGAAATTCTGCCTTTTTGCCCCAAAATAAGAAAAATTTCTGCCATTTTTACCTGAAATAAGTGAAATTTCTGCAATTTTGCCCCAAAATAAGTGAAATTTCTGCAATTTTGCCCCAAAATAAGGGAAATTTCTGGAATTTTGCCCCAAAATAAGTGGAATTTCTGAGTTTTGCCCCAAAATAAAGAGAATTTCTGCCTTTTTGCCCCACAATTAGGGGAATTTCAGCAATTTTGCTCCAAAATACGGGGAATTTCTGCCTTTTTGCCGAAAATAAGGGGAATGCATACCTTTTTGCCATAAAAAAGGGAAATTTCTTCATTTTTGCCCCAAATGAAGGGAAATTTCTGCCTTTTTGCCCTGAAATATGTGAAATTTCTGCAATTTTAGCCCAAAATAAGGTGAATTCCTGCCTTTTTGCCATCAAAATAATGGGAATTTCTGCCTTTTTGCCCCACAATTAGGGGATTTTCTGCAATTGTACTCCAAAATACGGGGAATTTCTGCTTTTTTGCCCGAAAATAAGGGGAATGTATACCTTTTGCCACAAAAAAGGGAAATTTCTTCATTTTTGCCGCAAAATAAGAGGAATTTCTGCCTTCTTACCTCAAAATAAGTGAAATTTCTGCCTTTTTACCCAAAAGTAAACGGAATTTCTGTCTTTTTGCCCCAAAATAAAAGCAATTTTTGAATTTTGCCCTGAAATAAGTGAAATTTCTGCAATTTTGCCCCAAAATAAGGGAAATTTCTGGAATTTTGCCCCAAAATAAATGGAATTTCTGAGTTTTGCCCGAAAATAAGGAGAATTTCTGTCTTTTTGCCCCAACATATCGGGAATTTCTGCCTTTTTGCCCCACAATTAGGGGAATTTCTGCAATTTTGCTCCAAAATACGGGGAATTTCTGCCTTTTTGCCCAAAATTAAGGGGATTTTCTGCCTTTTTGCCCCCAAACAAGGGAAATTTCTGCAATTTTAACCCAAAATATGAAGAATTTCTGCCTTTTTACCCCCAAATAAGGGGAATTTCTGCCTTTTTGCCCTGAAATATGTGAAATGTTTGAAATTTTACCCCAAAAGAAGGTGAATTTCTGTCTTTGTGTTCCAAAATAATGGAAATTTCTGCATTTTGCCCTAAAATAAAAAAAAATTTTTGTTTTTTTCTCTGAAATAAATGAAATTTCTGCAATTTTGCCTTACAATAAAAGAAATTTCTGCAATTTTTCCCCATAATAAAGGAAATTTCTGCAATTTTTTCTAAAATAAGGGGAATTTCTGATTTTTGCCACAAAATAAGGGGAATTTCTGCATTTTTGCCTTAAAATAAAGAAAATTACTGCATGTTTTACCCCAAAATTAGGTGAATTTCTGCAATTTTGCTCCAAAATACAGGGAATTTCTGCCTTTTTGCCCGAAAATAAAAAGAATGTATACCTTTTGCCATAAAAAAGGGAAATTTCTTCATTTTTACTCCAAAATAAGGGGATTTTCCGCCTTTTTGACTCAAAATGAGTGCAATTTTTGACTTTTCCCCAAAAATAAACGGAATTTCTGACTTTTTGCCCTGAAATAAGTTAAATTTCTAAAATTTTTCCACAAAAATAAGGGAAATATCTGCTTTTTGCCCCAAAATACGGGGAATTTCTGCCTTTTTGCCTCCAAAAAAGGGGAATTTCAGCCTTTTTACCTCAAAACAAGGGGAATTTCTTCATTTTTACCCCAAAATAATTGGATTTTCTGCCTTTTTGACTCAAAATAAGTGAAATTTCTGCAATTTTTGCCCAAAATAAGGGAAATGTCTACTTTTTGCCCCAAAATAAGGGGAATTTCAGCATTTTTACCTCAAAATAAGGGGAATTTCTGCATTTTTGCCCCAAAATATGGGAAATTTCTGCCTTTTTGCCAAAAATAAAAAAAATTTCTGCAATTTTGTACCAAAATAAAAGAAATTTCTGTCTTTTTTTCCCTGAAATAAGTGAAATTTCTGCAATTTTGCCCCAAAATAAGTGAAATTTCTGCAATTTTGCCCAAAAATAAGGGAAATTTTTGGAATTTTGCCCCAAAATAAGTGGAATTTCTGAGTTTTGCCCCAAAATAAGTAGAATTTCTGTCTTTTTGCCCCAACACATAGGGAATTTCTGCCTTTTTGCCCCACAATTAGGGGAATTTCTGCAATTTTGCTCAAAAATACAGGGAATTTCTGTCTTTATGCCCGAAAATAAGAAGAATGCATACCTTTTTGCCACAAAAAAGGGAAATTTCTTCATTTTCGCTCCAAAATAAGGGGAATTTCTGCTTTTTTGCCTCTAAATAAGTGGAATTTCTGTCTTTTTCCCCCAAAACATAGAGAATTTGTGTCTTTTTTGCCCCAAAATAAGGAAAATTTCTGACTTATTACCCTGAAATAAGTGAAATTTCTGCAATTTTGCCCCAAAATAAGGGAAATTTCTGCCTTTTTGCCCGAAATAAGGGGAATTTCATCCTTTTTACCTCAAAATAAGGGGATTTTCTGCATTTTTGCCCCAAAATATGAGAAATTTCTGCCTTTTTGCCCCAAATTAAGAAAATTTCTGCTTTTTTTTCTGAAATAAGTGAAATTTCTGCAATTTTGCTTCAAAATAAGTGAAATTTCTGAGTTTTGCTCTAAAATAAGGAGAATTTCTGTCTTTTTGCCCCAACATATAGCAAATTTCTGCCTTTTTGTCCCACAATTAGGGGAATTTCTGCAATTTTGCTCCAAAATACGGGGAATTTCTGCTTTTTAGCCTGAAAATAAGAAGAATGCATACCTTTTGCCACAAAAAAAGGAAATTTCTTCATTTTTGCTCCAAAATAAGGGGAATTTCTGCTATTTTGCTTCTAAATAAGTGGAATTTCTGAATTTTTCCCCCAAAACAAAAGGAATTTCTGTCTTTTTTGCCCCAAATAAGGAAAATTTCTGACTTATTACCCTGAAATAAGTGAAATTTCTGCAATTTTGTCCCAGAATAAGGGAAATTTCTGCTTTTTGCCCCCAAATAAGGGGAATTTCTGCCTTTTAACCTCAAAATAAAAGGAATTTTTGCAATTTTACCACAAAATATTTGGAATCTCTGCATTTTTGCCCCAAAATGAGGAAAATTTCTGCCTTTTTACCATGAAATAAGTGAAATTTCTGCAATTTTGCCCCAAAATAAGTGAAATTTCGGCAATTTTGCCACAAAATAAGGGAAATTTCTGGAATTTTGCCCCAAAATAAGTGGAATTTCTGAGTTTTGCCCCAAAATAAGGAGAATTTCTGTCTTTTTGCCCTAACATATAGGGAATTTCTGCATTTTGCCCCACAATTAGGGGAATTTCTGCAATTTTGCTCCAAAATACGGGTAATTTCAGCTTTTTAGCCCAAAAATAAGTGGAATGTATACATTTTGCCACAAAAAAGGGAAATTTCTTCATTTTTACTCCAAAATAAAAGGAATTTCTGCTTTTTTGCCTCTAAAAAAGTGGAATTTCTGTCTTTTTCCCCCAAAACAAAGGAATTTCTGTGTTTTTTGCCCCAAAATAAGGAAATTTTCTGACTTATTACCCTGAAATAAGTGAAATTTATGCAATTTTGCCTCAAAATAAGTGAAATTTCTGCAATTTTGGTCCAAAATAAGGGAAATTTTTGGAATTTTGCCCCAAGGTAAGTGGAATTTCTGAGTTTTGCCCCAAAATAAGGAGATTTTCTGTTTTTTTGCTCTAACTTACAGGGAATTTCTGCCTTTTTGCCCCACAATTAGCGGAATTTTTGCAATTTTGCTCCAAAATACGGGTAATTTCTGCTTTTTAGCCTGAAAATAAGGGGAATGTATACCATTTGCCACAAAAAAGAAATTTCTTCATTTTTACTCCAAAATAAAAGGAATTTCTGCTTTTTTGCCCCAAAATAAGAAAAATTTCTGACTGACTACTCTGAAATAAGTGAAATTTCTGCAATTTTGCCCCAAAATAAGAAAAATTTCTGCCTTTTTGCCTCCAAATAAGGGGAATTTCAGCCTTTTTACCTCAAAATAAGAGGAATTTCTGCATTTTTGTTCCAAAATATGGGAGATTTCTGCCTTTTTGCCCCAAAATAAGAAAAATTTCTGCAATTTTGTACCAAAATAAAAGAAATTTCCGCCTTTTTGCACCAAAATAAGAAAATTTCTGCTTTTTTTTCTGAAATAAGTGAAATTTCTGCAATTTTGCCCCAAAATAACAGAAATTTCTGCAATTTTGCTCCCAAATAAAGGAAATTTATGGAATTTTGCCTTAAAATAAGTGGAATTTCTGAGTTTTGCCCCAAAATAAGTAGAATTTCTGTCTTTTTGCCCTAACATATAGGGAATTTCTGCCTTTTCGCCCCACAATTAGGGGAATTTCTGCAATTTTGCTCCAAAATACGGGGAATTTCTGCCTTTTTGCTCGAAAATAAGAAGAATGCAAAACTTTTTGCCATAAAAAAGGGAAAGTTCTTCATTTTTGCTCCAAAATAAGGGGAATTTCAGCTTTTTTGCCTCTAAATAAGTGGAATTTCTGTCTTTTTCCCCCAAAACAAAGGGAATTTCTGTTTTTTTGCTCCAAAATAAGGAAAATTTCTGACTTATTACCCTGAAATAAGTGAAATTTCTGCAATTTTGCCCCAAAATAAGTGAAATTTCTGCAATTTTGCCCCAAAATAAGGGAAATTTCTGGAATTTTGCCCCAAAATAAGTGGAATTTCTGAGTTTTGCCCCAAAATTAGGAGAATTTCTGTCTTTTTGCCCCAACATATAGGCAATTTCTGCCTTTTTGCCCCACAATTAGGGGAATTTCTGCAATTTTGCTCCAAAATATGGGGAATTTCTGCTTTTTAGCCTGAAAATAAGGGGAATGTATAATTTTGCCACAAAAAAAAAGAAATTTCTTCATTTTTACTCCAAAATAAAATGAATTTTTGCTTTTTTGCCGCTAAAAAAGTGGAATTTCTGCCTTTTTCCCTCAAAACAAAAAGAATTTCTGTCTTTTTTGCCCCAAAATAAAGAAAATTTCTGACTTATTACACTGAAATAAGTGAAATTTCTGCAATTTTGCCTCAAAATAAGGGAAATTTCTGCTTTTTTGCCCCCAAATAATGGGAATTTCAGCCTTTTTACCTCAAAATAAGAGAAATTTCTTCATTTTTGCCCCCAAATATGGGAGATTTCTGCCTTTTTGCCCCAAAATAAGAAAAATTTCTGCAATTTTGTACCAAAATAAAAGAAATTTCCGCCTTTTTGCACCAAAATAAGAAAATTTCTGCTTTTTTTTCTGAAATAAGTGAAATTTCTGCAATTTTGCCCCAAAATAAGTGAAATTTCTGCAATTTTGCCCCAAAATAAGAGAAATTTCTGGAATTTTGCCCCAATATCAGTGGAATTTCTGAGTTTTGACCCAAAATAAGGAGAATTTGTTTCTTTTTGCCCCAACATATAGGGAATTTCTGCCGTTTTGCCCCACAATTAGGGGAATTTCTGCAATTTTGCTCCAAAATACTGGGAATTTCTGCCTTTTTGCCCGAAAATAAGAAGAATGCATACCTTTTTGCCATAAAAAAAGGAAATTTTTTCATTTTTGCTCCAAAATAAGAGGAATTTCTGCTTTTTTGCCTCTAAATAAGTCGAATTTCTATCTTTTTCACCCCAAAACAAAGGAAATTTCTGTCTTTTGGCCCCAAAATAAGGAAAATTTCTGCCTTTTTTCCCTGAAATACGTGAAATTTCTGCAATTTTGCACCAAAATAAGTGAAATTTCTGCAATTTTGCCCCAAAATAAGGGAAATTTCTGGAATTTTGCCCCAAAATAAGTGGAATTTCTTAGTTTAGCCCCAAAATAAAAAGAATTTCTGTCTTTTTGCCCTAACATATCGGAAATTTCTGCCTTTTTGCCCCACAATTAGGGGAATTTCTGCAATTTTGCTCCAAAATACGGGGAATTTCTGCTTTTTAGCCTGAAAATAAGGGGAATGTATATCTTTTGCCACAAAAAAAAAGAAATTTCTTCATTTTTACTCCAAAATAAAATGAATTTCTGCTTTTTTGCCGCTAAAAAAGTGGAATTTCTGTCTTTTTCCCCCAAAACAAAGGGAATTTCTGTCTTTTTTGCCCCAAAATAAGGAAAATTTCTGACTTATTACACTGAAATAAGTGAAATTTCTGCAATTTTGCCTCAAAATAAGGAAAATTTCTGCCTTTTTCCCCCAAATAAGGGAAATTTCTACCTTTTTACCACAAAATAAGAGGAATTTCTGCATTTTTTCCCCAAAATATGGGAGATTTGTGCCTTTTTGCCCCAAAAAAAGAAAAATTTCTGCAATTTTGTACCAAAATAGAAATTTCTGCCTTTTTGCACCAAAATAGGAAAATTTCTGAATTTTTTTCTGAAATAAGTGAAATTTCTGCAATTTTGCCCCAAAATAAGTGAAATTTCTGCAATTTTGCCCCAAAATAAGGGAAATTTCTGTTTTTTATCCCCAAATAAGGGGAATTTCTGCCTTTTTACCTTAAAATAAGGGGAATTTCTGCATTTTTGCCACAAAATATTTGGAATTTCTGCAATTTTGCTCCAAAATAAGTGAAATTACTGCAATTTCCCCCAAAATAAGTGAAATTTCTGCCTTTTTGCCCCAAAATAAGAAAAATTTCTGCAATTTTGTACCAAAATAAAAGATAATTCTGCCTTTTTGCACCAAAATAGGAAAATTTCTGAATTTTTTTCTGAAATAAGTTAAATTTCTGCAATTTTGCACCAAAATAAGTGAAATTTCTGCAATTTTGCCCCAAAATAAGAGAAATTTCTGGAATTTTGACCAAAAAAGTGTGGAATTTCTGAGTTTTTGCCCCAAAATAAGTGAAATTTCTTTTTTTTGCCCCCAAATAAGGGGAATGTCTGCCTTTTTACCTCAAAATAAAGGGAATTTCTTCATTTTTGCCACAAAATATTTGGAATTTCTGCATTTTTGCATCAAAATAAGGATAATTTCTGCCTTTTTACCATGAAATAAGTGAAATTTCTGCAATTTTGCCACAAAATAAGTGAAATTTCTGCAATTTTGCACCAAAATAAGAGAAATTTCTGGAATTTTGCCCCAAAATAAATGGAATTTCTGAGTTTTTCCCCAAAAATAAAGAGAATTTCTGTCTTTTTGCCCCAACATATAGGGAATTTCTGCCATTTTGCCTTACAATTAGGGGAATTTCTGCAATTTTGCTCTAAAATACGGGTAATTTCTGCTTTTTAGCCCAAAAATAAGTGGAATGTATACCTTTTGCCACAAAAAAGGGAAATTTCTTCATTTTTACTCCAAAATAAAAGGAATTTCTGCTTTTTTGCCTCTAAAAAAGTGAAATATCTGTATTTTTCTCCCAAAACAAAGAGAATTTCTGTCTTTTTTGCCCCAAAATAGAGAAAATTTCTGACTTATTACCCTGAAATAAGTGAAATTTCTGCAATTTTGCCTCAAAATAAGGGAAATTTTTGCCTTTTTGCCCCCAAATAAGGGAAATTTCAGCATTTTTACCTCAAAATAAGAGGAATTTCTGCATTTTTCCCCTAAATATGGGAGATTTCTGACTTTTTGCCCCAAAATAAGAAAAATTTCTGCAATTTTGTACCAAAATAAAAGAAATTTCTGCCTTTTTGCACCAAAATAGAAAAATTTCTGAATTTTTTTCTGAAATAAGTTAAATTTCTGCAATTTTGCCCCAAAATAAGCGAAATTTCTGCAATTTTGCCCTAAAATAAGGGAAATTTCTGGAATTTCGCACCAAAATAAGTGGAATTTCTGAGTTTTGCCCCAAAATAAGGAGAATTTCTGTCTTTTTGCCCCAACATATAGGGAATTTCTGCCTTTTTGCCCCACAATTAGGGGAATTTCTGCAATTTTGCTCCAAAATACGGGGAATTTCTGCCTTTTTGCCCGAAAATAAGAAGAATGCATACCCTTTTGCCATAAAAAATAGAAATTTCTTCAGTTTTGCTCCAAAATAAGGGGAATTTCTGCTTTTTTGCCTCTAAATAAGTGGTATTTCTGTTTTTATCCCCCAAAACAAAGGGAATTTCTGTCTTTTTTGCCCCAAAATAAGGAAAATTTCTGACTTATTACCCTGAAATAAGTGAAATTTCTTCAATTTTGCCCCAAAATAAGTGAAATTTCTGCAATTTTGCTCCAAAATAAGAGGAATTTCTGCTTTTTTGCCTCTAAATAAGTGGAATTTCTGTCTTTTCCCCCCTAAAACAAAGGGAATTTCTGTCTTTTTGGCCCCAAAATAGGGAAAATTTCTGACTTATTGCCCAGAAATAAGTGAAATTTCTGCAATTTTGCCCCAAAATAAGTGAAATTTCTGCAATTTTGCCCCAAAATACGGGAAATTTCTGGAATTTTGCCCCAATATCAGTGGAATTTCTGAGTTTTGACCCAAAATAAGGAGAATTTGTTTATTTTTGCCCCAACATATAAAGAATTTCTGCCTCTTTGCCCCACAATTAAGGGAATTTCTGCAATATTGCTCCAAAATACGGGTAATTTCTGCTTTTTAGCCCAAAAATAAGTGGAATGCATACCTTTTGCCAAAAAAAAGGGAAATTTCTTAATTTTTACTCCAAAATAAAAGGAATTTCTGCTTTTTTGCCTCTAAAAAAGTGGAATTTCTGTCTTTTTCTCCCAAAACAAAGGGAATTTCTGTCTTTTTTGCCCCAAAATAAAGAAAATTTCTGACTTATTACCCTGAAATAAGTGAAATTTCTGTAATTTTGCCTCAAAATAAGGGAAATTTCTGCCTTTTTGCCCCCAAATAAAAGAAATTTCAGCCTTATTACCTCAAAATAAGAGGAATTTCTGCATTTTTGCCTCAAAATATGAGGGATTTCTGCCTTTTTGCCCCAAAATAAGAAAAATTTCTGCAATTTTGTACCAAAATAAAAGAAATTTCTGCCTTTTTGCACCAAAATAGAAAAATTTCTGAATTTTTTTCTGAAATAAGTTAAATTTCTGCAATTTTGCCCCAAAATAAGTGAAATTTCTGAAATTTTGCCCTAAAATAAGGGAAATTTCTGGAATTTTGCACCAAAATAAGTGGAATTTCTGAGTTTTGCCCCAAAATAAGGAGAATTTCTGTCTTTTTGCCCCAACATATAGGGAATTTCCCCCTTCTTGCCCCACAATTAGGGGAATTTCTGCAATTTTGCTCCAAAATACGGGGAATTTCTGCCTTTTTGCCCAAAAATAAGAAGAATGCATACCTTTTTGCCATAAAAAATAGAAATTTCTTCAGTTTTGCTACAAAATAAGGGGAATTTCTGCTTTTTTGCCTCTAAATAAGTGGAATTTCTGTCTTTTTCCCCCAAAACAAAGGGAATTTCTGTCTTTTTTGCCCCAAAATAAGGAAATTTTCTGACTTATTACCCTGAAATAAGTGAAATTTCTGCAATTTTGCCCCAAAATAACGGAAATTTCTGCCTTTTGCCCCCAAATAAGGGGAATTTCAGCCTTTTTACCTCAAAATAAGAGAAATTTCTGCATTTTTGCCCCAAAATATGGGAGATTTCTGCCTTTTTGCCCCAAAATAAGAAAAATTTCTGCAATTTTGTACCAAAATAAAAGAAAATTCCGCCTTTTTGCACCAAAATAAGAAAATTTCTGCTTTTTTTTCTGAAATAAGTGAAATTTCTGCAATTTTGCCCAAAAATAAGTGAAATTTCTGCAATTTTGCCCCAAAATAAGGGAAATTTCTGGAATTTTGCCCCAATATCAGTAGAATTTCTGAGTTTTGACCCAAAATAAGGAGAATTTGTTTCTTTTTGCCCCAACATATAGGTAATTTCTCCCTTCTTGCCCCACAATTAGGGGAATTTCTGCAATTTTGCTCCAAAATAAGAGGAATTTCTGCTTTTTTTGCCTCTAAATAAGTGGAATTTCTGTCTTTTCCCTCCCAAAACAAAGGGAATTTCTGTCTTTTTGGCCCCAAAATAAGGAAATTTTCTGACTTATTACCCTGAAATAAGTGAAATTTCTGCAATTTTGCCCCAAAATAAGTGAAATTTCTGCAATTTTGCCCCAAAATAAGGGAAATTTCTGGAATTTTGCCCCAAAATAAGGAGAATTTCTGAGTTTTGCCCCAAAATAAGGAGAATTTCTGTCTTTTTGCCCTAACATATAGGGAATTTCTGCCTCTTTGCCCCACAATTAGGGGAATTTCTGCAATATTGCTCCAAAATACGGGTAATTTCTGCTTTTTAGCCCAAAAATAAGTGGAATGCATACCTTTTGCCACAAAAAAGGGAAATTTCTTCATTTTTACTCCAAAATAAAAGGAATTTCTGCTTTTTTGCCTCTAAATAAGTGGAATTTCTGTCTTTTTCTCCCAAAACAAAGGGAATTTCTGTCTTTTTTGCCCCAAAATAAAGAAAATTTCTGACTTATTACCCTGAAATAAGTGAAATTTCTGCAATTTTGCCCCAAAATAAGGGAAATTTCTGCCTTTTTTCCCCCAAATAAGGGAAATTTCAGCTTTTTTACCTCAAAATAAGGGGAATTTCGGCATTTTTGCCACAAAATATTAGGAAATTTTTCCTTTTTGCCCCAAAATAAGAAAAATTTCTGCCTTTTTTCTCTGAAATAAGTGAAATTTCTGCAATTTTACCCCAAAATAAGTGAAATTTCTGCAATTTTGCTTTAAAATAAGAAAAATTTCTAGAATTTTGCCCCAAAATAAGTGGAATTTCTGAGTTTTGCCCCAAAATAAGGAGAATTTCTGTCTTTTTGCCCCAACATATAGGGAATTTCTGCCTTTTTGCCCTAAAATTAGGGGAATTTTTGCAATTGTGCTCCAAAATACGGGGAATTTCTGCCTTTTTGCCCGAAAATAAGAAGAATGCATACGTTTTTGCCATAAAAAAGGGAAATTTCTACATTTTTACTCCAAAATAAAAATTATGTCTGCTTTTTTGCCTCTAAAAAAGTGGAATTTCTGTCTTTTCCCCCCAAAACAAAGGGAATTTCTGTTTTTTTTGCCCCAAAATAATGAAAATTTCTGACTTATTACTCTGAAATAAGTGAAATTTCTGCAATTTTGCCCTAAAATAAGAGAAATTCTTCTTTTTTGCCCCCAAATAAGGGGAATTTCAGCCTTTTTACCTCAAAATAAAAAAAATTTCTGCATTTTTGCCCCAAAATATGAGAAATTTATGCCTTTTTGCCCCAAAATAAGAAAAATTTCTGCAATTTTGTAACAAAATAAAAGAAATTTCTGCCTTTTTGCACCAAAATAAGAAAATTCTGCTTTTTTTCTGAAATAAGTAAAATTTATGTAATTTTGCCTGAAAATAAGTGAAATTTCTGCAATTTTGCCCCAAAATAAGGGAAATTTCTGGAATTTTGCCCCAAAATAAGTGGAATTTCTGAGTTTTGCCCCAAAATAAGGAGAATTTCTGTCTTTTTGCCCCAACATATAGGGAATTTCTGCCTTTTTGCCCCACAATTAGGGGAATATCTGCAAGTTTGCTCCAAAATACGGGGAATTTCTGCCTTTTTGCCCGAAAATAAAGGGAATGTATACCTTTTGCCACAAAAAAAAGAAATTTCTTCATTTTTACTCCAAAATAAAAGGAATTTCTGCTTTTATGCCTCTAAAAAAGTGGAATTACTGTCTTTTTCCCCCAGAACATAGGGAATTTCTGTCTTTTTTGCCCCAAAATAAGGAAACTTTCTGACTTATTACCCTGAAAAAAGTGAAATTTCTGCAATTTTGCCCCAAAATAAGTGAAATTTCTGCAATTTTGCCACAAAATAAGGGAAATTTCTGCAATTTTGCCCCAAAATAAGTGGAATTTCTGAGTTTTTCCCCAAAATAAGGAGAATTTCTGTATTTTGCCCCAACATATAGGGAATTTCTGCCTTTTTGCCCCACAATTAGGGGAATTTCTGCAATTTTGCTCTAAAATAGGGGGAATTTCTGCCTTTTTGCCCGAAAATAAGAAGAATGCATACCTTTTTGCCATAAAAGAGGGAAATTTCTTCAGTTTTGCTCCAAAATAAGGGGAATTTCTGCTTTTTTGCCTCTAAATAAGTGGAATTTCTGTCTTTATCCCCAAAAACAAAGGGAATTTGTGTCTTTTTTGCCCCAAAATAAGGAAAATTTCTGACTTATTACCCTGAAATAAGTGAAATTTCTGCAATTTTGCTCGAAAATAAGGGAAATTTCTGCCTTTTTCCCCCCAAATAAGGGGAATTTAAGCCTTGTTACCTCAAAATAAGAGGAATTGCTGCATTTTTGCCCCAAAATATGGGAGATTTCTGCCTTTTTCATCCAAAATAAGAATAATTTATGCAATTTTGTACCAAAATAAAAGAAATTTCTGCCTTTTTGCACCAAAATAAGAAAATTTCTGCTTTTTTCTTAAATAAGTGAAATTTCTGCAATTTTGCTCCAAAATAAGTGAAATTTCTGCAATTTTGCCCCAAAATAAGGGAAATTTCTGGAATTTTGCCCTAAAATAAGTGGAATTTCTGAGTTTTGCCCCAAAATAAGGAGAATTTCTGTCTTTTTGCCACAACATATAGGGAATATCTGCCTTTTCTCCCCACAATTAGGGGAATTTCTGCAATTTTGCTCCAAAATAGGGGAATTTCTGCCTTTTTGCCCGAAAATAAGAAGAATGCATAACTTTTTGCCATAAAAAAAGAAAATTTCTTCAGTTTTGCCCCAAAATAAGGGAAATTTCTGCAATTTTGCCCCAATGTAAAGGAAATTTCTGCAATTTTGCCCCAAAATAAGGGGAATTTCTGACTGTTTGCTCCCGAAAAAGGAGATTTTCTGCCTTTTTGCCCCCAAATAAGGGGAATTTCAGCCTTTTTTCCTCAAAATAAGAGAAATTTCTGCAATTTTGCCCCAAAATAAGTGAAATTTCTGCAATTTTGCCCCAAAATAAGGGAAATTTCTGGAATTTTGCCCCAAAATAAGTGGAAATTCTGAGTTTTGCCCCAAAATAAGGAGAATTTCTGTCTTTTTGCCCTAACATATAGGGAATTTCTGCCTCTTTGCCCCACAATTAGGGGTTTTTCTGCAATTTTGCTCCAAAATACGGGTAATTTCTGCTTTTTAGCCCAAAAATAAGTGGAATGTATACCTTTTGCCACAAAAAAAGAAATTTCTTCATTTTTACTCCAAAATAAAAGGAATTTCTGCTTTTTTGCCTCTAAAAAAGTGGAATTTCTGTCTTTTTCCCCCAAAACAAAGGGAATTTCTGTCTTTTTTGCCCCAAAATAACAAAAATTTCTGACTTATTACCCTGAAATAAGTGAAATTTCTGCAATTTTCCTCAAAATAAGGGAAATTTCTGCCTTTTTGCCCCCAAATAAAGGAAATTTCAGCCTTTTTACCTCAAAATAAGAGGAATATCTTCATTTTTGCCCCAAAATATGGGAGATTTCTGCCTTTTTGCCCCAAAATAAGAAAAATTAATGCAATTTTGTACCAAAATAAAAGATAATTCTGCCTTTTTGCACCAAAATAGGAAAATTTCTGAATTTTTTTCTGAAATATGTTAAATTTCTGCAATTTTGCACCAAAATAAGTGAAATTTCTGCAATTTTGCCCAAAAATAAGGGAAATTTCTGGAATTTTGACCAAAAAAGTGTGGAATTTCTGAGTTTTTGCCCCAAAATAAGTGAAATTTCTTTTTTTTGCCCCCAAATAAGGGGAATTTCTGCCTTTTTTCCTCAAAATAAAGGGAATTTCTTCATTTTTGCCACAAAATATTTGGAATTTCTGCATTTTTGCATCAAAATAA
This sequence comes from Micromys minutus, assembly GCF_963924665.1. Lineage (NCBI taxonomy): Eukaryota > Metazoa > Chordata > Mammalia > Rodentia > Muridae > Micromys > Micromys minutus. The sequence goes on along the minus strand of NW_027667155.1, from coordinate 659,978 downwards.
GGAAAATTTCCGCCTTTTTACCTTGAAATAAGTGAAATTTCTGCAATTTTGCCCCAAAATAAGTGAAATTTCTGCAATTTTGCCCCAAAATAAGAGAAATTTCTGGAATTTTGCCCCAAAATAAATGGAATTTCTGAGTTTTGCCCCAAAAATAAAGAGAATTTCTGTCTTTTTGCCCTAACATATAGGGAATTTCTGCCATTTTGCCTTACAATTAGGGGAATTTCTGCAATTTTGCTCTAAAATACGGGTAATTTCTGCTATTTAGCCCAAAAATAAGTGGAATGCATACCTTTTGCCACAAAAAAGGGAAATTTCTTCATTTTTACTCCAAAATAAAAGGAATTTCTGCTTTTTTGCCTCTAAAAAGTGAAATATCTGTATTTTTCTCCCAAAACAAAGGGAATTTCTGTCTTTTTTGCCCCAAAATAGAGAAAATTTTTGACTTATTACCCTGAAATAAGTGAAATTTCTGCAATTTTGCCTCAAAATAAGGGAAATTTCTGCCTTTTTGCCCCCAAATAAGGGAAATTTCAGCATTTTTACCTCAAAATAAGAGGAATTTCTGAATTTTTCCCCTAAATATGGGAGATTTCTGACTTTTTGCCCCAAAATAAGAAAAATTTCTGCAATTTTGTACCAAAATAAAAGAAATTTCTGCCTTTTTGCACCAAAATAGAAAAATTTCTGAATTTTTTTCTGAAATAAGTTAAATTTCTGCAATTTTGCCCCAAAATAAGTGAAATTTCTGCAATTTTGCCCTAAAATAAGGGAAATTTCTGGAATTTTGCACCAAAATAAGTGGAATATCTGAGTTTTGCCCCCAAATAAGGAGAATTTCTGTCTTTTTGCCCCAACATATAGGGAATTTCTGCCTTTTTGCCCCACAATTAGGGGAATTTCTGCAATTTTGCTCCAAAATACGGGGAATTTCTGCCTTTTTGCCCGAAAATAAGAAGAATGCATACCCTTTTGCCATAAAAAATAGAAATTTCTTCAGTTTTGCTCCAAAATAAGAGGAATTTCTGCTTTTTTGCCTCTAAATAAGTGGAATTTCTGTCTTTTCCCCCCCAAAACAAAGGGAATTTCTGTCTTTTTGGCCCCAAAATAAGGAAAATTTCTGACTTATTATCCTGAAATAAGTGAAATTTCTGCAATTTTGCCCCAAAATAAGTGAAATTTGCAATTTTGCCCCAAAATAAGGGAAATTTCTGCAATTTTGCCCCAAAATAAGTGAAATTTCTGCAATTTTGCCCCAAAATAAGGGAAATTTCTGGAATTTTGCCCCAAAATAAGTGGAAATTCTGAGTTTTGCCCCAAAATAAGGAGAATTTCTGTCTTTTTGCCCTAACATATAGGGAATTTCTGCCTCTTTGCCCCACAATTAGGGGTTTTTCTGCAATTTTGCTCCAAAATACGGGTAATTTCTGCTTTTTAGCCCAAAAATAAGTGGAATGTATACCTTTTGCCACAAAAAAAGAAATTTCTTCATTTTTACTCCAAAATAAAAGGAATTTCTGCTTTTTTGCCTCTAAAAAAGTGGAATTTCTGTCTTTTTCCCCCAAAACAAAGGGAATTTCTGTCTTTTTTGCCCCAAAATAACAAAAATTTCTGACTTATTACCCTGAAATAAGTGAAATTTCTGCAATTTTCCTCAAAATAAGGGAAATTTCTGCCTTTTTGCCCCCAAATAAAGGAAATTTCAGCCTTTTTACCTCAAAATAAGAGGAATATCTTCATTTTTGCCCCAAAATATGGGAGATTTCTGCCTTTTTGCCCCAAAATAAGAAAAATTAATGCAATTTTGTACCAAAATAAAAGATAATTCTGCCTTTTTGCACCAAAATAGGAAAATTTCTGAATTTTTTTCTGAAATATGTTAAATTTCTGCAATTTTGCACCAAAATAAGTGAAATTTCTGCAATTTTGCCCAAAAATAAGGGAAATTTCTGGAATTTTGACCAAAAAAGTGTGGAATTTCTGAGTTTTTGCCCCAAAATAAGTGAAATTTCTTTTTTTTGCCCCCAAATAAGGGGAATTTCTGCCTTTTTTCCTCAAAATAAAGGGAATTTCTTCATTTTTGCCACAAAATATTTGGAATTTCTGCATTTTTGCATCAAAATAAGGAAAATTTCCGCCTTTTTACCTTGAAATAAGTGAAATTTCTGCAATTTTGCCCCAAAATAAGTGAAATTTCTGCAATTTTGCCCCAAAATAAGAGAAATTTCTGGAATTTTGCCCCAAAATAAATGGAATTTCTGAGTTTTGCCCCAAAAATAAAGAGAATTTCTGTCTTTTTGCCCTAACATATAGGGAATTTCTGCCATTTTGCCTTACAATTAGGGGAATTTCTGCAATTTTGCTCTAAAATACGGGTAATTTCTGCTATTTAGCCCAAAAATAAGTGGAATGCATACCTTTTGCCACAAAAAAGGGAAATTTCTTCATTTTTACTCCAAAATAAAAGGAATTTCTGCTTTTTTGCCTCTAAAAAAGTGAAATATCTGTATTTTTCTCCCAAAACAAAGGGAATTTCTGTCTTTTTTGCCCCAAAATAGAGAAAATTTTTGACTTATTACCCTGAAATAAGTGAAATTTCTGCAATTTTGCCTCAAAATAAGGGAAATTTCTGCCTTTTTGCCCCCAAATAAGGGAAATTTCAGCATTTTTACCTCAAAATAAGAGGAATTTCTGAATTTTTCCCCTAAATATGGGAGATTTCTGACTTTTTGCCCCAAAATAAGAAAAATTTCTGCAATTTTGTACCAAAATAAAAGAAATTTCTGCCTTTTTGCACCAAAATAGAAAAATTTCTGAATTTTTTTCTGAAATAAGTTAAATTTCTGCAATTTTGCCCCAAAATAAGTGAAATTTCTGCAATTTTGCCCTAAAATAAGGGAAATTTCTGGAATTTTGCACCAAAATAAGTGGAATATCTGAGTTTTGCCCCCAAATAAGGAGAATTTCTGTCTTTTTGCCCCAACATATAGGGAATTTCTGCCTTTTTGCCCCACAATTAGGGGAATTTCTGCAATTTTGCTCCAAAATACGGGGAATTTCTGCCTTTTTGCCCGAAAATAAGAAGAATGCATACCCTTTTGCCATAAAAAATAGAAATTTCTTCAGTTTTGCTCCAAAATAAGAGGAATTTCTGCTTTTTTGCCTCTAAATAAGTGGAATTTCTGTCTTTTCCCCCCCAAAACAAAGGGAATTTCTGTCTTTTTGGCCCCAAAATAAGGAAAATTTCTGACTTATTATCCTGAAATAAGTGAAATTTCTGCAATTTTGCCCCAAAATAAGTGAAATTTGCAATTTTGCCCCAAAATAAGGGAAATTTCTGGAATTTTGCCCCAAAATAAGTAGAATTTCTGAGTTTTGCCCCAAAATAAGGAGAATTTCTGTCTTTTTGCCCTAACATATAGGGAATTTCTGCCTCTTTGCCCCACAATTAGGGGAATTTCTGCAATATTGCTCCAAAATACGGGGAATTTCTGTTTTTAGCCCAAAAATAAGTGGAATGCATACCTTTTGCCACAAAAAAAGGAAATTTCTTCATTTTTACTCCAAAATAAAAGGAATTTCTGCTTTTTTGCCTCTAAAAAAGTGGAATTTCTGTCTTTTTCTCCCAAAACAAAAAGAATTTCTGTCTTTTTTGCCCCAAAATAAAGAAAATTTCTGACTTATTACCCTGAAATAAGTGAAATTTCTGCAATTTTGCCTCAAAATAAGGGAAATTTCTGCCTTTTTGCCCCCAAATAAGGGAAATTTCAGTCTTATTAGCTCAAAATAAGAGGAATTTCTGCATTTTTGCCTCAAAATATGGGGGATTTCTGCCTTTTTGCCCCAAAATAAGAAAAATTTCTGCAATTTTGTACCAAAATAAAAGAAATTTCTGCCTTTTTGCACCAAAATAGAAAAATTTCTTAATTTTTTTCTGAAATAAGTTAAATTTCTGCAATTTTGCCACAAAATAAGTGAAATTTCTGCAATTTTGCCCTAAAATAAGGGAAATTTCTGGAATTTTGCACCAAAATAAGTGGAATTTCTGAGTTTTGCCCCAAAATAAGGAGAATTTCTGTCTTTTTGCCCCAACATATAGGGAATTTCTGCCTTTTTGCCCCACAATTAGGGGAATTTCTGCAATTTTGCTCCAAAATACGGGGAATTTCTGCCTTTTTGCCCGAAAATAAGAAGAATGCATACCTTTTTGCCATAAAAAATAGAAATTTCTTCAGTTTTGCTACAAAATAAGGGGAATTTCTGCTTTTTTGCCTCTAAATAAGTGGAATTTCTGTCTTTTTCCCCCAAAACAAAGGGAATTTCTGTTTTTTTTGCCCCAAAATAACGAAAATTTCTGACTTATTACTCTGAAATAAGTGAAATTTCTGCAATTTTGCCCCAAAATAAGAGAAATTCTTATTTTTGCCCCCAAATAAGGGGAATTTCAGCCTTTTTACCTCAAAATAAGAGGAATTTCTGCATTTTTGCCCCAAAATATGGGAGATTTCTGCCTTTTTGCCCCAAAATAAGAAAAATTTCTGCAATTTTGTACCAAAATAAAAGAAATTTCTGCCTTTTTGCACCAAAATAAGAAAATTTCTGCTTTTTTTCTGAAATAAGTGAAATTTCTGCAATTTTGCCCAAAAATAAGTGAAATTTCTGCAATTTTGCCCCAAAATAAGGGAAATTTCTGGAATTTTGCCCCAATATCAGTAGAATTTCTGAGTTTTGACCCAAAATAAGGAGAATTTGTTTCTTTTTGCCCCAACATATAGGGAATTTCTCCCTTCTTGCCCCACAATTAGGGGAATTTCTGTAATTTTGCTCCAAAATAAGAGGAATTTCTGCTTTTTTGCCTCTAAATAAGTGGAATTTCTGTCTTTTCCCCCCCAAAACAAAGGGAATTTCTGTCTTTTTGGCCCCAAAATAAGGAAAATTTCTGACTTATTACCCTGAAATAAGTGAAATTTCTGCAATTTTGCCCCAAAATAAGTGAAATTTCTGCAATTTTGCCCCAAAATAAGTGAAATTTCTGGAATTTTGCCCCAAAATAAGTAGAATTTCTGAGTTTTGCCCCAAAATAAGGAGAATTTCTGTCTTTTTGCCCTAACATATAGGGAATTTCTGCCTATTTGCCCCACAATTAGGGGAATTTCTGCAATATTGCTCCAAAATACGGGTAATTTCTGTTTTTTAGCCCAAAAATAAGTGGAATGCATACCTTTTGCCACAAAAAAGGGAAATTTCTTCATTTTTACTCCAAAATAAAAGGAATTTCTGCTTTTTTGCCTCTAAAAAAGTGGAATTTCTGTCTTTTTCTCCCAACACAAAGGGAATTTCTGTCTTTTTTGCCCCAAAATAAAGAAAATTTCTGACTTATTACCCTGAAATAAGTGAAATTTCTGCAATTTTGCCCCAAAATAAGGGAAATTTCTTCCTTTTTGCACCCAAATAAGGGAACTTTCAGCCTTTTTAACTCAAAATAAGAGGAATTTCTGCATTTTTGCCCCAAAATATGAAGATTTCTGCCTTTTTGCCCCAAAATAAGAAAAATTTCTGCCATTTGTACCAAAATAAAAGAAATTTCTGCCTTTTTGCACCAAAATAAATAAATTCTGCTTATTTTTCTGAAATAAGTGAAATTTCTGCAATTTTGCCCCAAAATAAGTAAAATTTCTGCAATTTTGCCCCAAAATAAGGGAAATTTCTGGAATTTTGCCCCAAAAATAAGTGGAATTTCTGAGTTTTACCCCAAAATAAGGAGAATTTCTGTCTTTTTGCCCCACAATTAGGGGAATTTCTGCAATTTTGCTTCAAAATACGGGAAATTTCTGCCTTTTTGCCCGAAAATAAGAAAAATGCATACCTTTTTGCCATAAAAAAGGGAAATTTCTTCATTTTTGCTCCAAAATAAGGGGAATTTCTGCTTTTTTGCCTCTAAATAAGTGGAATTTCTGTCTTTTTCCCCCAAAACAAAGGGAATTTCTGTCCTTTTGGCCCCAAAATAAGGAAAATTTCTGACTTATTACCCTGAAATAAGTGAAATTTCTGCAATTTTGCCCCAAAATAAGGGAAATTTCTGACTTTTTGCCCCCAAATAAGGGAAATTTCAGCTTTTTTACCTCAAAATAAGGGGAATTTCGGCATTTTTGCCACAAAATATTAGGAAATTTTTCCTTTTTGCCCCAAAATAAGAAAAATTTCTGCCTTTTTCCCCTGAAATAAGTGAAATTTCTGCAATTTTACCCCATAATAAGTGAAATTTCTGCAATTTTGCTTTAAAATAAGAAAAATTTCTAGAATTTTGCCCCAAAATAAGTGGAATTTCTGAGTTTTGCCCCAAAATAAGGAGAATTTCTGTCTTTTTGCCCCAACATATAGGGAATTTCTGCTTTTGGCCCTAAAATTAGGGGAATTTTTGCAATTTTGCTCGAAAATACGGGGAATTTCTGCCTTTTTGCCCGAAAATAAAAAGAATGCATACCTTTTTGCCATAAAAAAGAGAAATTTCTACATTTTTACTCCAAAATAAAAGTTATTTCTGCTTTTTTGCCTCTAAAAAAGTGGAATTTCTGTCTTTTCCCCCTAAAACAAAGGGAATTTTTGGTTTTTTTGCCCCAAAATAAAGAAAATTTCTGACTTATTACTATGAAATAAGTGAAATTTCTGCAATTTTGCCCCAAAATAAGAGAAATTCTTATTTTTGCCCCCAAATAAGGGGAATTTCAGCCTTTTTACCTCAAAATAAAAAAAATTTCTGCATTTTTGCCCCAAAATATGAGAAATTTATGCCTTTTTGCCCCAAAATAAGAAAAATTTCTGCAATTTTGTAACAAAATAAAAGAAATTTCTGCCTTTTTGCACCAAAATAAGAAAATTCTGCTTTTTTTCTGAAATAAGTAAAATTTATGTAATTTTGCCTGAAAATAAGTGAAATTTCTGCAATTTTGCCCCAAAATAAGGGAAATTTCTGGAATTTTGCCCCAAAAGAAGTGGAATTTCTGAGTTTTGCCCCAAAATAAGGAGAATTTCTGTCTTTTTGCCCCAACATATAGGGAATTTCTGCCTTTTTGCCCCACAATTAGGGGAATATCTGCAAGTTTGCTCCAAAATACGGGGAATTTCTGCCTTTTTGCCCGAAAATAAAGGGAATGTATAACTTTTGCCACAAAAAAAAGAAATTTCTTCATTTTTACTCCAAAATAAAAGGAATTTCTGCTTTTTTGCCTCTAAAAAAGAAGAATTACTGTCTTTTTCCCCCAGAACATAGGGAATTTCTGTCTTTTTTGCCCCAAAATAAGGAAAATTTCTGACTTATTACCCTGAAAAAAGTGAAATTTCTGCAATTTTGCCCCAAAATAAGTGAAATTTCTGCAATTTTGCCCCAAATAAGGGAAATTTCTGCAATTTTGCCCCAAAATAAGTGGAATTTCTGAGTTTTTCCCCAAAATAAGGAGAATTTCTGTATTTTGCCCCAACATATAGGGAATTTCTGCCCTTTTGCCCCACAATTAGGGGAATTTCTGCAATTTTGCACTAAAATAGGGGGAATTTCTGCCTTTTTGCCCGAAAATAAGAAGAATGCATACCTTTTTGCCATAAAAAAGGGAAATTTCTTCATTTTTGCTCCAAAATAAGGGGAATTTCTGCATTTTTGCCTCTAAATAAGTGGAATTTCTGTCTTTTTCCCTGAAAACAAAGGGAATTTCTGTCTTTTTTGCCCCAAAGTAAGAAAAATTTCTGACATATTACCCTGAAATAAGTGAACTTTCTGCAATTTTGCCCCAAAATATGGGAAATTTCTGCCTTTTTGCCCCCAAATTATGGGAATTTCAGCCTTTTTACCTCAAAATAAGGGGAATTTCTGCATTTTTGCCTCAAAATATGGGAAATTTCTGCCTTTTTGCCCCAAAATAAGAAAATTTCTGCTTTTTTTCCCTGAAATAAGTGAAATTTCTGCAATTTTGCCCCAAAATAAGTGAAATTTCTGCAATTTTGGCCAAAAATAAGGGAAATTTCTGAAATTTTGTTCCAAAATAAGTGGAATTTCTGAGTTTTGCCCCAAAATAAGGAGAATTTCTGTCTTTTTGCCCTACAATTAAGGGAATTTCTGCAATTTTACTCCAAAATACGGGGAATTTCTGCCTTTTTGCCTGAAAATAAGAAGAATGCATACCTTTTGGCTATAAAAAGAGAAATTTCTGCAATTTTGCTCCAAAATAAGGGGAATTTCTGCTTTTTTGCCTCTAAATAAATGGAATTTCTGTCTTTTTCCACCCATACAAATGGAATTTCTGTATTTTTTGCCCCAAAATAAGGAAAATTTCTGAATTATTACCCTGAAATAAGTGAAATTTCTGCAATTTTGCCCCAGTATAAGAGAAATTTCTGCATTTTTGCCCCCAAATAAGGGGAATTTCAGCCTTTTTACCTCAAAATAAGAGGAATTTCTGCATTTTTGCCTCAAAATATTAGGAATTTCTGACTTTTTGCCCCTAAAAACGGAAAATTTCGGCCTTTTTTCCCTGAAAAAAGTGAAATTTCTGCAATTTTGCCCCAAAATAATTGAAATTTCTGCAATTTTGCCCCAAAATAAGGGGAATTTTGGGAATTTTGCCCCAAAATAAATGGAATTTCTGAATTTTGCCCCCAAATGAGGAGAATTTCTGTCGTTTTGCCCTAACATATAGGGAATTTCTGCCTTTTTGCCCCACAATTAGGGGAATTTCTGCAATTTTGCTCCAAAATAAGGGGAATTTCTGCTTTTTTGCCTCTAAATAAGTGGAATTTCTGTCTTTTTCCCCCAAAACAAAGGGAATTTCTGCCTTTTTGCCCGAAAATAAGAAGAATGCATACCTTTTTGCCATAAAAAAAGGAAATTTCTTCATTTTTGCTCCAAAATAAGGGGAATTTCTGCTTTTTTGCCTCTAAATAAGTGGAATTTCTGTCTTTTTCCCTGAAAACAAAGGGAATTTCTGCCTTTTTTGCCCCAAAGTAAGAAAAACTTCTGATTAGTACCCTGAAATAAGTGAAATTTCTGCACTTTTTCCTCAAAATAAGGGAAATTTCTGCCTTTTTGCAACCAAATAAGGGGAATTTTAGCCTTTTTACCTCAAAATAAGGAAATTTTCTGCAATTTTGCCCCAAAATATGAGAAATTTCTGCTTTTTTGCTTCAAAATAAGAATAATTTCTGCAATTTTGTACCAAAATAAAAGAAATTTTTGCCTTTTTGCCCCAAAATAAGAAAATTTCTGCTTTTTTTTGAAATAAGTGAAATTTCTGTAATTTTGCCCCAAAGTAAGTGAAATTTCTGAGTTTTGCTCTAAAATAAGGAGAATTTCTGTCTTTTCCCCCAACATATAGGGAATTTCTGCCTTTTTGCCCCACAATAAGCGGAATTTATGCAATTTTGCTCTAAAATACGGGGAATTTCTGACTTTTTGCCTGAAAATAAGGAGAATGCATAACTTTTTGCCATAAAAAAGGGAAATTTCTTCATTTTTGCTCCAAAATAATGGGAATTTCTGCATTTTTGCCTCTAAATAAGTGGAATTTCTGTCTTTTTCAACCAAAACAAAGGGAATTTCTGTCTTTTTTGCCCCAAAGTAAGGAAAATTTCTGACTTATTACCCTGAAATAAGTGAAATTTCTGCATTTTTGCCTCAAAATATGGGAAATTTCTGCCTTTTTGCCCAAAATAAGAAAAATTTCTGCAATTTTGTACCAAAATAAAAGAAATTTCTGTCTTTTTCCCCTGAAATAAGTGAAATTTCTGCAATTTTGCCCCTAAATAAGTGAAATTTCTGCAATTTTGCCCCAAAATAAGGGAAATTTTTGGAATTTTGCCCCAAAATAAGTGGAATTTCTGAGTTTTTCCCCAAAATATGGAGAATTTCTGTCTTTTTGCCCCAACATATAGGGAATTTCTGTTTTTTTGCCCCACAATTAGGGGAATTTCTGCAATTTTGCTCTAAAATAGGGGGAATTTCTGCCTTTTTGCCCGAAAATAAGAAGAATGCATACCTTTTTGCCATAAAAAAGGGAAATTTCTTCATTTTTGCTCCAAAATAAGGGGAATTTCTGCATTTTTGCCTCTAAATAAGTGGAATTTCTGTCTTTTTCCCTGAAAACAAAGGGAATTTCTGTCTTTTTTGCCCCAAAGTAAGAAAAATTTCTGACTTAGTACCCTGAAATAAGTGAAATTTCTGCAATTTTTCCCCAAAATATGGGAAATTTCTGCCTTTTTGCCCCCAAATAAGGGGAATTTCAGCCTTTTTACCTCAAAATAAGGGGAATTTCTGCATTTTTGCCTCAAAATATGGGAAATTTCTGCCTTTTTGCCCCAAAATAAGAAAATTTCTGCTTTTTTTCCCTGAAATAAGTGAAATTTCTGCAATTTTGCCCCAAAATAAGTGAAATTTCTGCAATTTTGGCCAAAAATAAGGGAAATTTCTGAAATTTTGTTCCAAAATAAGTGGAATTTCTGAGTTTTGCCCCAAAATAAGGAGAATTTCTGTCTTTTTGCCCTACAATTAAGGGAATTTCTGCAATTTTACTCCAAAATACGGGGAATTTCTGCCTTTTTGCCTGAAAATAAGAAGAATGCATACCTTTTGGCTATAAAAAGGGAAATTTCTGCAATTTTGCTCCAAAATAAGGGGAATTTCTGCTTTTTTGCCTCTAAATAAATGGAATTTCTGTCTTTTTCCCCTCATACAAATGGAATTTCTGTATTTTTTGCCCCAAAATAAGGAAAATTTCTGAATTATTACCCTGAAATAAATGAAATTTCTGCAATTTTGCCCCAGTATTAGAGAAATTTCTGTATTTTTGCCCCCAAATAAGGGGAATTTCAGCCTTTTTACTTCAAAATAAGAGGAATTTCTGCATTTTTGCCTCAAAATATTAGGAATTTCTGCCTTTTTGCCCCTAAAAACGGAAAATTTCGGCCTTTTTTCCCTGAAAAAAGTGAAATTTCTGCAATTTTGCCCCAAAATAATTGAAATTTCTGCAATTTTGCCCCAAAATAAGGGGAATTTTGGGAATTTTGCCACAAAATAAATGGAATTTCTGAATTTTGCCCCCAAATGAGGAGAATTTTTGTCTTTTTGCCCCAACATATAGGGAATTTCTGCCTTTTTGCCCCACAATTAGGGGAATTTCTGCAATTTTGCTCCAAAATATGGGGAATTTCTGCTTTTTTGCCTCTAAATAAGTGGAATTTCTGTCTTTTTCCCCCAAAACAAGGAATTTCTGTTTTTTTACCCCAAAATAAGGAAAATTTCTGACTTATTACCTTGAAATAAGTGAAATTTCTGCAATTTTGCCCCAAAATATGGAAAACTTCTGCCATTTTGCCCCAAAATAAGGGGAATTTCAGCCTTTTTACATCAAAATAAGTGAAATTTCTGCAATTTTGCCCCAAAATAAGGGAAATTTCTTCTTTTTTGCCCCAAAATAAAAAAAATTTCTGACTTATTACCCTAAAATAAGTGAAATTTCTGGAATTTTGCCACAAAATCAGGGCAATTTCTGCCTTTTTGCTCCCAAATAAAGAGAATTTCAGCCTTTTTACCTAAAAATAAGGGGAATTTCTGAATTTTTGCCCCAAAATATAGGAAATTTCTGCCTTCTTGCCCCAAAATAAGAAAAATTTCTGCAATTTTGTACAAAAATAAAAGAAATTTCTCCCTTTTTGCCCCAAAACAAGAAAATTTCTGCTTTTTTCTTCTGAAATAAGTGAAATTTCTCCAATTTTGCCTTAAAATAAGTGATATTTCTGCAATTTTGCCCCAAAATAAGGGAAATTTATGGAATTTTGCCCCAAAATATGTGGAATATCTGAGTTTTGCCCCAAAATAAGGAGAATTTCTGTCTTTTTGCCCCAACATATAGGGAATTTCTGCCTTTTTGCCCGAAAATAAGAAGAATGCATACCTTTTTGCCATGAAAAAGAAAATTTCTTCATTTTTGCTCCAAAATAAGGGGAATTTCTGCTTTTTTGCCTCTAAATAAGTGGAATTTCTGTCTTTTTCCCCCAAAACAAAGGGAATTTCTGTCTTTTTTGCCCCAAAATAAAGAAAATTTCTGTAATTTTGCACCAAAATAAAAGAAATTTCTGTCTTTTTGCCCACAAATAAGAAAATTTTTCCTTTTTTTCTGAAATAAGTGAAATTTCTGCAATTTTGCCCCAAAATAAGAGAAATTTCTGCCTTTTTGCCCCCAAATAAGGGAAATTTCAGCCTTTTTCCTCAAAATAAAGAAATTTTCTACATTTTTGCCCCAAAATATGGGAAATTTATGCCTTTTTGCCCCAAAATAAGAAAAATTTCTGCAATTTTGCACCAAAATAAAAGAAATTTCTGCCTTTTTGCCACAGAATAAGAAAAATTTCTCCAATTCTGTACCAAAATAAAAGAAATTTCTAAAATTTTGCTCCAAAATAAGGGAAATTTCTGATTTTTGCCCAGATATAAGGAGAATTTCTGTATTTTTGCCCCAAAATAAAGGGAATTTCTGCCTTTTTGCCCCAAAATTAGGGGAGTTTCTGCAATTTTGCTTCAAAATAATGGGAATTTCTGCCTCTTTTCCTGAAAATAAGGGGAACTTCTGCCAATTTGCCCCAAATAAAGGGAATTTCTGCATTTTTGCCCCAATATTAGGAGAATTTCTGCAATTTTGCTCCAAAATACAGGGAATTTCTGCCTTTTTGCCCGAAATTAAGGGGATTTTCTGCCTTTTTGCCCCAAAACAACTGACATTTCTGCAATTTTATCCCAATATAAGGGGAATTTCTGCCTTTTTGCCCCCAAATAAGGGCAATTTCTGCCTTTATGCCCTGAAATATGTGACATGTCTTCAATTTTACCCCAAAATAAGGTGAATTTCTGCCTTTTTTTCCATGAAAAAAGTGAAATTTCTGCAATTTCGCCCCAAAATAAGTGAAATTTCTGCAATTTTGCCCCAAAATAAGGGAAATTTCTGGAATTTTGCCCCAAAATAAGTGGAATTTCTGTCTTTTTGCTCCAACATATAGAGAATTTCTGCCTTTTTGCCCCACAATTAGGGGAATTTCTGCAATTTTTCTCCAAAATACGGGGAATTTCTGCTTTTTAGCCCGAAAATTAGAGGAATGTATACCTTTTTCCACAAAAAAAGGAAAATTTCTTCATTTTTGCTCCAAAATAATAAGAATTTCTGCTTTTTAGCCTCTAAATAAGTGGAATATAAGTCTTTTTCCTTTAAAACAAAGAGAATTTCTGTTTTTTGCCCCAAAATAAGGAAAATTTCTGACTTATTATTCTGAAATAAGTGAAATTTCTGCAATTTTGCCTCAAAATAAGGGAAATTTCTGCCTTTTTGCCCCCAAATAAGGGGAATTTCAGCGTTTTTACCTCAAAATAAGGGAAATTTCTGCCTTTTTGCCCCAAAATATGGGAGATTTCTGCCTTTTTGCCCCAAAATAAGAAACATTTCTGCAATTTTGTACCAAAATAAAAGAAATTTCTGCCTTTTTGCCCCAAAATAAGAAAATTTCTGCTTTTGTTCTCTGAAATAAGTGAAATTTCTGCAATTTTGCCTCAAAATAAGGGAAATTTCTGCCTTTTTGCCCCCAAATAAGGGGAATTTCAGGCTTTTTACCTAAAAATAAGAGGAATTTCTGCATTTTTGCCCCAAAATATTAGGAATTTCTGCCTTTTTGCACCAAAATAAGAAAATTTCTGCTTTTTTTTCTGACATAAGTGAAGTTTTTGCAATTTTGCCCCAAAATAAGGGAAATTTCTTCAATTTTGCCTCAAAATAAGGGAAATTTCTGGAATTTTGCGCCAAAATAAGTGGAATTTCTGAGTTTTGCCCCAAAATAATGAGAATTTCTGTCTTTTTGCCCCAACATATAGGGAATTTCTGCCTTTTTGCCCAAAAATTAGGGGAATTTCTGCAATGTTGCTCCAAAATACGGGGAATTTGTGCCATTTTGCCCAAAAATAAAGGGAATGTATACCTTTTTGCCATAAAAAAAGCAAGTTTCTTCATTTTTGCCCCAAAATAAGGGGATTTTCCACCTTTTTGACTCAAAATAAGTGCAATTTCTGCCTTTTCCCCAAAATAAATGAAATTTCTGTCTTTTTGCCCCAAAATAAGGGGAATTACAGCCTTTTTACCTCAAAATAAGGGGAATTTCTGCCTTTTTGCCCCAAAATATGAGGAATTTCTGACTTTTTGCCCCAAAATAAGAAAAATTTCTGCAATTTTGTACCAAAATAAAAAAAATTTCTGCCTTTTTGCCCCCCAAAAAAATTTTCGCCTTTTTTCCCTGAAATAAGTGAAATTTCTGCAATTTTGCCCCAAAATATGGAAATTTCTGCAATTTTGCCCCAATGTAAAGGAAATTTCTGCAATTTTGCCCCAAAATAAGGAAAATTTCTGACTGTTTGCTCCCAAAAAAGGAGATTTTCTGTCTTTTGCCCCAAAATAAGGAGAATTTTTGCCTTTTGCCCGAAAATTATGAGAATTTCTGCAATTTTGCTTCAAAATACGGGGAATTTCTGCTTTCTAGCCCCAAAATAAAGGGAATTTCTGCATTTTACCACAAAATAAGAATAGTTTCTGCCTTTTGCCTCAAAATAAGGGGAATTTTCTGCCTTTTTGTTTCAAAATAAGAAAAATTTCTTCAATTTTGTACCATAATAAAAGAAATTCCTGCTCTTTGCCCCAAAATAAAAGGAATTTCTGAATTTTTGCCCTGAAATAAATGAAATTTCTGCAATTTTGCCCGAAAATAAGGGAAATTTGTGCCTTTTTGCCCCAAAATAAGAAGAATTTTTGCCTTTTGCCCCAAAATATGGGGAATTTCAGCATTTTACCTCAAAATAAGAAGAATTTCAGCCTTTTTGCCCCAAAATAAGAAAAATTTCTGCAATTTTGCCCCAAAATAAGGGGAATTTCTTCCTTTTTGCCCCAAAATAAAGGATATTTCAGTCTTTTTACCTGAAAATAAGTGAAATTTCTGCAATTTTGCCCCAAATAAGGAAAATTTCTGCAATTTTGCCCCAAAATAAGGTAAATTCCTGCAATTTTGCCCCAAAATAAGTGGAATTTTTGAGTTTTGCCCCAAAATAAGGAGAATTTCTGTCTTTTTGCCCCAACATATAGGGAATTTCTGCCTTTTTGCCCCACAATTAGGGGAATTTCTGTCTTTTTATCCCCAAAATAAGGAAAATTTCTGACTTATTACCCTGAAATAAGTGAAATGTCTGCAATTTTGCCCCAAAATAAGAAAAATTTCTGCCTTTTTGCACCCAAATAAGGGGAATTTCAGCCTTTTTACCTCAAAATAAGGGGAATTTCTGCATTTTTGCCACAAAATATTAGGAATTTCTGCCATTTTGCCCCAAAATAAGAAAAATTTCTGCCATTTTTACCTGAAATAAGTGAAATTTCTGCAATTTTGCCCTAAAATAAGTGAAATTTCTGCAATTTTGCCCCAAAATAAGGGAAATTTCTGGAATTTTGCCCCAAAATAAGTGGAAATTCTGAGTTTTGTCCCAAAATAAGGAGAATTTTTGTCTTTTTGCCCCAACATATAGGGAACTTCTGCGTATTTGCCCCACAATTTGGGGATTTTCTGCAATTGTGCTCCAAAATACGGGGAATTTCTGCTTTTTTGCCCGAAAATAAGGGGAATGTATACCTTTTGCCACAAAAAAGGGAAATTTCTTCATTTTTGCCGCAAAATAAGAGGAATTTCTGCCTTTTTGCCACAAAAGAAAGGGAATTTCTGCCTTTTTGCCTCAAAATAAGGGGAATTTCAGCATTTTCCCCAAAATAAAGAAAATTTCTGCAATTTTGTACCAAAATAAAAGAAATTTCTGCCTTTTTCCCCAAAATAAGAGAAATTTCTGTGCTTTTTCTCTGAAATAAGTGAAATTTCTGCAATTTTGCCCCAAAATAAGGGGAATTTCTGCAATTTTGCCCCAATGTAAAGGAAATTTCTGCAATTTTGCCCCAAAATAAGGGGAATTTCTGCTTTTTTGACTCTAAATAAATGGAATTTCTGTCTTTTTCCCCCATACAAATGGAATTTCTGTATTTTTTGCCCCAAAATAAGGAAAATTTCTGATTTATTACTCTGAAATAAGTGAAATTTCTGAAATTTTGCCCCAGTATAAGAGAAATTTCTGCATTTTTGCCCCCAAATAAGGGGAATTTCAGCCTTTTTACCTCAAAATAATTGAAATTTCTGCAATTTTGCCCCAAAATAAGGGGAATTTTGGGAATTTTGCCCCAAAATAAATGGAATTTCTGAATTTTGCCCCCAAATGAGGAGAATTTCTGTCGTTTTGCCCTAACATATAGGGAATTTCTGCCTTTTTGCCCCACAATTAGGGGAATTTCTGCAATTTTGCTCCAAAATAAGGGGAATTTCTGCTTTTTTGCCTCTAAATAAGTGGAATTTCTGTCTTTTTCCCCCAAAACAAAGGGAATTTCTGCCTTTTTGCCCGAAAATAAGAAGAATGCATACCTTTTTGCCATAAAAAAAGGAAATTTCTTCATTTTTGCTCCAAAATAAGGGGAATTTCTGCTTTTTTGCCTCTAAATAAGTGGAATTTCTGTCTTTTTCCCTGAAAACAAAGGGAATTTCTGCCTTTTTTGCCCCAAAGTAAGAAAAACTTCTGATTAGTACCCTGAAATAAGTGAAATTTCTGCACTTTTTCCTCAAAATAAGGGAAATTTCTGCCTTTTTGCAACCAAATAAGGGGAATTTTAGCCTTTTTACCTCAAAATAAGGAAATTTTCTGCAATTTTGCCCCAAAATATGAGAAATTTCTGCTTTTTTGCTTCAAAATAAGAATAATTTCTGCAATTTTGTACCAAAATAAAAGAAATTTTTGCCTTTTTGCCCCAAAATAAGAAAATTTCTGCTTTTTTTTGAAATAAGTGAAATTTCTGTAATTTTGCCCCAAAGTAAGTGAAATTTCTGAGTTTTGCTCTAAAATAAGGAGAATTTCTGTCTTTTCCCCCAACATATAGGGAATTTCTGCCTTTTTGCCCCACAATAAGCGGAATTTATGCAATTTTGCTCTAAAATACGGGGAATTTCTGACTTTTTGCCTGAAAATAAGGAGAATGCATAACTTTTTGCCATAAAAAAGGGAAATTTCTTCATTTTTGCTCCAAAATAATGGGAATTTCTGCATTTTTGCCTCTAAATAAGTGGAATTTCTGTCTTTTTCAACCAAAACAAAGGGAATTTCTGTCTTTTTTGCCCCAAAGTAAGGAAAATTTCTGACTTATTACCCTGAAATAAGTGAAATTTCTGCATTTTTGCCTCAAAATATGGGAAATTTCTGCCTTTTTGCCCAAAATAAGAAAAATTTCTGCAATTTTGTACCAAAATAAAAGAAATTTCTGTCTTTTTCCCCTGAAATAAGTGAAATTTCTGCAATTTTGCCCCTAAATAAGTGAAATTTCTGCAATTTTGCCCCAAAATAAGGGAAATTTTTGGAATTTTGCCCCAAAATAAGTGGAATTTCTGAGTTTTTCCCCAAAATATGGAGAATTTCTGTCTTTTTGCCCCAACATATAGGGAATTTCTGTTTTTTTGCCCCACAATTAGGGGAATTTCTGCAATTTTGCTCTAAAATAGGGGGAATTTCTGCCTTTTTGCCCGAAAATAAGAAGAATGCATATCTTTTTGCCATAAAAAAGGGAAATTTCTTCATTTTTGCTCCAAAATAAGGGGAATTTCTGCATTTTTGCCTCTAAATAAGTGGAATTTCTGTCTTTTTCCCTGAAAACAAAGGGAATTTCTGTCTTTTTTGCCCCAAAGTAAGAAAAATTTCTGACTTAGTACCCTGAAATAAGTGAAATATCTGCAATTTTGCCCCAAAATATGGGAAATTTCTGCCTTTTTGCCCCCAAATAAGGGGAATTTCAGCCTTTTTACCTCAAAATAAGGGGAATTTCTGCATTTTTGCCTCAAAATATGGGAAATTTCTGCCTTTTTGCCCCAAAATAAGAAAATTTCTGCTTTTTTTCCCTGAAATAAGTGAAATTTCTGCAATTTTGCCCCAAAATAAGTGAAATTTCTGCAATTTTGGCCAAAAATAAGGGAAATTTCTGAAATTTTGTTCCAAAATAAGTGGAATTTCTGAGTTTTGCCCCAAAATAAGGAGAATTTCTGTCTTTTTGCCCTACAATTAAGGGAATTTCTGCAATTTTACTCCAAAATACGGGGAATTTCTGCCTTTTTGCCTGAAAATAAGAAGAATGCATACCTTTTGGCTATAAAAAGGGAAATTTCTGCAATTTTGCTCCAAAATAAGGGGAATTTCTGCTTTTTTGCCTCTAAATAAATGGAATTTCTGTCTTTTTCCCCTCATACAAATGGAATTTCTGTATTTTTTGCCCCAAAATAAGGAAAATTTCTGAATTATTACCCTGAAATAAATGAAATTTCTGCAATTTTGCCCCAGTATTAGAGAAATTTCTGTATTTTTGCCCCCAAATAAGGGGAATTTCAGCCTTTTTACTTCAAAGTAAGAGGAATTTCTGCATTTTTGCCTCAAAATATTAGGAATTTCTGCCTTTTTGCCCCTAAAAACGGAAAATTTCGGCCTTTTTTCCCTGAAAAAAGTGAAATTTCTGCAATTTTGCCCCAAAATAATTGAAATTTCTGCAATTTTGCCCCAAAATAAGGGGAATTTTGGGAATTTTGCCACAAAATAAATGGAATTTCTGAATTTTGCCCCCAAATGAGGAGAATTTCTGTCTTTTTGCCCCAACATATAGGGAATTTCTGCCTTTTTGCCCCACAATTAGGGGAATTTCTGCAATTTTGCTCCAAAATATGGGGAATTTCTGCTTTTTTGCCTCTAAATAAGTGGAATTTCTGTCTTTTTCCCCCAAAACAAGGAATTTCTGTTTTTTTACCCCAAAATAAGGAAAATTTCTGACTTATTACCTTGAAATAAGTGAAATTTCTGCAATTTTGCCCCAAAATATGGAAAACTTCTGCCATTTTGCCCCAAAATAAGGGGAATTTCAGCCTTTTTACATCAAAATAAGTGAAATTTCTGCAATTTTGCCCCAAAATAAGGGAAATTTCTTCTTTTTTGCCCCAAAATAAGAAAAAATTTCTGACTTATTACCCTAAAATAAGTGAAATTTCTGGAATTTTGCCACAAAATCAGGGCAATTTCTGCCTTTTTGCTCCCAAATAAAGAGAATTTCAGCCTTTTTACCTAAAAATAAGGGGAATTTCTGAATTTTTGCCCCAAAATATAGGAAATTTCTGCCTTCTTGCCCCAAAATAAGAAATATTTCTGCAATTTTGTACAAAAATAAAAGAAATTTCTCCCTTTTTGCCCCAAAACAAGAAAATTTCTGCTTTTTTCTTCTGAAATAAGTGAAATTTCTCCAATTTTGCCTTAAAATAAGTGATATTTCTGCAATTTTGCCCCAAAATAAGGGAAATTTATGGAATTTTGCCCCAAAATATGTGGAATATCTGAGTTTTGCCCCAAAATAAGGAGAATTTCTGTCTTTTTGCCCCAACATATAGGGAATTTCTGCCTTTTTGCCCGAAAATAAGAAGAATGCATACCTTTTTGCCATGAAAAAGGAAATTTCTTCATTTTTGCTCCAAAATAAGGGGAATTTCTGCTTTTTTGCCTCTAAATAAGTGGAATTTCTGTCTTTTTCCCCCAAAACAAAGGGAATTTCTGTCTTTTTTGCCCCAAAATAAAGAAAATTTCTGTAATTTTGCACCAAAATAAAAGAAATTTCTGTCTTTTTGCCCACAAATAAGAAAATTTTTCCTTTTTTTCTGAAATAAGTGAAATTTCTGCAATTTTGCCCCAAAATAAGAGAAATTTCTGCCTTTTTGCCCCCAAATAAGGGAAATTTCAGCCTTTTTCCTCAAAATAAAGAAATTTTCTACATTTTTGCCCCAAAATATGGGAAATTTATGCCTTTTTGCCCCAAAATAAGAAAAATTTCTGCAATTTTGCACCAAAATAAAAGAAATTTCTGCCTTTTTGCCACAGAATAAGAAAAATTTCTCCAATTCTCTACCAAAATAAAAGAAATTTCTAAAATTTTGCTCCAAAATAAGGGAAATTTCTGATTTTTGCCCAGATATAAGGAGAATTTCTGTATTTTTGCCCCAAAATAAAGGGAATTTCTGCCTTTTTGCCCCAAAATTAGGGGAGTTTCTGCAATTTTGCTTCAAAATAATGGGAATTTCTGCCTCTTTTCCTGAAAATAAGGGGAACTTCTGCCAATTTGCCCCAAATAAAGGGAATTTCTGCATTTTTGCCCCAATATTAGGAGAATTTCTGCAATTTTGCTCCAAAATACAGGGAATTTCTGCCTTTTTGCCCGAAATTAAGGGGATTTTCTGCCTTTTTGCCCCAAAACAACTGACATTTCTGCAATTTTATCCCAATATAAGGGGAATTTCTGCCTTTTTGCCCCCAAATAAGGGCAATTTCTGCCTTTATGCCCTGAAATATGTGACATGTCTTCAATTTTACCCCAAAATAAGGTGAATTTCTGCCTTTTTTTCCATGAAAAAAGTGAAATTTCTGCAATTTCGCCCCAAAATAAGTGAAATTTCTGCAATTTTGCCCCAAAATAAGGGAAATTTCTGGAATTTTGCCCCAAAATAAGTGGAATTTCTGTCTTTTTGCTCCAACATATAGAGAATTTCTGCCTTTTTGCCCCACAATTAGGGGAATTTCTGCAATTTTTCTCCAAAATACGGGGAATTTCTGCTTTTTAGCCCGAAAATTAGAGGAATGTATACCTTTTTCCACAAAAAAAAGGAAAATTTCTTCATTTTTGCTCCAAAATAATAAGAATTTCTGCTTTTTAGCCTCTAAATAAGTGGAATATAAGTCTTTTTCCTTTAAAACAAAGAGAATTTCTGTTTTTTGCCCCAAAATAAGGAAAATTTCTGACTTATTATTCTGAAATAAGTGAAATTTCTGCAATTTTGCCTCAAAATAAGGGAAATTTCTGCCTTTTTGCCCCCAAATAAGGGGAATTTCAGCGTTTTTACCTCAAAATAAGGGAAATTTCTGCCTTTTTGCCCCAAAATATGGGAGATTTCTGCCTTTTTGCCCCAAAATAAGAAACATTTCTGCAATTTTGTACCAAAATAAAAGAAATTTCTGCCTTTTTGCCCCAAAATAAGAAAATTTCTGCTTTTGTTCTCTGAAATAAGTGAAATTTCTGCAATTTTGCCCCAAAATAAGGGAAATTTCTGCCTTTTTGCCCCCAAATAAGGGGAATTTCAGGCTTTTTACCTAAAAATAAGAGGAATTTCTGCATTTTTGCCCCAAAATATTAGGAATTTCTGCCTTTTTGCACCAAAATAAGAAAATTTCTGCTTTTTTTTCTGACATAAGTGAAGTTTTTGCAATTTTGCCCCAAAATAAGTGAAATTTCTTCAATTTTGCCTCAAAATAAGGGAAATTTCTGGAATTTTGCGCCAAAATAAGTGGAATTTCTGAGTTTTGCCCCAAAATAATGAGAATTTCTGTCTTTTTGCCCCAACATATAGGGAATTTCTGCCTTTTTGCCCAAAAATTAGGGGAATTTCTGCAATGTTGCTCCAAAATACGGGGAATTTGTGCCATTTTGCCCAAAAATAAAGGGAATGTATACCTTTTTGCCATAAAAAAAGCAAGTTTCTTCATTTTTGCCCCAAAATAAGGGGATTTTCCACCTTTTTGACTCAAAATAAGTGCAATTTCTGCCTTTTCCCCAAAATAAATGAAATTTCTGTCTTTTTGCCCCAAAATAAGGGGAATTACAGCCTTTTTACCTCAAAATAAGGGGAATTTCTGCCTTTTTGCCCCAAAATATGAGGAATTTCTGACTTTTTGCCCCAAAATAAGAAAAATTTCTGCAATTTTGTACCAAAATAAAAAAAATTTCTGCCTTTTTGCCCCCCAAAAAAAATTTTCGCCTTTTTTCCCTGAAATAAGTGAAATTTCTGCAATTTTGCCCCAAAATATGGAAATTTCTGCAATTTTGCCCCAATGTAAAGGAAATTTCTGCAATTTTGCCCCAAAATAAGGAAAATTTCTGACTGTTTGCTCCCAAAAAAGGAGATTTTCTGTCTTTTGCCCCAAAATAAGGAGAATTTTTGCTTTTGCCCGAAAATTATGAGAATTTCTGCAATTTTGCTTCAAAATACGGGGAATTTCTGCTTTCTAGCCCCAAAATAAAGGGAATTTCTGCATTTTACCACAAAATAAGAATAGTTTCTGCCTTTTGCCTCAAAATAAGGGGAATTTTCTGCCTTTTTGTTTCAAAATAAGAAAAATTTCTTCAATTTTGTACCATAATAAAAGAAATTACTGCTCTTAGCCCCAAAATAAAAGGAATTTCTGAATTTTTGCCCTGAAATAAATGAAATTTCTGCAATTTTGCCCGAAAATAAGGGAAATTTGTGCCTTTTTGCCCCAAAATAAGAAGAATTTTTGCCTTTTGCCCCAAAATATGGGGAATTTCAGCATTTTACCTCAAAATAAGAAGAATTTCAGCCTTTTTGCCCCAAAATAAGAAAAATTTCTGCAATTTTGCCCCAAAATAAGGGGAATTTCTTCCTTTTTGCCCCAAAATAAAGGATATTTCAGTCTTTTTACCTGAAAATAAGTGAAATTTCTGCAATTTTGCCACAAAATAAGGAAAATTTCTGCAATTTTGCCCCAAAATAAGGTAAATTCCTGCAATTTTGCCCCAAAATAAGTGGAATTTTTGAGTTTTGCCCCAAAATAAGGAGAATTTCTGTCTTTTTGCCCCAACATATAGGGAATTTCTGCCTTTTTGCCCCACAATTAGGGGAATTTCTGTCTTTTTATCCCCAAAATAAGGAAAATTTCTGACTTATTACCCTGAAATAAGTGAAATGTCTGCAATTTTGCCCCAAAATAAGAAAAATTTCTGCCTTTTTGCACCCAAATAAGGGGAATTTCAGCCTTTTTACCTCAAAATAAGGGGAATTTCTGCATTTTTGCCACAAAATATTAGGAATTTCTGCCATTTTGCCCCAAAATAAGAAAAATTTCTGCCATTTTTACCTGAAATAAGTGAAATTTCTGCAATTTTGCCCTAAAATAAGTGAAATTTCTGCAATTTTGCCCCAAAATAAGGGAAATTTCTGGAATTTTGCCCCAAAATAAGTGGAAATTCTGAGTTTTGTCCCAAAATAAGGAGAATTTTTGTCTTTTTGCCCCAACATATAGGGAATTTCTGCCTATTTGCCCCACAATTTGGGGATTTTCTGCAATTGTGCTCCAAAATACGGGGAATTTCTGCTTTTTTGCCCGAAAATAAGGGGAATGTATACCTTTTGCCACAAAAAAGGGAAATTTCTTCATTTTTGCCGCAAAATAAGAGGAATTTCTGCCTTTTTGCCACAAAAGAAAGGGAATTTCTGCCTTTTTGCCTCAAAATAAGGGGAATTTCAGCATTTTCCCCAAAATAAAGAAAATTTCTGCAATTTTGTACCAAAATAAAAGAAATTTCTGCCTTTTTCCCCAAAATAAGAGAAATTTCTGTGCTTTTTCTCTGAAATAAGTGAAATTTCTGCAATTTTGCCCCAAAATAAGGGGAATTTCTGCAATTTTGCCCCAATGTAAAGGAAATTTCTGCAATTTTGCCCCAAAATAAGGGGAATTTCTGCTTTTTTGACTCTAAATAAATGGAATTTCTGTCTTTTTCCCCCATACAAATGGAATTTCTGTATTTTTTGCCCCAAAATAAGGAAAATTTCTGATTTATTACTCTGAAATAAGTGAAATTTCTGAAATTTTGCCCCAGTATAAGAGAAATTTCTGCATTTTTGCCCCCAAATAAGGGGAATTTCAGCCTTTTTACCTCAAAATAAGGGAAATTTCTGCATTTTTGCCACAAAATATTAGGAATTTCTGTCTTTTTGCTCCCAAAAATGGAAAATTTCGGCCTTTTTTCCCTGAAAAAAGTGAAATTTCTGCAATTTTGCCCCTAAATAAGTAAAATTTCTGCAATTTTGCCCCAAAATAAGGGAAATTTTGGGAATTTTGCACCAAAAGAAATGGAATTTCTGAATTTTGCCCCAAAATAAGGAGAATTTCTGTCTTATTGCCCCAACATATAGGGAATTTCTGCCTTTTTGCCCCAAAATTAGGGGAATTTCTGCAATTTTGCTCCAAAAAACGGGGAATTTCTGCCTTTTTGACCGAAAACAAGAAGAATGCATACCTTTTTGCCATAAAAAAGGAAAATTTCTTAATTTTTGCTCCAAAATAAGCGGAATTTCTGCTTTTTTGCCTCTAAATAAGTGGAATTTCTGTTTTTTTTGCCGCAAAATAAGGAAAATTTCTGACTTATTACTCTGAAATAAGTAAAATTTCTGCAATTTTGCCCCAAAATAAGAAATTCTTCTTTTTTGCCCCCAAATAAGGGGAATTTCAGCCTTTTTACCTCAAAATAAGGGGAATTTCTGCATTTTTGCCACAAAATATTTGGAATTTCTGCATTTTTGCCCCCAAAATAAGGATAATTTCTTCCTTTTTACCATGAAATAAGTGAAATTTCTGCAATTTTGCCACAAAATAAGTGAAATTTCTGCAATTTTGCCCCAAAATAAGGGAAATTCCTGAATTTTGCCCCCAAAATAAGTGGAATTTCTGAGTTTTGCCCCAAAATAAGGAGAATTTCTGTCTTTTTGCCCCAACATATAGGGAATTTCTGCCTTTTTGCCCCACAATTAGGGAAATTTCTGCAATTTTGCTCCGAAATACGGGTAATTTCTGCTTTTTAGCCCAAAAATAAGTGGAATGTATACCTTTTGACACAAAAAAAGGGAAATTTGTTCATTTTTACTCCAAAGTAAAAGGAATTTCTGCTTTTTTGCCTCTAAAAAAATGGAATTTCTGTCTTTTTCCCCCAAAACAAAGGGAATTTCTGTCTTTTTTGCCCCAAAATAAGGAAAATTTCTGACTTATTACACTGAAATAAGTGAAATTTCTGCAATTTTGCCTCAAAATAAGGGAAATTTCTGCACTTTTGGCCCAAATAAGGGAAATTTCAGCCTTTTTACCTCAAAATAAGAGGAATTTCTGCATTTTTGCCCCAAAATATGGGGATTTCTGCCTTTTTGCTTCAAAATAAGAAAAATTTCTGCAATTTTGTACCAAAATAAAAGAAATTTCTGCCTTTTTGCACCAAAATAGGAAAATTTCTGAATTTTTTTCTGAAATAAGTTAAATTTCTGCAATTTTTGCCCCAAATTAAGTGAAATTTCTGCAATTTTGCCCCAAAATAAGGGAAATTGCTGGATTTTTGCCCCAAAATAAGTGGAATTTCTGAGTTTTGCCCCAAAATAAGGAGAATTTCTGTCTTTTTGCCCCAACATATAGAGAATTTCTCAATTTTTGCCCCACAATTAGAAGAATTTCTGCAATTTTGCACGAAAATACGGGGAATTTCTGCCTTTTTGCCCGAAAATAAGAAGAATGCATACCTTTTTGCCATAAAAAAGTGAAATTTCTTCAGTTTTGCTCCAAAATAAGGGGAATTTCTGCTTTTTTGCCTCTAAATAAGTGGAATTTCTGTCTTTATCCCTCAAAACAAAAGAAATTTCTGTCTTTATTTCCCCAAAATAAGGAAAATTTCTGACTTATTACCCTGAAATAAGTGAAATTTCTGCAATTTTGCCCCAAAATAAGGGAAATTTCTGCCTTTTTACCCCCACATAAGGGGAATTTCAGCCTTTTTACCTCAAAATAAGAGGAATTTCTGCATTTTTGCCCCAAAATATGGGAGATTTCTGCCTTTTTGCCCCAAAATAAGAAAAATTTCTGCAATTTTGTACCAAAATAAAAGAAATTTCTGCCTTTTTGCACCAAAACAAGAAAATTTCTGCTTTTTTTTCTGAAATAAGTGAAATGTCTGCAATTTTGCCCCAAAATAAGTGAAATTTCTGCAATTTTGCCCGAAAATAAGGGAAATTTCTGGAATTTTGCCCGAAAATAAGTGGAATTTCTGAGTTTTGCCCCAAAATAAGCAGAATTTCTGTCTTTTTGCCCCAACATATAGGAAATTTCTGCCTTTTTGTTCCACAATTAAGGGAATTTCTGCAATTTTCTCCAAAATACGGGGAATTTCTGCCTTTTTGCCCGAAAATAAGAAGAATGCATACCTTTTTGCCATAAAAAAAGGAAATTTCTTCATTTTTGCTCCAAAATAAGGGGAATTTCTGCTTTTTTGCCTCTAAATAAGTGAAATTTCTGTCTTTTTCCCCCAAAACAAAAAGAATTTCTGTCCTTTTGGCGCCAAAATAAGGAAAATTTCTGACTTATTACCTTGAAATAAGTGAAATTTCTGCAATTTCGCCCCAAAATAAGTGAAATTTCTGCAATTTTGCCCCAAAATAAGGGAAATTTCTGGAATTTTGCCCCAAAATAAGTGGAATTTCTGTCTTTTTGCTCCAACATATAGAGAATTTCTGCCTTTTTGCCCCACAATTAGGGGAATTTCTGCAATTTTTCTCCAAAATACGGGGAATTTCTGCTTTTTAGCCCGAAAATTAGAGGAATGTATACCTTTTTCCACAAAAAAAAGGAAAATTTCTTCATTTTTGCTCCAAAATAATAAGAATTTCTGCTTTTTAGCCTCTAAATAAGTGGAATATAAGTCTTTTTCCTTTAAAACAAAGAGAATTTCTGTTTTTTGCCCCAAAATAAGGAAAATTTCTGACTTATTATTCTGAAATAAGTGAAATTTCTGCAATTTTGCCTCAAAATAAGGGAAATTTCTGCCTTTTTGCCCCCAAATAAGGGGAATTTCAGCGTTTTTACCTCAAAATAAGGGAAATTTCTGCCTTTTTGCCCCAAAATATGGGAGATTTCTGCCTTTTTGCCCCAAAATAAGAAACATTTCTGCAATTTTGTACCAAAATAAAAGAAATTTCTGCCTTTTTGCCCCAAAATAAGAAAATTTCTGCTTTTGTTCTCTGAAATAAGTGAAATTTCTGCAATTTTGCCCCAAAATAAGGGAAATTTCTGCCTTTTTGCCCCCAAATAAGGGGAATTTCAGGCTTTTTACCTAAAAATAAGAGGAATTTCTGCATTTTTGCCCCAAAATATTAGGAATTTCTGCCTTTTTGCACCAAAATAAGAAAATTTCTGCTTTTTTTTCTGACATAAGTGAAGTTTTTGCAATTTTGCCCCAAAATAAGTGAAATTTCTTCAATTTTGCCTCAAAATAAGGGAAATTTCTGGAATTTTGCGCCAAAATAAGTGGAATTTCTGAGTTTTGCCCCAAAATAATGAGAATTTCTGTCTTTTTGCCCCAACATATAGGGAATTTCTGCCTTTTTGCCCAAAAATTAGGGGAATTTCTGCAATGTTGCTCCAAAATACGGGGAATTTGTGCCATTTTGCCCAAAAATAAAGGGAATGTATACCTTTTTGCCATAAAAAAAGCAAGTTTCTTCATTTTTGCCCCAAAATAAGGGGATTTTCCACCTTTTTGACTCAAAATAAGTGCAATTTCTGCCTTTTCCCCAAAATAAATGAAATTTCTGTCTTTTTGCCCCAAAATAAGGGGAATTACAGCCTTTTTACCTCAAAATAAGGGGAATTTCTGCCTTTTTGCCCCAAAATATGAGGAATTTCTGACTTTTTGCCCCAAAATAAGAAAAATTTCTGCAATTTTGTACCAAAATAAAAAAAATTTCTGCCTTTTTGCCCCCCAAAAAAAATTTTCGCCTTTTTTCCCTGAAATAAGTGAAATTTCTGCAATTTTGCCCCAAAATATGGAAATTTCTGCAATTTTGCCCCAATGTAAAGGAAATTTCTGCAATTTTGCCCCAAAATAAGGAAAATTTCTGACTGTTTGCTCCCAAAAAAGGAGATTTTCTGTCTTTTGCCCCAAAATAAGGAGAATTTTTGCTTTTGCCCGAAAATTATGAGAATTTCTGCAATTTTGCTTCAAAATACGGGGAATTTCTGCTTTCTAGCCCCAAAATAAAGGGAATTTCTGCATTTTACCACAAAATAAGAATAGTTTCTGCCTTTTGCCTCAAAATAAGGGGAATTTTCTGCCTTTTTGTTTCAAAATAAGAAAAATTTCTTCAATTTTGTACCATAATAAAAGAAATTACTGCTCTTTGCCCCAAAATAAAAGGAATTTCTGAATTTTTGCCCTGAAATAAATGAAATTTCTGCAATTTTGCCCGAAAATAAGGGAAATTTGTGCCTTTTTGCCCCAAAATAAGAAGAATTTTTGCCTTTTGCCCCAAAATATGGGGAATTTCAGCATTTTACCTCAAAATAAGAAGAATTTCAGCCTTTTTGCCCCAAAATAAGAAAAATTTCTGCAATTTTGCCCCAAAATAAGGGGAATTTCTTCCTTTTTGCCCCAAAATAAAGGATATTTCAGTCTTTTTACCTGAAAATAAGTGAAATTTCTGCAATTTTGCCCCAAATAAGGAAAATTTCTGCAATTTTGCCCCAAAATAAGGTAAATTCCTGCAATTTTGCCCCAAAATAAGTGGAATTTTTGAGTTTTGCCCCAAAATAAGGAGAATTTCTGTCTTTTTGCCCCAACATATAGGGAATTTCTGCCTTTTTGCCCCACAATTAGGGGAATTTCTGTCTTTTTATCCCCAAAATAAGGAAAATTTCTGACTTATTGCCCTGAAATAAGTGAAATGTCTGCAATTTTGCCCCAAAATAAGAAAAATTTCTGCCTTTTTGCACCCAAATAAGGGGAATTTCAGCCTTTTTACCTCAAAATAAGGGGAATTTCTGCATTTTTGCCACAAAATATTAGGAATTTCTGCCATTTTGCCCCAAAATAAGAAAAATTTCTGCCATTTTTACCTGAAATAAGTGAAATTTCTGCAATTTTGCCCTAAAATAAGTGAAATTTCTGCAATTTTGCCCCAAAATAAGGGAAATTTCTGGAATTTTGCCCCAAAATAAGTGGAAATTCTGAGTTTTGTCCCAAAATAAGGAGAATTTTTGTCTTTTTGCCCCAACATATAGGGAATTTCTGCCTATTTGCCCCACAATTTGGGGATTTTCTGCAATTGTGCTCCAAAATACGGGGAATTTCTGCTTTTTTGCCCGAAAATAAGGGGAATGTATACCTTTTGCCACAAAAAAGGGAAATTTCTTCATTTTTGCCGCAAAATAAGAGGAATTTCTGCCTTTTTGCCACAAAAGAAAGGGAATTTCTGCCTTTTTGCCTCAAAATAAGGGGAATTTCAGCATTTTCCCCAAAATAAAGAAAATTTCTGCAATTTTGTACCAAAATAAAAGAAATTTCTGCCTTTTTCCCCAAAATAAGAGAAATTTCTGTGCTTTTTCTCTGAAATAAGTGAAATTTCTGCAATTTTGCCCCAAAATAAGGGGAATTTCTGCAATTTTGCCCCAATGTAAAGGAAATTTCTGCAATTTTGCCCCAAAATAAGGGGAATTTCTGCTTTTTTGACTCTAAATAAATGGAATTTCTGTCTTTTTCCCCCATACAAATGGAATTTCTGTATTTTTTGCCCCAAAATAAGGAAAATTTCTGATTTATTACTCTGAAATAAGTGAAATTTCTGAAATTTTGCCCCAGTATAAGAGAAATTTCTGCATTTTTGCCCCCAAATAAGGGGAATTTCAGCCTTTTTACCTCAAAATAAGGGAAATTTCTGCATTTTTGCCACAAAATATTAGGAATTTCTGTCTTTTTGCTCCCAAAAATGGAAAATTTCGGCCTTTTTTCCCTGAAAAAAGTGAAATTTCTGCAATTTTGCCCCTAAATAAGTAAAATTTCTGCAATTTTGCCCCAAAATAAGGGAAATTTTGGGAATTTTGCACCAAAAGAAATGGAATTTCTGAATTTTGCCCCAAAATAAGGAGAATTTCTGTCTTATTGCCCCAACATATAGGGAATTTCTGCCTTTTTGCCCCAAAATTAGGGGAATTTCTGCAATTTTGCTCCAAAAAACGGGGAATTTCTGCCTTTTTGACCGAAAACAAGAAGAATGCATACCTTTTTGCCATAAAAAAGGAAAATTTCTTAATTTTTGCTCCAAAATAAGCGGAATTTCTGCTTTTTTGCCTCTAAATAAGTGGAATTTCTGTTTTTTTTGCCGCAAAATAAGGAAAATTTCTGACTTATTACTCTGAAATAAGTAAAATTTCTGCAATTTTGCCCCAAAATAAGAAATTCTTCTTTTTTGCCCCCAAATAAGGGGAATTTCAGCCTTTTTACCTCAAAATAAGGGGAATTTCTGCATTTTTGCCACAAAATATTTGGAATTTCTGCATTTTTGCCCCCAAAATAAGGATAATTTCTTCCTTTTTACCATGAAATAAGTGAAATTTCTGCAATTTTGCCACAAAATAAGTGAAATTTCTGCAATTTTGCCCCAAAATAAGGGAAATTTCTGGAATTTTGCCCCCAAAATAAGTGGAATTTCTGAGTTTTGCCCCAAAATAAGGAGAATTTCTGTCTTTTTGCCCCAACATATAGGGAATTTCTGCCTTTTTGCCCCACAATTAGGGAAATTTCTGCAATTTTGCTCCGAAATACGGGTAATTTCTGCTTTTTAGCCCAAAAATAAGTGGAATGTATACCTTTTGACACAAAAAAAGGGAAATTTGTTCATTTTTACTCCAAAGTAAAAGGAATTTCTGCTTTTTTGCCTCTAAAAAAATGGAATTTCTGTCTTTTTCCCCCAAAACAAAGGGAATTTCTGTCTTTTTTGCCCCAAAATAAGGAAAATTTCTGACTTATTACACTGAAAGAAGTGAAATTTCTGCAATTTTGCCTCAAAATAAGGGAAATTTCTGCACTTTTGGCCCAAATAAGGGAAATTTCAGCCTTTTTACCTCAAAATAAGAGGAATTTCTGCATTTTTGCCCCAAAATATGGGGATTTCTGCCTTTTTGCTTCAAAATAAGAAAAATTTCTGCAATTTTGTACCAAAATAAAAGAAATTTCTGCCTTTTTGCACCAAAATAGGAAAATTTCTGAATTTTTTTCTGAAATAAGTTAAATTTCTGCAATTTTTGCCCCAAATTAAGTGAAATTTCTGCAATTTTGCCCCAAAATAAGGGAAATTGCTGGATTTTTGCCCCAAAATAAGTGGAATTTCTGAGTTTTGCCCCAAAATAAGGAGAATTTCTGTCTTTTTGCCCCAACATATAGAGAATTTCTCAATTTTTGCCCCACAATTAGAAGAATTTCTGCAATTTTGCACGAAAATACGGGGAATTTCTGCCTTTTTGCCCGAAAATAAGAAGAATGCATACCTTTTTGCCATAAAAAAGTGAAATTTCTTCAGTTTTGCTCCAAAATAAGGGGAATTTCTGCTTTTTTGCCTCTAAATAAGTGGAATTTCTGTCTTTATCCCTCAAAACAAAAGAAATTTCTGTCTTTATTTCCCCAAAATAAGGAAAATTTCTGACTTATTACCCTGAAATAAGTGAAATTTCTGCAATTTTGCCCCAAAATAAGGGAAATTTCTGCCTTTTTACCCCCACATAAGGGGAATTTCAGCCTTTTTACCTCAAAATAAGAGGAATTTCTGCATTTTTGCCCCAAAATATGGGAGATTTCTGCCTTTTTGCCCCAAAATAAGAAAAATTTCTGCAATTTTGTACCAAAATAAAAGAAATTTCTGCCTTTTTGCACCAAAACAAGAAAATTTCTGCTTTTTTTTCTGAAATAAGTGAAATGTCTGCAATTTTGCCCCAAAATAAGTGAAATTTCTGCAATTTTGCCCGAAAATAAGGGAAATTTCTGGAATTTTGCCCGAAAATAAGTGGAATTTCTGAGTTTTGCCCCAAAATAAGCAGAATTTCTGTCTTTTTGCCCCAACATATAGGAAATTTCTGCCTTTTTGTTCCACAATTAAGGGAATTTCTGCAATTTTCTCCAAAATACGGGGAATTTCTGCCTTTTTGCCCGAAAATAAGAAGAATGCATACCTTTTTGCCATAAAAAAAGGAAATTTCTTCATTTTTGCTCCAAAATAAGGGGAATTTCTGCTTTTTTGCCTCTAAATAAGTGAAATTTCTGTCTTTTTCCCCCAAAACAAAAAGAATTTCTGTCCTTTTGGCGCCAAAATAAGGAAAATTTCTGACTTATTACCTTGAAATAAGTGAAATTTCTGCAATTTTGCCCCAAAATAAGTAAAATTTCTGCAATTTTGCCCCAAAATAACGGAAATTTCTGGAATTTTGCCCCAAAATAAGTGGAATTTCTGAATTTTGCCCCAAAATAAGGAGAATTTCTGTCTTTTTGCCCTAACATAAAGGAAATTTCTGCCTTTTTGCCCCACAATTAGGGGAATTTCTGCAATTTTGCTCCAAAATACGGGGAATTTCTTCTTTTTAGCCTGAAAATAAGGGGAATGTATACCTTTTGCCACAAAAAAAAAAAGAAATTTCTTCATTTTTACTCCAAAATAAAATGAATTTCTGCTTTTTTACCGCTAAAAAAGTGGAATTTCTGTTTTTTTCCCCCAAAACAAAGGGAATTTCTGTCTTTTTTGCCCCAAAATAACGAAAATTTCTGACTTATTACACTGAAATAAGTGAAATTCCTGCAATTTTGCATCAAAATAATGGAAATTTCTGCATTTTGCCCCCAAATAAGGGAAATTTCTACCTTTTTACCTCAAAATAAGCAGAATTTCTGCATTTTTGCCCAAAAATATGGGAGATTTCTGCCCTTTTGCCCCCAAATAAAAAAAATTTCTGCAATTTTGTACCAAAATAGAAATTTCTGCCTTTTTGAACCAAAATAAGAAAATTTCTGAATTTTTGTCTGAAATAAATGAAATTTCTGCAATTTTGCCCAAAAATAAGTGAACTTTCTGCAATTTTGCCCCAAAATAAGGGAAATTTCTGTTTTTTGCCCCCAAATAAGGGGAATTTCTGCCTTTTTACCTCAATATAAGGGAAATTTCTGCATTTTTGCTACAAAATATTTGGAATTTCTGCATTTTAGCCCCAAAATAAGGATAATTTCTGCCTTTTTACTATGAAATAAGTGAAATTTCTGCAATTTTGCCCCAAATAAGTGAAATTTCTGCAATTTTGCCCCAAAATAAGTGGAATTTCTGAGTTTTGCCCCAAAATAAGGAGAATTTCTGTCTTTTTGCCTTAACATATAGAGAATTTCTGCCTTTTTGCCCCACAATTAGGGGAATTTCTGCAATCTTGCTCCAAAATACGGGTAATTTCTGCTTTTTAGCCCAAAAATAAGTGGAATGTATATTTTTGGCCACAAAAAAGGGAAATTACTTCATTTTTACTCCAAAATAATAGGAATTTCTGCTTTTTTGCCTCTAAAAAAGTGGAATTTCTGTCTTTTTCCCCCAAAACAAAGGGAATTTCTGTCTTTTTTGCCCCAAAATAACGAAAATTTCTGACTTATTACAATGAAATAAGTGAAATTTCTGCAATTTTTCCCCAAAATAAGTGAAATTTCTGCAATTTTGCCCCAAAATAAGGGAAATTTCTGGAATTTTGCCGCAAAATAAGTGGAATTTCTGAGTTTTGCCCCAAAATAAGGAGAATTTCTGTCTTTTTCCCCAACATATAGGGAATTTCTGCCTTTTGCCCCACAATTAGGGGAATTTCTGCAATTTTGCTCCAAAATACGGGTAATTTCTGCTTTTTAGCCCAAAAATAAGTGGAATGTATACATTTTGCCACAAAAAAGTGAAATTTCTTCATTTTTACTCCAAAATAAAAGGAATTTCTGCTTTTTTGCCTCTAAAAAAGTGGAATTTCTGTCTTTTTCCCCCAAAACAAAGGGAATTTCTGTGTTTTTTTGCCACAAAATAAGGATTATTTCTGACTTATTACCCTGAAATAAGTGAAATTTCTGCAATTTTGCCTCAAAATAAGGGAAATTTCTGCCTTTTTGCCCCCAAATAAGGGGAATTTCAGCCTTTTTACCTCAAAATAAGAGAAATTTCTGCATTTTTGCCACAAAATATGGGAGATTTCTGCCTTTTTGCCCCAAAATAAGAAAAATTTCTGCAATTTTGTACCAAAATAAAAGAAATTTCTGCCTTTTTGCACCAAAATAAATAAATTCTGCTTTTTTTCTGAAATAAGTGAAATTTCTGCAATTTTGCCCCAAAATAAGTGAAATTTCTGCAATTTTGCCCTAAAATAAGGGAAATTTCTGGAATTTTGCACCAAAATAAGTGGAATTTCTGAGTTTTGCCCCAAAATAAGGAGAATTTCTGTCTTTTTGCCCCAACATATAGGGAATTTCTGCCTTTTTGCCCCACAATTAGGGGAATTTCTGCAATTTTGCTCCAAAATACGGGAAATTTCTGCCTTTTTGCCCGAAAATAAGAAGAATGCATACCTTTTTACCATAAAAAAGGGAAATTTCTTTATTTTTGCTCCAAAATAAGGGGAATTTCTGCAATTTTGATACAAAATACGGGGAATTTCTGCTTTTTTGCCTCTAAAAAAATGGAATTTCTGTCTTTTTCCCCCAAAACAAAGGGAATTTCTGTCTTTTTTGCCCCAAAATAAGGAAAATTTCTGACTTATTACACTGAAATAAGTGAAATTTCTGCAATTTTGCCTCAAAATAAGGGAAATTTCTGCACTTTTGGCCCAAATAAGGGAAATTTCAGCCTTTTTACCTCAAAATAAGAGGAATTTCTGCATTTTTTGCCCCAAAATATGGGGATTT
Source organism: Micromys minutus (assembly GCF_963924665.1). Lineage (NCBI taxonomy): Eukaryota > Metazoa > Chordata > Mammalia > Rodentia > Muridae > Micromys > Micromys minutus. Next base: position 625,251 of record NW_027667155.1, on the reverse strand, counting down.
CTGCCTTTTTGCTTCAAATTAAGAAAAATTTCTGCAATTTTGTACCAAAATAAAAGAAATTTCTGCCTTTTTGCACCAAAATAGGAAAATTTCTGAATTTTTTTCTGAAATAAGTTAAATTTCTGCAATTTTTGCCCCAAATTAAGTGAAATTTCTGCAATTTTGCCCCAAAATAAGGGAAATTGCTGGATTTTTGCCCCAAAATAAGTGGAATTTCTGAGTTTTGCCCCAAAATAAGGAGAATTTCTGTCTTTTTGCCCCAACATATAGAGAATTTCTCAATTTTTGCCCCACAATTAGAAGAATTTCTGCAATTTTGCACGAAAATACGGGGAATTTCTGCCTTTTTGCCCGAAAATAAGAAGAATGCATACCTTTTTGCCATAAAAAAGTGAAATTTCTTCAGTTTTGCTCCAAAATAAGGGGAATTTCTGCTTTTTTGCCTCTAAATAAGTGGAATTTCTGTCTTTATCCCTCAAAACAAAAGAAATTTCTGTCTTTATTTCCCCAAAATAAGGAAAATTTCTGACTTATTACCCTGAAATAAGTGAAATTTCTGCAATTTTGCCCCAAAATAAGGGAAATTTCTGCCTTTTTACCCCCACATAAGGGGAATTTCAGCCTTTTTACCTCAAAATAAGAGGAATTTCTGCATTTTTGCCCCAAAATATGGGAGATTTCTGCCTTTTTGCCCCAAAATAAGAAAAATTTCTGCAATTTTGTACCAAAATAAAAGAAATTTCTGCCTTTTTGCACCAAAACAAGAAAATTTCTGCTTTTTTTTCTGAAATAAGTGAAATGTCTGCAATTTTGCCCCAAAATAAGTGAAATTTCTGCAATTTTGCCCGAAAATAAGGGAAATTTCTGGAATTTTGCCCGAAAATAAGTGGAATTTCTGAGTTTTGCCCCAAAATAAGCAGAATTTCTGTCTTTTTGCCCCAACATATAGGAAATTTCTGCCTTTTTGTTCCACAATTAAGGGAATTTCTGCAATTTTCTCCAAAATACGGGGAATTTCTGCCTTTTTGCCCGAAAATAAGAAGAATGCATACCTTTTTGCCATAAAAAAAGGAAATTTCTTCATTTTTGCTCCAAAATAAGGGGAATTTCTGCTTTTTTGCCTCTAAATAAGTGAAATTTCTGTCTTTTTCCCCCAAAACAAAAAGAATTTCTGTCCTTTTGGCGCCAAAATAAGGAAAATTTCTGACTTATTACCTTGAAATAAGTGAAATTTCTGCAATTTTGCCCCAAAATAAGTAAAATTTCTGCAATTTTGCCCCAAAATAACGGAAATTTCTGGAATTTTGCCCCAAAATAAGTGGAATTTCTGAATTTTGCCCCAAAATAAGGAGAATTTCTGTCTTTTTGCCCTAACATAAAGGAAATTTCTGCCTTTTTGCCCCACAATTAGGGGAATTTCTGCAATTTTGCTCCAAAATACGGGGAATTTCTTCTTTTTAGCCTGAAAATAAGGGGAATGTATACCTTTTGCCACAAAAAAAAAAAGAAATTTCTTCATTTTTACTCCAAAATAAAATGAATTTCTGCTTTTTTACCGCTAAAAAAGTGGAATTTCTGTTTTTTTCCCCCAAAACAAAGGGAATTTCTGTCTTTTTTGCCCCAAAATAACGAAAATTTCTGACTTATTACACTGAAATAAGTGAAATTCCTGCAATTTTGCATCAAAATAATGGAAATTTCTGCATTTTGCCCCCAAATAAGGGAAATTTCTACCTTTTTACCTCAAAATAAGCAGAATTTCTGCATTTTTGCCCAAAAATATGGGAGATTTCTGCCCTTTTGCCCCCAAATAAAAAAAATTTCTGCAATTTTGTACCAAAATAGAAATTTCTGCCTTTTTGAACCAAAATAAGAAAATTTCTGAATTTTTGTCTGAAATAAATGAAATTTCTGCAATTTTGCCCAAAAATAAGTGAACTTTCTGCAATTTTGCCCCAAAATAAGGGAAATTTCTGTTTTTTGCCCCCAAATAAGGGGAATTTCTGCCTTTTTACCTCAATATAAGGGAAATTTCTGCATTTTTGCTACAAAATATTTGGAATTTCTGCATTTTAGCCCCAAAATAAGGATAATTTCTGCCTTTTTACTATGAAATAAGTGAAATTTCTGCAATTTTGCCCCAAATAAGTGAAATTTCTGCAATTTTGCCCCAAAATAAGTGGAATTTCTGAGTTTTGCCCCAAAATAAGGAGAATTTCTGTCTTTTTGCCTTAACATATAGAGAATTTCTGCCTTTTTGCCCCACAATTAGGGGAATTTCTGCAATCTTGCTCCAAAATACGGGTAATTTCTGCTTTTTAGCCCAAAAATAAGTGGAATGTATATTTTTGGCCACAAAAAAGGGAAATTACTTCATTTTTACTCCAAAATAATAGGAATTTCTGCTTTTTTGCCTCTAAAAAAGTGGAATTTCTGTCTTTTTCCCCCAAAACAAAGGGAATTTCTGTCTTTTTTGCCCCAAAATAACGAAAATTTCTGACTTATTACAATGAAATAAGTGAAATTTCTGCAATTTTTCCCCAAAATAAGTGAAATTTCTGCAATTTTGCCCCAAAATAAGGGAAATTTCTGGAATTTTGCCGCAAAATAAGTGGAATTTCTGAGTTTTGCCCCAAAATAAGGAGAATTTCTGTCTTTTTCCCCAACATATAGGGAATTTCTGCCTTTTGCCCCACAATTAGGGGAATTTCTGCAATTTTGCTCCAAAATACGGGTAATTTCTGCTTTTTAGCCCAAAAATAAGTGGAATGTATACATTTTGCCACAAAAAAGTGAAATTTCTTCATTTTTACTCCAAAATAAAAGGAATTTCTGCTTTTTTGCCTCTAAAAAAGTGGAATTTCTGTCTTTTTCCCCCAAAACAAAGGGAATTTCTGTGTTTTTTTGCCACAAAATAAGGATTATTTCTGACTTATTACCCTGAAATAAGTGAAATTTCTGCAATTTTGCCTCAAAATAAGGGAAATTTCTGCCTTTTTGCCCCCAAATAAGGGGAATTTCAGCCTTTTTACCTCAAAATAAGAGAAATTTCTGCATTTTTGCCACAAAATATGGGAGATTTCTGCCTTTTTGCCCCAAAATAAGAAAAATTTCTGCAATTTTGTACCAAAATAAAAGAAATTTCTGCCTTTTTGCACCAAAATAAATAAATTCTGCTTTTTTTCTGAAATAAGTGAAATTTCTGCAATTTTGCCCCAAAATAAGTGAAATTTCTGCAATTTTGCCCTAAAATAAGGGAAATTTCTGGAATTTTGCACCAAAATAAGTGGAATTTCTGAGTTTTGCCCCAAAATAAGGAGAATTTCTGTCTTTTTGCCCCAACATATAGGGAATTTCTGCCTTTTTGCCCCACAATTAGGGGAATTTCTGCAATTTTGCTCCAAAATACGGGAAATTTCTGCCTTTTTGCCCGAAAATAAGAAGAATGCATACCTTTTTACCATAAAAAAGGGAAATTTCTTTATTTTTGCTCCAAAATAAGGGGAATTTCTGCAATTTTGATACAAAATACGGGGAATTTCTGCTTTTTAGCCCGAAAATAAGCGGAATGTATACGTTTTGCCACAAAAAAAGATAAATTTCTTCATTTTTGCTCCAATAAAGAAGAATTTCTGCTTTTTTGCCTCTAAATAAGTGGAATTTCTGTCTTTTTCCCCCAAAACAAAGGGAATTTCTGTTTTTTGCCCCAAAGTAAGAAAAATTTCTGACTTATTACCCTGAAATAAGTGAAATTTCTGCAATTTTGCCTCAAAATAAGGGAAATTTCAGCCTTTTTACCTCAAAATAAGAGGAATTTATGCATTTTTGCCCCAAAATATAGGGGATTTCTGCTTTTTGCCCCCAAATAAGAAAAATTTCTGCAATTTTGTACCAAAATAAAAGAAATTTCTGCCTTTTTGCACCAAAATAAGAAAATTTCTGCTTTTTTTCTGAAATAATTGAAATTTCTGCAATTTTGCCAAAATAAGTGAAATTTCTGCAATTTTGCCCCAAAATAAGTGAAATTTCTGGAATTTTGTCCCAAAATAAGTGGAATTTCTGAGTTTTGCCCCAAAATAAAAAGAATTTCTGTCTTTTTGCCCCAACATATAGCAAATTTCTGCCTTTTTGTCCCACAATTAGGGGAATTTCTGCAATTTTGCTCAAAAATACGGGGAATTTCTGCTTTTTTGTTTCTAAATAAGTGGAATTTCTGACTTTTTCCCCCAAAACAAAAGGAATTTCTGTATTTTTTGCCCCAAATAAGGAAAATTTCTGACTTATTACCCTGAAATAAGTGAAATTTCTGCAATTTTGTCCCAGAAGAAGGGAAATTTCTGCTTTTTGCCCCCAAATAAGGGGAATTTCAGCCTTTTTACCTCAAAATAAGAGGAATTTCTGCATTTTTGCCCCAAAATATGGGAGATTTCTGCCTTTTTGCCCCAAAATAAGAAAAATTTCTGCAATTTTGTACCAAAATAAAAGAAATTTCTGCCTTTTTGCACCAAAACAAGAAAATTTCTGCTTTTTTTTCTGAAATAAGTGAAATGTCTGCAATTTTGCCCCAAAATAAGTGAAATTTCTGCAATTTTGCCCGAAAATAAGGGAAATTTCTGGAATTTTGCCCGAAAATAAGTGGAATTTCTGAGTTTTGCCCCAAAATAAGCAGAATTTCTGTCTTTTTGCCCCAACATATAGGAAATTTCTGCCTTTTTGTTCCACAATTAAGGGAATTTCTGCAATTTTCTCCAAAATACGGGGAATTTCTGCCTTTTTGCCCGAAAATAAGAAGAATGCATACCTTTTTGCCATAAAAAAAGGAAATTTCTTCATTTTTGCTCCAAAATAAGGGGAATTTCTGCTTTTTTGCCTCTAAATAAGTGAAATTTCTGTCTTTTTCCCCCAAAACAAAAAGAATTTCTGTCCTTTTGGCGCCAAAATAAGGAAAATTTCTGACTTATTACCTTGAAATAAGTGAAATTTCTGCAATTTTGCCCCAAAATAAGTAAAATTTCTGCAATTTTGCCCCAAAATAACGGAAATTTCTGGAATTTTGCCCCAAAATAAGTGGAATTTCTGAATTTTGCCCCAAAATAAGGAGAATTTCTGTCTTTTTGCCCTAACATAAAGGAAATTTCTGCCTTTTTGCCCCACAATTAGGGAAATTTCTGCAATTTTGCTCCAAAATACGGGGAATTTCTTCTTTTTAGCCTGAAAATAAGGGGAATGTATACCTTTTGCCACAAAAAAAAAAAGAAATTTCTTCATTTTTACTCCAAAATAAAATGAATTTCTGCTTTTTTACCGCTAAAAAAGTGGAATTTCTGTTTTTTTCCCCCAAAACAAAGGGAATTTCTGTCTTTTTTGCCCCAAAATAACGAAAATTTCTGACTTATTACACTGAAATAAGTGAAATTCCTGCAATTTTGCATCAAAATAATGGAAATTTCTGCATTTTGCCCCCAAATAAGGGAAATTTCTACCTTTTTACCTCAAAATAAGCAGAATTTCTGCATTTTTGCCCAAAAATATGGGAGATTTCTGCCCTTTTGCCCCCAAATAAAAAAAATTTCTGCAATTTTGTACCAAAATAGAAATTTCTGCCTTTTTGAACCAAAATAAGAAAATTTCTGAATTTTTGTCTGAAATAAATGAAATTTCTGCAATTTTGCCCAAAAATAAGTGAACTTTCTGCAATTTTGCCCCAAAATAAGGGAAATTTCTGTTTTTTGCCCCCAAATAAGGGGAATTTCTGCCTTTTTACCTCAATATAAGGGAAATTTCTGCATTTTTGCTACAAAATATTTGGAATTTCTGCATTTTAGCCCCAAAATAAGGATAATTTCTGCCTTTTTACTATGAAATAAGTGAAATTTCTGCAATTTTGCCCCAAATAAGTGAAATTTCTGCAATTTTGCCCCAAAATAAGTGGAATTTCTGAGTTTTGCCCCAAAATAAGGAGAATTTCTGTCTTTTTGCCTTAACATATAGAGAATTTCTGCCTTTTTGCCCCACAATTAGGGGAATTTCTGCAATCTTGCTCCAAAATACGGGTAATTTCTGCTTTTTAGCCCAAAAATAAGTGGAATGTATATTTTTGGCCACAAAAAAGGGAAATTACTTCATTTTTACTCCAAAATAATAGGAATTTCTGCTTTTTTGCCTCTAAAAAAGTGGAATTTCTGTCTTTTTCCCCCAAAACAAAGGGAATTTCTGTCTTTTTTGCCCCAAAATAACGAAAATTTCTGACTTATTACAATGAAATAAGTGAAATTTCTGCAATTTTTCCCCAAAATAAGTGAAATTTCTGCAATTTTGCCCCAAAATAAGGGAAATTTCTGGAATTTTGCCGCAAAATAAGTGGAATTTCTGAGTTTTGCCCCAAAATAAGGAGAATTTCTGTCTTTTTCCCCAACATATAGGGAATTTCTGCCTTTTGCCCCACAATTAGGGGAATTTCTGCAATTTTGCTCCAAAATACGGGTAATTTCTGCTTTTTAGCCCAAAAATAAGTGGAATGTATACATTTTGCCACAAAAAAGTGAAATTTCTTCATTTTTACTCCAAAATAAAAGGAATTTCTGCTTTTTTGCCTCTAAAAAAGTGGAATTTCTGTCTTTTTCCCCCAAAACAAAGGGAATTTCTGTGTTTTTTTGCCACAAAATAAGGATTATTTCTGACTTATTACCCTGAAATAAGTGAAATTTCTGCAATTTTGCCTCAAAATAAGGGAAATTTCTGCCTTTTTGCCCCCAAATAAGGGGAATTTCAGCCTTTTTACCTCAAAATAAGAGAAATTTCTGCATTTTTGCCACAAAATATGGGAGATTTCTGCCTTTTTGCCCCAAAATAAGAAAAATTTCTGCAATTTTGTACCAAAATAAAAGAAATTTCTGCCTTTTTGCACCAAAATAAATAAATTCTGCTTTTTTTCTGAAATAAGTGAAATTTCTGCAATTTTGCCCCAAAATAAGTGAAATTTCTGCAATTTTGCCCTAAAATAAGGGAAATTTCTGGAATTTTGCACCAAAATAAGTGGAATTTCTGAGTTTTGCCCCAAAATAAGGAGAATTTCTGTCTTTTTGCCCCAACATATAGGGAATTTCTGCCTTTTTGCCCCACAATTAGGGGAATTTCTGCAATTTTGCTCCAAAATACGGGAAATTTCTGCCTTTTTGCCCGAAAATAAGAAGAATGCATACCTTTTTACCATAAAAAAGGGAAATTTCTTTATTTTTGCTCCAAAATAAGGGGAATTTCTGCAATTTTGATACAAAATACGGGGAATTTCTGCTTTTTAGCCCGAAAATAAGCGGAATGTATACGTTTTGCCACAAAAAAAGATAAATTTCTTCATTTTTGCTCCAATAAAGAAGAATTTCTGCTTTTTTGCCTCTAAATAAGTGGAATTTCTGTCTTTTTCCCCCAAAACAAAGGGAATTTCTGTTTTTTGCCCCAAAGTAAGAAAAATTTCTGACTTATTACCCTGAAATAAGTGAAATTTCTGCAATTTTGCCTCAAAATAAGGGAAATTTCAGCCTTTTTACCTCAAAATAAGAGGAATTTATGCATTTTTGCCCCAAAATATAGGGGATTTCTGCTTTTTGCCCCCAAATAAGAAAAATTTCTGCAATTTTGTACCAAAATAAAAGAAATTTCTGCCTTTTTGCACCAAAATAAGAAAATTTCTGCTTTTTTTCTGAAATAATTGAAATTTCTGCAATTTTGCCAAAATAAGTGAAATTTCTGCAATTTTGCCCCAAAATAAGTGAAATTTCTGGAATTTTGTCCCAAAATAAGTGGAATTTCTGAGTTTTGCCCCAAAATAAAAAGAATTTCTGTCTTTTTGCCCCAACATATAGCAAATTTCTGCCTTTTTGTCCCACAATTAGGGGAATTTCTGCAATTTTGCTCCAAAATACGGGGAATTTCTGCTTTTTAGCCTGAAAATAAGAAGAATGCATACCTTTTGCCACAAAAAAAGGAAATTTCTTCATTTTTGCTCCAAAATAAGGGGAATTTCTGCTTTTTTGCTTCTAAATAAGTGGAATTTCTGACTTTTTCCCCCAAAACAAAAGGAATTTCTGTCTTTTTTGCCCCAAATAAGGAAAATTTCTGACTTATTACCCTGAAATAAGTGAAATTTCTGCAATTTTGTCCCAGAATAAGGGAAATTTCTGCTTTTTGCCCCCAAATAAGGGGAATTTCTGCCTTTTTACCTCAAAATAAGGGGAATTTTTGCAATTTTACCACAAAATATTTGGAATCTCTGCATTTTTGCCCCAAAATGAGGAAAATTTCTGCCTTTTTACCATGAAATAAGTGAAATTTCTGCAATTTTGCCCCAAAATAAGGGAAATTTCTGCAATTTTGCCCCAATGTAAAGGAAATTTCTGCAATTTTGCCACAAAATAAGGGAAATTTCTGGAATTTTGCCCCAAAATAAGTGGAATTTCTGAGTTTTGCCCCAAAATAAGGAGAATTTCTGCCTGTTTGCCCTAACATATAGGGAATTTCTGCATTTTGCCCTACAATTAGGGGAATTTCTGCAATTTTGCTCCAAAATACGGGTAATTTCAGCTTTTTAGCCCAAAAATAAGTGGAATGTATACATTTTGCCACAAAAAAGGGAAATTTCTTCATTTTTACTCCAAAATAAAAGGAATTTCTGCTTTTTTGCCTCTAAAAAAGTGGAATTTCTGTCTTTTTCTTCCAAAACAAAGGGAATTTCTGTGTTTTTTGCCCCAAAATAAGGAAAATTTCTGACTTATTACCCTGAAATAAGTGAAATTTATGCAATTTTGCCTCAAAATAAGTGAAATTTCTGCAATTTTGGCCCAAAATAAGGGAAATTTTTGGAATTTTGCCCCAAAGTAAGTGGAATTTCTGAGTTTTGCCGCAAAATAAGGAGATTTTCTGTTTTTTTGCTCTAACTTAGAGGGAATTTCTGCCTTTTTGCCCCACAATTAGCAGAATTTTTGCAATTTTGCTCCAAAATACGGGTAATTTCTGCTTTTTAGCCTGAAAATAAGGGGAATGTATACCATTTGCCACAAAAAAGAAATTTCTTCATTTTTACTCCAAAATAAAAGGAATTTCTGCTTTTTTGCCCCAAAATAAGAAAAATTTCTGACTGACTACTCTGAAATAAGTGAAATTTCTGCAATTTTGCCCCAAAATAAGAAAAATTTCTGCCTTTTTGCCTCCAAATAAGGGGAATTTCAGCCTTTTTACCTCAAAATAAGAGGAATTTCTGCATTTTTGCCCCAAAATATGGGAGATTTCTGCCTTTTTGCCCCAAAATAAGAAAAATTTCTGCAATTTTGTACCAAAATAAAAGAAATTTCCCCCTTTTTGCACCAAAATAAGAAAATTTCTGCTTTTTTTTCTGAAATAAGTGAAATTTCTGCAATTTTGCCCCAAAATAACAGAAATTTCTGCAATTTTGCTCCCAAATAAAGGAAATTTCTGGAATTTTACCTTAAAATAAGTGGAATTTCTGAGTTTTGCCCCAAAATAAGGAGAATTTTTGTCTTTTTGCCCCAACATATAGGGAATTTCTGCCTTTTCGCCCCACAATTAGGGGAATTTCTGCAATTTTGCTCCAAAATACGGGGAATTTCTGCCTTTTTGCCCGAAAATAAGAAGAATGCATACCTTTTTGCCATAAAAAAGGGAAAGTTCTTCATTTTTGCTCCAAAATAAGGGGAATTTCAGCTTTTTTGCCTCTAAATAAGTGGAATTTCTGTCTTTTTCCCCCAAAACAAAGGGAATTTCTGTTTTTTTGCTCCAAAATAAATAAAATTTCTGACTTATTACCCTGAAATAAGTGAAATTTCTGCAATTTTGCCCCAAAATAAGTGAAATTTCTGCAATTTTGCCCCAAAATAAGGGAAATTTCTGGAATTTTGCCCCAAAATAAGTGGAATTTCTGAGTTTTGCCCCAAAATTAGGAGAATTTCTGTCTTTTTGCCCCAACATATAGGCAATTTCTGCCTTTTTGCCCCACAATTAGGGGAATTTCTGCAATTTTGCTCCAAAATACGGGGAATTTCTGCTTTTTATTCTGAAAATAAGGGGAATGTATACTTTTTGCCACAAAAAAAAAGAAATTTCTTCATTTTTACTCCAAAATAAAATGAATTTTTGCTTTTTTGCCGCTAAAAAAGTGGAATTTCTGCCTTTTTCCCTCAAACAAAAAGAATTTCTGTCTTTTTTGCCCCAAAATAAAGAAAATTTCTGACTTATTACACTGAAATAAGTGAAATTTCTGCAATTTTGCCTCAAAATAAGGGAAATTTCTGCCTTTTTGCCCCCAAATAATGGGAATTTCAGCCTTTTTACCTCAAAATAAGAGAAATTTCTTCATTTTTGCCCCAAAATATGGGAGATTTCTGCCTTTTTGCCCCAAAATAAGAAAAATTTCTGCAATTTTGTACCAAAATAAAAGAAATTTCCGCCCTTTTGCACCAAAATAAGAAAATTTCTTCTTTTTTTTCTGAAATAAGTGAAATTTCTGCAATTTTGCCCCAAAATAAGTGAAATTTCTGCAATTTTGCCCCAAAATAAGGGAAATTTCTGGAATTTTGCCCCAATATCAGTGGAATTTCTGAGTTTTGACCCAAAATAAGGAGAATTTGTTCCTTTTTGCCCCAACATATAGGGAATTTCTGCCTTTTTGCCCCACAATTAGGGGAATTTCTGCAATTTTGCTCCAAAATACTGGGAATTTCTCCCTTTTTGCCCGAAAATAAGAAGAATGCATACCTTTTTGCCATAATAAAAGGAAATTTCTTCATTTTTGCTCCAAAATAAGAGGAATTTCTGCTTTTTTGACTCTAAATAAGTGGAATTTCTATCTTTGTCACCCCAAAACAAAGGAAATTTCTGTCTTTTTGGCCCCAAAATAAGGAAAATTTCTGACTTATTACCCTGAAATAAGTGAAATTTCTGCAATTTTGCCCCAAAATAAGTGAAATTTCTGCAATTTTGCCCAAAATAAGGGAAATTTCTGGAATTTTGCCGCAAAATAAGTGGAATTTCTGAGTTTTGCCCCAAAATAAGGAGAATTTCTGTCTTTTTCCCCAACATATAGGGAATTTCTGCCTTTTGCCCCACAATTAGGGGAATTTCTGCAATTTTGCTCCAAAATACGGGTAATTTCTGCTTTTTAGCCCAAAAATAAGTGGAATGTATACATTTTGCCACAAAAAAGGGAAATTTCTTCATTTTTACTCCAAAATAAAAGGAATTTCTGCTTTTTTGCCTGTAAAAAAGTGGAATTTCTGTCTTTTTCCCCCAAAACAAAGGGAATTTCTGTGTTTTTTGCCCCAAAATAAGAAAAATTTCTGACTTATTACCCTGAAATAAGTGAAATTTCTGCAATTTTGTCCCAGAATAAGGGAAATTTCTGCTTTTTGCCCCCAAATAAGGGGAATTTCTGCCTTTTTACCTCAAAATAAGGGGAATTTTTGCAATTTTACCACAAAATATTTGGAATCTCTGCATTTTTGCCCCAAAATGAGGAAAATTTCTGCCTTTTTACCATGAAATAAGTGAAATTTCTGCAATTTTGCCCCAAAATAAGGGAAATTTCTGCAATTTTGCCCCAATGTAAAGGAAATTTCTGCAATTTTGCCACAAAATAAGGGAAATTTCTGGAATTTTGCCCCAAAATAAGTGGAATTTCTGAGTTTTGCCCCAAAATAAGGAGAATTTCTGCCTGTTTGCCCTAACATATAGGGAATTTCTGCATTTTGCCCTACAATTAGGGGAATTTCTGCAATTTTGCTCCAAAATACGGGTAATTTCAGCTTTTTAGCCCAAAAATAAGTGGAATGTATACATTTTGCCACAAAAAAGGGAAATTTCTTCATTTTTACTCCAAAATAAAAGGAATTTCTGCTTTTTTGCCTCTAAAAAAGTGGAATTTCTGTCTTTTTCTTCCAAAACAAAGGGAATTTCTGTGTTTTTTGCCCCAAAATAAGGAAAATTTCTGACTTATTACCCTGAAATAAGTGAAATTTATGCAATTTTGCCTCAAAATAAGTGAAATTTCTGCAATTTTGGCCCAAAATAAGGGAAATTTTTGGAATTTTGCCCCAAAGTAAGTGGAATTTCTGAGTTTTGTCCCAAAATAAGGAGATTTTCTGTTTTTTTGCTCTAACTTACAGGGAATTTCTGCCTTTTTGCCCCACAATTAGCAGAATTTTTGCAATTTTGCTCCAAAATACGGGTAATTTCTGCTTTTTAGCCTGAAAATAAGGGGAATGTATACCATTTGCCACAAAAAAGAAATTTCTTCATTTTTACTCCAAAATAAAAGGAATTTCTGCTTTTTTGCCCCAAAATAAGAAAAATTTCTGACTGACTACTCTGAAATAAGTGAAATTTCTGCAATTTTGCCCCAAAATAAGAAAAATTTCCGCCTTTTTGCCTCCAAATAAGGGGAATTTCAGCCTTTTTACCTCAAAATAAGAGGAATTTCTGCATTTTTGCCCCAAAATATGGGAGATTTCTGCCTTTTTGCCCCAAAATAAGAAAAATTTCTGCAATTTTGTACCAAAATAAAAGAAATTTCCCCCTTTTTGCACCAAAATAAGAAAATTTCTGCTTTTTTTTCTGAAATAAGTGAAATTTCTGCAATTTTGCCCCAAAATAACAGAAATTTCTGCAATTTTGCTCCCAAATAAAGGAAATTTCTGGAATTTTACCTTAAAATAAGTGGAATTTCTGAGTTTTGCCCCAAAATAAGGAGAATTTTTGTCTTTTTGCCCCAACATATAGGGAATTTCTGCCTTTTCGCCCCACAATTAGGGGAATTTCTGCAATTTTGCTCCAAAATACGGGGAATTTCTGCCTTTTTGCCCGAAAATAAGAAGAATGCATACCTTTTTGCCATAAAAAAGGGAAAGTTCTTCATTTTTGCTCCAAAATAAGGGGAATTTCAGCTTTTTTGCCTCTAAATAAGTGGAATTTCTGTCTTTTTCCCCCAAAACAAAGGGAATTTCTGTTTTTTTGCTCCAAAATAAATAAAATTTCTGACTTATTACCCTGAAATAAGTGAAATTTCTGCAATTTTGCCCCAAAATAAGTGAAATTTCTGCAATTTTGCCCCAAAATAAGGGAAATTTCTGGAATTTTGCCCCAAAATAAGTGGAATTTCTGAGTTTTGCCCCAAAATTAGGAGAATTTCTGTCTTTTTGCCCCAACATATAGGCAATTTCTGCCTTTTTGCCCCACAATTAGGGGAATTTCTGCAATTTTGCTCCAAAATACGGGTAATTTCTGCTTTTTAGCCCAAAAATAAGTGGAATGTATACATTTTGCCACAAAAAAGGGAAATTTCTTCATTTTTACTCCAAAATAAAAGGAATTTCTGCTTTTTTGCCTGTAAAAAAGTGGAATTTCTGTCTTTTTCCCCCAAAACAAAGGGAATTTCTGTGTTTTTTGCCCCAAAATAAGAAAAATTTCTGACTTATTACCCTGAAATAAGTGAAATTTCTGCAATTTTGCCTCAAAATAAGGGAAATTTCTGCCTTTTTGCCCCCAAATAATGGGAATTTCAGCCTTTTTACTTCAAAATAAGAGAAATTTCTTCATTTTTGCCCCAAAATATGGGAGATTTCTGCCTTTTTGTGCCAAAATAAGAAAAATTTCTGCAATTTTGTACCAAAATAAAAGAAATTTCCGCCTTTTTGCACCAAAATAAGAAAATTTCTTCTTTTTTTTCTGAAATAAGTGAAATATCTGCAATTTTGCCCCAAAATAAGTGAAATTTCTGCAATTTTGCCCCAAAATAAGGGAAATTTCTGGAATTTTGCCCCAATATCAGTGGAATTTCTGAGTTTTGACCCAAAATAAGGAGAATTTGTTTCTTTTTGCCCCAACATATAGGGAATTTCTGCCTTTTTGCCCCACAATTAGGGGAATTTCTGCAATTTTGCTCCAAAATACTGGGAATTTCTGCCTTTTTGCCCGAAAATAAGAAGAATGCATACCTTTTTGCCATAATAAAGGGAAATTTCTTCATTTTTGCTCCAAAATAAGAGGAATTTCTGCTTTTTTGCCTCTAAATAAGTGGAATTTCTATCTTTTTCACCCCAAAACAAAGGAAATTTCTGTCTTTTTGGCCCCAAAATAAGGAAAATTTCTGACTTATTACCCTGAAATAAGTGAAATTTCTGCAATTTTGCCCCAAAATAAGTGAAATTTCTGCAATTTTGCCCAAAATAAGGGAAATTTCTGGAAT